>NW_023425562.1:34286263-34886263 GCF_014108245.1 Pipistrellus kuhlii
AGAAATATCAATGGGTTGCCTTCCATACATATCTTGACCAGGGATCGAATCCACAACCTAGGTATGTGCCCTGACCAGGAATTGAACCGGCATCCTTTTGATGCACAAGCCTCATGGCAGATCAGGAAAACGACAGGGGAGGAAATAGCCTGACTTGTAAGAGCTGGAGAAAAGCATACAGACCCTTTTTATTTAACCCAGAAGTTTCTAAGTGTGTCCTGCAGAGTCAGAGCACTCTGAGATGCTTCAGGGGATACCAATGTGAAAGAACAGTGTGCTTATTTTATTTCATGCTATTTAGCCCTAAAAGCTTTCATTTGGAAAAATAATTTTGCAGCTTTGAAGAAATAGTCGAGTCTTAAGCTCTGTCCCCAAGACTGAGCCAGGAGATCAGAGTCTGGCCGGGGTTACTCAGTTGGTTTGAGAGTTGTCCATGCACCGAAAAATCGCGGGTTCCATTCCTGGTTAGGTCACATACCCAGGTTGTAGGTTTGATCCACGGTCAGGGTACATAGGAAGACAGCAGGTCAATGTTTTTCTCTCACAGCAATGTTTCTATCTCTCGGTCTCTGTCTCTCTCTTTCTCTCCCTTCCTCACTCTCTCTCTCTCTCTCTCTGAAATCAATAAGAAAACATCCTTGTCCTAGCTGGCTTGGCTCAGTGGATAGAGTATCAGCCTGCGGATTAGATTCTGATCAGGGGCATGTGCCCGGCTTACAGGCTAGATTCCCAGTAGGGGGCATGCAGGAAGCAGCAGATCAATGATTCTCTCTTATCATTGATGTTTCTATCTCTCTCCCTCTCCCTTCCTCTCTGAAATATATATATATCCTTAGGTGAGGATTAGAGAAAAAATAGTAGAGCTTTAAAAATTATTTTATTTCTTTTTTTTGCCACTTCTATTTTATTTTTTATTTTTTATTGATTATGAAGCCATAATGGTTATGCTGAGAGGCAAATGAATCAGTCTGTAGTGAGTTCCTTTCTGGACTGACAGTTCTTTTGAGTCCCAATTTCAATGTCAAATAGTTCCTTATGTGTACATGAGAAGTAAGCTAAAGTCTTAGGCCAAAACACCTGAGAAGGAATTGGGATGGTATAGTTCTTGTAGGGAATCACGTGCAGTTGGGTGCTTACTCCCTTGTTTTCTTTTGGGAGGAATGTGGTAACAATTGGTCAGAACATGATAACTGTCCATTCCATTGTCAGCTTTGAGGAAGTCATCTCCACCCCGTTCAGATCCTCACATAACCACGGCAAAATTAAAGGGAACCCCCCAGGTGTGGTGAGACCTGGCCCCCGCCTGAGGATGAACTGACGTCACAATTAGGATTGTAGGTTTCCCACAATATTGATGGAGTGTGGAGTTCTGTGGTAGAGAGGCAACTTTACAGGCGTGGAGAATGGTCCCTTCGTCTGGACGAACTATCTTTTCTCTCCTCTGCCAGGCTGTGATTTCCGCTCTGTGGTGGAGGGGTGGAGATGGGGGGGGGGGGGGAGGGGAAGGCCAGAGTTTGAGGAAAAGGTAGGGGGTTTGTATGAGTTTCATGCTGGGTTCGCTCCAACACAGCTTTGTTAGACCCTCGGCAGAGGAGGTAAAATGAGCAGGGGAGCGGGGAGCTGGGGCCTTGAGTTGGGTGGAATCTCCTAGAAGATGCAAATTAATAAATAAACACTAAAACAATGAGGCTCTGCTAATCCTCTGACAAAGGACAAATTGCTAATCTAACCTCCCCGCCAGGGTGGCTGCCTCGCAGAACAAAGGCGGCTTTTATAGTTTCTGTTGTATTTGTAAACTGACAGCGCTTGGTCAGTTAGTGGATTTACTCTCACCTGCCTCCGAGGGGAGGGGAGGCGGCAGGTAATCCTTTCTTTCTCTCAGGAAAACGGTCACCTGATCTGACCAGGAAAGGCCTGGGAGGATGTGCCAAATTTTAGCCACTTTAGAATAACTGCCAAATTGCTTGTCAACAATGGAGCCAGTGTCTGAAAGGGAGAGGGCTGGGGAGTGGCGAGCCTTTTCAGCTCATAATTCATGAGAGGCCTTGGGCTTCCTGCCTCTCTCCAGCCTCCTAAGTCCAGGGTTCGAGGCCTTCTCTGGGAAAGGTGCTCGTCAGCGCCTGTTGATGATAATTCTCTGAAAGGGTGTCTGTCACCCAGGCTCCCTCCTGCGGGAGTCAGCCTGCCCCCCCCCCCCCATCACCCGCAGGGCTGTCACCCTGGGCTCCAGGTGTCAGCTCATCCATTATTCCCATGGACTTTCCAGAGGAGAGTCTGGCCCTGGGGTCCGGCACCCACACAGACAGAGCTGGCCCAAACCTAATCGCCTGGGGAGAAGCACAGATAAGTCCCATCTCCAGTGGCCTCTGGCCTCCTTTATGCGCTGTCACTCTGCTTCCTGTCATCCCACTTCCTCCACCTCAAATGTTCAAGGCATTCTTCTGACCTGCGGGGAAGCGCTGGGTATTTTGAGGGTGGGGGGAACTACCTCTATTAAGACACATCCTGCTGCTGTTTCACACGCAGGAAGGGTGCTCAGGCTGCGTCTAGGGTGTTGGAATCCCAAGGTCTTCACACCTCCAGATAGAGGACCAGGAGAGAACACAAATCATATCCAGAGTGTGCCAGCGGAGCCCAGCCCATGCCCACTGCAAAGAGGCAGTTTCAAACACCGACTCAGAATTAAGCAGAAATGACTGGGATGTAGCCCAGATGGGGCCTTTGAGATGGGCTGAGGTGGGTTTGGAGCCCCCCTCCCCCATCCCCCGCCTGGGTTATTGTGCCAGATGCTGCGGCTGGTTTAAAAAAGTAAGGTGTGTGTGTGTGTGTGTGTGTGTGTGTGTGTGTGTGTGTGTGTGTGTGAAACTGGTTTGGCTCAGTGGATAGAGCTTCGGTCTGCGGACTAAAGGGTTCCAGGTTCAACTCTGGTCAAGGGCATGCACCTTGGTTGTGGGCACATTTCCAGAAGGGGGTGTGCAGGAGGCAGCTGATGAATGGTCCTCTCTCATTGATGTTTCTAACTCTCTATTCCTCTCTGTAAAAAATCAATAATATATATATTTTAAAAGTGAGGGGGTGCAATCCCAATGCCACCTCTCATGACAGGAGACAGCAGAGAATAGCTTGGTTCCTGACCCTCTGACTAATGTGTTCAGATTCATGAAGCACTCTGATGCCTATTTCAAGCCCACCTTTGGGGCCACAGCTAGAGACTTGGTCCCCGGGGACAGTGTCCAGGGGTGGAGTTTGAGGGCTGGCTGATGAGCTGAGCTGATGCCATCTTTCCTTGGTTTGGATCTGAGGCTTAGCTCAGAAAGACTTCTCCCCCCGGGAGGCTGCCATCCCTACCAATGACGCACATGCTGGTTATGCTGCGATGGTAGGCTGCTGCCAGGCCTCCCTCCTGTGTGGTGAAGGCCTTGCAGCGGGCACTGCCGGTGATGGTGCCACCCTATGCAAAGGAGATGGGAGCCCTGGCCAACAAGGCAGCAGAAGGGACCTGTACTGGGGAGGAGGGACTGGCAGACCTCGCAGAACTGAGAGGATGAAGTCCAGGGCCTCTAGAAGTCTGGGCAGGGGTCTCCCTGTCCCTGGGCCTTCCTCCTGGAATAGATGAGGAGATGGAAAACATCCACCTGTCAGTCCTGGGAAGTTCAAACAAGGCGATGAAGTGAGCAGGCCCACCTGCCCACTGCGCCCACCTGAAAAAAACCAAAAACTTCTCTCCTCTGCAAGGGGTGTCTTCTTTGATTCTGCTGTATTTTTTGGAGTGTCTACACTTCCTCTAACTATCCCATAATAACATTCCAGATGGTAGGAATACTGGTTCTACATGCCATGCCCCTGAGACTGCTCTAATGCAGATCTCCAGGACAGCCAAGTGGCCAAATCTAGGGGCATGTTCAGGTCTCCAATCTGAGTGGCAGGATTTGGCAGGTTGATCTCTCGCCCTTTGAATCCTCCTAGGCCAGTGGTCGGCAAACTGCGGCTTGCGAGCCACGTGTGGCTCTTTGGTCCCTTGAGTATTTAGCAAAGGCCAGCTCAGGAGTACCCTAATTAAATTAATAACAATGTACCTACCTATATAGTTTAAGTTTAAAAATTTTGGCTCTCAAAAGAAATTTCAATTGTTGTACTTTTGATACTTGGCTCTGTTGACTAATGAGTTTGCTGACCACTGGCCTAGGCTTCCTGGACCCGGCACTCCTCCCCTGCTCCTCCTTAAGCTGGTTCAAACACATCCTTCAGGGCCCACTTCTCAAATGGAGTTTTTATCAGAAAAAAACATACTGACAGCTCTGTATCTGCTAAGGTCCCCAAACATGTGCCTTCTCTCATTCTCTCACCACAACCTGTTCCTCCCTCGATATCACCTCAATTTGTAATGAACTTCTCTTTATGTAGGTTTACTGCCTGATTCCCCTTTTCAGGCTCAGCTCCGTGGTGGAGACCATGCCTGTGCTGTTCAGATTGTAGCCATGGCCAGCACTGTGCTTGGCACAGAGGGGGCGCTCAATACATATTTGTTCAGGGAGTGAATGGAGGGATGAATGCCTGCTTACAAGGTCCTAGGTATCATGCTAAACCTAGTGGCATTGAGTGAGCTAAGCTATTTCCCACCCTTTTGCCTGTTCGTATTTTAAGGTTCTGAGTCTGTAGCCTTAAGCTTCTCGCTATCTTCCCAGCTCCCAGCACAAGTCTGGGCAGCCAGCTGTAGCGGTTAGGAAGGAAGGCTCAGGGTTTACAACCCAGCTTTTCCACTTACTACGTAGTACCACCTATGTAATCTTGTTTGTATTAACGTCTTTTGCATCGACTAGAATGTTTAGCACAATAGGACATGATAATGCTAGTATTTGGTATTTTTGTTGTATAGCTGACTTTCATTAAAATACTTTTAATATGACATTAGCTATATATTTAAGATAGATATTCTTTATTGTTTAAGAGAGTCCTAGTTTTCTAAGTTGGGAATATATTGAATAGATTCTTTGTATCTATTGGGATAAATAATTTTTATTAAAATGTAATCTAAGTCTATGTTAATAGATTTTCCAATATTAAACCATCTGGGTTATCCTGTGATAAATCTTATTTGGGCATAATAAACTATCATGTAATATACTGCCTTTATTCAGTTTTCCAAGATTTCGTCTAGAATTTCTCGTCTCTATCAAACTGATCTTTCTAATATGCACATGGGAGCGAGTTGCTTCAGAGTTCAGGTTTGCACTGTTTCCTAGACTACACCTATCCTGCCTGCTCTAGAATGACCCATCTCGCTTCCTTTAACTCTTCTAAACCATAAGCAGGTGCTTCTGTTCTTTGGGTATGTCATCCTCTTTCATACTAATATGCTTTTTAAAAAGTGATTTTCTTCCACTGAAAAGCATTCCCCATCCTCAAGTCTCCTGGGAAAGTCCCTCTTATCCTTTGATTCTCTTCATAGAGCTTTCCATCTTCTCTTCCCCAGCTGAGCTCCCATTCCTCTTTGTGCTCTTTTAACTTCCCAGGTACAGGACTTATCAGACTGCACCCAATTACTTACTAACAGACTTTCTTATCCACTAGCCCTATGGCTTCCACATTGGAATTCAAGCATGCAAGAGGGTAAGAGGATTCTTGGTAGGAAGAGAAAACAAAAATGTTATAATTTATATTTATATTGTTTATTGCCATAAGTTTCATTTATATAAGTATGTACTATTTAAGTATTTAAGTGTATATTTATCACTGTTATATATGATAGGATATGTATATGATGAATACATAAGTAAATTTACAAAAGCTGAGATCTGTTGAATTTTTTTTAAACTGATGGAGCAAATGATTTTAAAAAAATGTTGAATTGAAACCGGTTTGTCTCAGTGGATAGAGCGTCGGCTTGGGGACTGAAAGGTCCCAGGTTCGATTCCGGTCAAGGGCATGTGCATTGGTTGCGGGCATATCCCCAGTAGGGGATGTACAGGAGGCAGCTGATTAATGTTTCTCTCTTATTGGTGTTTCTAGTTCTCTATCCCTCTCCCTTAGTCTCTGTGGAAAATCAATAAAATATATATATATTTTTAAAAAGCTAATACTTATATAAAAAAAGGTTAAAAAAATAAAAATAAAAAAATGTTGAAGGCCATTATACCGGACAATGAGTGGAGTCTTTGAAGGTAGGGTCCTGTTTTAGCCTCAAGTTATATCCTCCACCACTATCACTATAGCTGAGACAAGATATGTGCCTGAAAAATATGTGAAAGGTTGAATGAAAGGGATTAGAAAAAGTAGATAGTTGGTATTTGCACTAGAGTTTCCTTAATATAAGAGTTATAAATAGTAAATTAGATAGTAATACAACTTAAGTGGTGATTATTAAGGTTCATGTTTTACAAGAATAAAAATCTTCAAAGGGGGAGGAAGTGAACCATTGTGAATTACGGACTTCTCCATATGACTAGGTAACCATTGAAGCAACTGGGGCTGGTTCCACATCAGGTAACAGGTACGCCTAGGTGTCTCTGCACATGGCTTGTGGTTTTCTGCCATGTCCTCCCCCATCTCATGATTTACTCTCCCATTGTGCCATCCCTGCTTCAACCTTGCTGATGCGGCAGACTCAATAGTGGGGTTGCCAGACAAAATACCAGACACCCTGTGACATTTGAATTCCAGATAAACAATGAATAAAATTTTAGTGTATGCCCCCAATATAAGGTGACCAGACCTCCTGCTTTTGGCGGGACAGTTCCGATTTTCAACAATTTGTCCCGTGTCCCGCCGCATTTTAAAAAAGTCCCGATTTTGGAAAAAAAATCGCCGTGGGACTCGGGACAAATTGTTAAAAATTGGGACTGTCCGCCAAAAGCGGGATGTCTGATCACCTTAATTTAAGATTAGATACATGCATACTTAGGTTACCTTTGGGATCTTGGAGTTTAATTCTGTCTAAAATGCCAACAAGAACTCTATAAGATCTTTCTGCAATCTATAATAATAAATGTGTAATATGCTAATTAGACTGGACAGCTGAACGACCTACTGGTTGTCATTCCAGGTTTCCTGGATGAAGCTGCAGCGGCTGGAAGCCTAGATAGAGGTGGTTAGGGGCAATCAGGTAGGCAGGTGAGCAGTTAGGAGTGATGAGGCAGGCAGGTGAGCGGTTAAGGGTGATGAGGTAAATAGGCAGAGTGGTTAGGGGCAATCGGGCTGGCAGGCAGGTGAGCAGTTAGGAGCTAGTGGTCCTGGATTGTGAGAGGGAGGAATCCCTGTGGGATTTGGCCTAAACTGGCAGCCAGACATCTCCCGAGAGGTCCCAGATTTCAAGAGGGTGCAGGCTAGGCTGAGGGACACCCCCTCAATGTACAAATTTCATGCACTGGGCCTTTAGTGTCTTTATAATGATGAATTTGTTAATTACTTTTTTTTTTTTATAATACAATGATTCATCAACACTTGTAAGAAATATCTAAATCCTCTCCAACATCTATAGACAGCTTATACAACTAAATAAAAGGAAAATGAATGATCTGATTAAAAAATGGGCAATGGACCTAAATAGAATATTTTCAAAAGAAGACAGAAGGAAGGCCAAGAGGTACATGAAAACATGCTCAAAGTCACTAATTATCCGAGAGATGCAAATCAAAACAACAATGTGGTACCATCTCACACCTGTCAGAGTAGCCAACATCAACAAATCAACAAATGACAAGTGTTGGCGAGGTTGTGGAGAAAAAGGAACCCTCGTGCACTGCTGGTGGGAATGCAGACTGGTGCAACCACTGTGGAGGACAGTGTGGAGTTTCCTCAAAAAACTGAAAATGGAACTCCCATTTGACCCAGTAATCCCACTCCTAGGAATATATCCCAAGAAACTACAAACACCAATCAGAAAGGATATATGCACCCCTATGTTCATAGCAGCACAATCTACAATAGCTAGAATTTAGAAACAGCCTAGGTATCCATCAGCAGATGACTGGATCAAAAAACTATGGTACATCTACACAATGCTGCCATAAAAAAGAAGGAATTCTCATCATTTGCAGCAACCTGGATAGAATTAGAGAACATCATGCTGAGTGAAATAAGCCAGTCAATGAAAGAGAAATACCACATGACCTCATTCATTTATGGATATTAAAGAACATTATAAACTGATGAACCAAAAGACAGATATAAAGACAGTAAAGCAACAAGCAGACTGTCAAATTAAAGTGGGGAGGGTAGGGAGATCTGGGGGAGATAAGAGATCAACTGAAGGACTTGTATACCCGCATATAAATACAACCAATGGACACAAAACTCTGGGAGGGAGGGGATGTATGGGAGGTGGGCAATGTTAAAATATGTACACAGATAATAATTTAATAAAAAAAATTTAAAAAAAGAAATATCTAAATCCTGAAACAGGATGCCAGATATGAAATATAGCAGTCTGTATGACTATAGGGAAAATATCTCTAGGGCTTATCTGCTGGATTACTGCAGAGAGTGGCACTGAGGAGGGGTCTTCCAACAGATTCTGGTGGAAAGCAGAGATCTGAGGGATGGACATCTGAGGCTGCATTCTAGCTCCTCCACTTCACAGCATTTTGAAGTTAGAACACCTCACATCTGTAAACAAGGGATGATAACACATCCATCACTGGGCCATGTTGAAGATTGAGATAGAATGTGTGAAAGCCACTCACACAGTGCCTGATATATAGTTGGTGCATCAGTTGCAAGCAGAAAAAACCAAACTCACACTGGCCTAAATAACAAGGGAGTTTGTTGCTCCATGTCACTGAATACCCAGAGGGTAGGCTTAGGAGTTGGTTTAATCTAGTTGCCCAAGGAAGTCACAAGGTCCTTCAGGATGTTGGCCTCATCCCAGACAGCCTCCTTCCTTCTTGCAAGATGAATGCTCTCACTCTGCAGGACTGCATGCACCTCATCATAGCAAAAAAGAGAGAATGTCTCTCCCTCCACCTTAGATAAAAAATCCTGGGCTTCTTCTAGTGAAGCTATGTTTGGTCATGTGCTATCACACTCTGGACCAGTTGGCTTTGAAATGCCAACTGCTGATTGGCTCAAGTCTTCATTGGGTACTAATCCCTGAACTAATCACTGTGGCAAGAGGGATGAAATAAAGGATTGGCTTTGACCAACCAGGACTCACATATTGAGCTGGAGGCAGGTAAATCCTATCTAAACATTGTTCCTGGTAGGAGGCGGAATTCCTGTTAGCAAAATAACCACAGGATTACTACAACAGATGCTCAATAATATTGTTATTGTTCTTATCAATAATAAAATTCCACATTCTGGAGATTAAGTTTCCTTAGGGCCAATATCAAGTAGTTCCCCTCTTTAAATAGTAACCATTGTCTTTTGGGTTATAAGAAATATTACATTATTTTATTCAGGCCTGTCTCCTAGTCATAGATCCACATTCTTCAAGTGCTTCTTCAATGAGTTTTAAGTGGATTTTTAGGTCATAGCTGGCCCAGATCCAAAGCTGTCTTTTCTGTGAAAGTGGTGATAGTGATTGTGCTATCCTTATCCATCTGAAGTAGAAAGAGCTGGAAAAAATTTATAGGCCATTAGCTGGACCTGCCATCCAACCTGCTATTGGGTCTTCTATCACATGAGTTCCCTCTGTGGGCCATTTCCATGAAATGAACATATTACATGCATTAGATATAAAGCATATTGGGGGCTTTTTAAAGGATGGACATGAAGCAAACCACATGCAGACATTTCAGCTGATGGATGACCTGTAGATGGGCAGGTGCTGCCAGATACAGCTGAGCTCTGGGAAATGGGTAAGGAGGGCAGCTTTTAAACTTCTTGGCCTAGAAAATGGCCATCTGAAGGTAATAACATTGCCAGTAGGGATAAAAAAAAAAAAAAAAGTCCATGGGCTTTGGTTTCTACAGATCTTGCTCAATCTCTGTGGAGGGTAATGAGCTCTTAGATTTTTTAAACAAGACTTTCTAGTCCTTTTTATTCAACAAGGCTTAACTCAGTATTCCCTCTGGAGATGTGTAGAAGAAAGATCTTGGGTTGCTTGGCCAACATCTTTAACACCTCACAGGACAACACAACCTTGCCTTCTCTGTTTCACTTTCCCCCCGTTAGGGATTTAGAAGACATATGAGGCTCACTTGTGTTTCGTAAGAGTGAAGTGTTGATGAGGAAGTTAGTAGGCAGTACTTTGTTCTGAAGAGAGCAGAACATCTGTAGTCATATTAGTTTCCTACTGCTGCTGTAACCAATTACCAAAAATTTAGTGGCTTAAAAAACATAAGTTTATTATCTTATGATTCTTAAAGAGAGAAGTCTTAAAATCAATATATATATTTATTTTCCCTGAGACTGTTTCTTTGATCAAAGATTTATGTAGAAGTATGCTACTTAATTTCCAAGTACTGGGAGGATCCAAGATGGCTGCACAGGTAAACACCTAACCGAAGCCTCACACAACAATTTCAATAAAATACAACTAAAATACAAAATGGACATTACCCAGAACTACAGGAAAGTCGACTGACCAGAAATTCTGCAAAAAGAAGGAAAGAGAAAACCAGAAGGAAAAGCAGAGGAGCTGTAAAAGCCTAAGGTATGGAGACACGTTGCTCATGCGGAGAGGATGGAGCCAGAGAGGAGGAGGCGACTGAGTGCCTGGCAGGTGTTCCCTAGCGGGAAGGAGCTAAAAGCTCCAGACTGTGCTGAACCCCAGTTCTGGGCTAGACCCTGGGGACCCAGGCTCATACAGAGGTAGCCTGGGCTGTGAGGCGGAATCTCGGGGAGCGGCGAAAGGCAGAGCCCTCGGAGGTGTGCACATTGTGCGCAGAGAACAGACAGTTGACTGTGCCTCTGGATTGCCCTGGTGGGAAGGAGACAAAAAGCTCCAGACTGCTCTGAACACCACCTCCAACTCCACTTCCAACTGAACTGAACCCCAGTTCCGGGCTCATTGGGGGAGAGCCTATATTGTTTAGTGGCTGGCAAAACTCAAGGGCGCCTTTCTCTCAGAGGTGCCCGCAGCATGTACCGGAGAACCCTGAGGAATACTGAGACTCAGGAGCCTCATAGGGTGTGGCTGATGGAAGCCAAGGTTGTAGGCTCCACCCTCCGCCCCATCCAAGCTGAACACAGAGACTTTTAAGGCTACCAACTCAGGGAAGCTGCAAAAATGCTGAGACAAGGAAACAGATCACAAACTAAAGAAATGGAGGACAAAAAGTGACTGGATATAGAGTTCAAAATCACACTTATAAGGTTTTTTAAGAATTTCCTAGAAAAGGCTGATAAGACCTATGAGGATATGAAAAGGGATCAATAAATAATAATAAGGGATCAACAAGAAATAATAAAGGATCAACAACAAAAAAAAAAGAATACATTGTCTGAAATAAAAAATATTATACAGAGTCCTAAAAACAGAATGGAAGATCACAAGAATCAAGTCAAAGATTTGGAACATAAAGAGCCAGAGGACACTCCTCTGCAGAAGCAAGAAGACAAGAGAATCCAGAAAGTTGAAGATAATGTAAGAAACCTCTGGGACAACTTCAAGCGAACCAACATCAGAATTATGGGGGTCCCAGAAGAAGAGAGAGTGCAAGATACCAAAAACATACTGAAAGAAATAGCGACAGAAAACTTCCCCCACCTGGTGAAAGAATTAGACTTACAAATCCAGGAAGTGCACAGAACCCCAAACAAAAGGAATCCAAAGAGGACCACACCAAGACAAATCATAATTAAAATTCCAAGAGCAAAAGACAAAGAGAGAATATTAAAAGCAGCAAGAGCAAAGCAGGTAGTTACCTATAAAAGAGCATCCATACGATTGTCAGCTGATTTCTCAACAGAAACCATGCAGGCCAGACGGGAATGGCAAGAAATATTCAAGGTGATGAATAACAAGAACCTACAGCCAAAAATAATCTACCCAGCAAGCCATCACTCAGAATCGAGGGCCAGATAAAGAGCTTCGCTAATAAAAAAAAAAAGCTAAAGGAGTTCATCACCACCAAACCAGAATTATATGAATTGTTGAAGGGGGTTCTTTCAGAAGAGAAAGAAAATAAAGATAAAAATTATGAACAACAACTTGGTGGAGGGGGGAAGAAATGAGGAACCTTTGTAATAATATGAACAATAAAGATTGATTAAAAAAATATGAACAACAAATACATAACTATCAACAAGTGAATCTAAAAACCAAGGGAATTAAAAAAAATTTGATGAACAATATTAACTGGTGAATATAATAGAATCAGAAGTATGGAAGGGGAGTGAACTGACGATTCTTGGGAAAAAGGGGAGTGGAGGGTGCGGGAAGAGACTGAACATAAACTGTGCACCTATGAATGAGGACAATGGGGGGTGGGGAAAGGGCAGAGAGTGGGGTGGAAACCTGGTGGAGGGGAGCAATGGAGGGGGGGAAAATGATCATTTGTAATAATATGAACAATAAAGATTTATTAAAAAATAATTTCCAACTACTTGAAGACTTTTCTGTTATTGATTTCTAGTCTTATTTTATTATGATCAGAGAAAACTTTGTGACTTGATTTTTTCCCATCTTTACCTCTTTAAAAACTTTTTATTTTGAAATAATTGTAGATTGTCATGTAGTTGTAAGAAATACTACAGAAGGATCCATAGAGCTGTTCTGTATTGAATTGTGTCCTTTCCAAATTCATATGTTGAAGTCCTAACTCTCAAAACCTCAAAAAGCGAGATTTGAAGACAGGGTGTTTGCAGAACTAATCAAGTTTAACTAAGGCCACTAAAGTGGTTCCTAATCCAATGCCCTTATAAAACATGAAAATTTGGATATAATGGCATATGTAGAGAGAAAATGATGTGAAGACACACAGAGAAGATAGCCATATACACTGATTACTATGATCTCTAAACGCATAATAATCTGGCCACTTAGTGTACTGCTCTTGAATACCTCATTTATTTGATATCAAAGATACTATAAATTGTACATCTGATTAGTTTTCCCCTCTGCATTGGCTGATAGAAAGCTCAGAGCAAATAGGTGGTTGATCTCCAACAACAGTCTAGAATAGTTTTGGTACCCATTTGAAATACAAATACACTGAGTGTCTAGATTATTATGCATTCAGAGATCATAATAATCTGGCCACTTAGTGTATAAGACAAAGAGAGAACAGAGTCTTCCTCACAGCCCTCAGAAGGAAACAACCCGGTTGACAACTTGGTTTTGGACTTGCAGCCTCCAGAATTAGGACACAATAGATGTCCATTGTTTAAGCCACCCACCTGTGGTTCTTTGTTACGGCAGCCTAGCAAACTAGTAATCTTAACTCAATTCTACGCAATGGTAACATCTTCAAATCTTAGGTAACAATAGTACAACTGCAAAAGAAAAATTGACATTAATATAACCCATATACTTTATTCTAATTTCACTAGTTTTACATGTACTTAAGCATATGTATGTGTTTGTATTTAGTTCAGTGATTTTTTTTTCTTTAAAAAAAAAATTATTTCAGAGAGTGGGGAGGAGAGAGAGAGAGAGAGAGAAAGGTCAATGATGAGAGAGAATCATTGATTGGCTGCCTCCTGCATGCCTCACACAGGGATTGAGCCACACCCTGGGCATGTGCCCTGACTGGGAATCAAACCCTGACCTCCTGGTTCGTAGACTGATACTCAATCACTGAGGCACACCAGCCAGGCAAAATTTTATCATCTAGTAGATTTGTGTGACCACCACAATAATCAAGATACAAAACAACTCCATCAGACAAGATACAAAACAACTCTTTGGTCTATAAAAGAAATGACCCTTACTCAGCAGCAGGCAGACATGGCCATGGATTGAGATACCTGCTTCATGGAGAAACCTTGTTTGTCATTTCCAATTAGAACCATATAACCCCTCCATTCTTCACCCAGAACATCAGGCCATAGACTTCTTACTAAAGGCAGGGAATTTGCATTCATTGTCCACCTCAGTGAGTTTCTGGCAGCCAGTGGCTGGGAAAGAGAGATTCAGCTTCCTCCTAAAGCAGCCGACCGCCTCTGAGGCATCATGAAAAAGCGGTCTGCCAATGCCTTTCAATTGATTTGTTTAGACTATTTGCATTTTATAGATTTATTTATGTTTGAATTTAAACCTACCATTTTATTTTGTTTGTTCCCTCTGTTTTTTGTTTCCCACCTCATGCTATCTTTGAGGTTACCTGAGTACTTTTAGTATTCTATTTTATTTATTGTGTGTGTGTGTGTATATATGTGTGCGTGTTATTATATCTCTATGTACAACATTTTTAGTGGTTGCTTTAGGAATTACAAAACACATCCTTATCTTTTCATGATATTTTATCACGTTGAGAGGAATGTAGAAACCTTACCACCCCTCAGGGTCTTTACTACCCCTACTTCATTTGGTAGTTGTTTATGTATTACTACATCTATAAACATTGTGTCAGGGTTATACTTTTTGTCTTCAACCATAAAGCAGAATTTAAAAAAAAATTTTGAGAGAAAGTCTATTATATTTACCCATATATTCCACCATTTCTGTTCCTCTTCCTTCATTCCTGATATTCTAAGTTTCCATCTGGTATCATTGCCATCTGTTTGAAGAATGTACTTTTATATAAAGCAGGTATGCTGGCAACAAATTCTACTTTCTTTTTCTGAGATTTTTATTTTACCAGCATTCTTGAAGTATATTTTTGCTGGACATAGAATCCTGGGTTGATAGTTCTTTCCTTTCGGTAGTTTCAAAATGCTGTTCTGGTTCCTTCTGGCTTCAATGATTTCTGATGAGATATCTGAAATTATTTGGGTCATTGTTCTCTATAAGTTATATGTCACTTTTCTCTAGTTGCCTGTAAGATTTCATTATTACTTTAGGTCTAAGTAGGTCTGAGTAGTTTGATTATAATAATTCTGGCCATGGCTTCTTTTTGTTTTTCCTGTTTATGATTTGATGAGCTTTTCAAATCTGTAGGTTTTATGTGTTTTGCCAAATTTGGGGTGTTTTTACTTACTATTTCTTCTTCTTCTTCTTCTTCTTCTTCTTCTTCTTCTTCTTCTTCTTCTTCTTCTTCTTCTTCTCCTCTTCCTCCTCCTCCTCCTCCCCCCTTCCTCCTCCTCCCCCCCTTCCTCCTCCTCCATTTTCTTCTTTTCTTTTGTGCTGCACTTTTTTCTCCACTTCTGGGACTCTGATAACTCAAATGTTACGCCTTTGGTATTGTCCCACAAGGTCCCAAGGCTTGTTCATTTTTGTTCCAAAATTTTATTATTTTTGCTGTTGAGATTAAATAATTTCTTTTGTTTGTTTTGTTTTGTTTCAATTTGTCTTTTTATTATAACATGAACTAAATTTTTAAAATTAACTTAGTTTTCTGACTTTATTTCCCAGAGTTGTTAGAAGAACTCAATGATAATATTACTCATTATGGAAATAAATTGGAAAGTACAAGAGCTAATGTGAAATGGTAATCAAGGTCCAGGTATAACACATTAGGATAAAACCAGGGAGCAGCTAAACAGACACATCTTCACATTCACTGACTCCTTCCTCTCTCATCTCCATTCTGCCTTTGAACCCCATCAGTGATTTTTAAAAGTGTAGTTATATTTTTCAGTTCTCAAACTTCCATTTGATTTTTTCTTTATATTTTCTTTTTTTGCTGGGACTATCTTCCATTTATTTAAAGAAAGTTTGTCTTTACTTGTTGGATCATTTTTATGATAGCTGCTTTAAAGTATTTTTCAGGTGATTCCAACATCTATATCATCTTAGTATGTAAGTTGAGATTTTGCTGTTTCTTCCTATGAGGAGTAAATTTGTATTACATTTTGGACATTTTGAATATTATGGGTCTTTTTAAAATCCTGTGTGATTGTGTGTGGGGGAATATATACTTTAGTAAGCAGTTAACCCAGTTTTCAGGCTGCAAGTTTCAACTACACTTTTGTGGGTGGTGGTCCCAATGTCAATTCCACTTTTAAAGTCTTTGCAATGCTCTTCTGATCTGTCCTGAATGTGTGCCCCCTTGTGGTCAGGGTAGGATGTGGGTGGTGGTCTATCTCCATTTATAATTTTCATCTCAAAGCTTTTGGTACACTGTTTAGGGTCAGATTCACCTATGTGCCATTTAGGATAAGTCCAGGGGTTTATAAACAACATTACCAGGTCACTTTTCCAAATACTTTCCTCTTTATAATGTCCCCAATACTTCCTGGTTCCTGGGGTCTTCTTTTCAGTCCTCCAGTCCGAAGAAAAATGAAAAAAGAAAGTGGGATTTCTCCCATCCTCTTTGAGCATTAGGAGACCCATTTTCTGTGTCTTGAGCCAGAACCAGAGGGTTTCTCCTGGGGCCACTGCAGTTTCAGGCTACCTTATGTCTAGTCTGTGCAAAATTGAAGCAAACAATATGGTGAACTCACTGTTGGTTCAGAGGTACTTTGAACTCTGGTTTCCTTCCCAATCCATCTGCTATTATTTACTCTGCAGAGTCCTCAAATTGCAGCTCCATGCATTGTGCCCAGGTTTATAGCTGCATTCAGAGGGAGAGACAGGATGTAGTATGCTTATTCCACTTTACTTGGAGCCTCAGGCTAAGTTTTGAATCATATAGTTAATTTGATCAATATCCTATTAATGGACACTTGGGCTACTCTTCGTGCCTGAAAATTGTGGTTCTGGGAGTTCTGATATCAGTTTTCTCTCATCTCTTCCTAATAGTTGTTCTCAACTTGGTTCCTCATTATAATCACCTGAAGAGATTAAATAAATATCATATGTCCAGGCTACACCAGAGACAAATTAAACCAGCATCTCTGGGAGCAGGATCCAGGCAAGAGTACTTATTTATTTTTATTTTTTATATTTCACAATCTTGCCCCACTCCCCAATCCTTCAAACCTGGCCTTCCTATAAATGCCTTATATTATTTAATACTATCACCAAGTAAGACATGTCAGAGTTTGTTTGAACTCAGATCCTGAATCCTTCACATTTAGGCCATTCTCCATTCTGTTAATGCTAATTCAGAAATGTCTTCATATGTGGTCCCCAGCTCTATTCCATGGAATCAAGCCAGTCTTGCATCTGGTTTACTAATAGCCATGTCATCGGTTTCCCTCTCACTGGTCTCTCTCTTTTTTGTAATAGTTCTCACTGCTGCCAGGGGTTTTTCCTAAAAGAAGAATCTGATTGTATTATGCCCCTTGTAAAACCTTTGTGGGACCTCCTTGCCCACAGTATAGAGCCTAAACCCCTGAGCAAGGAACATGAAGCCTGCCTACCTGGCCTGGACTTCTCCTAACTTCCCTCCCATTGCATGTGCTCCTCTGCTCCCCACATCCCAAAGTCCCACAGATAAGTCCTGAAATACTCCAGGCCCAATCATGCCTTCTCATTCTTGCTCTGACTGAAAAGCTCTGCCCTACCTTGATGCCTGGCCATTACCTTCCAGCCTTCACAATCAAATAACATATTAACCACTTGCCAGTGCTTCCAACCTGGTGTCACTGCTAATACTCTATTTCTCCAGCTTTGACTACGAGTGTGTGTGAGAGTGTACTAGTATAAAAGTGTGTAACAGTGGTCACACATTCCACTGAAATTGTCTATTTGCATGACTGTAGTCCCCACTAGTCTGGGAACACGAGAGTGGGAACTTATTAATGTTTGTCTTTCCATAGAAGAACATAGTGCCTGACTCAGAGCAGACCGGAATGGACATTCAAACAAATTAATACAGGGCAGGACGAAAGTAGGTTTACATTTGTGAGCACACAAAACAGAGTTTATTCTTATATCGGTATTTATTAATTATAATATTTTCCATACAAACAACTGTAAACCTACTTTTGCCCCACCCTATATAGCAGCTGGTGGCCAACAGATTAAAGAAGTGAAAAAGGTCTGGCCAGCGTGGCTCAGTGATTGAGCATTGACCTTTGAACCAGGAGGTCATGGTTCAATTTCCAGTTTGGGCACATGCCTGGGTTTCAGGCTCAATCCCCAGGGTCGGGTGTGCAGGAGGCAGCCACTCAATAATGCTCTCATCATTGATGTTTCCACCTCTTTCTTCCTTTCCCTTCCTCCCTGAAATCAATAAAAATATTTTTTTTTTTAAAAAGAAAAAAGACGCTGCTATGTCTTTCACCAAGGACTTCTGGGAAGATGAAGTGGCCATAGCCATCTCCAAGACAGTGGTAACACCCATGGAGCAGGTCAAGCTGCTGTTGCAGGTGCAGCATGCCAGCAAGCAAACCACTGCAGATAAGCAATACAAGTGCATTTTAGATTGCATGGTTCATATCCCCAAGGAGCAGGGAGGTCTGTCCTCGTGTGGTAACATGGCCAATGTCATCAGATAGAATTGTTTGAAGATAAAATGAGTTAACACATTTCTAGCATGTAGTTAGTGACCCAATAAATAGTATTATTTTTACTTTTCTGGTGATTCAGGGAATGAGTTTGCAAAAGTAGGTGAAAAGAGATATGTGTATATTGCATTTGGTTCTTTATTGTTTCCAGCTCCTTGGAGAGCCTTTGGATTCCCAAGTCCCAAAGTCCAGGGATGGGCTGACAGGCCAGCGTTCCTCCTCTGGCTTTGGCCTTAGCTATTGGTCCAGTTGGATGACTCTACTCGAAGAGCCACAAAAATGACCAAAAGGCAGCATGATCCTTTTATACAGGGAGGAACTTTATTTCTCATCTAAGTGTCTTTGACACCTGAAATAATAGAGCAATATTTTACATGCTATACCTAGACAAGCCCTATTTGCCAACAACATTCTAAAATATTGTATTGAAATGTTAAAAAAAAAAAAAAAGATCTTTTGCTGATTTTAACAGTCTCTGCAAGTTTAAATTTATGTCAACAGACCTTGAGATGGCCATTTAAAGTACCGTATTTTTCGGACCATAAGACGCTCCGGACCATAAGACGCACCAGTTTTTAGAGAAGGGAAATGAAGAAAAAAAGATTCTGAAACAAATAGTGTCCTAAAATATTTTATGAGCATTAAAACCCAACATCACAGTCATAAACACATGTAATCAACCCTGTAAAGTAAACAGCAGCATTTAGAACCATTTTAGAGTCGGGCAAGCACACAGAGACCACACAGAGCCGGGCAAGTAAAAAAACTTTTTTTTTTAAAGTATATGTGTAGGCTATATTTGGACCATAAGGCGCAGGGACTTTTCCCCCCCACTTCTGGGGGGGGAAAAGTGCGTCTTATGGTCCGAAAAATACGGTATATCAAACATTCAACTACCAAGATCATTAGCTTACCTCTTGAATAAAGCAATGACAATATTATGATTGCTGTTCCTTCTGCTACTTTTTTTAAAAATTAATAAATCTCCATTGTTTGATACTGTGGTCATTATGTTCTCTGATAGCTGTGAAAATTACAGAGTGGCTCAATAAAACAATCAAAACAAAACAATAAGTGTCCCTGAAGATGATCTCATTGTATCTGTTCACAATCTCTCCTCTTACTGGGCAGGTAAAAGCCTCACCTTGCCAGTATCATGTGTAGAAAACATCTCAGTTTCACTAGGAGGAGAAGAAAGGATGTAAAGAAAGAAAGAAAATCAACCTTGACTGAGACCCTACCATGTGCATTTTCTATATCTTCTCATGTAATTTGTAAGAAAATGCCACAAGAAAAATCTTATTGTTCTTCTTTTTATAGGTGAGTAAGCTGAGGCTCAGATGAAATGACTTGCCAAGAGTTACTTACCCATCAAGAAGCAGAGCTGAGCCCTAGATGGTTTGGCTCAGTGGACAGAGTGTTAGCTTGCAGAATGAAGGGTCCCAGGTTCAGTTTTGGTCAAGGGCACATGCCAGGATTGCAGGCTCGATGTGCAGTAGGGGGCATGATTCCATCTCATCATTCATATTTCTATCCCTCTTTCCCTCTCCCTTTCTCTCCGAAATCAATAAAAATATATTATTTTTTTTAAAAGAAGCAAAGCTGAGATCTGTATCTAAGTTACCACTCTAAAACATATTTTCGGTCCAACCCTCAGGCAGCAATAGTTTTCAACTGAAGCAATGAATATTTGATCTATACTTATTTCTCATTTACTCCTCTGCAATATCTTCTCCACCCCCTTTCCTTCTATACCCTTCTTCTCTGTGACTTTCAATTGCCTGGTAATTCCCCAACTCCCAGGAAGCAATATACCTATAAGAATTAATGGAGGACAGACTTGACAATACATTCAATCCATTTGCAAACTTCACTGTAATCAACATCTAAGTGTGTGCACGTGTGTGCGCACAAGAAGGGAGAAAGGAGGGAAGACACACATCTATATTTCAAATTAGCAAGTCAGTCATGAGTTACAACTCCATGCCAGGGACGTCTTTAGATAACCAGACACACAGATAATCAAGGCATAGATTAACTTGCTCTGCCTGTGCAGTAATTTAAAGCTCTCA
Organism: Pipistrellus kuhlii; assembly: GCF_014108245.1. Taxonomy (NCBI): domain Eukaryota; kingdom Metazoa; phylum Chordata; class Mammalia; order Chiroptera; family Vespertilionidae; genus Pipistrellus; species Pipistrellus kuhlii. The sequence goes on from NW_023425562.1 coordinate 34,306,714, forward strand.
GCTTATATAGCTAGTTCGTGGTGGTGAAACATTCCTGCGGCATATGGTAACCTTTAGTAGGAAACTTGCAATGAGAAGTGTGGGATCCCTATCAGATGCGCAAAGAACATGTGGTTGATATTACAGTGTGCACTCACCCTTCAGGTCCACAGGACTCGCCCGTTTTCTCTTCTTCTTTCCCAAGACCAGCTAAGCAGGCTTCTCCGTGTGAAAACACACACACACACACACACACACACACACACACACACACACACCTCAACCCATGGGGCCCTTGAAATTGTAGCTATCTGTTGTAATTTTTATGCTGAATTAAATTAAATGGTGGCAACATGCTTAGGGAATAAGGAGGCCAGGTTCTCATCCCCACCAAATGGCCTTGGGTCAGCTATAGTGTCCCCCTCAAGAGTGTGAACTAGGTATTTTTGGAAGGATCACCTTCCACTCTGAAAAGCAGTGATTCCAATTATTAGATCAGAAAAAGCTTCCTGGGCTGGGTATTCAAATTCTAAGGCTCTTCCCCAACATTAGCTCCGGATGTTTGATCTTTCTGAGGAGACAGGCCACTAAGGAAGGCCGCTTTTTTGTTTGTTTTTTGACTTCTCCATTCCACAGCACACCTCTCCCACCCTTCTAGAAGTCCCTGACAAAAGGTCTCCATCCTCTTGAAAGCTGGCCCGTGCTTCAGAACAGGGCTCCTCAAGGCACCCAGGGACCTTGTAAAATGCAGATTCTGGTTCCAATGGTGGTGGCGGCAGGGGGAGTGCTGAGATTCTGCATTTCTAACAAGCTCCCAGGTGATGGTGATTGCTGGTCCATGGACCATGCTTTAAGAGGCCTATTAGAGTCCTAGGGCTTCTATAACAAAATATCATGGGCTGGGTGGCTTAGACAACAGACATTTATTTCCTCACAGTAATGGAGACTGGAAGTCCAAGTTCAAGATTTCAGCAGGGTTTGGTTTCTGATGAGAACTCTATCCTAGCTAGTAGATGGCTGTCTTCTCACTGTGTCCTCACGTGGCCTTTTCTCTGTGTGCCCAAATTTCTAGTGTCTCTTCCTCGTCTTTTAAGGACACCAGTCCTATTGAATCAGAGAGCCACCCACATGATCTCATTTCACTGTAATTACTTCTGGAAGGCCCTATCTCCAAATACAGTCAGTCACACTGGAGGTTAGGGCTTCAATGTATACATTTTAGGGGAAACACAACTGAGTCTAAAATAAGTAGTAAAGGTTAAAAAAATAGGAAAGGTCTAGTGCATCTCTCACCATAGAAATGTCATGAGAGTCACATATATAATTTAAAAATTCCCAGTAGCCACATTTTAAAAAAGTAAAAAAAGAAATAAATGAGCACAGCTGGCATGGCTCAGTGGTTGAGCATCGACCTATGAACCAGGAGATCACAGTTTGATTCCTGGCCAGGGCACATGCTTGGGTTGTGACTCCATCCCCATTGGAGGGCATGCAGGAGGCAGCCAATCAATGATTCTCTCTCATCATTAATGTTTCTATCTCTTTCTCCCTCTCCTTTCCTCTCTGAAATAAATTAAAAATTTATACATTTAAAAATAAATGATGTTAATTTTAATCTATATAAAAATTATTGCGTTTTAAATAAAAAATCCTTGAAATCTGGTGTGTACATCTCAATTTGGACTAGCCACATGTCCAGCACACAACAGCCATATGTGGTTGGTGGCTATGGTATTGGACAGTATAGATTCAGAGTTAATCTCTTTGTACCTCATGAGGTACTGCTATGGTCCCTAGGAAAAGACATACATGCCTGAGGTAGAGTCTAACAAAGGACATATACATATATTTAATTTTAATAAATGTATTGGGGTGGCACTGGTTAATAATATAATTTGTTTCAAGTGTAAAATTCTATAACACATCATCTGTATATTGTATTATGTGTTCACCACCCAAAGTCAAGTCTCCTTCTGTTACCATATATTTGGTTTCCTTTAGTAAGGATATTTGACGAATACAGAAGACCCACTTTTGCCAACTTACATTATTTCTAATGAGAAAAAAATGACTTAGTTTTTTAACAAATCACTTCTAGAAAAGCCTTCCAGAATGAATTAAGATTCCACTGTCTAACGTAATCTCAGTTTACAAAATGGAACTTAAAGCTCTGTATAGTCTCACATGCCGAGGGTCTTTAAAAAAAACTATAAAAATTGCAGCTTGGAATGGGATTTGAAAGCCCCATATGCTGCATTATTGAATAACAGAGTAGTATTATGAGGTTATTGTGGCAGATTGCTCAATAGTTATATCACCTGGGTTCACCTTGTTGGAGATCAGCCGTTATGGGTCATGTTCTCATTGCATTGTCCTCTTACCACTACAAGCTCTAAGCTCTAAGGAGGTCAGGGGAGGGCATGGGGAGAAGTCAGCACAGGTCATGGATCTTAATGCCATCCTTTTGGATAGTCAGGCACAGCCTCATGCCAGCCTCAGGACAATGGCTTCACTAACAGAACACCAAATTTAGTATTCTTGCTTAGCTAAATTGAAACATTATTTCCTATTAGCAAAGCAAGTTTGGTCTTTATGATTACACCCATATTTGCACATAAATCCCACACGAAATTGGCTCCCTCCCTAACCAAATACTCCATTTCCACATATGGGGTGATGGCTGTTGATGATGGAAAAAATCTATTAGTTAATGATTATAAAGTACTTGGCTAATCAAAATGAGGGCTAAATAACCCTTTGATAAGACTGGGCTATGGCAAGAACTGATAACCTGGGCCTCACTGGTCCTTTGTGAGGTCTGGCCTTGACAGGCACTCATGTGATATGTGTTGCCTGTGTCGCCAACAGCCCATATTTATTGCACGTATCCCAGGTGCTGAGCATGATGAGAAATGTGCAGAACCCCAAAAATGCACACTCATTGGCTCCTGTGCTGAAACTGACCTCATTATAGTGGGGTGACTAGCCTGTTATTCAGTTCTTACTGGCTTTTCAGTTAGGCACAGGGTAGTTGTACATTGGAAGAAAACACAATTTTAAATGTTTTTTTTTCTTCTTTTTTTTTCTTTTCAATTTTAAATGTTTTAAACAGCACTCATCACTCATATTTGTACACCCGGATTCATAGCAGCATTATGCAAAATAGCCAGAAGATGGCAACAACCCAAATGTCCATCAACAGATAAATGGATAAACAAGATGTGGTATAGATGCACAGTGGAGTATCATTTCGCCTTTAAAAAGGATGAAATTCTGATACATTCCACAACATAAATGAATGTGGGAAACATTTTGCTAAGTGAAATAAGCCAGACACAAAAAGACAGATATTAAATGATTCCACTTATATGAGGTACACTAAAGTAGTCAAATTCACAGACACAGGAAGTGGAATGGTGACTGCCGGGGACTGGAGGTAGGAGAGGGTAGGGAGAGGGAATTGTTCTTCAATGGGGACCGAGTTTCAGTTTGGGATGATGAAACATTTCTGGAGATGGAAGGTTGTGATAGTTGCAACAACGTGAAGATACTTAATGCCACTGAACTGTACACTTAACAATGGTTAAAATGGTAAATTTTGTGTTATGAATATTTTACTATAATAAAAAAGAGTATGCACACATGATTTTCATGTAAAGTTAGGAAAACCAAAGACTTCATTTGTCACCTTCCCTTTGCCGCTCAGTGGCTTGTGTCTCTCTGGGCTGTCTCTGACCCAGAGCACAGGAACTAAGAGCAGGTCAGCTTGACCTCACCTAGCCTGTGGCCAGAGAAAGCACGCCGAAGTCAGGTGTTGCCAAAACGGGGAGGAATGAGAATGGAAATCTGTGGTGCTGAGACGGGAGAAATTAATTGGTAATTAAAGAAAGGTGACAGCTGGTAGACATGACGCCAGGAGATCTTGGGAAGGACAGGAAGAGGGTGAGGGCTGTGCGTGGCTCCTGGAAGCGTGAATAAGTTGCAGCTTCTTAATGAGCTGAGGGGGTGGTTTGTGTTGCCTTTAACTGTTTGGTCTAGAGCAGAGGTGGAGGTGGCCATTCCTGGGAGCAATGCACTCCGTGCTTCCTATTTGTTTATCTCCTCTGAATTTCAGTCTACTGAGCCTGCTGTTTCCTATGTATGAGTTGGGAAATTGGTGTCTTGAGTATGTTGCTCTTCCTTCACCGCACAGAAACTTCTGGACATTCATTTTCTAAGGACTAGAACAGTCTTTCCCAAACTTCTCTCATGATGAGAATCACCTGGTGTCCCAACTAAGAAGTGCTAAACTAGACTTTTTGGGAACATATAGGTAAAATTGTTAAGCTTAGAGCACTAGTTAAGAATACAATTGAAGAGCAATTCCTCATCCCCACCCCTTCCCACCTCCAGTCCCCGGCAAACTCCACCAGGTGATTCTCATCATGAGAGAAGTTTGGGAAATACTGGACTAGAGGATAGAGCTGAAGTTATCATTTCAGTTGCCAAATTATTTGGGTAGAAACCTGAACTCGCTGTTCTGCTCTCAGCGGAAGGAACACCAAACATGTAGGTGCTGAGGGCTGCTGGCAGGGTGCTGTGGAAAGTGCAGGGAAGCACCTGGCACACAGTGCTGGGGATTTGCCGCTGCTGTAGGTGCAGGCAAGGAGAAGAATTTGACATGGCTGCTCTAGCCTTCCAGCCTCCCACCCCCACCCCCTGCTCCACTCACCTCCTGGAGTCTCTGGCTGCTTAGGAGTTCATGCTCACACTTTTACTGAACTCTATTAAAACCAAACTCTTAAGATTCTGCATCCCTCCGGCCCCATCTCCTGGCAGGTGGAAATGAGTTACATTTAAAAATGTTTCTCTGGAATTTCCATTTCAGGCACCAAGACTTACTTGGACCACAAACAGCGGAATAGAGGAGTATGCAAAAGACACAAAAAAAGAAAATACCTGTGGCCAATTCAGAGATAAAGAGATACCCACTGTTCTCAGTGGTCAGCAAAATGCAAATCAAGTCCACAGTTCACATCCTTTTAATTGGTAAACATAAAAGTCTGGCAATACCGAATGTTGTATGTGGTGCAGATCTAAAGAAATCTCTCTAACATGTGACTTCTTGAGTGTGATTTGGCACAACCACGTTAAAAGCTGACTGACATTATTTCCTCAAGTGGAACATTTACAACCCTTATGACCAAGCAGTTCCACTCCATGGTTTATAAAGTGGTTCTTGCATAATAATAATCTATACTAATAAAAGGGTAATATGCTAATTAGACCGGGACAACCAGACATCTTCTGGTCATCAGGTCCTCCTTCCGAACAAAGCCATGGTGGTGGGGGCAGAGGCAGAGGCGGTTAGGGGCAATCAGGCAGGCAGGCAAGTGAGAAGTCAGGAGCCAGCAGTCCTGGATTGCTGGAGGAATGTCCGACTGCCGGTTTAGGCTCGATCCCATAAGCCCTTAGAGATCAGTCCTAAACCGGCAGTCAGACATCCCCCAAGGGGTCCCAGATTGGAGGAGGGTATAGGTTAGACTGAGGGACACCTGTGCAAATTTTGTGCACTGGACCTCTACTAATACAATAAAAGGCATGCTCAAGAGTGATCAAACAGTACTGTTCACAATAGCAAAAGCCTGGAGACATCTGGAGAGTAGATGAATAAATATTTATTTTACAAACAAATAAATAAAGCAGGCAAATGTGTGAAATAAGCAATATCAACTATAAACCAAACTAACATTATAAACTAAACTCTAACAATATAAATGAATCTTAACATGTGTGAAGTGAATAAATAAGTTCTAAAAGATTACAAACAACATAATACCCCTTTTATAATTAAAACAACCAAAATAAAAGTATACTTTAAAATATACACATAGAGGATGTGGGGTGGCCAGGGAGAGGTCAATGGGGGGAAAAGGAGATTTATGGAATACTTTAAACTATAGAGAATTTAAATTAAAAAAATATATATATATACACACATAGAGTCAATCAACTATTTCTAAAGAAGAGTGAGAGCATGGGGAACAGGGGATTCAGGTGGGCAAGAAGGGGGCCAGGATGAGGTCAGATGGTTAAATAAGGTTTATTGTCCTTTGGTTTTTATTTTGGGTGGTGGGATTTAGGGAGTTAAATAGAGAGTTAAAACCATCAATGAGAGAGAATTATCCATCAGCTGCCTTCTGCACACCTCCTACTGGGGATGTGCCTGCAAACAAGGTACATGCCCTTGACCGGAATCGAACCTGGGACCCCTCAGGTTGCAAGCCGAGGCTCTACCCACTGAGCTAAACTGGTCAGGGTTGGTTAGTTTTTTTAACACTGTAGTAAGTGGGGGAGAGGTGAAAGGTCAGGATATGAGCAATACTCCTGCCCCCGGTCACAGATCCATTCCTCCAAACCATTGCCTCCAAAATGGTTATGCCTGTTTTCAGACCTACCAGAAATGAGTCATAGTAGATGTGATTGGCTATGTACGTGAGCCGCCTTTTAGTGGCTTCCTTCATTTGCTTGAGTTAGCCCGGTAGGAGGAATGGTTCTGTGACTGGGGGCGGGGGTATTGCTCACATCCTGACCTTTCACCCCTCAGTGTTAAAAAAAACTAATCAACCCTGACCAGTTTAGTTCAGTGGGTAGAGCCTCGGCTTGCAACCTGGGGGGTCCCAGGTTCGATTCCGGTCAAGGGCATGTACTTGGTTGCAGGCACTTCCCCAGTAGGAAGTGTGCAGGAGGCAGCTGATGGATGATTCTCTCTCATTGATGGTTTTAACTCTCTATCACTCTCCCTTTCTCTCTGTAAAAAAACAAATAAAATATATATTTAAACACACACTCACACATACACACCCACACACACATACACACAAAACACCAACTAACCAGCCCTGGCTTGTTTGACTCAGTGGATAGAGCGTCAGCCTGTGGCCTGAACGTCCCGGGTTCAATTCTGGTCAAGGGCACTTGCCTGGGTTGTGGGCTAGGGCTCTTTCCCCAGTAGGGGGCATGCAGGAGGCAGCCAATCGATGATACTCTCTCATCATTGATGTTTCTATATCTCTTTTCCTTTCCCTTCCTCTCTGAAATAAATAAAAATATATTTAAAAAAAATAACCAAATTACAACAGGTGCATGTGCAGATGAAGCAAGGTTTTAATTCATTTATAATCTGGTACTATGCTCCTGATGTCCCTTCACTCTCAAATCCCCAGGAAACCAAAGAAGCCTCACTTAGGGCCAGCAGTACAGGGGTTCCCTCTACTAGGCGGTTTCTGCCTCCCCTGGGAGTGTCTTATCCTCCCTAAAGCCCCGCCTAGTGCCTGAGGATATCTGCAAATTCCATGTATCAAAATTTGCTTCTTTTTGGTTCAGGCACCCTTTGCTTCTATTAACATGCAAATAGTGTAAACTACAGGAGTAACAGAGTATGTTTTATGAATCTTGACTGTGTTTTTAGAACAAGCTCAATTATCTCTCCATGTCTTTCTCTCTAGATTTATTCCATTCCTGTCACAGTGGCAGATTTATCTGCACCATAGTTTATTTAACACAAATCTTTTATCGATAGACGTATAGATGGTTTCTAGTGTTTGCTTTTGCAAAAAGATGTCCCATAACTATAAAGACGTTGAAGGGAATGGTCTTATACATTAAGGTGAGCTCGCTGGAAAAGAGAATTCCTAGAATTGCTGAGTCTGAAGAAATACATTCTGACAGTCTCTGACTTAAACGATGGTTCACCTTGGGACTTGACAATGGTGTGAATGTGATATGCATTCAGTAGAACGGGTCCTGGGCATTTTGATCTTTCCCCGGCTGGTGGGAGGTGCTGAGATACTCTCTCAGGGTGCTGGGCAGCGGCGGTGAGTCTCAGCTCCCAGTCAGCCTCGTGATCACAAGAGCAAACAACCCGGACTCCACAGGGCGCTGTGTTGCCAGTGAATTTTGGAGACTGTATTCAATAAATTACATGAGATATTCAACACTTTATTATAAAACGGGCTTTGTATTAGATGATTTTGCCCAATTGACGGCCAAAGTAAGTGTTCTGAGCTTGTTTAAGGCGGGCGAGGCTAAGATAAGATGTTTAGTAGGTTAGGTGTAGTAAACACATTTTCCAGCGAACACCGGTCTTCCAGGACAGAACCCCATCGTGAGCTGAGGAGCACCTGTATTTACATTTTGGTGGTCACTGCCAAATTGCCTCCAAAATGGTTATGCCTGTTTTCAGACCCACCAGAGATGAGTCATAGTAGATGTGATTGGCTATGTACGTGAGCCGCCTTTTCATGGCTTCCTTCGTTTGCTTGAGTTAGCCGGGTAGGAGGAATGGATCTGTGACCGGGGGCGGGGGCATTGCTCACATCCTGACCTTTCACCCCTCCCCTCTGCGTCCTGGTGGATAAGCAGAGGTGGGGTGCTTCCCTTTGGCAACAATAGGGGAACTGCCTCCCCTGTGCCTCCCTCCACACTGCCCCTGCTAGCCACAGAGCCTTCATGCTGGGATAGGGTAAGAGCACTTCTCCGCACCGCCTCAGGGGGGTGCTCTTAGGATTTGTGAAAATCCCCGTAGACCGAAAGGCACAAGCATACAGAAGTCTACACCTAAAAGTACAACTCCAGCCCTAACTGGTTTGGCTCAGTGGAAAGAGCATGGGCCTGCAGACTGAAGAGTCCCAGGTTCAATTCTGGTCAAGGGCTCATGCCTGGGTTGCTGGCTTGGTCTCCAGTGGGGGACGTGCAGGAGGCAGCCAATCAATGATTCTCATCAATGATGTTTCTATCTCTCTTTCCCTCCCCCTTCCTCTCTGAAATTAATAAAGATATGCTTTTTTTTTTTCTTTTTAAAGTACAACTCCATCAATAATGGCACACAACACAGAATGTCACAATGCTGATAGAAACCATGTCACTCACTCGGAAACTTGACAGCTCTCCTTTGGGATTCAGACTTCCCAGGACTTTGGTTTCAAGTCTTTTCACCCAAAGCCCGCGTTCATTTGTTCGGCCTGTTTGCAGCATAACAAAAGGAAAGAAAAGGATATTTCCCTTTTCACCTTTTCACCTTTCACCAGTTTCATCAAGGCTCCTATATTACACCAATTATGGAGTCATGTCTCTCTGAGACTTTTTATTAAGATTTGGGTACAGCCCTCCCCAGTTTGGTTCATTGGATAGAGCGTCGGCCTGCGGACTGAAGGATCCTGGGTTCGGTTCTGGCCAAAGGCATATGCCTCGGTTTCAGGCTTGATCCCCAGAAGGGGGCCAATCAATAATTCTCTGTCTCTCCCTCCCCTTTCCTCTCTGAAATCAATTAAAAATAAAGATTTGGGTGCAAACATCCCCAATGTTGTCTGCTCACTGCCCAGGGACCCCATCTGCCTGACTCCACCTGGACGTTGGTGAGGGCCTGACTCCTCTTGGGCCCCATTTTCCAGGCCCAGTGGGTTTCAAACCAGGGTGGTTCAGGCCCACTGCCCCTGTCTCTGGAGGCAACAGCTTGGGACAGTTGCTTCTTAGCTCATGTTTTTGTCCTTACAAAACAGATTTAATAGAAAACAGTAAGCCCTGGCTGTGCGGTTCAGTAGGCTGGAGCATCATCCTGTGCACCAAAAGGTTAGGGGTTTAATTCCCAGTCAGGGCACTTACTGAGGTTGCAGGTTTTATCCCTGGCAGGGGCATGTTCAGAGGCAACCAATTGATATTTCTCTCTCACACTGATATTTCTCCCTCTTTCTCTCCCTTCTTGTCTCTAAAATCAGTACACATATATCCTCAGAGGCGAGGATTAAAAAGACAAAAAAATAAAAGAAAATAATGCCAAAACCTGTTTGACTCAGTGGATAGAGCGTCAGCCTGCGGACTGAAAGATCCCGGGTTCGATTCCGGTCAAGGCCATGTACCTTGGTTGTGAGCACATTCCCCAGTAGGGGGTGTCCAGGAGGCAGCTGATAGATGTGTTTCTCATCGATGTTTCTAGCTCTCTCTCTCCCTTCCTCTCTGTAAAAAAAAATCAATAAAATATATTAAAAATAAATAAATAAAAGAAAATAGTACAGTAATTTTTCTCCTATTGGTATCTAAAATAATAATACCCAAAGTCAGCAAGTAGCTATGTAAGCCTTTGCACCACATAACTCTTGGCCAGATTGACACTCAGGCCACTGAGCGGTGCAGTGGCCCCTCAGAGCTCGCCACTCACTCACAGGAGCCACAAGCAGGCTGTTTTAGAGGCCAATTACAAACCAGAGCCAGGATTTAAGAACCACTTACCTAAGCCTAGAGGCCTGAGATGGGGGAGATGTGGGGGGAGGGGCTTGTTGAAGGAGATATAAATTATATCCGTGGATGACCCAGACCCTCAGTTTTTCTAGCTGTAAAATGGTGTCTAGAATTGATCTGGTCTCAGGTATGATGAGGGTATTAATTTAGGAGGTGCTATAGCAGAGGACTTCAAGCATATGGAAAAGCAGTGTGTGTTCTTTGGATAATAAATATCCCTTTTATGAGCATAAAAGCCCAACATGATGCTAGAATAATCCCACAGTGCAACGATAATTTAAAATAATACTAAGGATGTAAGCTTGATAATACAATTAATTTTCACATTTAATACTGTAAATATACAACTGTAACATCATGCCATCATAGTACAAAGGTTCCAGCTTTCCTTATGTGAGTTCTAAGGATATAATACTAAAATGCTTACCATGCTCCTGGTACTGGAAGGGCTTCATACATAGTATTTCATTTAATTCACAAAATAGTCCATTGAGATAGGCAATAAAATTTACCCATTTGACATGTTACCCACATAATAAAGGTTTGTAAATACAAGTAAAGACATAATACTAGTAATAATGAAAATAAATTAGATTTCGTTAGTGTTTATTATATTTAGGGAGCTTCACTAAGCACTTTTACACATATTATTTAATTTATTTCTCTTAATCCTCTGAGGTAGATATTATTATCGCTGTGTTCTAGGTGAAAAAACCAAGAGAAAAATTAAATAATATACCTAATGCTACTGTTCAAAGGTTGGGGCTGGAATTTGGAACATATGAACACAGAGAATAAAGCAAAAGACATCTCAGTTAAAGAGCAGAACATTGAATTCTTTTTAAGAAAAATAAATAATTTTGTTTTGATTTCCTCTGTATTCACAGTTTATGTCCAAGAGAGCTACTCTATATTTTCAAGTGGCCTATTGTAAAGCCACTTTTCCCCATAGGAACAATGTTGTAGTGAGGGGCCTTGTTCTTGGCTGAGAATTGCACATCAAATAAATCAAACTGATGACCGATCATATGGTGGAAGAAAAGATCCAAACAATCAAATTATACTTTAAAGTAAAAAAAATGTTTTAGCTCAAAGGGGCCTCAGAGACTATAAGTAGCTTTAAAAGTGTTTTTAAAGCAGGGGAATCCTTTTCTCAGCAAAATCTTACTAGTCCCATATATAAAGTGGTTTAAAAAGGAGCCAGACAATCGTACAAGATGGGCGATTATATATATATATAATATACTAGTAAATTATAATATAATTTATAAAATATATCACATATATATTTTACATATTTATATACTTGTTACGTCTTGAGTACCTCTCAGGGAAACAAAGAAAATGGTGGCAAGAGGGTCTGGATGGAGGGATCCTTACATGCCACTCTATTCCTTTATGTTGTTTGAATTGTTAGACAACAAACACATATGAACATATCGCGTGAAGTTGCTTTACTCTCCTCTTTCTTGCTTCCTTCCCTACCCTTCCAGCCCCACATCAAATGCTCCAGCCCTGGGAACTGCCAGATGCACTGACCCCTCGAAAGCTTCCTCTTTCCTGCTGCTTACCAGCTGTGCTGTAGGCACAGCAAACTCTGCCAGGCCTTCCGTTTCTCATTTGAAAAATGAAGGTACAAAACTCATATGGCTGTTGGAAAGATTAGATTTTTGTCGCTGAAACCGGTTTGGCTCAGTGGATAGAGTGTCCAACTACGGACTGAAAGGTCCCAGGTTCGATTCCAGTCAAGGGCATATACCTTGGTTGTGGGCACATCCCCAGTAGATGTGCAAGAGGCAGCTGATCGATGATTCTCTCTTATTGATGTTTCTAACTCTCTGTCCCTCTCTCTTCCCCTCTGTGAAAAATCAATAATATATATATTTTTAAAAAAAGAGATTTTGTCTAGTCCTGGCCAGTGTAATTCAGTTGGTTGAGCATTGTCCCATGCACTGAGAGGTCACCAGTTTGATTCCACGGTCAGGGCACATGTCTGGGTTTCTGGCTTTATCCCCAGTAGGGGGCATGCAAGAGGCAGCCAATGGATGATGCTTCTGTCTAACGCACATGTGTCAACACAAGGCCCTCGGGCCAAATCTGTCCCGCCAGGCCTTGCAATGTGGCCCGCACCACGCTGTCATCACTGCACTCCGCTGCGTTTCCATCACAATGACAGTTTATGACTGTTCAGTAAACCATTCGGCCCGCGATTTAGGCTGGATTTTAGATTTTGGCCCCTTCTCTGATTGAGTTCGACACCCCTAGTCTAACGGATAATTCTCTCCCTCTCTAAAAATCAATTTAAAAAACATTTTAAAAACAACAATAAAAAACAATTAGGTCTGTAGAGAATTTTTATAAGAGTTTATTTGAGCCCAAACTGATAACATACTAGTATATCATGGTACAAGATCTTAAATGTTCTTAACTGGTTTGGCTAAGTGAACAGAGCTTCGGCCTGCAGACTGAAAGGTCCCAGGTTTGATTCCAGTCAAGGGCATGTACCTTGGTTGCGGGCACATCCTCAGTAAGAGGTGTGCAGGAAGCAGCTGATCAATGTTTCTAACTTTCTATCTCTTTCCCTTTCTGTAAAAAATCAATAAAATAACTTAAAAAAAAAAGATCTTAAATGTTCAGGAGAATTACGGTTTTGCAGTTTCTTTAATACCTTTAAAATTAAGGAGGAAAGAATTATAGGAAGGTGAGAGAAAGCTAGGAGGTGATTGGATTAATTCAGTGTTTCCCAAGGTGTGGTACGCGTACCCCCAGAGGTACGGGAAGAGTTTGGTGGGGGTACCAGTTGCACCGGAGTTGCACCGTGCTTAGCTGCGCCTAATTCTATGTTCTCATGAGTACGAGAGGTACTCAGCGTTACGAAAATTATAGAAGGGGTGCACATATGTCAAAAGTTTGGGAAATACTGGATTACAAGATAGTTAAGACTATATGCTCTCTTGAGGGTGGTCACCCTATAGAAGCAAGGGTCTGGAAGGGGCATTTCAAAAGTGTCAACCTAGATGCACAGAAACAGCGGACAGGGCTGGTTTAAGGCAAAGATAAGCCTTTTGCTAAAAAGTTACATGCGTGGGGCATGACTACCCACTGTGACTTCCATCCTGTGAGGTTACTTTCCATAGCTCCCTTTTTGCTCTTTATAACACTGGGGCATAATTCAATGCTGGGCACGTGAGGACTGAATAAATGTTCTTTGAATGACTAAAGGAATAAAGGAATTGTATGCATACTCCTCCTCCTTGACAGCAGGGTGGTTATGGTTTGTTTTTTTTTCCTTGTTATTATTTGAATTTTAAATACTGGGTGGGAGAGCCAGTTCCCCTTGCCTTATCAAACTGCTTTTCAAGGTCATTTCCCACCCAAACCGGTTTGGCTCAGTGGATAGAGCGTTGGTCTGTGGACTGAAAGGTCCCAGGTTTGATTCTGGTCAAGGGCATGTACCTTGGTTGCGGGCACATCCCCAGTAAGGGGGGTGTGCAGGAGGCGGCTGGCTGATCGATGTTTCTAGCTCTCTAGCTCTATCTCTTCCTCTCTGTAAAAAACAAACAAACAAAAAAACAATAAAATACATTAAAAAAAAAGTCATTTCCCTAAGCTGGGCTTTATTGCAGAAAAGTCATGCATGATAAAAAAAAAAATAAAAATGTCTTGCCCAACGGGATGGCTCAGTGGCTGAGCATCAACCTATGAACCAGGAGGTCACTGCTTGATCCCCTGCCTGGGTTGTGGGCTTGATCCCCAGTGTGGGGTGTGCAGGAGGCAGCCAATAGATGATTCTCTCTCATCATTGATGTTTCTAGCTCTCCCAATCTCTCTGAAACCAATAAAAAGATATTTTAAAAAATAAATGTCTTAATTAAGCAGTGGGCCCAGAGAGAAACCACGAGATGTGAGCAGGATCACCCAATACACAAATGCCTTGCGTGCACTCTGTTACTTACATGGTATAAACCTTTGTGAAGCAGCGAGTGAGATTGTTCAACCCAATTTCCTTTAGGGATTTGAGCCCATGAATAAGGTTTGTGAAATGATTCAGAAGATGAGAGTGCCAAGGAGAGCAGGAGATATCTTACTGTGAGCTTTTCTCGGGGAGCAGGCCTTTGTGCTGGGGGGGAGGGGGAGTGCATCTCGGGGAAGGCCCGGGGAGGGCGGTGTAAGAAGCGGTGCTGCTGTGTTCTGGGCTTACATTCCCTTTGGCATGGCTCTGTGGCCCAGTTCTCACACTGCTCCTTTCCGCTCGGTGTCTAACCCTTGAGAGCGGAGTTGGGGGATGGGGTTAGAAGAAACACCGAGGCACCTTTACCCAGGGCTCATTTTTCACCTTTTGTCAAAGCTGTGTGTCAAGTTTGGCCGACGTTGGCCCTAGCGCATCCCTGTCTCCAGGAACTTTAAGGAACTATGGAGTTTCTGCGTTTGATGTGTCTTCACTTTAACACAAAGCACACCAGGGCTGGTTAATGATCATGAACTGTCATGGAAGCCACTCTGCAAAGGTGACAGTGATGGATGAGCCTGCAGCGCGGAGGGGCGGCTGGGTGCAGAGGCAGAAGGTTTATTTAAGCCGTGGCTGATAATAGAGGGGCCTTCTCAGGCACTAGCCAGCAGGTCTTTAATAGGATGAAAGGGGAGGACAGCCCTCTTTCTACACTGCCCTCTGAAGGGACAGTTCTCACTCTCCTCATCTGGACTGCCAAATAAAAGCATTCCTTAAAGATCCAGATCTATTTGAAATCTTCTGCTCGGAGGGGGAAATAAAGCCCATTTCTGAAATTAACCTTGTCATCTTTCTTGGTTTGGCCTCATTTATCTAAATGTCCTTGTTTTCCTTACTTAGCCAGGGGAAACAGCATCCTTAACTATAGGGGTAGGTCTGAATAAGAATGAATTCAATCCTCTAAATCGGCTTACACCCCTTGGGGTTACTACTCACATTTTAAGTACAGAATTCTATGTGGCAGCTGAGGTTCCTTAAGTGATTGTGTCTGAGAAAACAAAATCTATTAAAAAAAATAACTTAGTAAAATTTTTACATTCATCGTTGTCTTTTTTTGTTGACATTTTGTTCATCACTTCATTCAGGGCCCAAACGAGGGACAGCATCTCTATTTTTCTTTTTGTAAATCTCAAGATATCACTGTCACGTGTAAACTAAGGAACTGTAGTCCTCTTAGACAAGCCACAGTGTGATGGGCTTGGATTAGAAAAACCGAGCTTGCCCTTCGCATCAGCTGTGGCTGTGCCCCTTACGTTTCACTCAGATAAGCTCTAGAGGAATGGCCTGACCACAGACCCCGCCTTTGGAGATGTCAAATTCAGATCCCCCAGGACGTTTAATTTCTGAGGGAGAGATGTGCCAGCAGGGTCCACTGATAATTCTGTAGTGTGAAAAGCTAATGCCTGATGGAGACAGTTAGGTGGCTCCCCAATTGCTAAGTCAGCAGCCCATGGCCCCTACTTGTTGCTGGACAGCATAAACACCGGGTTTTGGTAAATAAACTCAGGCTATCATGCAACTGTCCCGCACGCACTTAAGCTATGACTGACAGCTCACTTGGGAGGACCAGGAGTCTAGAGCTGAAGCTTTTGGGTGCAGAGGCTCCAAGGCTCCAAGATAAACAAATCTGTCGGTGAGAGTGACCAGAGTGTTAGGTCAGTCCAAGGGTCACTTATAGGTCATCCCGCTGGGAGCTTAGTCTCTGCTTTGTGTTTATCCTGGGAAGAAGGGCGGGTCTCTACTGGGAAAACCTTCCTGGCCTGCTCATCAGAGCCTTTGGGAGTGAATCAGCACCCATCCCACTCTGAGTAATCCAGTAAAGGGTATGGGCGCAGGCGTATGTTTTTATTGGTGTTAACAAACAAGTTCTTTCAAAAATATAGATTATCAGGTATGAGGGGCTGGCTCCCCTGGGATACAGACTCAATCAAGAGATTTTCAGAGCCCAGAGTGATTTAGCAAATTATTATAAAATTGTGGCAGTCAAAATTAGAAAAGCCAATTGAAGGAATGGAAAACTTTTCCTGACCTATCCCTCTTTTTGATCTTACCAGTTACTTCCTCAGTTTTACATTCCTTATCAACTAGGGGCTTTTTTTTGAAGAATGATCCTAAACTTTCTTTTATCCTACACAGGCTCTTTAAATTTGATAGAGGTAAAAGTAGGGTACATGTTATGGACCTTCTTAACTGATATTTAGCAAAATAAAGACCTTCATCTTCCCATGGATCCTCTTTTTAGCCACCTTTTGGAAGACAGTCTGATTCAGGAAGATGTGACATCAAACAATGGACATTTAGAACTGCTGGTATTTTTTGTTTCAAGATTACTGATAAAAAAAAAAAGACTTTTTAATGCAAGATTCAGTTATTTGCTCTGAAAAATAGCCTTATTTAATAGAAAGACTAAAGGGGCTAGTGTCTTCAGATAAACAGGAAGCTAGTGTCTCAAATAAGTTCTTGGGGATATTGGTAGACCAGTTTTAAACAAATTTGGTTTACAAAATATATAATACATTACAGTTGCAATCATAGGTATGTGTAAAGATGTATTTATATATACATGAAGAAAACATATACAGATATCATTAGAAGAACTGGAAACCCTACTTAGTGTCTATGACAACAGTGGAATCGAACCAGGAATCAATCCTAAAAGGTAACTGAAGAATCTCCAAACATTTGGAAACCAAACACAAAGAGAAGCTAAACACTTAAGTCTCAAGTTGAACATATATATAAATGAAAATTTGTGGGATACAGCCAAAGCAGTGCTGAGAAGGAAATTTTTAGCATTAAATGCTTACATTAGAAAAAAAAAAAAAAAGGAAAGTCTGAGATCAATAAGCTAAGGTCTCACCTCAAGAAACTAGAACAAGCTGGGACTGGTTTGGCTCAATGGATAGAGCGTCGGCTTGGGGACTGAAGGGTCCCGGGTTCGATTCTGGTCAGGGGCATGTACCTTGGTTGCGGGCATATCCCCAGTGCGGGGTGTGCAAGAGGCAGTTGATTAATGACTCTCTCTCATTGATGTTTCTAACTCTCTATCTCTCTTCTTTCCTCTCTGTACAAAAATCAATAAAATATATATATAAAAAAAAAACTAGAACAAGAAGAGAAAATAAATTCATGAGAAGCAGAAGAAAGGAAACAACAATAAAGAACAGAAAACAATTCAACAGAAAACAAAACTGCAATAGAGAAAAATCAATGGACCAAAGAGCTAATTCTTCAAAATAATCAATAAAATTACAAATGACTAGCAAGAGAGACAAAGAAGAGAGAAGACACAAGTTTTTTTTTTTTAAATATGTTTTTATTGGTTTCAGAGAGAAGGGGAGAGGGAGAGAGAGATAGAAACATCAATGATGAGAGAGAATTATTGATAGGCTGCTTACTGCACACCCCATACTGGGGATTGAGCTTGCAACCTGGTCATGCGCCCTGACAGGGAATTGAACCCTGACCTCCTGGTTCCAAGGTCAACACTTAACCACTGAGCTTTGCTGGCTGGGTAACACAAATTTTCAATATCAGGCCTATCACTCTATACCCTAAATATATCAAAAGGATAATAAGAAACACTATAATTAACCCATAAATTTAGATTTGTAATAAACTTAGGTGAAATGATTAATTCTTTGAAAAACACAAACTATCACAACTCATCCAATAGGAAATAAATAATTTAAATTGCCCTATAATTATTAAGGAAATTAAATTAATAATTAATCCTCCTTCAAAAATAAATCTTTAGACTTAGATGATTTCAGAGGAGAATTCTGTAAAATGTTTAAACAAGAATTCTCACCAATTCTACATAATTTTCTCAGATAATATAAGAGGGAACATTTCCCAAGTTATTTTATGAGCCAATATTACCCTGATACCAGCCCTAGCTGGTTTGGCTCAGTGGATAGAGTGTCAGCCTGCCTACTGAAAGGTCCTGGGTTCAATTCCGTTCAAGAGCACATGCTCAGGTTATGGGCTCTATCCCCAGTAGGGGGCATGCAGGAGGCAGCTGATGAACGATTCTCTCTCATTGATGTTTCTATCTCTCCCTTACTCTCTGAAATCAATAAAAAATATATTTTTTAAAAAGACTGGGACAAAATATTTGCAATGTAGATATCTGACAAAAGACTGGTATCTAATTTTTTAAATAACCCTCAAAAATCCCACATTAAAAACAAACAATCCTATCAGAAAATGGGCAAAAGGAAAAAAAAGAAAACATTCCACCAAAGAGAATATACTTATGGCAAATCAACACATGAAAAGGTGGTCAATATCATTAACTAGTAAGCATGTGCAAATTAAAACCATAATGAGACATCACTAGCTACCTGTCAGAATGGCTAAATAAACAAAGTAGTGACAACACCATTTCTGCTTGTGGAGATGTGTAGAAGACCAGCCTACATTGCTGGCAGTCACTCTGAAAAACAGTTTGTCAGTGTCCTAAAAAACTAAATATGGAACTATGATGTGACCCAGCAATCATATCCTTGGGTATGTGCCTCAGAGGAATAAAAACTTATGCCCAACAAAAGCCTGTACATGGACGTTTATAGCAGCTTTACTTCTAAGAGTCCCAAACTGGACACAACTCCAATGTCCTTTAATGGGTGAATGATTGAACAATGGTTACACCATGGGATGGTACTTAGCAGTAACAAAAACAACAACACCCACCAAAACCGGATTGGCTCAGTGGGTAGAGCGTCGGCCCGCGGACTGAAAGGTCCCGGGTTCGATTCTGGTGGGGGGGGGGGTGCAGGAGGCAGCTGATAGATGATTCTCATCGAGTTTCTAACTCTATCCCTCTCTCTTCCTCTCTGTAAGAAATCAATAAAATACATTTAAAACAACAACAACACCCAACACAGTTGATTGATACATGCAACAACTTGGATGAATCTCAAAGGCATTATCTTGAGTAGGAAAAAAGCCACCCCCGCCCCTCCCCCCCATATACATACTATATGATTCCATTTATATACCATTCTTGAAGTGACAAAATTATAGAAAGGAACAGAGTAGTGATTGCCAGGCATGAAGGAGGTGATGGGGCAGAGGGGAGATGGTTGTGGCTATAAAGGACAATAGGAGTTCCCCTTGTGCGTGGGTCTGTTCTGTATCTTCACTGTAATGTTGCCAATATTCTGGTTGCATATTGTGCTATCGTTTTACAAGATGTCATTCAGGTAAACTGGATGGAAGGTACACAGGATCTCTTTGTCTTTTTCTTACATTTGCAGGTGAATTTACAATGATCTTAAATGTCAAATTGAAATTTGTTTCTGCATTTTTTTGGATTTGTAGCCCAATATCCTTAAATTATGAGCTAATCATATTAATTTTAAAATATCTATTTTATTTGGACATAGTGTTCTGAATGAACAATATTATAAAGTGATCTAAATTTTGCTCTCACCAAAACCCCATGTATATTTGCCCCAGTAGTTCTATTATAATATAAAATATCTCATTTACTCCCTCAATCATCATTTTTTATTTTTTCATTCACACAGCAGGTATGGTGTGCAGACTTGAGCAAAGCTCAGAGACACACACTGTCCCATCTTGGTGAAATGACATTAAGTCAGAATCCCTCCACTTGTATTCATGGCTCTCAGGGATTGTAGAAGGAAATGCTGAAATCTGATTTAGATGCCTTTATGAGAGACACTTCAGAATGTCAGTTTTGGGGCTTTTGAAAGACCTGCTTCAAAAATTGCAACCCAAACAAGGTACAATAGGTCAGATAGGCTATCGTAGGTGAAATATGACAGCCTTGTACCTGGGTGGTGGTACAAGAAATTGCTCTTTAGGTAAATGAACTTTTTAAATGACATGAAAAGGGAAGAAATTATTTCTCTTCTCCTTTAGTGTTTGTAGACCACATATATTATCTAACTCAAAAAATATGGAGGAAAATGTAAAGGATAGAAAATGGGAATTTTATTTTTATCTCAATGCTATAAAAATGGGTCTTTGACACCAACATTCAAACCCAAGGATTTTTTTTAAAAAGTATATATATTTTTAAATTTTATTTCATAGAAGAAGGAAGAGGAAGAGATAGAAACATCGATAATGAGAATCATTAATTGGCTGCCTCATGCATGCCCCCTACTGGGGCAACCTGGCTTGTGCCCTCGACCAGAATCTAACTAGGGACCCTTCCATGGTCTGCAGGCTCACCCTCTATTCACTGAGCCAAACCAGCTAAGGCCCAAGGATTATTTTTTATTTTAAAATTTATTTATTTATTTTGAGAGAGAGAGAGAAGAGAGAGAAAGAGGAGAGAGAGAGAGACATCAATTTGTCACCCCACTTATTTACCGGTATGCATTCATTGGGCTGATTCTTATACGTGCCCTAAAAAAGGAACTCACAAACTTGGCATATCAGAGTGATTCTCTAACCAACTGAGCTACCCAGTCAGGGCCAACCCTAAGGATTTTTAACTGAGATTCCTGAATGAGGATGCCCAAATACTCTGCAATTGCATGCCATATTTTGGTGACCTACATTTTTTCTGGAGAGAGAGTCAAGAGATCCTCTTAAGTCTGTGACTCAGAGAATATAAGAATTTCTGTTTTAATGGATGCAGAATCAAGCATAAGTAGCGAGAACTAGAAATATGTGGGGAAGGGCCCATCCATAGCCCGACTTCAGAGCTTGTTCCCATCTCTGCTGGTGTCAGCTGTTCAAGGACTGACTCACATAGCTCCTCTGAGATGCTTTCTCCCCTCAGCTTCTCTCCACCCACCAGAAGTCCTTTCTTCTCTGAACTCCCCGTGTCTCTACTCCGCTGAAGATGCTTATCACTTTCTAGCATAGGTGACAGTCTTGACTTCAACATGGTTCCCCAATCCCTGTGTTATATGGGTTTTGTCTAAGTAGATAACCTACAGGTATTGGTTGGGTGCATAAATGAACTGTGGATGGTGCCCTCAAATTGTCGATCCTTACAGGTTTGGTTGCAGCCCTTGCAGAAATGGCCTGAAGAGACACAGAGGTTGGAAAAAATGGGTTCTTTTTTCTTTTTAACATGCCAGCGGAAAATGTAAGGTGCTGGGTGCTGACTGGGACTTCACAAGAGTGGGGCTGCCCCATGGGGAAGGCGTAGTCAGTCCTTCTGCAGGGCCCCGTGTCTTGTCTCCTATGTGCAACCCAGCTACAGAATTGAAAATGGAAACTTTTCCTGCTCCATTCTCTTATTTCAGAGATTCTTAAAAACCCCACCAATTCCCTGATTTCCGATTTTCCATAGGGTGTATCCAGGCTTTGAAGGGAGGGTAGGAGTGGAGAGAGGGACTCAGGTATTCTGGCTCCAGTGGAATTTGCCCCAGTCTCCCACAGCATTGCCTCCAGCCCGTCTTGCATTCTTGGCGTTTGAAGGAGGGAGGCAGCCACCCTCTTATCTGGGATTGCCCGCTTAAACAAACGCAGCGTGGAGGTGTTGTCCTTTGGAAACTTGGCCTGGGACACTCTACCAAGTGTCTGCAAACATTTAGACACGGGGAAGCTGCCCACGGTGAGCGCAGAGCCATTGTCTCTGCTGGGGCTGCTCTCGCCCGCAAGTGGGGAGCGGGGTGGTGGTGACGGTGAGAAGGGGACCGCTCAGCTGGGGCTCAGGGCTGGGGAATTGTGCTGCTGTTTGTTTAAACAACCTGAGTGTAATTGGGATTATTTGAGAAGTCCAAGATGTTTGGGAAAGCGGGGGGAAGGGAGATGGCTTGCTGGGGGAGAGTCACCAGCGGGAACTTTGACGGGTGGCTGGCTGGGAGGTTGTCAGCTTCCTGATTGCAAACCAGTGGGAAGGTCGGCCCTTTGGGCTTGACTGTGGGCACATCAGGACCTGGCCAACAGGCCGGGCCCTCGAGTCTATAAAATATCAAAGCTAGACTTAAGGGTCGATAGGATACGAGGACCATGTAACCTAAAATCAACGCTCTCTTTTTAGCATACATAACAATTCAAGGACAGCAAAAACACAGAGATACCTGTTTGTTTTTAAAAATCCCACAAAGAAATAGTAGTAATGACCAGTCTAGGTTTCAGCAAGGAAAGGTAAGAATGCTGGGTGAGAAGTTCCTTCGGAGTGCTTACATCATTGCTTAGGACACAGAGGGGTAGTTAGGAAATATTCAACAGATCAATGGAAAAAAATACCGTAAGTCTCGTTTTTATTGTAGAGATCATTCCTTTCCTTTGACCTGGGGAAAAGGACAGAGAGTGTTTAAAAATGAGAAGAATTTGGGAATAGCAGAAGGAATCTTGGCAATGCTGGGCCTGGCCAGGGCCGCCCTGAGTGATCAGGCCTCACGTGATGGGGAGACTCCGAAACCAGGTGTGACTACTAATTAGGGATGCTTAACCACGAGGAAGAATGCGCAAAAGTATGAGCCTCCATGGCACGCCAGGCCCCAACGTGCGGTATTTTATTTTATTGCCAATACAAACCTGCGATCTGTAGAAAAATAGATGGTGACTCAGAGGGGTGGAATTAACTAGCCCAGACCACAATGAGCAAAATCATCAAATCTGAATTTCAATTAAGATCCTCCTCTGTTTTCAAGACTCTTCCTCTTTCCACTATTTAGTACTCAAACTACCCCCCCACTCAAAATAAGGAAAATGTGGGCTTCATCAACCTAAAAAACAAACAACCCTCTTTTGAAATGCTAATGAAACACCACAAATAGGCCTTCAGCTAAATAAACAAGCATTAAGGAAAGGATAGAAATGCTAATATCTGCAGAACCCACTGACCTTCTGATTGTAGAGAGGGGGCTTTTCCTATTTATTTTAAGATACCTATGGTGCTTGAAATTGCCCCTTTTGTGTCCTTAAAATAAAGTTATAGTCAACTATTTTGTAAGAGGTTTAACGAGGCAACAATTTACCCGGTACACTACTCTTTCGATGTTAACACGACCATCTCTGTCACGTGGAAAAAGCTTTGCAAAGTTTAAAAGATTCACGAGTATTTTGATGATCACGTAAAACATTGCTTTCCGAGAAAAGGGCTTTCCTGCTTCGGAGCAGCTCAGTTTAGGGCAAGCTTTTGCATTGGCACTTTGGCTGCTCTGGTTGACCGGAGTCATTTCGTGAGCCCGATGAACCACAGAGCACACAGTGACAGCACAGAACAGCCACTGTTTTCATATTCCGTTTGGCAACGCCATTCTCACAGGCTCCGAGGGCTTCTTACGCCATGAGCCCAAGAGCTTTTCAAAATCAGACCGTGACCACGCCGGTTTCAGAGGAAGCCGGTAGCTTCTTCGAGCACTTCAGGTCTGACACTGGACGGCTGCCTGGCTCCAAACACTTTAAAATGGAAGTTCTCGCCGAAACCGGTTTGGCTCAGTGGATAGAGCATGGGCCTATGGACTGAAAGGTCCCAGGTTTGATTCAGGTCAAGGGCATGTACCTGGGTTTCGGGCACATCCCCAGTGGGGGATGCGCAGGAGGCAGCTGGCCGATGTTTCTGGCTCTCCATCCCTCTCCATTCCTCTCTGTAAAAGATCAATAAAATATATTTTAAAAAATAATAAAAATAAAATGGAAATTCTCTGCTAAGTCAAGGCCATATTGACAACATGGATAGAAGTAAACACTGCAAGGCTGGCGGTAGAGTGCTGGAGAGCCAGGCAGTTTCTTTGTATCAATCTGTACCTTTCATAGAGGATGTGGAGGGTGAGCCTTGGGGACCTAAGAGGGCGTGAGCTGCTGTTGGGTGGACACTGCTAGCTTCACCGGTGCCATGGAGGTCACACAGGTACTGGGAGTGCACCTCCCTCTGGCCGCGCTGGGGATCTGAGCTGTGGTGGGTGAGCCGGGGTTTCTATTTCATTTCCCCTTGAGAAAATGTCAAGTGGATAAATTTTAGAAATATATATGTACAATACTGTAAATGTATTTTCTCTTTCTTATGATTTTCATATATATATATATGTAATATGCTAACTAGACTGGATGTCCTTTCGAATGACCTTCTGAAGGAAGCAAGGGCTGGTGGCCAGAGGGAAGCAGGTGGGTGCCAGCAGCCAGGGGAAGGAAGGCCTACTCTTGCATAAATTTACATCATGACGGGCAAACGCATTAGAGGGACATGTTAGGACAAGTTCCCAAACTTTGTTTATGGCTATGAAACAAAGGGAAGCAAAAGGTCTTGGTGAAAATGGCACGAAGGAAATTGGTGGTTGAATCCTGGAACTGGATTTTTTACCTATGTGAGCTTGGGCAAGTGGATTTATCTTCCTGTATCTCAGTCTCTTTACATATAATTATATGTAAATCTCTTTACATATAATTATATGTAAATCTATAATTTACATATAATTATAAAATTAAGGAATATTGCATACAGTTGATCCTTAAATAACATACGTTTGAACTTTGAGGATCCACTTACATGTGGATTTTTTTTTCAGTAAATATGTACAATACTGTAAATGTGTGTGTGTCACACACATATATACACATAAGTTCACCTATTTTGCATTCTGCTGTTCTCTCTCTAAGGTATACATGGATCCTTAAGGTTAGGATATTTTTCTTAGATTAGATGGATGTTCCTTCCCTACTCTTTTTAAAGATCCTACCTTCTCCTGCAACCCTCTTCCCAACTCCCCAAATTCTAAACTCCAAGCACTTGAAAGGTTTAAATTGTGTTTGTTTTAATGATGGCAATTTACAATTGACAAATATGTTGGTAATGGGCGTTCTTTCCTGAAGGTTTGTTTAGGAATGAAAACAATACGGCTAGTCATAAAAGTTGCTATTTATTTTAGGCTGGATAGCTCACTTGTTCAGAGGAGGGACAGAGCTCGTGGGCAGAGAATTAGTTTTAGCATGATGTGTAATAATGTGTTCTATGACTAAAGACCGAATAGAGACTAATGTCTACAGCTCAGGAAAAAGAATCACCACTTTACTAGATTCAGATTCTGTTGCATAGAATAAATATGGGTTAGTTTAAATAAGACTCTGTGGGGGGGGGGGGTCAATGGTAAGATATGTACACAGATAATAACTTAATAAAAATAAAATAAAATAAATAAATTTTAAAAAAGAAAAAAAGAAATGAGATAAAGAAAAAAAGAAAAAAGAAAAATAAATAAGACTCTGTCTCATAATTATCAGTATGTGAAAATATACTGAATCAAGATGACTCAGGTATCGGCTGCACAACTGGGTAGATGGGGATGCCAAATATTTGTCACCGAAAGACTCTGGGATAAGTTTATTTGTCACATTTCCCCCATGTTTTGATTATTTCCAAATGTAATTCTTCTATCATTTCCGAGCATTTCTAAAATAGGGAAAATGTGTAAGTCCTATGCTTGAAATTGTATGCTCTGAACGCAAAGTTCATGGGTTTAAATGTCAATCCCAGGTTTACCATTTTCTACCTATGAAGCTTGGGCAAGTGGATTTATCTTCCTGTGTTTCAAGCTCCTCATATATAATTTACATATAATTATAAAATTAAGGAAGATTGTATACAGTTGATCCTTAAACAACATGCGTTGGAATTTCGAGGATCCACTTACATATGGATTTTTTTAAATAAATAGGTACAATACTGTAAATGTATTTTCTCTTTCTTACAATTTCCTTAATAACATTTTCTTTTCTCTAGCTTACTTTGTTGTAAGAATATAGTATGTAATACCTTTTTTTAAAATCCTCACCTGAATATATTTTTGCATTGATTTTTAGAAAGAGTGGAAGCGAGTGAGGTGGGAGAAAGAAAAAGAGAGAAACTATCGATGTGAGAGAGACACCTCAATGGTTGTCTCTTGTTCACAGGGATGGAATCTGCAACCAAGGTGCATACTCTTGACCAGGAATTGAACCTGCAACCATTTGGTCCTCAGCTGCCTCTGAGCCAAACCAGGCAGGGTTGTAATACTTTTAACATACAAAATATGTGTTAATCTACCATTTAAGTTACTCTGTTGTATAAATTACGTTTTGGGGGAGTCCAAAGTCATGTACACTGTTCAAGGATCAAGTGTATATATAAACTCATGTGCTGAGCACACACAAATAAAAGCCATTTTCATTGGTAAAATGGCTTTTATTTGTGTGGGTCAACTGTATATATAAACTCATGCACTCACAAATAAAAGCCACTTTCATTGGTAAAATTGATAATGTTATAATAGTACTATTTCTCCTTGGGACTAGCAGAGGGGACAGTCTAACGAAGTAATGGTAGGCACATCACGGGCAAACCTAGTTAGAGGGACATGTTAAGACAAGTTCTCAAACTTTGTTTATGGCTAAGAAAAAAAGGGAAGCAAGAGCTCTTGGTGACAATGGTGGGATGGGCACGAAGGAAATTGGTGGTTGAATCCTGGAACTAGGAGTCAATTCTCAGAAGGATAACTGTCTTCATTTGTAAAATGGGGATTAAAAGCACCTAAGTAAAAGGGTTGCTGTGGTGATAAGCAGAGTCATTATGCAAATGTGTCCCACTTGGATAGATGTGCAGGAAATGTTTGTTTTCTAAATAGAATCTGATTTCTTACTGAATAATGAGTCATTGAGGGCATACAGGCCTCTGAACCTGGAGCAGGGAGCAAAGGAGCAGCCTGAGCTACCAGGTCACTCCCAGCCCGGCCACAGACCTTCCACCCCTGCGGCCTTTGGCCCCTGTGCTGTAGCAGCAGGAACCCCAGGCTCGTGTCCTTTCTGGCCCGGCCCTTTCTTAGGCCCATTGTGCTGAGAGGCCCTGTGCTATTTGTTCACCTAATCTATTAGCAAAAAGACAAACTGCCCTTCCTGGACCTCAGCCTCAGGACCCACAAAGACAGGTATCCTGCCCGCAGTGGCTGGTGGCTTGGCCTGTCCTTGTTCCTCTCTGGAACAAGGTGCTGGGCAGGGAGTGGGCAGGTGCCTGAGGAGAGGGCATCTTCCGGTCTGGTTGGACTTGGTTCCTTCCCCTCCAGTGTCAGGCAGGGGCAGCTGACCGAGTGGCCCCTTGACCAGTTCTTGGACCAGGACGTGAGTCACCAAAGTGAAAATGACCTACGTGTCAGAGCCTCCCATCACCCCACCCCTCCTCTGTGCCATCCCCTTCACCTAGTTCTTTTATTTATTATTATTATTTTTATAACCTAGGTCCTAGGGGCTTCGGAAGGAATACTATGAGAAACAATTGTTATGCCCAAGTTACAGATGATGGTATTTAAGGCTCAAACAGGTGAATGGTGAAGCCTGGGTTTCAAGCCACCTTTCCTGACTAGTTGCCTGTCCACCACTTATTAGCCTGCCTGTTGACTCTCCTTAGTCACTCCCCTCCTTCCAGGGTGCCTGCTACTCCCATTTCTCTGCCCTGTTTCCTGGCAAGGATCCCTCCTTCCTCTCCTCTCCTGCCTGAGAATACCTGGGTCCCTCACTTGTCCCTGGGTCTTTGTCTGGGATGCTGTTCCCCCCAAATGCCGTTCTTCCTTCAAGTCCAGCCGAATCCTGCTTGCTCCTAAGAGCTGTTCCTCTGGGCTTTCATGGCCTCTAGTCTCCACTCACAGAAGTGCCGCCCATTGAAATCTTGTGTATTTGCTGCTTTGTTCTCTGTGTTTTCTGTTTAACTAGAGGCCCAGTGCACGAAATTTGTGCACTTAGGGGTAAGGGTGTCCCTCAGCCCACCTGCACCCTCTTGCAGTCTGGGACCCCTCACTCCTTACCGCCTGCCTGTAGCAGAGGCGGGAGAGGCTCTCACCAGCCATGAGCCCGGCTTCTGGCTGAGCAGTGTTCCCCTGTGGAAGTGCACTGACCACCATGGTGCAGCTCCTGCATTAGCGTCTGCCCCCTGGTGGTCAGTGCACATCATAGTGTTCTGCTGTTTGGTTGATTTGCATATTAGGGTTTTATTATATGGGGTATCTTCTTGTTCCTCTTTCCCAACTGACACACATATTCCAACTAGATTACAGGGCCCCCAAAAAGCATCTAGCACCAAACTGGCTTATGGCTGCTGCAAAGGTTTCCTCCTTGGAGAAGCAAAGGCTCTGTCCCCTGTGTTGCTGGCGTAACATCCTGTTCCTACTCTGTTAGATGGCAGTGACTCACCATTTATGATTTCTATTATCCACACTATTACTTTCTTAATCAAATTAATTATGAAATGCCTGACTTTGTGAGGTTCCCTATGGGACTGGGTTGCTAAGAGGAAAAAAGGTGTTAGAGTCAATATGTTTAATCAGTAACATAAGTAAAATGTGGAGTTCCAAGAAGAAACTTCTGGAAAGGCCTCCATGTGGTCCTGTAATGAAAGGAACAGGCCTCCCATGTAACAGGTCCTCATACATTCCTACTCACACCTACAGATTTAATATTTATTAAGTGCTGACAATGTGCAGGACTGAAAGTTTTCTCCTGTCATTTGTGAGTGTTTATGTTACTGAAATGAGATGGGCAATAACTATCTTTAATATCTTTACGTACACACACACACACACACACACACACTCACACCCCACATACACACTTTTTTCTTTTTTGTTGTATGGAGTCAGAATGATCCCGCTAATTTCAGATTGCTCTGGGACCTTGGGTCCTCTCATAAGCTCTCTTTGCCCATTTCTCATCTGTAAGTTGTGAACAATATCCCTTCCTGGAAGGGATGCAAAGGGGCTGATTGAGATAAAGTGTGAGGTCAGGGACCAGCAGCATCCCCAGGGAGCTTATAGAAATGCAGAATCTCAGGTCCCACCCGAGTCACGAATCAGAATCTGCATTTAATAGGATCTGCATTTAACAAGATTCCCAGATAATTTGCATGCATGTTTACAGTTTAGAATCTCTGTCCTCAAAGATTCCCAAGGAATACAATAATCATGCTTATCTGCAGTTTCACTTTGTTTTCAATGACCTGTGGTCAATGGAGGTCAAATATATTAAATGGAACATTCCAGAAATACACAATTCATAAGTTTTAAATTGCATGCCTTTCTGAGTAACATGCTAAAACATCACCCTGTCCTTCTTTATCCCAGCTGGGATGTGAATCATCCCTTTGACCAGAGTATGCACACTGTATATACAGTACAATAAGATATTGAAAGAGAACATACTAGTAGCTTTTAAAAAAATTTATTTATTTTTAAAATATATTTTTATTGGCTTCAGAGAAGAAGGGAGAGGGAGAGAGAGATACAAACATCAATGATGAAAAAGAACTATTGATCTGCTGCCTTCTGCACACCCCACTTGATCTGGGACCTTGGGTCCTCTCACCGTGGCATGTGCCCTGACCGGGAATTGAACCTTGACCTCCTGGTTCACAGGCTGATGCTCAACCACCAAGCCACACCAGCCAGTGAACGTTTATTACAGTATATGGTTTAATTGTCCTATTTTATTATTAGTTACTGTTCTTAATCTCTTACTACGCTTGATTTATTAATTAGACTTTGAAATAGGTATGTACATATAGGAGAAAACATAGTATATATAAGATTTGATATGATCCATGGTTTTAGGCATTCACTGGGTGTCTTGGAAAGTCTCCCCTCAGACAAGGGGAGAGGATGCATGGATCCAGGGTGGGTGGATAAGAGCAGCAACTTGAATCTGTAAAGTTCTTTTCAGCCTTTTTGAAGTGACTTTGGACTCAGAGAGGTGTTACTGGTTGAATTGGGTCTTAATAATGTTCAGAGGGAGCCATTCGGGCTTGGTGGCAGAAGGAATGCGAGACGGGTGTGGGAGTGAATATGATAGGAAGGAGGAGGGGAAATTGTGGATGGCTGGCAGAAGGCAGAAGTTGGAAAGATGGGATGGTGTGAGAATGGGTAGGGCACCTGAGATGGAGGAAGAATTCTTTGAAAGCTTTGGGAACAACTACAGACAAAAATGAGTCCATTTAGTTAGAATTTACTAGAGCCAAATCTTTAAAAAAAAAGAAAAAAGCCACAATAGCTTTTTATACATTAGGTTTGATCCAGTATAGTATATTTTAATACACAGCAGATGGCAATAAAGCAAAATTATGCTCAGTTTAGAATAATAGATGTTGAAGCTGGAAGAAAAAAATTAAGGATTATCGTTGCCCTAATCCTTTTGGTTCCTGAAACCCAGCTAGTTTTAGGACTTCTCATATCTGCCATTTACAGTATGAGCTAGTTAAATCTTCTCTCACTAAACCTTTCTTTCTCGGCTATAAAATGGGGAAATAAAAGTACCTGCATTCATAAATTGTTCTGAGGACTCAATGAGGTAACGCATGAAAAGTACCTAGCACAGGCCTGATCCCGATTAAATAATAACATACTTTACCACCGCTAATGACTCATAGAAGATATAGAGGGGAAAATCATTATCAATACTAATTAATAGTAGTACCCGGATGGTATTGTTCAGTGGTTTTAGGGTCCACCTATGAACCAGGAGGTTGCAGACTCAATCCTCACTGTGGGGTATGCAAAAGGCAGCCACTCAGTAATTCTCTCTCACCACTGATATTTCTATCTCTCTCTCCCTCTCCCTTCCTCTCTGAAATCAATTTAAATATATCATAGAATCAGGTCAGAAAACAGTAGCACCAATGTCACCAAAAGGAAAGAACATTTTGTTATTTTTTAAAAATATATTTTTATTGACTCAGAGGGGAAGGGAGAGGGAGAGAGAGATTTGTCTGAAATCTCATCCCGGAGGGCACATACATCTCCCTTCTCAAGTATTTTATTTTCCACCATGGCTCACCCTTTTTCTTTTCTTCCTTTCTTTTTTTAATTTTTAATATATTTTATTGATTTTTTTTAAAGAGGAAGGGTGAGGGGTAGAGAATTAGAAACATCGTTGAGAGAGAAACATCGACGATCAGCTGCCTCCTGCACACTCCCTACTGGGGGATGTGCCCGCAACCAAGGTACATGCCCTGGATCAGAATCGAACCTGGGACCCTTGAGGCCGCAGGCTGATGCTTTACCAATGAGCCAAACTGGTTAGGGCGGCTCACCCCTTTTCAATAAGAATCACAAGTAGCTTACACAACTGAACAGAACATGGAGAACTGAGGTAGGAAAGAGAAGTTTAGGCTAGAAATAAAGATAGTCACTAAAATTTATGTTGAAAGGCCCTGAATCAAGTGGTGTGGGCTTTATAGCATTGTTAATGGTCCCGGATTATTGCTTCCAGAGGGGCTATCAGCAGGGACATCCAAGCAGCTTCCTGTGGGATCATTCCCAAATCCTCGGGCCATGTGAAGGGAATGTTTCATAGTCTAGCCTGCAAGATAAAGTCTAGGTTGGGAGTTAGGCTGCCAGGTCTCATGACCAGAGGAGAGTTCGGTTGGAGAGTGAGTCACAGGCCTCACGTTC
The DNA here is from genome assembly GCF_014108245.1 of Pipistrellus kuhlii. Lineage (NCBI taxonomy): Eukaryota > Metazoa > Chordata > Mammalia > Chiroptera > Vespertilionidae > Pipistrellus > Pipistrellus kuhlii. The sequence goes on from NW_023425562.1 coordinate 34,338,319, forward strand.
TGTAGCATTTCTTAAGGCCTTGCTTCCTTTTCTCTTTGGTACCAGCTGTTGGGGATGCTGCACTCGAATACCTTTTCTTCCTAAGGTGCGCTCTCCAGTGACCTGCCAGGGGGAAGACCAGATCTTCCCAGGATGCACAAAGCCTCCATCTCCCGAAAGATGCCGCTCCCCCGCTGTGGGCGAAGGGTCCCGCCTCAGAGTTTCTCCCATTTGTGGCTATCGGGAACACAGGGCGGGAAGCAGCCTGCATCACCTGGACTCCGCCTTGTGTCCACAGGCCTCACACACAGAGGGGCCCGGCTGCAGCCTTTTACACCGCCTGGTACTGTACACGGGGACCAGCTCGCGCCCCGCAGAAAGGAAAACAAGAGCCGGGCCTGTTCCGATGGCAGCGCGATAAGCCGGCCTTGCGGCCCCAGTGCCATTGTTCTCTGGCTCTGCCCCTTCCACCGGCCCGGCCACGCGGCCCGATAAGCCCGCGCCCCAGGCAGGCTTGTGTTTGAGCTGGGGTTTTCAAACCCATTACTCAAAGAGAGGACGTGGACTTGCTCTGGGAAGGGCGAACTCTGGGCTTACAGAGCGGGAGAGAATAAAGGTGATTTATGATTAACTAAGTGGCTGCAGTGGGGAGGTTGGTCTCGGTGACCGCTGTTTGAGTCACGGCTCCTTTTGTGTGGTGGTTGGCGTGTCCCCATCGAGGGGCAGAGTTGACCACACAGAAAGTCAGGCAAGCAATTACGGAAGCATGGGCGTTAGGGCAGCCCTGCTTGGTGTCCCTGGGTGAAGGGAGAGGGGCTCTTTGATTTAAAAAAATAAATAAATAAACAAATATAAATATAAATATAAATATATATATATATATATATATATATATATATATATATATATATATATATATAAAATTGATTTTTTACAGAGAGGAAGAGGGAGGGATAGTTAGAAACATCGATGAGAGAGAATCATCGATCAGTTGCCTCTTTCACACCTCCCACTAGGGATGTGCCTGCAACCAAGGTATATGCCCTTGACAGGAATCGAACCCGGGACCTTTCAGTCCGCAGGCCCATGCTCTATCCACTGAGCCAAACCGGTTTCAGCAGGAGCTCATTGATTTGACAGAAACCAATTGAACATACTGGAGATGGAGGAAAGCGTATCTGTACACGTGTTTGAGTGAGGATAATATCCTGCCTCAATCTCTCAAAACTTCAGGCTCCTTGGTGAACTTTCACTGGAATGAAGAACAAATTAAAAATAGTGTTTTGCCTGGTACCAGCTGGGGTGAGGGCAACCAGGTGGTGGTCGCAGGCTGTGTGAGGTGCCAAGCATCTTCCCGCTTGTATAGTTTCCTCTGTTTTGGCCTCACGGAGGATGTCGAAGTCCAAAGAGCTAGTTTTCCTCCAGAGTTGGCAAGAGAATAAAAGGTGTGAGCACATTCAAAAAGCCAAAGTATTACACAAAAAGAAGGCAGTAGTATTATTTCACTTGGTGCTTAGCACAACTCTATGAGGATGACACATCAGATGTTACTTTGCCTCATTTTTAATGTGAGTAAATGAAGGCAGGGCAATGAGAGTACCCTTGCAACGTCAGACCACTGAACTGGAAGTAGGACCCTGCTCTCCAAGGGGTTGGCCTGAATGATATCACAATGATATAAAATTTAGGGGGAAATGTAGGAAAGATATGAATTTGAATGAAATATTCCATTACCCTTTAAGAAATTAAATAGGCTCTTATTCCAAATTAAAATTCCCTGATTGCCAAAACCTGTTTGGCTCAGTGGATAGAGTGTCGGCCTGTGGGCTGAAAGGTCCGGGGTGTACAGGAGGCAGCTGATCGATGTTTCTCTCTCATCGATGTTTCTAGCTTTCTATCCCTCTCCTCTCTGTAAAAAATCAATAAAATATATATTTAAAAATTCCCTAACTTGGAAACATCATACACATGAGAACTACCAGCTTTCCTCTCCCACTGGAGTTCCTCAGAACAAGAAGTATTCCCTGAGAGGGCGTGTTCTGCTGTAGCACATGGTGTGTGTCTGTGTGTGTACGTTTCTCCCAAGTTTCAAGTTCTAAGATGGAATTCAGAACACCTTTCACCTTGAAAACACTTTCACAAGTTAATTTCCCAGGGTAGCCTCTGTAATTTCACTTCAAGTATAACCCATCATTTGCCAAAAAGTCATTTCCAATATTATGTGTATTTTTTTTTCATTGCAAATGCACACACAGTATTTAGAAACTTTATTAAACAGGACGTATGAGCTAGTGCAGGAACCCAATCTCCATTTGTAACAGTTTCTATTACAAGAGGTGTTATAGGTTCCAAAAAGCCAACTTTACACCTTTTAAGACCAGCAACCAATTGTTGACGGAAGGCTGACCTGCTGTCTCTGAAGACTAACATTTCTTATTACAAATTTCTCTGGTATGCAAGGGTATTCTCGGGCTGGAGGTTAGCTACAATTTATGGTAAAGATGGGCAACAGGAAAACATATCAAGTGTAAAAACAAATGGATTCTGTCCTAGCTGGTTTGGCTCAGTGCATAGAGCGTAGGCCTGCAGCCTGAAGGGTCCTGGATTCAATCCCATCAAAGACTCCATCCCCAGTAGGAGGCATTCAGGAGGCAGCTGATCAATGATTCTCTCTCATCATTGATGTTTCTATCTCTTTCTCCCTTCCTCTCTGAAAAAAAAAAAAAAATTAAAAAAACAAAACAAAAAAACACAATGAATTCCAAACTTTCTGAAGTCTTGTTCCTTATTATTCTAAATTAGTCTCTTCTAATCTGTCAGCTCATTAAACACCAACTCAAAATCTTCTCTGATCTGTGGGCATGCATCCTCTAAAAGTGAGAAAAGATTTTCTATAAGACCCGGGCATTAGAAATCTTTGTGTCCCAAGAGCTTTGAAACCATCTTGTTGTGACATGACTTCTTACTTCTCAATCTCTTTGGTGCCCCCCACTCCCAGCCTCTGTGGGAACTCTCCCAGTCCCTGCATACTAGTGTGGCAGGCTGGCACTCACAAAACATTACTTGACGGAGATTTGTCTGTATTTTTGAACCCTATCGGCCCTGTTGTTTTCTCATATTCTGTTGTGTAGACTGAATTTTGAAACTAGGAATCAAATTTATGTAGTTGTCTACATCTGACTTGAACAAATAAATAAAGGTATGAGTTATTGCCCAGCCAGCTAACTTTAGACCTGGATCCATCTTCCCATCATAATTTTCTCTCTGCTTTCTTCGTTATCCCCCTCCCCTATTGTGATCACTGTCTTCCTTATGCAAATACTCTTACTTGTGGGCCAAGGGCCTATTAATTAAGAGCTGGTGGGTAGGCCCCAATGGGAGCTTGTTTGGATCCTGCTCAGGAAGCATTGTCATTCTAGTTGATTCAATACATGGCCAGGGTCCAGTGGTTCAGTTTTGCTTTGGCCTTCCCATGAAGGAGTCTGAGCCTGGGCTGGGCAGCACCACTGGCTTTTGGCTCTGCTGAGCCTTCCTAATGTGTTTGCAAATCTTTTGAGCTCTTTAAGTAGCCTAGCTCACTAACTCACTTAAGCAGAGACCTGGAAATCAGCCACTCTCAAGTACTAATTCTAATATTCCTTATCCAGATTTGAGTGTATCATTTATAAAATGGTTGTTATTATTAGTTCCTTCCCAAGGTCCCTAATGAGGCATTTTCTTACTGAGCCACTCTTTGGGGACTATGCGTGTGGAGTAACCATATTCTTGTCTCACAAATCTGGCATTTCAGGATCTTTCTAACCCAATTCCATCCCAGTTCTTCCTATTTTCATGCTTCTATATATTTTTTTTCTGGCCAAAAGGGGCTTCATACTATTTCTTGAGACTTCTCTCTTTTTTGGCCTAAATTCTTGACTCTCTGGATCGGAACCTTTTCAAGCCACAGGGTACTGGAGACAGAAGGAACCTGGAGGATCAGAAAAGGCTCACAGAAGTCAGGTGAATGCTCTAGGTCAGTGAGGTCACCCTCATCAAGTCTCTCACTGCTCTGTGAGGGATTTTCTTAGGCAAGCACAACAAACTGCTCTGGAATGTACTGTTATGAGTAACTCCGTGTTTTCTTTTTTGTGTACGTGTCTTTTTCTCCCTACCATTGTGCTATGAGTCAAGACATTCTATGCTTATATTTTAAAACAATGACTCTTAAATAATATTTCCTCTCCAGAGAATGCCAGATCTTTAATGTATGAATGAAGCAAATGTGATATTTATAAAACCCTCTTTAAACAACACTCAATAATGGAAAAATCAATGAAAATATTCTTAGGAAGAGAAACTGGCCAATCTGTCTTTGTGGGTCTCATGTTTCTTTGTTCAAACAGCTTGACTTCCATCTGATAGTTGCAAGGTTTGCATTACAAAATGTAACATAAAGATGGAAGAACCATAAATTATTTTTCAGCTTTGTCAACCATTTGTATATGTCAATAGATTTTTACGTTGCTTTGTGTTTGTTAATTACATCTATATCGTTAAGAAAATTTTTATTGATGAACAGTTTAGATGGTAACCCATAAAGATTAAATTACTGGTTAAATGACTTTACCAGGATTTCATACAACAAACAGTCTCAGATGCAGCCCATGACCAAGGACAGAGATGGAAAAAGGCACGAATGCACAGAAGGTGTAAAATGAATTTACAGATGATAGACACTAAAGTGGACTGAGTATCTGAAACACATTTCATTGCAACTGCAGCCCACGTGCCCTGATTGGAATTTTTAGTCTCTTATTCTGGCCTGTTTTGATTGATACCATAGCAGATTGATGAGCATTAATTATAAGGACACTTATGAATGCACAAAATTATTTTTCCCCCAGATTATTTAGGAAAAAAACCTAGATGTCCATTGATAAGGATCTAGTTAAACAGATCATGGTAAAGCCACATAGTGAAATATTATGCAGTTGCTAAAGAAAAAAAAGCAAATATTTCTATATTGATATGAAAACATTTTCAAGATATACTGTTTAATTACACAAAAAGCAAAATATTAATGAATGAGTTTAATATGTGATCTTTGAAAAATACACCAACTACTAGATTTTTATGTATACCTATGTGTGCATAGCATATTTCAGAAAGAAAACACAAGAAACTGATGCTGATACCTGATTGTTCAGGGGAAGAAAATTGAGAAAGTAAGGGAGTAGGGAGACATTTTCCAGTGAGAACCTTTATGATTGGGTGGCAGCTTTGTCATGTATCAACTTGGGGATGCTGAACTAAATTTCCCAGAATTCCCTCTCCTTTCTGTTCCAGTTAGAGTAGGCCTCCAAAGAGATTACTATGTGAGCTTTGGAGGGTAGATGCTATTTTGTAATTCAGCATGTTGTTGCTTATCTAGTTGTCCTTGTTGGCACAGGGCAGCAACTTTAGTTCTTTTTTTCAGCATTTAACAAAAATTCTTGGCCAGCTCTGAAACCTATATTTAGCTGCATGATGAAGGCATGGTTTCTCCTGTAGGATACCAACATCAGAGACAATGAGGACTGACACATGTTTCAGTTCCTATTTGTCCTTGCTTTCCCCACTTTACATCCATCTTCCTGTCAACTTCAAGTTCCAACAACAGATGTGACCATATAACTACAGAGACTATATAACTAGTTCCTGCAATTGCACATAACAAATTCTTATTGGGGGGGGGGGGGAGGAAATATATATATATATATATATATATATATATATATATATATATATATATATATATGAGACCCAATGCACCAAGATTTGTGCTAGAATGGGCCTTCCTTCTCCTGGCTGCCAGCACTGCCTTCACTCTGGCCCAAAGCCTCCTTTCTGCTGCCCAGAGGCCCAGAGCAACTATGGCCGGGTGGGACACCTGCGTTGTCACCATGGCAACAATGCAGGTGTCCCACCCACTCCCCACCCACTTGGTGCCTGCATATGCAAATTAACCCACTGTCTTTGGTGTGTTAATTTGCATACTCACTCCTGATTGGCTGGTGGGTGTTTCAAAGGTATGGTCAATTTGCATACTTCTCTTTTATTAGTGTAGATATATAATGTGTGTGTGCATGTATGTATCTTCCAATGGTTCTGCTTTTCTGATTGAACCCTAATACAGAACTGTGAGATTTTCAACATGGTCATATATTACCCATTCAAAAATGAAAATGAAACCTTAAAGAGATTTAAAAGTCAGAGACCAAGTCCTGCTATTCAGATCATGTTAAGCACTGAAGGAGGATAGTTTGAAACTAGTTAAGAGGGTTTGAAGCTGCTATAAAATTGCTGAGGAAGTCACATATAGCTCAGTTTGTATGAGGAATCTTCTAAGAGAAAAGATGGGGCTTCAAAGACATGTTGTTAGGTTCCTGTGATAGTTAGATCATCCCCACTTGCATCAGTTAATTCTTGTGGCATAACCAACCAGCCAAATTTATTAGCATAAAATGACCATAATTTTATTTACTCACAATTCTGTGCATCAACAATTTTTTGCTGAGTCCAAAAGCACTGTTCTTCTGTTGATCTCCACGGCTATGACTCATCAACTTGGCTAGAGCTAGATTGTCTAAGATAGCCTCACTCACATGTCACATGGTTAGTGCTAGTTGCATACTGAATCACGTACCTGGGCTTATCCATATGTAACTATGTCCCAAGAGGAGCAAAAGAGAGGGTGTAAGTCTTAATGCACAAGCACCTTTCAAGCCTCTGCTTATATTATGTTTACTAATTATTATGTTTCTTCCATCGGCCAAAGCAAACCACATGTCTAAGCATAGGGTCAGGAACCTTAATCCTAACCCTAACCCTAACCCTAATCCTAACCTTAACCCTATGAAAGATCAAGTATCATGTCTTAAGTCACACAGGTAGCAAATGGACAAGGCAGGACATGACCCCAGCCAGCCCAACTCTAGGATCTATTGTCTTTCCCATTCTTCTTTCTAATGAGCTCTGACTATCAGCAGATGAATCTTGCTAGAAACTACCATAAGCAACCTTTTTGGTTGTGAAACTAGTACGATCAAGTTCAAATACAATCAGTATTTGAGACAGAGCTTAGAATTTTAGAACCAAAATGAAAAGCAGTCACCACCATTAACATCACCAATAACCAAACAACAACAAAAGCCTGAGCATGGGAAGGGACCTACCCTGGCTGGCCTCAAAGTGAGGATCCTAGTCAAAAGCCAGATTGGCTCTTTTTGAGTTGGGCGGGTCACTCACCTCATCTCCTGTAACTTTGGCTCCCGCACACCTCCTGCCAGGGATTGGGATGAAGATGAGTCAGCTCCTAAACCTTCAGCTGGGAACTAATCATTAACCAGCCCGATTTCTGCCCCTGTGCGCCTTAGCTCCCACCCCAGCTCAGACACAGGACAGTCTGGGACACCAGCAACCTTGGAGATGGCAGGCTGTACGTTTTTAATTACAGGGAGACACCCTTATCTCTAGGACTCCTTTTCTCCATTAATTTACACCTTCCCTTATCTTTCCCATTTATTGTCTCTTCGCAATGACCAATGGCTCTCCTGCGCTGTCACTGTGCATCTGAGTGTAGGCACGCCTGTCCCTCGGCTGACCCCTCGGGAAGACTCATTTGTCTCCCTGCCAGCACTCCCTACTCCTGACCCTGTCCAGGCTCTCTTTGATCTGCTCCTGCTCTCCTCTGCCTTCACCTAGAGTTCTCCTTTCTCTTTTTCAGCACAGGTCCCTGCCCATTCCAGGAATTCTCCGGACTCCAGGAAACGGTGTTTCTGGGAGCAGGGCCCCTTTGTCCCTCCAAAAGGACAGGAAGGCAAGAAGGGGAAGTGGCCGTTTGCATAGGCAGAGGAATGGGCTTTGAGAACACAGAGGGAGTGTGTCCCCAGGGTTCCTAATCAGAAGAGAAGGGGGTTAGATTAGGGCGGCAGGAAATGGGGCCAGCTTTAACTCACCCCTTTCACAAGCAGGCACAGAGGGAGCAGCTACTGTGTGCCAGGTGCTGCGTGTTGTGGCCAATTCACAAAACTGGAGAACACCTGGTCTGCTGGCCGGCCAACCCCTTCCTAAGCTTGGACACTGAGAACTGTCGAGGCAGGAGAAGGAACTTGGCCTTGCCAGGCAGAAAGCTGCCTGGGCACCCAGATATTACCCCTGGTGGGGGCTGTCCTTGAAGGAGCCCCAGCCAAATGCGTGGCTCTTGTTTTCTGACTGGGCTTTGTTTTGGTCTGACCCTGCTATTAACCTCACCTTTTTCAGCCTGCTTCACAGAATAACTGTTAAAGCCCATAGGGATTTCCATGCTCCTTTTTTTCTCTAGGTGTCTCTTCAGCCTATAATTTCTTCCCAAAATGCCAGTGCTGGGCTGACCCTGGGCATTCTGCCACCTACAGCAAATAGAAAAAGTGTGTCCTTACTGTTGCCACCAATGATTGCTGTGGCCTGCAGGGGAGGGGCGGGGCCTGGCTGGGTGAGCACACCTGCAGAGGATCAAGCCCTCTACTGCCCCCCGTGGGGGCCAGTCCGACCCCCTTGCTGGTGTCTAAGGAAAGCCAAGCACTGCCAAGGCCTCTGAGGACCTCCGGCAGCTCCGTACATTCTCCCAGTGTTCATTTTCATATCAAAAGCTTGATATTAAAAGAAGAAAAACCCCAAAAACTTGAGGATGAGGGAGGTGCAGGCATTCAGAAGGCCTTTGTCTTTTGTTCAGCAGGAACTGGGTTCCATGGGAAGGTTTGGAGCAGAGGAGTAACACAGTCTAACTTAACCTTTGAAAGACCTACCCTGGCTATTGCTGGAGAATACACTGGAGGTGGGGGTGGTATGAGTGGGAGCAGGGAGCCATCTGGGAGGCCATTGCCATATGTAGGGAGTGATGGTGGCTTGGACCACGTGGTGGTCATGGTAGAAGGCATCTGATTCTGGCTATATTTTGAAGGGTAGGATTGGCAGAACTTTCTGGTGGACTGGATGTGGTTCATAAGACAAAAAGAGGAGTCAGGAACAACTTCTAGGGCTTGGCCTGAGAAACTGGACGAATGGACTAGCCATTTGCCAAAAAGGGGAAGATACACAGTCATCTTATGCACCAAGTCTGCACCCTCTCCTGACTCTACGGCAGCTATGCTCATGGAGTGGAAGGGAAGAGAGTGGCATTTGGCACCTGTCACAGGGCCTCACACATTGTTAGCAGGAAAAGCGGAAGCAATGGGAAAAAGTGAAACACACACACACACAGACACACACACACACACAGAGAGAGAAAAAGAGGGCAAATATTTGTCTACTGGTCTCTGAGCAGATCTTAGGCTTCTGAGGGCCAAGTGGTCCTAAAGTCTGGGACAGGACCCAAGGAAAGGCTGGGGTCAGCACGGGCATCCATGTGCATTCTCACGGTGTTTGGTTTCTCTAACTTCATTTAAAGCACTATAAAACTGTGATAATAATGCCCACCAACAAGAACGTATCACAGAGATATTATAAAGATAAATTTGATGCTTGATATGTATGTTTCTGAACAAATTTTAGGATAGATGCTATATAAAAGTAAGGTAGTATTCTAGAAAAACAAAACACCTTAATTAACCACTTTCCCTTTTTTAAAGCCATCTTAGCTATTTGAACTATGACTTCTATGAGAACAAAGAAGTCAGAAAAGAAAGACATTCATTAAACCTCAGGGACTTGCCCGGCTAGTGTGGCTCAGTGGTTGAGCTTTGACCTGTGAACCAGGAGGTTGAGGTTCATTTCCTGGTTGGGGTACATGCCCAGATTGCAGGCTCCATCCTCAGTAGCGGGTGTGCAGGAGGCAGCCAATCAATGATTCTCTCTCATCGGTGATATTTCTATCTCTCTCTCTCCCTTTCCCTTCCTCTTTCTAAAATAAATAAAAACATTAAAAGAAAAAAAGCTCAGGGACTTTATAAATCGGAGCGCTTCATGGATTCTCACGTGGACTCTAGGAACTCTTAGTTTAGAAACATTTGTAATTGATTTTGATTGTCTGGTAGCCCAGGCCAGAGCAGGAGTCAGTACAGGAGAGCGGTTAACAGCATGAGCTCTGAATCCGGACACAGGACTTCCCCTCTTGCCTCCAGCTGGGTGAAGAAGGGCACATTAATTTCTCTCTCTAAGCCTCTGTGCCCTCCTCTATAGATAGAGGGTAAAAACCGTACCTGCTTCAAAGGGGGCTTATAAGGATTAAGTGAAAAAATATTCCTGATGTTCTTAGCACAGTGCCAGGTGCATGGTAACTGCCAGTTAAATAGCTATTAATACAAGAATTATTATTATTATTATCAGCAGGAAAGTAGATGCTATAAATTAAAATTCTCAAAACAATTTTTAAAAGTTACACCCTAGCACTGAGGGAAAAAGGCAAAAAAAAAAACTTATAAAAAACATAAATACAGCTCTGTGGGTGTAGCTCAGTGGTTGAGTATTGACCTATGAACCAGGAAGTCACGGTTCAATTACCTGTTTGGCACATGCTGGGGTTGCAAGCTCGATCCCCTGTGTGGGGTGTGCAGGAGGCAGCCCATCAATGATTCTCTCTCATCGTTGCTTTTCTATTTCTCTTTCCCTTTCCGTTCCTCTCAATAAATCAATAAAAATATATTTTAAAAAAACCACATAAGCACAAAATTAAAAAAAATAATGAATTCAGTGTCAGTGTGAAGGAAAGCAACTTGGTGCACTTTAATAGCATGCGGAGGCATCATCTTGTACAACGCCGAAGTGCAATCATTGTATAATTAATTCCACCCCGAGCTATCGAGGTAATGTTCAGCACACTATTTTACCCACTCTATTTTAGGAGGCACAATAGAGCTAGAAAAAAGTTTTTGTGCAGGCATTTGTGTGGGACAGATTGTAAACCAATAATGCCAAAGTAATGAAAACTCCTTTATTTGAAAATTCAAAGAGATTTACTCCAATGACAACTTGAAAAGTTATTTGCCTGTGGGATATAATTGTTTTTTTTAGAAAAGTATATGTAGAGTACATCATAATCATCATACATAGAAGCCAATGACATTGTCTTGTGTTTTAAGAATGTCAGGTACAGAACTCTCGACGTTTCCCACAGCAGGCTTCCAATTCGATGGCTAGAATTAATGGAAGTATGTGGTGAATAACCTTCTTGGGGTGTAGGTCAGAGATGGTAATGGTTAGAGGCAGTATGCTTTCAAGCATATTAACAATACACAAACCCTGTCTCATGACATTTATCTCAGGGAAAAAATATTTTCAGACCAGAAATTAGGACCTATCTGATGAGAAATATAGATGCCCACAGGGGGATAAAGGAATATAATACTTAATAATATAGAACTTCCTTAGACCCTCCAAGACTCCATGTCCTCACTTGGGATAGCTCTGTCCCTATTATCTGAGCAGACAGGCCTTGGGATTCTGAGTGCCAAGCGGTCCTTCTAATTTGGTTTCTTGGGTTCATTTCTTTCTCTTAGTTTATTCTCATAATTTCCTTAGGGTCCCTAAGCTGGTCACCTGTTGGCTCTGTCAACCCAAACATTCACAGATTGTTTTTTCAGAGGTGTGGAATGATGAGGTATTGCCACAGCCTTCCAATCCCCAGTTCCTAACTTAGACACTCAATAAATGTTTGTTGGATGGGATTGGATTAGCATGGCTGAGAATTAGCATCGCTCCCTCACTTCCTGAGCCACCTGGGTTCATACCGCCTGGAGTGCCTTAGCCTAGACAGCAGGCCTGGCCTTGCAGATGGCCTTATCCTCCGACCCTGGAGGTGGGGTGGGGTTGTGGAGGGGAGAGGGCAGGCTGGCAGACTCTTCCTCCTGTGATGCCTAGCCTGGCACTGGAGAGTGCTTGAAGGCCGCCGGTGGGGCTGAGCACATGTGGATTGCCCTGAAGCAGCATTTTCCCAAGGCTTGGCAGTGCTAATGATTGCTTCCCCTCCTGGTGTTAAAACCTTGGACTTGAAAATGAAATCAAGGGAGGGGGTGTGGAGGGGCCGAGGGGAAGGAAAGGAGTTAATAAGCAGAACAAGGTCACCCATCTGCTGCCCGCTGTCCACATTCCTTATCTGTGACGCCTCCAGCCCAAGGTCTCCCTTTTCACCAAACAGAGGAATCACCTAAAACGATAAAATTAACTTAATTTCGGCCTTCTGCCTTAGACATAACAGAGCTTGCCCTGATATTGGGGCTGCCATGCTGGAATGAGGTATGTCTCCTCCCTACAGCCCTGAAGTCTGAGGGGAAACCCAACTGCTGGGGGGCTCGTGGGACCGCCAGCACCAGGCCTCCGGCATGTCATCTCAAGGCTGGTGGCTGTTGTCTCCCCTGGGCAGGCAGGTGTGCATGTCTGCAAGGTTCTGTTTCCTGGGCAGGTGACAGACAGGCGCCAGCTCCCTGACAAGGCTGTGGCAATCCCCCGTCATTCCACACCTCTGCAGGGGAGAAGGATGAGCAGACCAGGCCCCTCGAAGCCAGAGCACCTTGAAGTCCATGGGGCTCCAGAGCAGTGGCCCTTGGCATGGACTGTGCACCAGCAGGAGACAGAGACATGCAGGGGCAAACTCTGCCCTTGACAAGAGGGGCTGGGATGGAGGGTAAAGCCGGTGTGAATCCAGGAGTTGTGTGATCTTGGGCAAGTCACTGGGTCTCAATTGCTTCAGCTGTGAAATAGGAAAAGGGACCACCATGTCTGAGGATTAAAGGAAATTGTGTATTTAAAGGTCCTAGCACTTGCTTGGTGTTTAATGAATGTTTGTTTGTTCAATTATTCCTAAACAAACTCATTAAATTAATGTTGTGACCACCAAAGCCAAATCAAAACAAAAGGAAAAAGCAGGGGTAAGGCTGATGTAGAAAATCCTTCTTAAAACACACACAAAAGCATAATAAATGCTGTCACTTACTGTCCATTTTTCACCCCAGCTTTATTAAGATATAATTGACATATACCAGCATGTGATAATGCCTACTAACATTATACCTTAAGTTTAAGGTATAAACATGATGATTTGATACATGTACATATTGTGAAAAGATCACCACCATAGGTGAGTTAACATCTCCTTCACTTCACATATTCACCTTTGTTTTTTTATTTTGTGGTACAAACATTTAAGGTCTACTTTCTTAGCAACTTTAAAGTGTATAATGCAGTGTTCTTAGCTGCAGTCACCACGCTGTGCATTAGATCCCCAGAACTTATTCATCTTGTAACTGGAAGTTTGTGCCCTTTGACCAGCTCCTTCCCATCCCTTCTGCCTTCACCCCAGGCCCTGGTAACCATCACTCTACTCTCTGTTTCTGTGAGTTCTACTTTTTTTCAGGTTCCACAGAGAAGTGAAATCATCCTGTATTTGCTTTTCTGTCTGACTTACTTCTCTTAGCATAATGCCGTCAAAGTCCATCCATGTTGTTGCAAAGGGCAGCATTTCACAAGCCATATAAAAAAAAAATCAATTTTTTTCTTTTTACTTTTTTTCAATTACAGTTTATATTCAGTATTTTTTTTTTTTTTTGTATTAGGTGTATAGCATAGTGGTTAGAAAATCATGTACTTTACAAAGGGTTTCCCCTGATATTTCCAGTAGCCATCTTGCACCATTCATAGTTATTACAACATTATTGACTATATTTCCAATGCTGTACTTTAAATCCCATGACTATTCTGTAACTACCAATCTGTACTTTTCAATCCCTTTACTTTTTTCATCCAGCCCCCAACACTTCTCCCCTCTGGCAACTATCAGTCCAGTCTGTTCTCTGTATCTACGTCTGTTTCTGTTTGCTTGTTCATTTATATTATTCTTTAGATTCCACATATAAATAAAATCACAAGGTATTTGTCTTTTCCTGAATGACTTATACCAATTAGCATAATACCCTCTAAGTCCATCCATACTGTCACAATATGACTTTGTTCTTTTTTTTTTATGGGAAATTCATTTTCACTCTAATAAAATATCTTGGTAATCAGATTATATTAGTGCCTATTGATCTGTCTCACTTCTTTTTAAAAAAAATCCTCATCCAAGTGTATGTTTTTATTGAATTGAGAGAGAAAGAGAGGGAGAGAGAGAAACATCAATTGGTTGACTTCCATATGTGCCCTGACTGTGGATTGAACCCAAAACCTAGGTATATGTCCTGACCCGAAATTGGATCTGCAGGGCACATGTACGGGATGATACTCCAACCAACGGAATCACCTGGCCAGTGCTGCTTCACTTCTTTTTAAAAATGACTGCATGATAGTCTATTACATGACTGTACCAGTCCTCTATACCTTTTACTGTGGCCGACCTTGTACCATAAATACACTTGTACATACTTCTTAGAGTACATGCATCAGTATACCAGTAGCTCTATGCTTTCCAACACCTTAATTAGCAATTTGAGTGAAAATGTGAAAGGCATATTTTTCAATTTTGCTGAAAGGGAGAGCTAGTGCAATTGGTAGGCAGAATCCCTATCTGTCTTCCCTAGATTATCATATACAACACACACACACACACACACACACACACACACACACATATAATGTCTATCATTTATATATTGAGTACCTACTATGTGCCATATGCTATTGCAGCCACTTGGGATCCATAAGTGAATAAAACCAACCAAGAGCCCTGGCTGGTTTGGCTTAGTGATTGGAGCATTGGCCCTTAGACAAAGGTCCTGGGTTTGATTCTCAGTCAAGGGTGTTACCTCAGTTGTGGTTGATTCCCTGCTGTGGTTGGGGCACTTGCCAGAGGCAACCAATTGATGTGTCATCAATGTTTCCTTCTCTCTCTCTCCCCCATCCACACCCTCTCTCCCATTCTTTCTAAAACCAATGGAAAAAATATCCTCTGGTGAGGATTGAACACTCCCCCCCCCCCCCCCCCATCCCCAACAAAAAACCAATCAAGATTCCTGCCTTCGTGAAGAAGATATGCTAGCAAGGGAAGACAGACAATAATAACAATGAATAAAGAAGTTGCATAGTATGCCAGAAAGAGATACTTGCTGTGGAAAATGGCAAAAGGTAGAGCAGGGTAAAGGGGAATGTAGAATCCTGGGGCATGGGATGACCTCTGAGTTTAATAACATACCTTTGAGCTTTAAGCAGGGCACATAATGGCAAGGACAGATTCAAGTGGAGTGAACAGAATTCAAATGAAAAGCTCTCTACTAGGCTGAGTCTGCAGACTCCCAGGATCTTAGCCACCTTCCTATCACAGCAGCAGTGATGTTGCCAGAGTGTGGAACACCATCTAAAAACTTCCCCAAAGCCCTAACCGGTTTGGCTCAGTGGATAGTGCATTGGCCTGTGGATTCAAGGATCCCAGGTTCAATTCTGGTCAAGGGCATGTGCCTTGGTTGCGGGCATATCCCCAGTGTGGGGTGTGCATGAGGCAGCTTATTGGTATTTCTCTCTCATCGATATTTTCTGGCTCTCTATCCCTCTCCCTTCCTCTTTGAAAAAAAAAAAATCAATAAAATATATATATATTTTTAAAACACCCAAACATTGTAATAATATGAACAATAAAGATTGATTTAAAAAAACACACACCCAAACAACAACAACAACAACAACAAAACTTCCCTACAGTCTTTCATCATCAACAGGAGAAGGCAGACCTAACTAACGTTGCCAGCTCTGAGACAGCCCATGAGGAGGTGATAATGCAGGGACAAATGCCAGAACATACAAGTGCTCATCCTGTGATGGAATTGAACAGTCCCCAATCCCCTGCTCCTGCTTTGTGATTCTTCACTCTACCACCAAGATGCTATAAGAGGCAAGGGAGGTGCCAGAATGCATTTCCTCACCCTTTATTCCCAGAGTTGCTTACCTTGTGGGTCCCACTGTACTTTGAAAACCTAGGAATGTGTGGGCCCTCTCCTTCGAGCAGACCTCCAGGCACACACATGCAAACTTTGCCAACAAAGTCTGCAGGTCACAGATGAAGGGCCCATGTGTTGATTTTAGTTAACAACCATGCTGCTGTGACAACCATTTTCTCTGCCTTGTATTGTTCATGTTTGCACGATGGATTGAAAAAAAAATTGATGCCAAAACCGGTTTGGCTCAGTGGATAGAGCGTCGGCCTGCGGACTGAAAGGTCCCAGGTTTGATTCTGGTCAAGGGCATGTACCTTGGTTGTGGGCACATCCCCAGTGGGGGGTGTGCAGGAGGCAGCTGGTCGATGTTGCTAACTATCCCTCTCACTTCTTCTCTGAGAAAAATCAATAAAATATATATTTTTTTAAAAAGAAAAAAATTTGATGACGTGCACCAATTTAAAATCATCTTGGTACATTGCCCCCACCCCCACCCCCCCTCAATACAGTTTCTGGCCCAGACATTCCAGAAGCTCATTAAGTACTTGTTGAATTGAAACCCCACCATATGGACAGATGCTTTCTTGTTAATAGAAACTGGGCTCCCCCCCCCTCTTTTTTTCCCCCTCAAGTGGAATGAATATACCTCAAAGGGAGAAAAATATAGGTCTGTCGTAGAGAACAACATGTCTTCGGTGGGGACACACACAACAATAAGCCTTTTGCTTCTGTGCTTCCAGATGCAGGCTAAGCAGGAGGAAGTGGATCTACAGAACAAGGTGATCTTTAGATTTTTTTTTTTTTATTCTTGCCCCAACCCTGTGCAGTGGCACTTGAATAATCCTGGTTTCCGGAGAGCAGATAATCCAGGAAGTAAATTGCCCTTTGAAAAGCGAGGAAGAAACCAATCGACTAAGTATTTATTTATATTTAATGCTCCAGGGCTTCTGTTTCCAGCTTTGAAGAGTCCCTGGCAAACGCCTCTTGAAGTCATTAATCCTAGGGGCCAATCTCAATGTCTGGAAGGCTGCTCTGGCCCCTGGAGTTCCACTGTGAGTCTGTGCTGGAATCTTTGGTCAGAAAGGAATTCTCCTGAATTGATGGGTTTGGTATTTTTTGAATGGAGATGACCTGCCCACATCCTTCTGCACAGAAGTCAGGCAGGGACACAGTGACTCTGGAGGCCTCTTTCCCCAGCTGGTCTCAGGTCCCTTCCATGGGCTCTGACCCACCGACTAGCTCTTAGCTCCTCAAATTCATCGTGTCCAAATCACAATTTCTTCTCCCTCCTCCTCTTCACCTCCTCACCTCAGACTGCTTTTCGACTTGGGTCTCCTCTCTTGGTAATGTTTCACCACGTACCCTGTTACCCAAACAAGAAACCAGGGGATGCCCAAACCGGTTTGGCTCGGTGGATAGAGCATTGGCCTGTGGACTGAAAGGTCCCAGGTTTGATTCAGGTTGGGAGCATGTACCTTGGTGCGGGCACATCCCTGGTGGGGGTGTACAGGAGGCAGCTGGTCGATGATTCTCTCTCATTGATGTTTCTGACTCTCTCTTCTTCTCCCTTCCTCTCTGTAAAAAATCAATAAAATATATTTTAAAGAAAAGAAAAGAAACCAGGGGAGCCCCTAGACACGCCCTCGCCCTTCACCTTCTGTACCAGATCAGTCACTAGGCTCACACACCTTTCCAACACCTCTTAAAGGTCTGCCTTCCGCTGGGCCCCTCCTGGTACTCTCTCAGTGCAGAAAGTCAACATCTGTCATCTGAACATTTGAAATGCCCTCCCAGCTGGCCCACCTTCTCCCCAATCTTCTTAAAGTGAGCTGTTGCCTGCACAGCCAAAGTGATCTTTCCAGAACGCAGTCTTGATAATGTCATTTCTCAGCCTAAAATTCGTCGTGGCTCCGTGTCGCTTCCCTGATAAAGATCAGACTCTTCACCTTGGCATGCTGGTCCCTGTATGGCCTAGGTCACATGCCCCTTTGCCCCTTATACTTTAGCAATAAAGAAGGTCTTTGCGTCTGCCTTTCTCCTCTATGACAGCAATCTCACTGTAACAATTTGTTTACACACCTGTCTTCCTCACTAGACTGCTAAGAGCTGGAGGGCAGGGCCTGTATTTTGCTTGCCATGGCCTATCGCACAGGGCCTGGCATGAAGTCATTGCAGTCATTCATTTGACAAACATTTGTTTAATGTCCACCATCCCTTGGTCAATTTATAGCAGACATTAGAATGCCATGTTGTCCCTTTGCCAGAGTCTAGTAACAGTTTTAACTGCCGCCTTATGACAGTACGGGATACTGACTGCTTTGGAATCATTTTCCGAAGCGAAGGATGGCTGTAAATGAAGATGCTGGCATCTGAAACGCTCCAGTGAGATTAATCCTGTGTCATGCTCAATTGTCTATTTTGCTCTCTGGAAAATGAGATATTTTGAGTGACAAAGCTTTGGGGGATTTTTTCAGGCTGTTTGGGGGAAAGCTTATTTCAAACAGAATTCAATATTTTGCCACCATCTCCCTGCCCCATCTAGGTTGCTTCCCTACTGTTCCCATTAGCAGTTAATGGCAACAGGGGACCATCAGTCTCCTACCTGGCTTCCTCTTATCACACTCAATGCCCTGGCCTCTCAGGACTTCTCTGAGTCCTCTGAGAGCACCACAAACACTGACACACTTTCCTGCTTTTGTATGTGCCATGCTTATGGCCTGAAATGTGAGTCCATAATTGGTGAGTTTGTGTGTGTGTGTTTGTGTGTATGTGTGCATGTATATTCATCTGTGTATGCATCCCTGTTGTGTGTCTTGGATTATGTGTGTGCATATGTGTGTCTGTGTATCTGTGTGTCTGTGTGTGCATGCATTTACCCTCCTTGATCTTGCTTAAATGTCTCCTCATCCATGGAATTTTCGCATCTCCTTCAGGAGAGTCCACATTGTTGGGATGATCTGTCTTGGTGTTTCTTCACATAAACTGTGGGTCCACAAAGAACAAGAACTGGGTTGTTTTTTTTGTTTTTGTTTTTTTTTTAGAGGTGCCACCCACCCTAGCACAGTGCTTGGCACAAATATAACTGAATATGTAAATGTTAGTGTTAAAGCCACTACCTTTTTGACTCCATCCATTCATCCATCCACTCAATCAGCCACTACCAGGCTGGTGTCTGTGTTTCCTAATCTACTTCCCCTCGATACAGAAACTTTAAGGACAAAAATTATTTCTGGGGGCTGTTCCAGCCTAATGGCTTAGGCCTTCTCTTGCTCAGTGTACCCATTCCTCCTTGAACATTGCCACAAGTTGTTTCTTTCCTCCCTAGAATACCCTGCCAGTCCTTTTATTCAGATTTCCCCTTTATGAATATCTGGTGTGCTCTGAGGGGCAGCTTTTGGGAGACAGATCATTAAACCTATTAGAGACCAATCTCTCCATGGTATCCATGGTTTCCATGTTGAGAACAAATCTCATGTGCTATATCTTTTTTTGAGCAATATCATTTCTTCCTCAAAAATAAATAAACAGGCATTTGAAGAGGAGGAAAGCCTGAGTAGAACAGTGTTCTGGGGTAAAATTGGACTAATTTGAGAACCAGGAGAAAGGAGTTCCTGAGGCCAAAAATAAGGGAAAACAAGATTAGGGCGTCCTACTGACTGCTTAGGGGACCCCAGGCTGAGGTTTCAATAGATCTCTAGTGAAATTCCCACCCTACTTCCTGTAATCCCCCACCCCATCTCTCAGTGTGCCATCTCCTGTCCCCTCACCATTATCTTCCTGCCACCCATTCTGTCACCAATCTGTCTTCCTCAACATATCTCTAAGATTGACCCTTTCTTTTCCACCCCATCCCTTTACGTCCTCTTGGTCTCTCCCCTCTACAATCTGTTCAGCATATGGCCACGGTACAGTCCTCCAAACGCACATCTTAAACGATGCCCCTGCCCAGTTAAAGAAATGTCAGCATCCTCAAGGCCCTTCAGGTGCTCTTCCTCCCTCCTCTACACACTGGTGTCTTACTCCAACCTGACAGAAACCTTCCACTGCAGCTTCTGGAGCTGCCTCCAGTCTCAGGCGGCCTCCCCACCACCCTGCTGGGATCATCCCCCCCCCCCCGCAACGTATCTGCACTCTACTATCCATTAATGAGCCATCCAGCCCATTCTCAGATCTTCTTCTTTGCTTGCATATAAAAGGTGCCCACCACTGCGGTGGAACACCACCATCCTTTGCTGGGTAAAGTTCACAGAGGGTCATCAGTCTCTCAGAGAGTGTTACTCAGGGGGGCTCAGCATGATGCTCACTGAACACCTGTGTATTGATTTGTTGATTTATTCATTCTGTCTCTAAAAACATTTATTTCCTGCCTACAGAGAACTCCCAAGTAGACTTTTACTCGTCTACCCAACAGACACTGACACTCAGTGAGAGGCACCCAGCCCAGAAAGAGGACTGGGACAACCTCAAGCAGCCAGAGAACAGGTTTCGCTGCCTTCAGCTCACCTTGAGCAGCAGCCAAGCTTGGTGCGCTGGGAATAGGCACGGAAAACACACTTGCTGCATGCTGTTTGTTCAGCACAGCCCTTCCTGAAGCACACGTCTGCTGGTGAGAACTCGGCCTGAAAAAGTCAACAGAAGGTTTCTGGCTGCTTCTGAGGGAGCACTGGGCTGCTGGGGCTCTGAGCGCTGATCCAGAGCTTCTGTCCCAGCTCTAGAAATTTCCTAGCTCAGGGCATCCTGGCTCGCCTCTCTCTCTCATGGGCCGGGGTCTGGTCAGGGCTTGGTGCTAACTTTAGGGACTTCCTTGAGGAAGGGAGCTGGGAAGCCCATTTCTAGAAGTGGCCTCCTCCAGCTGCCACCTTGGGGCTGGTTCTCACCCCTCTACCTAGCTGTAGCTCCTGGGGTTGAACCCACAAGCCATGTCTGAGTGGATGAGTGGACAAGTGGACTCTGAGAGCCACAAGGTGGCTACTGAGGCAAAATAAGAAACTAGGGTGGGGGGATATTTATTGGCAACAGAAATACAAACATATTTTTGGTTCAGCTTTAAAGCCTAGTCAATGATTATATATTTTTATTATTTACCTGGTAAAAATTCCTTTCAGAGAGAGAGAGAGAGACAAAAAGAGAGAGAGAGAGAGAGAGAGAGAGAGAGAGAGAGAGAGAGAGAGAGACAGAGAGAAAGAGAGAGAGAGAGAGAGAAAGAGAGAGAGCGCGCACGCGCGCTGATGTTTCCTCTAAACTTTAGAATCTGTCCAGTGTTTTTGTGGCTATGTCGTTACATCTGAAATCTCTGGCTTCTAGGCTGGGCTTGGACCTGGGAGGCCTGTAAGAGGGTCTGCTGGAGCAGAAAGTTCGAAACCAGAGGGAGTTGCAGCCCAACAAGGTAATTCTCTCAGCTTCCAGATGACAAAGGTTGCATTTACACCTGGCCAGGAGGTTTAATCATCTACCATTTCCAAACACAGCAGGCTAACAACCGGCTGGGCTGAAAATCATAAATTAAAAAAAAAAAAAAAATCACCAACAAGATACAGGGCAAGGGGAAGGGAGGAAGAAGTGGGTCAGGGTCTTTGCTCCTGAGGGCCCTTGGTGGGGTTCCTGGGCAGAGGCCCTGGGTGGAGCACACTGGGTGAGGGGTCCTGGATAGGGACCGTTGACGAAGGCCCTGGAAAAAGGCAGTGGGTGAAGGCCCTTGGGTGAGGGCCTTGGGTGGGGGCCAGAGGTAGAGGACTCTGGATAAGAGACCTTAGTTTGGGGGCCCTTGGGGAAGGCCTAGGGCAAGAGGCTGAGCCAAAGTCCTCAGACAGGCACCAGTAGCCCGGTTGCCATGAGGCCATGAGAAAATGGCCACCTGTGGGTACAGGCTATCTTTCTCACTATGGCTGTGAGGAAAGAGGTCTCTGCCATAAAGATCTTCTGCCGGGGCTTGCAGGGGGGGCCGGTGGCCTGCTATTGGCTCTTCTTTGCCATTACCCCTTGTTAGAGGAGGCCAAGCTCCCTTTTGGTCATCAGGTAAGGCAGTCTGGAGAGTGTTACGTGCTCCCCTGCCACGTGCCAGACTTCCTGGGTTCAAATCCCAGCTTGTGGTTTGAGTAAGTTAACTTCAGGCCTCTCAGCCTCGGTTTCCCCACCTATAAAGTGTGGACGGTGCAGGCCTGCTGAGCAGCTACTTCAGGGTTCCGTGTGATAATGTGTTGCTGTTGTTACTTCCCTGGGAAGGGCAATCCAGGAGGAGGACCAATGGTCAACTTCGGCTGTAGATTGATGGTGTCTGAGCTCCATGCTTGTTAACCAAATGGCAATGAATTACAGGTAGGAGGACTTGGGGGCGCTGATGTCCACAGGACAGTGGTTAGGTGTTTATTTTCCACAAGTTGCTTTGAACACGCCGAGAAGATGAATAGAATCTTCATCATAAAGTTTTTATTGCGGGAGAAAAATCAATCTTTTGGGTAATTAGCAATAAATATTATTGAATGTCTGCCATGTACATGACACCCTGTGCAGCCCAGGGATGCGGCAGAATTGGATCCAGGCCCTCCTCCCTCAATAAATTTACCATCTTGATAGGGGACAAGACACACATGTAAATAGATAATTAACAACGCAAGATAACATATGTCAAATGCCAAATGAGTTGTATTGGAGAACAAATATATTTGTGTCTTATCTTCTACTCACTCCATGAAGACAGAAACCACATCTGTCTTGTTCACCACAACATTCTCTCTGCCCACATCTGCATTATAGATATGACTAACTGACTATTTCAAGTAAGGAATGAAAAAAATTTCAATTTTAAGATGAGGAATGAAAAAAAAAACTTGCTCAAAGTCAGGACACTGCTCATTGCCTATCTGCAATGTGGGGTGCATGCTGAGAACTCATCCCCTTGCTGCCTGGCACAGAGGACAGGAAAATGTGTTTGTTTGTTGTTGTTGTTTTTTTGTTTGTTTTTTGTTTTGTTTTTTTGTCTTTTAGAGGGGTACCTGTTCTAGGCACTGTGCTGCCACTTTATGTGGACTCCATTGAGGGGCGTATCGTAACTTCATGTTACAGAAGAAGGGGCTCAGGAAGGTCAAGGACACATCCGGGCAAGAGGGTGCTGCCTGAAACTATTGCTGTATAAGGGACTGACTCAGACTGGGACAAATGTATGGAGTCTAAGGACTGGGGTGGTGCAGAGACCTTCTCCAAGAAGGGGTGTGTCCATTGGATTCTGAAGAAATAACCAGATTCAGATAAGCAGGGAATTCATGTGTGAGAGAAAGAGAGCTGGACATGAGTGGGAATGCTGCACAGAAGCTTTGTGGTGAGCTTGCACCAGCAGGCTGGCCGGAGTGAATGATGTGTGCCAGCAGGCAGTGGCTAAATGGTGAGGAAGATAGGTCAGGGAAAGTTATAAAAGGCATTGTATACCAGGAAAAGGAGGGGAGACCCTGAAGGAACAGACTCCACATAAAGGCCATGTCTTGAGTGCTTAATATTTCTGTATCTCTAAGCTGGGTCCAAACATTTGATAAGCCTGGCATGGCCTTTAATTTCTCCAAGCTATAGTTATATTAAATTACATAACATCTTTAATCAAGGCCACTGGAAAAGTACACAAGACGTTTGCTTCAGATGGCAGGGGAGAATTGGAAAGCCTTGCCAAAAATGGCAACGTCCTCCCCCCCTCGCTTCTTTCCCCCTCCTTCACTCCGTTTGTTTTTGTACTTTTGAGTTAATGGACACTCTGAAGTCACACTGCCTTACCATCGAGGAGATGGAACAAGCACTGAGGCCCAAGGTGTGGACTTGTTGTAAGGTAACAGGAGACTTTGATGTTTCTAGCAACTGTTCATTTCAGTGCCAGGTGCCCTGGGGTTCCAGACCCACAGGTTTCACTGCCAATACCACCTGTTCGAGCTTCCAACAGTATGTGCGGCCTTTGACACAGCTCCTTACCACTCCGTTTTCTTTGTTCTCCACCTAGGGAAAAGGAATCCTAACGGTTCTTTCCCCTTTGCCCACAGGAGCATGGTAATGAGTAGGTGGTGTTTGCTGAAGGCCAATGGGAACCTAGACATCACACAAGCACCTCGAGCTATGACTCTGGGTAGAATCCAGATGGTGCTGGCGCTTCTTTATTTGCTCTGATTACAAAGGCAGAGTCTCACTCACCACCCAGACCCCTCTCTTTGTCTACTCTAGTGAAGCCCGGATTGGAGATGGAGGTGGGGGACCATAGTATTTCTTACTTTGTTTAAAAACTTTATGTAATTTTGTATCAAACTACACTTTGATTAGCCTGACTGGCATGACTCAGTGGTTGAGCATTGACCTATGAATCAGGAGGTCATGGTTTTTTTGTTTTTGTTTTTTAAAATAAATCTTTATTGTTCAGACTATCACAGTTGTTCCTCTTTTTTCCCCCCATAGCTCCCCTCCACCTGGTTTCCACCCCACCCTCTGCCCTTAACATCCCCCCCCCACACACACACTGTCCTCATCCATAGGTGTACAATGTTTTGTCCAGTCTCTTCCAGAATCCCCCACCCTTTTCCTCCCAAGGATTGTCAGTCCACTCTTTTTCTATGCCCATGATTCTATTATATTCATCAGTTCATTCTGTTCATCAGATTTTTTATTCACATGATTTTTAGTTTCACTTGTTGATAGATATGTATTTGTTGTTCATAATTTTTATCTTTATCTTTTTCTTCTTCTTCCTCTTAAAGATTATCTTTCAGCATTTCATATAATACTGATTTGGCGGTGATGAACTCCTTTAGCTTTTTCTTATCTGTGAAACTTTTTATCTGACCTTTAATTCTGAATGATTGCTTTGCCGGATAGAGTAATCTTGGTTATAGGTTCTTGCTATTCATCACTTTGAATATTTCTTGACACTCCCTTCTGGCCTGCATAGTTTCTGTTGAGAAAACAGCTGACAATCATATGGGCATTCCCTTATAGGTAACTAACTGTTTTTCTCTTGCTGCTTTTAATATTCTCTCTTTGTCTTTTGCTCTTGGCATTTTAATTATAATGTGATTTGGTGTGGTTCTCTTTGTATTCCTTTTGTTTGGGGTTCTCTGCACTTCCTCAACTTGTAACTCTATTTCTTTCACCCGGTGGGGGAAGTTTTCTGTCATTATTTCTTCAAATAGGTTTTTAGTATCTCTCTCTCTTTTCTTCTGGGACCCCCATAATCAGATGTTGGTATGCTTGAAGTTGTCCCAGAGACTCCTTACGCTATGTTCATAGTTTTGGATTCTTTTTTCTTTTCCAGTTGGGTGTTTTTTTGCTTTTTTGTATTTCAAATCTTTGACTTGATTCTTGCATTCCTCTCGTCTGCTGTTGGATCTCTGCATATTATTCTTTATTTCAGTCAGTGTATGTTTAATTTCTAGTTGGTCCTTTTTCATATCCTCGAGGGTCTCACTAAATTTATTGGTGGTTTCTAGAAAATTCTTGCAAAACCTTATAACTGTGGTTTTGAACTCTATATCCAGTAGTTTGCTTTCCTTCATTTATTTCATTTGTGACCTGTTTCTTTGTCTCCACATTTTGGCTGCTTCCCTGAGTTGATAGAGTGGCTTTGTGTGCTACGTGTCCTATAGGGCCCAGTGGCTCAGCCTCCCCAGTTACCTGAAGTGGACACTCTTGGTGCACCCCTTTGTGGGCTGTGTGCACAGTCTTTTGTAGTTAAGCCTTGATTGTTGTTGGTATTACTGGGAGGAATTGACCTCTAGGCCAATTGGCTGTGAGGATCAGCTGTGTCTATGATGGGAGAACTTCTGTGCTGGAGACACCCTTATGGGGCAAGACTTGCTTCAGTGGGGCTTTGATGCTCATTGAGTCTGCCCCATGAGTGTGTCCCTTATGGATCAGAGACAGTGTAATCTGGATGGTCCTACTCTGACCAGGAAGTGCATTGGCTCTTGGGCCTCCAAGAAGGTGCTACTTTAACCTCTTCCTGAGGTCACCCAGCAGGAGCTACAATTTTTAAAGGAGAGATCTGTAGATTCCTCTTCTTTGTTTGGGTTTTAGAGGTGCCCAGATGAGGCCCAGCCGTGAAGCAATGCAGGCTGCTTTGGGGCCTTGGGCCTTCTTTTGGATGTTCTGGGTTTCTCTGACTCAGCTGCAGTTGTTAGGTACTCTTAGATTTCAAAGGATCAGGCTATTCATATGCAAAAGCCTCTGTGCACAGTTTGGGTGGGGCAGGGTCTCAGGGTGGAGCAAACAGCAATGACTTTCCATCAGCCCTGTCCTAAGAAGCTTCTGGGTCTCAGTGTCCCTTGGTAATTGTTGCAAGCACCTCTGAGAGAAAGCTGCCCTTGAGTTCTGCTCGATGCCAGACAGTCCAGTTTCTCCCCATATGAGTCTGGGTCCCCGGAGTCTCTCCCGGAACTGGAGTTCAGAGCAGTCAGAAGCTTGTGTCTCCCTTCTGATTGAGAGTGACAGCCATGTACTCAGTTGCCAACCCTTTCCACTTGTGCCTGTGTACCTCTGCACTTTACTTCTGCACCTCCTGTGAGTCTCAATGTGCTTTTCTCTTTCCTTCTAGTTGTAGAATTTCCACTCAGCCAGCCTAACTGTGTTTCTGGATGATGTCTATTTTGTCTTTATTTGTAGTTTTGAAGTGGTTGTGTGAGGCAGCAAGTTCAGGTGTTTACCTATGCCACCATTTTGGTTTCTCTATCTTCCAGGAGATCATGGCTTGATTCCCGGTCAGAGCACATGCCTGGGTTGTTGGCTTGATCCCCACTGAGGGTGTGCAGGCGGCAGCTGATTAATGATTCTCTCTCAGCATTGATGTTTCTATCTCTCTGTCCTGCTCCCTTCCTCTCTGAAATCAATAACAAATATTTTTTAAAGTACATAAACTTTGCCCACATTAAAAATCAGAAGTTGAAGGCACTGTATTTAGCTCTCTGATTTAGTTTATAACTCTTTCTATTTCTTATTTTTTTAATGAGAAAATACAAAAATAGCTTTAATTTTTAAAATTGATTTTAGAAAGAAGGGAGAGAGAGGGAGAGAGAGAGAGAGAGAGAGAGAGAGAGAGAGAGAGAGAGAGAGATCCATTGCCTCTCCTATGTGCCCCAACTGGGATCTAACTCGCAACCTAGGTATGTGCTCTGACCAGGAATCTAACCAGCCAACTAAATCACACTGGCCAGGGCCGGGGGGGGGGGGGGAAGCTTTTTAAAACTACCAAAAAATTACTAAAAGTTTACTTGTAGCTATTGTAGGATTTTTTTCTCATTTGTTTCAAGCCTCAGAAGATCTGAGGGATGTACAGTGTTAATTGTGGGCTATGTGGAAATTAGGATGGAGGAGCAGACTCCTCTGAAAACATGTTTGGGATTTTCCTCAAAACACATTTTCCGAAGGGATATTTGAAAACCTTTGATTAAGCAAGCCAGCCTCTTGTTTTCTTGTCCTATATCAAGATTCAAACTAAGTTGGCCACCCACTGATATGAATCTGTAAATAGACTAAATCCTCCCTTTGAACATACTAGTCTCTAGCTTGCTATCTTATGAAAATGTTTGGAAGATGACAACATCAAATGGCTCCGCAGAGACAAGCATGTCTGCTTTTTGCTAAGGAGACTAGAAGGCTATAGGTCTCTTGGGGAGGAAGGGAACGCCAGGGAATTACAGGCCACAAAATATGCCTGCCAAGAACCCAGACTCCCTAACCCCTTCCTAGCACTGTGTGTATGTTTTGTGTGGTGTGCATGTAGTGCGTGGTTTGTGTGTAAGGTGTGTGTGCTGTGTGTGCTGTGTATATGGTATGTGTGATGTATGTGGTAAGTATGAGGTGTGTGTGATGTGCTGCTATGTGTGCTTGGTGTTATGTGTGGTGTGGTATGTGCACTGTGTGTGTATGATTTGTGATGTGTTAGGTGTAAGGTGTGTATGTGATGTGGTGTGTGTATGGTGTGGTGTGTGTGGTGTGTGTGTATGGTATGGCATGTATGGTGTGTGTGTGTGGTGTGGTGAGTGTAGTGTGTGATACAGTGTGTGTGCTATTTGTATGGTGTGTATGTGGTATGTGGGTATGGTGTGGTGTGTATGATGTGTGTGGTGTGTGTATTATATGTGTGATATGGTGAGTATGGTGTGTGTGTGGTGTTTGGTGTGTATGGCATGTATGTGTATATGGTGTGGTGTATATGATATGTATGTGATGTGTGTGTGATGTGTGCTTGGTGCATATGTGTGATGTGATATGGCATGTGTGATTTGTAGCGTGTAGTATGTGAGTTACATGTTATATGTGTGATATGTTTGTGGTGTGTGTGATGTGTGTGGTTTATTTGGCATGTGTGTGGCGTTTGATGTGTGTATGTGTTGTGGTGTGGTGCATGTGGTGTGTGTGTGTGTTGATAGTGGAAGAGTTTACAGAGATGTATATTTCCATTTAGCCTTGTGCCTTGTGTTGGAAGAGAGGAATGAGAACAGTTTTGCTTTTTTGTTTTATTTTTTGTTAATCCTCAGCTGAGGTTATTTTTCTATTGATTTTTAGAGAAAGTGGAAGGGAGGGGGAGAGACACAGAGAGAGAAATGTCGATGTGAGAGAGACACATCCATTGGTTGCCTACTGGGGTGGGTATCAACCTGCAACTGAGGTACATGCCTTTGACAGGAATCAAACTTGGGACCCTTTAGTACTCAGGCTCTATCCACTATGCCAAACTGGCCATGGTGAGAACAGTTTTTAAAAATATTTTTAAAATTTAGATATAATTGACATACTGGTTTTTAGTGTAAAGCATAATGATTATATATATCTATATATATAATAACCACAATAAGTCTACTGGTGTCCACCATCACACATAGTTCTAAAATTCTTTTTCATGACAAAAAATTTTAAGATCTACTCTCTTAGCAACTTTTCAAACATAAAAGTACTGTTAATTATTGTCACCATGACATCTTTTAAAAAATATATTACTGGTCACATTATTGAAGCCCAATTTTTCTTGTGTTCCATATGCTCGTTCATTTCTTTATTTCACTTTTTGCCCCAAAATGAATCCTTTCTGCTCCCACCTTCTTAGATATTTTTCCCATCATCTCCCTTTTTTTCTATTTTCTAAATTTTACTTTTTCTCTATTTCTCCTAATTCTGCTACTAAACTTCCTCCCTCCAACTCACTTTTCTCTTGCTCCTCTCTCCTGGAGCTGTAAGTCAGAGAATTTGAACTTGACCCAGCGCACAGCCAGAAGCATCATCTATACTCTTTGTTTCTTTAAAACAAAGCCTGGCAGCATGAGAGAGTTGTGGAGTTCACTGCAGTACATGTGCCCATTCCTCTGCTTTTGTTCTGAATTCTGAGTTCACATCATGACTTTAATGGTTGCTAATCGAATAGAGGTGGCTATCATTCTACTTGTTGATAAGTTGGCAAGGAGCAAAAAGAACCAAAAGTGTGACAGGGAGTTGTGTTGGAGAAATATATGAGCAATTGTGTTTCTTCCACAGTCCAGGCTGATTCTGATTCTCTTTACCTTGAGGTTATGATAGGAATCCCCAGAGTTCCTATATTTAAAGTGAAGCTTTAGGAGTAATTGCAAAAGATGTCTCAGCTGCAGAAAACTGGCACAACAACCAGGCTGGTAGTATGGAGAAAAGAGGTGAACTAAGTTAAGAACCATCTGAACATTTCTTTTCCATATTAAACCTTCAGCACCTCTGCACCCTACACCAATCACTATGTCCTATCTGCCTTTGCGCTCATGTCCATGTCCCAGCAAAGCTTTAGCACAGTGGGGTGAGACTAGATTTGAATTCCAGCAAAATAACCTTTCTAAGACTCAGTTACTTCCATCAAAAATAGGACCTGTTGTTAAAGTAGATGGCCCAAGGAAAACTCTTGGTGCTGTGTCTGAGACCAGTGAGTGCTCAGATGGTTATTATCAGAACTCACTACTGAGGAAGTCCAAAGTAGGTTAATGGAGAGCTATAGGTGCACAGGTTCCTACCTACTCCAGGGAGAGTCAGAGAATCTCAGACTACACACACCACGGTGATTGCCCTGCTACCCAGGCTGGAGCCCCGCTTCATAGTGAACCAGGAACTTTTCTGAAGGAAGGTGAGAAAAGCCTTTTACTGATGTGGTAGCCATTTCTTCCTTATATCAGTTATTTACTGTTGTGTAATAGATCAACCCTAAGTGACCTAAAGCAATAAGCATCTTTCCTTGCTCATCACTGTGTGATCAGCGATTTGCATTAGGCTCAGTGGGGCTGTTCAGTTGGTCTTGCATTGGTCCACAGGTGGGTCAGCTGGAACGAGAGCTCTCAGATGGCTTCACTCACTTGCATGGCAATTGTCCTGGCTGTGGGCTGGGCCTCTCTCTTCATGTGCTCTCTCTCATCCTCAGGGAGGCTAGCAGGGCCTCTTCCCAAGGTGGCAGCATTCCAAAAAGGCAGGAGCAGAAGCTGCAAAACCTCCTGAAAGCCTAGCCTGGGATGTTGCACTTCTGCCCCAACCTACTAAGGTCCTCTTCAGATTCCACATGCGGGTAAGTAGGCTCTACCTCTTGTGGGGGAAACACAGCCAAGTCCTATCACAAAGGGATGTGCAACAGCAATGGGAGAAGCCATTGTGTCCATCCCTCCCCCCTCCGCCGCCCAAATAATCTACAAAGTCCACCTCTGCCATAATTGGTCACATCCTTTCTCTCTAAAAAAAACACACCTATCCTCCAAAGACTTATTCCATTAGGGTATCAAGCTTGAAGTCTGGGATCTGGATGAGGTTCCACTGGTAATCATAAAAAACATCACAGTATATGTTTAGGGTAGATTGGTGCAGCATGGTGGAAAAAAAATATTATTTCTCCTCATATTTGTTAAATTGGACACCGTTGTCTGAGCTTCTTTCACTCCCACCTCCTTACTCAATTCCCCATTGGTTGGCTAGGCTCAAAGTATTCAGGCATCAACTTAAAGCCAAAGCCCCGAGTCACTCCTCATTCCACACGTTTCTCACAAAAAGCCAATAAAAAGGTGGGGCCTTGCTATAGTAAATTTTCCCAGATGCTTCTGTCCATTTTTCATGAGACTCTCCATACACAAGTCACTGTTTAACTTCCTGGGTATTATAGTTTACTGTCTGATGTCTTAGTCATTTCCAGCATCCTGGGAATAAAGCGGGGAGTAGGTAAGAATTATTATCCCTGACATACTGCCGAGTCTGCGGCTTAGTTAGAAAGAAATTCAGCCAGCCGAAACCGGTTTGGCTCAGTGGATAGAGAGTTGGTCTGTGGACTGAAAGGTCCCTGGTTCGATTCCGGTCAAGGGCATGTACTTTGGTTGCGGGCACATCCCCAGTGGGGGGTGTGCAAGAGGCAGCTGGTCGATGATTCTCTCTCATAGATGTTTCTAACTCTCTGTCCCTCTCTTTTTCTCTCTGTAAGAAATCAATAAAATATATTTTAAAAAATATATATTTTACTGATTTTTTACAAAGAGCAAGGGAGAGGGATAGAGAGCTAAAAACATTGATGAGAGAGAAACATCGATCAGCTGCCTCCTGCACATCCCCCCACTGGGGAATGTGCCCGCAACCAAGGAACATGCCCTTGATCGGAATGGAATCTGGGGCCTTTCAGTCCACAGGCCGACGCTCTATCCACTGAGCCAAACTGGTTTCGGCTAAAATATATTTTTTAAAAGAAAGAAAAGCAGCCATACCTGAATCCCCACTGCGCCTCTCAAATTAGAATGTGAATAAAATGCTGAATTGAGTTGTTTCTTCAATGTTTCACAGGTATTCTGATATAATTTTAAAATTCCTCAATCAACCAGTTGTAATTAAAATTGGCTTGCACTGTGGAGCCATTTTCTGAAGGTGTAAGAATAAATTAGTTGTGATAATTTAAAATATTAAAAGAAAATCCTATTCCATAACCATGAAATTACTTCAAACCTTTAGAAGTTACCAGAAATCAACTGGGAAGTTTGGAACATTCCAAGGGAATAATGAAAAAGTTGACCCGTTTGACCATAGATTAAGCTACCAGTTTTAACAAACAAACAAAAAAACAAAAACAACACCCAAAATACTTTCAACCCAAAGCTTCTCAATAATGCTGAGTTTCCCTATGCACCCAAACTGTTCTTGGTCCACATTCCCAGCTGCTTTAAAAAAAAAGAAAATAATATATTTTTTATTGATTTCAGAGAGGAAGGGACAAGGAGAGAGAGAGATGGAAACATCAGTAATGAGAGGGAATCATTGATTGGCTGTCTCCTGCATGCCCCATACTGGGGATTGAGCCCAAAACCATGTGCCCTGATCAGGAATCAACCCTGACCTCCATTCATAGGTCAATGCTCAACCACTGAACCATGCCAGCCGGGCCCCGGATGTTTTTTGTGATCCAAACATCTGTTTACTCCCAGAAGAAGCAAGCAAAAGGAAACACTGAAGGACACCTCTTTTGACTTTGACCTTGACAAACACTTCAACTCAGTTCAGCTTCTCTGTATTAAGGACCAAATGAACAACCTTTCTGCTGGTGGTCCCGCCCAGGAAGACATCGCTAAAGTCTCCCCTTCCACGGTCATTGTGTCTAAGTCAGAGTTTCCCAAAGCGCCTGGACTGCTGTGGAAGCTCTTTCTGGGAGGTTTGAGCTTTGAACAACCCATGAGGGTCTGAGGAGCCATGTTGCGTCATGGAAATGCTCACAGACTGTGTGACCAAGGTCTCCAAGGCTTTGGGTTTGTCATGATGCCACCATGGAGGAGGTGAATGCAGCCATGAATGCAGGGCCACACCAGTGGTTGGAGGAGATGTAGAACCCGAGAGGGCTGTCTCAAGAGAAGATTCTCAAAGACCTGGTTCCCACTCCACTGTGAAGAAGACTTTTGTTGGTGATGTTAAAGGGGACAATGAAGAGCATCACCTAAGAGATTATTTTGAACAGTATGAGAAAATCGAAGTGGTTGAAATCACGACTGACTGAGGCAGTGGCAAGAAGAGAGGTTTTGCTTTTGTAACCTTTAATGACCATGACTCTGTAGATAAGATTGTCATTCAGATACACCACCCCACCCTGTGAAGGGCCACAAAGGTGAAGTAAGGAAAGCCCTATCCGAGCTGGAGGTGGCTAGTGCTTCGTCCTACCAAAGAGGTCAGAGTGGTTCTGGAAACTTCGGAGGTGGTCATGGAGGTGGTTTGGTGGGAATGACAGCTTTGGTCAAGGAGGGAACCTGTGTTCGAGGTGGCTTTGGTGGCAGCTGTGACAGTGGATATGGTGGCAGTGGGGGTGGCTATAATGGATTTGGTAATGACCGACAATTTTGGAGGTAGAAGCTACAGTGATTTTGAAAATTACAATAATCAATCTTCAAATCTTGGACCCATAAAAAGAGGAAATGAGTCAGAAGCTCTGGCCCCTGGGATGGTGGAGGCCAACACTTTGCCAAACCATGAAACCAAGGTGCATCCAGCAGCAAGCAGCAGTAGCAGTGGCACAAGGTTTTAATTGCTACCCACAGAGTTGATTGATAAATGCAATAGTCTGATCATGACGTTGATTAAATGTGTCTGAAAGAAAGAAAGAAAAAAAGAAAGAAAGAAAGAAAGAAAGAAAGAAAGAAAGAAAGAAAGAAATGAAAGAAAAGAAAGAAAAGAAAGAACCAATAAGATACTCAAAGTCTATAAGAGGCCAGGAGTGAGATTAGGAAATAGCCCCTGTATGCCACTTTCACAAGCACTCTCACAACTCTACACAATTCTGTAAAGCAAAGCAATTTGATTTCCCACAGGCATGAGTTAGTATTTCCCATTTCCCAGGCAGCTGTGCTGTGTGTATGAGGCAACATCTTTGAGTGGTTATCTGCTGAACTCAGAGCTTGCCTGCCTGCCTGCCTGGGTTTGAATCTGGGATCATGGCTTATGAGCTGTGTAACTTTGGGTAAATTGTCTAACCACTCTGTGCCTCAGTTTATTCATCTGTGAATGGAAATAATAATAATACCTCCCTCTTTGGGTTATTGTGAGGATTATATGATTAGAAGTGTGCTTGGTACTCAGAAATGTTATAAGTATCCAATAAATTAATTAACAACAAGAAGAAATGTTAAAAAGTCTTTGATGAATCTGTGTATACAGAGAGCACATTAACATGTACATTAAAATATCCAGTTAACTTGAAGGGGTATTGTGAAAAGGGGCTTTTCTGGGGTATGAGACTATAATTATAACAATAAGTTCAAAATATACTTTCCTCCTTGAGGAATGAGCCCTTGTTATTCCTTTTTCTCAGGGATTCCCACTCTCCCACATCCATTCTCCCACAAGAACATTTAGTGTTTAAGTGCATGAGCTGTGGAGTGAGATACACATGTGTCATCAATCAAGGTCTGATTGGAGTGGATACACATGTCTATCCACCATTCAATACTTTGAGCAAGTCTTAGTTTCCTCATCTGTAAAATGGGTGTGAGGTTTAATATGAGGACTAGAAAGGACAAACAAGTAAAGCTCTTAACAGTTGGCTCAATAACATTTTATTATTATTATTATTGTTGTTGTTGTTACTATTATAAATGTTTCCCTTAATCTCAGATCATGTTATCCAGACTGAAGCTCTGGAAAAGCAGGAATTTTATCTCACCCCTCATTCAGGCCCCTACAACGGTCATTTATGATAATCAGCAAGTGATAGTTGTTGATAATATAAAGATGATTGATGCTAGAAACCCTGGAACATTTTGGAGGACCAAAGAAAAAAACAAGAAAAAAATCCTGGCCTGGAACATCCCAGAAGATCCATGCTGAAGCCAAGAGAGAGGTGGTGATATGGGGGAAGCCTGTGCTTTCCCTACCCAAAACATTCTTTGGTCAAGAGCCCCATTCTTGATCAAAAGGAGTGATTTATTACCTGATTCATGTTACTGTTGAAAAATTGGCTCTATGGTAAGATATGTACACAGATAATAATTTAATAAAAAATAATAAAATAAAATAAAAATGAAAAAAAAATTGGCTCTGTAGTTTTTCAACCTAGTTTTTTCAAGATCCCATTTTCTAGCTTTTCATGAACAATAATTAATTACTAAATGAACTCATTAAAACACACACACACACACACATAGCCAAGAGTCTCCTTGGCTTTGCCACTGAGTTGCTGGGAAAATCATCTGCTTTCTTTTGGGTCCTGGT
Source organism: Pipistrellus kuhlii (assembly GCF_014108245.1). Classification (NCBI taxonomy): domain Eukaryota; kingdom Metazoa; phylum Chordata; class Mammalia; order Chiroptera; family Vespertilionidae; genus Pipistrellus; species Pipistrellus kuhlii. Next base: position 34,373,331 of record NW_023425562.1, read on the forward strand.
TTCCTCATTTAAGGTTAAGGTTCTCTCTTTACCTCTGAGGTGGGGAAGGTTCCAGATGGACCCTGTTGCAGCCAGGTCATCCACCATTCAATACTGGAAAGGAAACCAAGCAGACAAGATGAGGAACTTCCTTTCAACAAATATCTTGTCATTATGCTGATTTTTAAGTCACATAATCAGTCTAAAAGCAAATCTCACCTCAATGGAATTTATAAGAGGATTAGGAAATGGAGAAAATGGGGGCATGCTAGCAAGCCCATTTGATTTAATTTAGGTCCATTTCCTTTCATCCTTTACTGTTCTTTACTGGTTAGGGTGGAGAGCACAAACAATTCATTGGCTTCCGTGCCTGTGTTTAAGTTTCCCTATTCCTGGCTGGCTAATGTCTAACTTACTTTTAAGGGGCTCATCTTTTCAGCCGTGATACTAAAGAAATGGGAATGAAGAATCTCTTTGGAGGTGGCCCAAATGACAAGGAAAATCCCTGGTTAGGAAAAGACATTTTCCCTAAGGACACTTTTAATCTCAATCCAGACGGAAAAAAATGTATATCACTTTGACTCGCAGCTGTGAGCTTGGAACCTAAAGCCATTTTCTGGTTTGCTGTCTTGTTTTATTTTTATAGATTCCTGCATATGCCAAATAATCATCCTGTCTCAAATGAAATTCCAACCAGCTTGATTGCCATTGGGGTAGTTCAAATACTTTTTTATCGTCATGGATGATGAGCAGATTAAATGTATTAATGAGAGCTGCTATCAATTCATCCAAAGTCAGCCACATCGAAATCTCCCTGAGAATTGGCCAAACTCTGGATCACATTGTCCTGTGCAAAAATAAGGCACTTTGAAAGTCATGTTGTCCAACTTTTCATCCTTGACTTCTGTCTTTAACCAAGGAGAAGGTAGGCCGTTAATTAATTTTGAAATTGTACCAACATTTGTGTTGCTCTTCAGGTGTTTAAGCACTGAGAATTGTTAACCTGTTAATCTTTTTCAGAGAACTTATTCACGCTTTACCACGTTCAAACTGCAACTTTAATTCTGTCAGTAAATTAGTAATCTTAGTGTTGTCATCATAATTTTAAAATGAGCAAATTGCCATTTTGAAGTTTTAGTGGCTTCCCCAAAGTTTGCAGCTGCTCTGCGTCAGTCCACTGTGGATCCCAGCTCGCAGGCCCAGCTCGGGGCCAACAATGAGGTGTTCTAACTGTAGCCGATGCCACATCAGTGCCAGACCAGCTTCTGAGCCTCAGAACCTCCACTCCCCTCGCTCTGTAATTCTACTGAGGCCCTATTCAGAGTGCTTACCTTGTAATCTCTTAATGGCTTACTGACCTACAGTCTCCATTCTGTTTGTGAGCTTAGAGCAAAAACTCTCCTTGATTCTCTAACGCTCACCATCGTGTCTCTCACGTAGGGGAACTTGATGTCTGTCAAGAAACAAAAACAAACAAACAATCAAGTTCACCTCAGTAGGCAGATCCCCAAACATACAAAGTATCTTACAGATATTACAATTTTTGCACTTGAATATCTTAGTATGAATTAAAATTTTGACTGCTCCTGATAAGGAGAATTAAGAGGTCTTGTATACGAAACCATTTATTTTTCCTTAGACAAATGTTGTCCATTCACTTCGATCTAAGCCTCGGAGCCTTATCAATCAACAAATATTTGAGTATCTACTGTGTACAAGACACTGTGCTAGGTGCTCTAGGGGATCAAAGAAATACAAGAGGCAAGCCCTTCTCTCCGGGAGTTTATAACTTTGTGGAAGGAAGCTCTTTCCGTGGAGGTTATAGGACACACAATAGTCATAAGGGTGGGAAGAACCACGACAGAGTGAATGTGAGGACGTTTCTCAGAAAGCCATCCAGCTGTCTACGGAGGGTGTATTTCAGGACCCTCAGCTGTGGCTGGTTAGGGAGATGAGCAGATTCTTTAGAAGTTAATTCTCCAGATAAATAAAAGGGACCCTGCAGAAGCTTACATGTTACAAATGCACCTGGGGGGGCTGGGGAGGGAGGGAAGAGGGGAGTGTGTGGAATAGTAACCCTTTCATCTTCAAGGCGAGAAAAAATATTGCATGGGTCTGAGGCAAACAAGCCATAAATTTCAGGCTTTGAGCCCCACCAGAGCGGCTTCCTAAATACGGCCCAAGTCAGCGCTGCCAGGACCGAGCCACTCCCAATCGCACAGCATGAGACGAGGGGCTCTTCCTCACAGCTGTGAGCCCTCCAGCTCATCCCGTCTCTTCAAATCCAGCTTAAACTCTCAAGGGTTCCAGGATCTGGAGGTGGCAAAGAAGTAGAAAAACCACTGGTGACTGCCAAGGACACCTTTACAAACCAGGGAGCGGGATCTTTCCGGAGCCAGAACTCCCCGTGAGTTGTAAAACTCTCCGAGCCAGACGGAGGGAAGGGAGCAGATTTCTTTGGGGTTGTTTATACTTAAGTGTTTGGTCTTAGAAGACCAAAATGGCCCTGTAAAGGCCTTGTCATTAGAGATTACAAACAGAATTACTTTGGTGTAGCCAGACTCATTTTCTGTTTCTCTTTATTTTCTTTTAAATGTCTTTTCTCTTCTGGATTAACAGAAGCTATGTATGTGTTTCTGTGTGCTCAGACCCTATATATATTTTAAACAATGAGGGTCAACATTTATTAAGTGCTTACAACTGTGAGGGCCCTGTTCTAAATGCAACAACCCTATGTGGTATTATTATTATTATTATTATTATTACTATTTTAAAAATATAAATGTCTTTATTGATTTCAGAGAGGAAGGGTGTGGGAGAAAGAGATGGAAACATCAATGATGAGAGAGAATCATTGATTGGCTGCCTCCTGCACGCCCCCTACTGGGGATTGAGGTTGCAACCCCAGCATGTGCCCTTGACCGGAATCGAACCCTGAAACCTTCAGTTTGCAGGCTGACGCTCTATCCACTGAGCCAAACCAGCTAGGGCTGTACTATTATTATTGCATCCCCATTTTGCAGATGGAAAAACTGAGGCAAAGAAATATTCGTTAGAGCTGGTAAGTAGGAATTTGAAAGCAGGTTGTGTGTCTTCAGTATCTGAAGTTGGAATTTGAAAGCAGGTTGTGTGTCTTCAGTATCTGCCCACTTAACTATTAAGATTGCAGTGACTCTTAATTGTCTAGGGCAGGTCCATAGACATAAAAAAGGAAAAAATCAAACCATGTTCTAAAAATTCTTTTGGCGGTATCCTTGGAGATTCATATTCTGAGGGCATGAAGCCAAAGGGATTAATAGATCATTTCTTATCTTGACTGTTAAGGGCATGACATTCAGACCATATCCCCAGCTGGAACCCCCTGACATGTCCATGGAGAAAGGAAGCCTGCTTCAAATGGGACTAGAAGTGCACTGGGTGCTGTGTGTGTGTGGTGGAAGTAGAGTCAACTGAGGTGTCAACCACTGAGGGACGACATGAGAACGCTGGTGGATATAAACTATGGAATGTTCCCAGCATTTAGAAATAAGACATTTGAGCCCTGGCTGGTGTGGCTCAGCTGGTTAAATGTTGTCCCATGAATTGAGAGGTCACTGGTTTGATTCCAGATCAGGGTACATGCCCCGGTTGCAGGCTCAATCCCTATGGAGGACGTGCAGGAGGCAGCTGATTGATGTTTCCCTCTCATCATCCATATTTCTCTCTCTCTCTTTCTCTCTCTAAGAATCAATAAAAACACATTTTTTTTAAAAAAAAAGAAATAAGGAATTTGATGTAGATGCACCAACATGTATTTAAAATGCATAGTGGTGCCTGGCCAGAGTGCTCAATGGTGGAACATTGACCCATGAACCAAGAGATCCTTGGTTCCATTCCAGTTAAGGGCACATGACCGGGTTGCAGGCTTGGTCCCCAGTGGGCCATGTGCAGAAGGCAGCCTATTGATGTTTCTCTCTCATTGATATTTTCATCTCTCTATCCCTCTCCCTAAAATCAATAAAAGCATATTAAAAAAATAAAATGCATAGTGGTGTTTGAAATGGCAAGAAACAGGACAATGTCTCTAGTTTTGCTACCATTAAGGTAATTTAAAAATATGTACACAAAACAGCACAATGAATTTTACAAAGTTAAGTTGGGATACCTATGAAGGGGAGAAGATTGGGAATGAGAATCTAAAAAAAAATTAATTAAAAAGAAGAAAAAAAACACAATCTGGAAGTGACATGTTCCTCATTGGGAATGTGGATGGTAAATCGTTCAATGCTATGTCACTTGTTTATTCACTCACTCATTCACCTAACAAATGCAGGGTTCATGCCAAAGGGAAGAGAGGCAGGTGGCACAGGGGAAAGAGTGAGGACTCTGGGGTCAGGAACACTAGATTTACAAACCTAGTTACATGTACATCTGTTGGGTTGCTTTGGATAACCTCTCTGAAGACTGAATTTCCTATGCTGCAAAGTGGAAATAGCACCTAATTTGTACAGTTGATGTGAACACTACATGCAAAGCTCCTTGAATGCAGTACTTGAGCCAGAGTATATCTAACAAACACGTAGTAAATAGTAACTACTAACTCTACTGTACTGGTGATCAAAACAAAGACGGTCTCTGTGGTCGGGTGGAAGAAATAACCTGAGACAAACAGGTGTACAAAAGAGTTTAATTATCAAAATTAGTGCCACAAAGGAAAAGATACAGGGTGCTATGAGATCATTTTTAAAGTTCTGAATTTATTCTAAAGCTTATGGTTAAGAAATGTCTAAGGCCATGGTCAGCAAACTGCGGCTCGTAAGCCACGTGTGGCTCTTTGGCCCCTTGAGTGTGGCTCTTTCCACAAAATACCAAGGCCTAGGCGAGTCTATTTTGAAGAAGTGGCATTAGAAGAAGTTTAAGTTTAAAAAATTTGGCTCTCAAAAGAAATTTCAATCGTTGTACTGTTGATATTTGGCTCTGTTGACTAATGAGTTTGCCAACCACTGATCTAAGGTATTGAATAAAATCAAATCGAGGTGACCAGCCATGAACACTTTTGTAACCGTGTTCCACAACACCCTCAATGCAAGCGGGAGTGATGGCATACTTGCTGAGGGCCAACCGTGTACAAAGAAGAGCAGAAGTCCTACAGGGCTGATGGGAACTGAGATGGCTTGTGGGCTAGTAGAAAGGGTGGAGGCTGGAGGGAAGCTTGAACCAAGTAAGTGCTGGAGGGAGGAATAGGCAGGGTCTGGCGGGGAATAGGAGTAGGCCCCTGGCCAGGGAAAGAGGTCTTGTTCAACCCTGCCCATTTTGGATAAACAGTGGTGCCTCACACAACGAACTTAATTCGTCCCAGGAGCAAGTTTGTTATGCGAAAAGTTCGTTATGTGAAACGCGTTTTCCCATAACAATACATGTTAAAAAAAATAATTCGTTCTGTAGCATAAAATATGCTAAGATGACATAAAAAAAGATAAATTTTTTGTTATTATTTTTATTTAGATACATCATGATATAAAAAAAATATTGAGTTTAACTTAAAAGGACGACTGCCGTGATACGTGCGTGATTTAATTCGTAATGAAGAACGATTGCCGCGATACGTGCTTAAGTTAAGCGCAGTGACTAACGACTGCCTGCAGTGCCTGCGTGGAAGGATGCAATACATCGGCAGCGATCGTGGAAGCTCGGGCAAAGCGGTCGTGGAAGCTCGGGCGACTTCGTTGTGTGAAACGAAGTTCGTTGTATGAATCATGAAATGAAGTTCGTTGTGTGCAGCGTTCGCTGTGCAAGGCGTTCTTTATGCGAGGCACCACTGAACAAGAATTTCATACCTTCCCCATACATGCTCACATGCATGTGCACACACACACATACTGCTGGATATACCTCCATTGGCCAATGTTTTATGGAGATTTTCTTTTTGTAATTTACATTGGAACAGCAATAGGCATTTATTTTTATTTTCCAAATGTAAAATTATCCTATGAACTATGCTTTTCAAGCTACTATACTCATCCCTCCCTGGAAGTTTTTAATTCCCCCCCACCCCCAACCACAGTTAACCCCCAGCCTTGGGCCTTGATTTTCCCCAAGACCATTGATGGCAAAATAAGTAGAGTGTGTGTGTGTTGGAGGGGGGGGGGGAGATGGAGGGATGGGAGGGGGGAGGGTAGGGGAGGTGGTGGTGGTGGAGGTGGTGAGTAAGCTCCTGCAGAAAGAAGGTTAGGGCCAGATAAGTGGGCCTTAAATGTTGCTAATATCCCTGCTATCATAACTACCCCCACTTGGGACACAAATTCTTCTTACTTGAGGTGGGCAAAGGAGGGCCATTTAGGGCCTTCCTCAAACCAGTACTCAGTACTTGTTGGATGGGGAGGAGGTAGCCTGATACAATAACCTGGTTGGGTCAGCCCTGAGGCTGGGAATTGAGATTTTCCACAAAGTCTGTCTGTGAGCGCATTAGCTTTTGTTATTCTGGTAAACCGGAAGAAAAGAATTCTTCCCATTCATCCAGCCACAAAAGCTTTAGTCCTTTAAGAGGAGCTCAGTTTATTGTCTTTAGCTCTTACCTGGAATCCTAGGTAGTATTGAGTGGGTGGTGTACGAGAGTGAGTTCTCAGAGACATTTTAATATTACAAATGGCAAACATCAATGTGTTGATCCCAGATAAGATGCAGAGGCTAAAAAAAAAGTCAGGTCCTTTGGGGTGACATTGGACATCTACACTGATGGCAAAGAAGTGTTACTTGGCAAGCTAAACAGCCTGGCACCTACCACTCTTTTTCTGCCCCCACCTCATTCTAGCCCGGGGAAGGCACATTCAGGTTAGCTCTGTGCTGGAGTTGGTGTTTAATCTCATTGGATTTTGATGATAGGAGCGACTCTTTCTTCACCTGCCCGTTTTCCCACCCATCCATTCAATAAATAAAGCATTGGGGGGACTCGGGATGCTCCATCTCTGAGCCCAAGTTCTATAAAGCAGATAATTCCCTAACCATTGCAATACCAGTTCAACGACAGTAATGGGGATGATGACCCTGACACTTGATAGCGTCAGTGGTTAACTTGAATTAGCTGGTGTTTGGCCTGGTGGTGGGATACCTCCTAACCCTGAATGGCTCGGAGAGGAGCCAAGCTGGAGTAGGCCGGCGGCTGTAGTTCTAGGAGGAGGCAAGTCTATAACCAGGACTAGATTCAAAGAAGCAGTCGGGGCAGGGTCAGACTGAGACAGTGCTTCTTCCTAGGTGCACCTCCCTATAGCTTCTGATTACACACGTGGATATGGGCTACCTCCTACCCTATCTCAGAGGTGAATCAAGTATGAATTGAGCGTGAGTCCTAGGTACAAGATTCTTACGCATGCTCTTTTGAGTGGTGAGTGTCCTAGCACGTAGTAGTCTGGAGACCAACGATCCAAGGGCCCTTCAACACCTAGCCTTGGTCCAGGTAATTGAGTTCTTGGCAGGTGTTGCCTGCCAATGGAGCATTGGCCTACATTGTTGGAGGGGTCAGAGGCAGGCTTCCTGGTGTCCGCTACGCCAGTGCTTTCCAAAAGGCAGTGAGTGAACGTCGGTTTACTGGACTGAGCACAGGTCCCAGCCTTCGCCAGCGGGTGGGCCAGCCACCGGAGGCTAATAGGAATGTGCTGCTGTTGGGTGAGGAGGAGGGAAAACAGGGGCCCCATTGAGGACCTACCGAGCTGGCTCCCACTTTGGCACCTAACATGGTCCATTTTAGCTGATCGGTTTCATTTCGCAACTTGGTTATGTGATCCCCAACCATTACCTCTTATCTCTGCACAGAGGTGTGAAAACAGAACCGACTTGGCACAGATGGCTGCCTGAAGCAGGGTCTTTGTGTGAGGCTCAGGCTTGTGGGGTAGAAAAGGACACATGATGCCACCTGGTAGTCCCCCTGCCTCGCTCAGCTCGTCTGTGTTTGCTTCCCTTCCCTCAGATGAGGCCAGACATAGGCCCACGTGGCCCCTGTAAAATGCTCGTGCCATGATGTGGGACTTTGGCCTCTGCCTGGGTGAACCTGCAGCCCAAAAAGGAACTGCTCAGATTGCTTGTGGACGTTTCCCAAATGCGCAGTGAGGCTTGTGCACAGAAATGCAGCCGGCGCTGTTCACCGCCCCCTGGGAGTGGGAAGCAGGGTGGCGGTGCGCCAGCAACCTCACAAAGCGGCGTTGTTAATGCTCCTTCAGATGCTCCTGTGTGGCTTCACCGGAGCACAGGAGGATCTGTTTACGCAGGCTGGCTCCCATTGAGTCTTCGGGGGGGGGGGGGGGAGCGACAATGCTGGCCTCTGTTAGTCCCTAGAGTGTGTTGGGAGCGCCTGGCCAATGCTGGAGGGTGTCCTGTGATCCTTCTTGGTTGGTGTGATACTGAATTACACCCCTGGAGGGTGAGCTCATTCCTGGACCTCAGAAAACAACTTTCTGACTAGGTTTGGGGCAGAGGGGAAACTTCAGACATGAGATTTTGTTGAGAAGCCCATTGTCTCCTTGTGATGAGTCCAAGGCAGTGTTTTTTTGGAGTTGGGTCCCTGGAACACTGGGGGGTCCGAGAGTTCATCCAACATACATACATGGGACAGTGAAATCTGTGGGGCTGAGACACATCTTTCCCCAAAGTCACAAAATCACTTTCATCGGAGCAATGGCCTCATTGTTTAAAAACTTCCAGTTGTTTTGCTGTGGTTTTTGTTCCCCTTCCAGAAACGCTTTGGGCATTTCAGGGCCTTTGTCCTACTAAAGGAATTACAAATTGAATAAAGGGAAGTCATCAGCTAGATCAGGAGGTAGGGCCCCGGGGTCAGAGAGGGCCCAAGGCCAATTCCCCAAAGGCAAATAGCCTTGGTCAGATTTGAATCTCCCTCCGCGTTCTTCCAAGGACTATCCTCACCCAGGGTTCTGCCTGGAGCGGACTCTATCACATTCTTACGTAACTCTCTTTCTTGGGATTATGGGATCCATTACAGCTCCTCTTTGATTAGGCTCCATCAGGGGCAATCTGCTACATTACTAAAATCAATATACTCTCCAAAGACCTCCAGTGTTCCCTTTTAAAGAAACTATTCCTCACACCTCACATTTCTACCCCTTGCCCACCTCCCAGTCCAATAAGACACAACATCCACACCACTCTTCTGCCTTGAAAGCTGCCCAGTTTTGTTGGAGTGTCCCTTCCCAGGTCCCTATGTGCACACTCTGTGACATTTTAGCCAACTTCCTCACCTCTAGTCGGACCTCCCTCGATGTATAGTAGTCTCCATCCCTTAGCCAGAGTGGGTTTCCTAAAATGAAGGTCTGCCAAGTCATTCCCCAGCTGAAAAAGGTTTTAGTAATTTCTTACAGTTTTGGGGGAAAATATCCTTAAGGATCTGACACCTTCCTTTCTCTCTGTTTCTTATCCCCTGTCACTGACACACCAGATTTCTTCAAGTGGGTTCTGGCTGAATCACTCCTTCCTGCAGCCCTCATGTGAATGTTACCCTGGGACCAGGTCTGCCTTCTTCCAGACGCAACAAATGAAAACTGGCATGGTGTCCTATCTGTCTATCCCCAGCACCTAACAGAGGAGCAAAATACATACAGATGCAGAGTAATTGTTTGCTCAGACATTTAAATAGAAATCTTCCCGATATGCATTATGCACCTTCTTAAACAGTATTCTCAACCATAGTTAACATTTTTGATTGGCTCTGTTGTTTTCCTAGACAGACTGTGCTCGATTGCAGTTGGGCCTTGGGGAAGGACTGGGTCTGAAGTCCTCCTGCTCCAGACCTGGGAAAGCATTTTCAGAAGGCACTCTTGTATGAACTAACAGCTTTTCAAAATGAGTTTCACCAAGGAATTCTGCTTCTAGTATTTTATGTCACAGAAACGCATTTCTGAGAACAATATTGGAGTTGATAGTTAAAAGACTCAGGTAAGCCCTAGTTGGATTGGCTTTGCCGATAGAGTATTGGCCTGTGGGCTGAAGGGTCCCGGGTTCGATTCTGGCTAAGGGCACATGCCTGGGTTGTGTGCTCAATTCCAGTAGGAGGCATGTGGAAGACAGCCAATCAATGATTCTCTCATCATTGATATTTCAGTATCTCTCTCTCCTTCTCCTTCCCTTCTGAAATCAATTAAAATATATATATTAAAAGACCCAGGTAAATTTACCTAAAAGAAAATGATGTAACAACTATTAATAAAAAGGGAATAGATTTGTGTTTCCAACATGGTTGATACCCATGGTATTGGGTAGGGAAGTGAATTGTAGAAAAATTTGAAAAGTATCATCCTCAAATATCTGTGTGTAATTTTTTTTGTGTATAAAAAAGTCTGTCCTTAGCTGATTTAGCTCAGTGAATAGAGCATCGGCTTGCAGACTGAAGAGTCCCAGAGTCAAGGGCACATGCCTGGGTTGTGGGCTCCATCCCCAGTGGGGAGTGTGCAGGAGGCAGCCAATCAATGGTTCTCTTTCATCATTGATATTTCTCTCTCTCTCTCTCTCTCTCTCTCTCTCTCTCTCTCTCTCTCTCTTCCTCTCCTTTTCTCTCTGAATTAATAAAAAATATTTTTAAAATTTTTATTTTAAAAAGTCTGGAAGGAGAAGCATATACATCAAATAGAAGATTATGTTCATTTCTGAGAATGGGATACACAAAAGAGGGAATTTTTACATATTTTGGGGAGTGGCTTGAATGCTGAATTACCTTGTGTCACGGGGGTAGTGAAGGCTTTCGGTACATGACCTTAACTCTAGCATTATTAGCAGTGACACTATTGTTTTTCTCTACCACCTGCAGGCTTCCTGTCTATCCGAGGTCAGTGTCCTGCCTTCACTGCATTTAAATAAAATGGGGAGGGTTTTCCAAGAACTAACATCATGACCTGCTTAAGACTCTTGATCACCAGACTTCCCTGAAATGACCCATGAGGTGGTCAGTGTGTGTCCAAGTCTACACAGTTCATGTTTAACATGTGGCAGGACCTACAGCAGCACTTTGTTCTCATCAGTTTTGCTGTCAGAGGGAAAGTTTGGGTTTTGGTTCATATGCAGATGTGTGTTGGGGAAGAAGTGGTAGAACAATTTAAATGTTAATAGCTACCAAGGCCTGGCTGGTGTGCTCAGTGGTTGAACGTTGACCTATGAACCAGAAGGTCATGGTTTGATACCCAGTCAGGGCACATGCCTAGTTGCAAACTTGATCATTGATGTTTCTTTCTCTCTTTCCCTCTGAAATCAATACAAATATATATTGTATATATAAAGGTACCATGTGCTGAATGCTTATCGTGGGCAAACACTTTATAAACATGCCCCACTAAGCCCATGGTTACATTTTCCCATAACACCTATAGATTTAAAAGAAAAAATTCTCATTGGCTCCCCCCATCTCCAATACAAAAAATTAAAGTTGACAGATAATAAACGATAAAGGCAGGTTTGGTTGAATCCAAATTCCATGCACATCACACCACACAGCGTAACGTCACTAACCTACGGGAGTAGAGAGTGAGTCCAGGTATTTGTAGCCACAATGGCTTCAGGGGCTCAGGCACCTGCTTGTCGCCGCCTCCACAGCACGGAGAGGCAGGGCGGGGAAATAGGGAGCACAGACCTGCTGGCTGACAGTCCTGGCTTAAACCCTGACTCTAACCCGGGACTTGACCAAATGCCTTTTGAGCTTCAGTGTTATCTTTTATAAAGTGGGAAAACAGTCCTGCTCGCACGAGGCTGTGGTGATGAATAAAGGAGCAGGTGGACGTACAGCAGGAAGGCCTACGGGGCTATGGGTGTGGGTCTGGACACCACTCCGTGCTCTAATAACAATGAACACGTTTGGTTCAGATATCTCCAGAGTTTCCTCGGCCCTTTCAGTTGCCTTATTCCATTTGACCCTCAGAGGAGCCATCAAGCTAATCTCCTTATCCTTTAAAAAAAAAATCTAAATTCTTTATTGTTGAAACTGTTACATATGTCTCCTTTTTCCCTCCATTGACCCCTCCCTGGCCGCTCCCACCTCCAGCACATGACCTCACTCCCATACTATCTGTGTCCATTGGTTATGCATATATGCAGGCTTACAAGTCCTTTGGTTGATCTCTCTCTTTTTTTAATTAAATACATTTTATTGGTTTCTACAGAGAGGAAGGGAGAGGGACAGAGAGCCAGAAACACCGATGAGAGAGAAACATCTATCAACTGCTTCCTGCTCACCCCCCACTTGGGATGTGCCCGCAACCAAGGCCCTTGACTGGCATCGAACTTGAGACCCTTCAATCCGCAGGCGGACGCTCCATCCACGAAGCCAAACCAGCCAGGGCTGATTGATCTCTTATCCCTTTCATTGTCTTGCTTCCTCACTCCCATTTCTTCCTCAAACTGCTGAAATCTGGTTTGGACCTGCTCTGGTCAAGGTCACCTACAGCCTTCATTGGCAAAATCGATTGGATACTTTTCTGTCCCTATCTTACCTTGACTTCCCAATGAGCATTCTTCCCTTAGCTTCCAGGTCTGTCTCTCCTGTGTTTGCTTTTGTTTTGTGTGTGTGTGTGTGTGTGTGTGTGTGTGTGTGTGTGTGTGTTTTCCCCCTCCTGCCTCTCCAGTCACTGCTTCACTGTCTCCTTCACTGCCTTCTCTTCCTCCATGGCCCCTTAGATGTTTCCTTGTGTCTGTCCTAGACCCTACTCTGATCACTTCTAGCTCCTTAGTATTTCCAAACCCACTGATTTCTCTTCACCCAGCAGCCAGACCAATCTTCAGACCTGAGCATGGCATTCTCTATTCCATCAAACCTCCCCTCTGTTCTTAGGATCAAGACCACAGTCTACATTAAAAATGCCCATGACCAGAAAAAAAAAAAACAAGGTTTAAAATTATTAGATTTTAAAATTTATTCTTAGAAGTGTAAAAGTTTATTAATTAAAAAACAACAACAACAACAACAACAACAAAAGGAGATTGAAAAACCTGATGAACAATAATAGCGGTTCATTGTAGTAGAGTCGGCGATATGGGAGGGGAGTGGACTGACTGTTATTGGGGGGGGGGAGGAGGGAGGAAGAGACTGAACATAAACTGTGCACCTATGGATGAGGACAATGGAGGGTGGGGAGGGGGCGGAGGGTGGGGTGGGAACCTGGTGGGGGGGGGAAGAAATGAGGAACCTTTGTAATAATATGAACAATAAAGATTGATTTAAAAAAAAAATGCCCATGAGGCTCGGCTGGTGTGGTTCAGTGGTTGAGTGTCAACCTATGAACCAGAGGTCGCATATCTATTCCTGGTTAGGGCACATACCCAGTGGGGTATTTGTGTGTGCAGGAGGCAGCCAATCAATGATTCTCTCTCATCATTGATATTTCTTTTTTGTTTTATCATTGATATTTCTATCTCTCTCTCCCTCTCTTCCACTCTGAAATCAATACAAGTATAGAGATTTTTAAACTGCCAATGAGGTCTTGCCATCAGGCTCTTAACTACCTTTTAACACTCACCTTGCCAACTTGCCCCTCATGCCCTGGGCTCCTTTCCCCAGGTCTCTTGTACAATGTGCTTTCTTTTGCTACAACACTCCCCTCACTGCCCCTCATCCCCATACTTTTGTCAAACCAACTTCTATCTTAGTTTAAATATCACTTCCCCAGGAAGGCTTTTCTAACCCACACCAGACTGGGTCTTCCTGCTTATATATGTTATGTTTTTGGACATGCTGTACCTCTCCTTTCTAGCATTTATAATAATTGTAATCAGTTTCTTGTGTAATCATTTGTTTAATATTTTAAATAATTTCCTCCAAAATATATGCTTGCTAAAAGTAGTTCCCATCAGTCTTATGCACCCTCTTCCCCTGAACCCAGGGCCTGTAAGTGCTTAATTAACCCCTGTTGGTCAAATGAGTGGATCTGAGTGGATGCTGCCAGTTCTCTCCTCCCTGGCTGGCTTCTGCTCTCCCTCCCTCTATCAGGGGTCTTCAAACTACGGCCCGCGGGCCACATGCGGCCTGCAGAGGAGTCTGATCCGGCCCGCCAGGTTTTTTGGGCAGTGAGCGCAGCCGAGGTGTTACAGTAGGAATTAGTAGTTCATATAGTCTGGCCCTCCATCTCTCTGAGGGACCGTGATCTGGCCCCCACTTTAAAAAGTTTGAGGATGCCTGCCAATTCTCCATCCATCCTCCAAACCATACAGTAATTTTTCAAAATACAAACTTTGATCATGTCATTTCCCTCTTTAAAAACTTTGCTGACCCCCACTGCCCAAGATAAAGTTTAGACTTCATTCTGCTTCTCTCCTCAGTGTCATTTTTAAAATATCTGGGTGAGGAGATTGTTAGTTTTTTTTCCCCCTTTTCCTTTCCTATAAGTTAAATATTCCACCCCAACAGTGCACTATTCCCTCTCCTGTGAATGCACACATTCTTTAGTCCCTATTCTCCCCTCACATTCTTCCCAGACCAGCAAAGGATTTCATCTTATCACTGAGAAAACCCCACCTACTATTCAAGGTCAAATTCAAATGTTGGCCTCTGGGTGTCCCTTGTCTCTTCGGTGCTTCTAAAATACTTTCTTACTATTTAATCACTCATCATTCTATAAATATTTTTTTAGCAGGAAATATGTTCCAGGCTCATTTAGCCATGGTCTCAATCTTTGTTATATTTATTTTTGTTTTATCTTCTTTTCTTTTTTTGAAGTTTATAGTTTATTAATCCTCTCACGAAAAATCTGCAGAAAAATCACAGATAAAAATCACCAAAGAATCTTTACTCCTTCTTTTTGCCAGCACCAACATTGGCCTTTGCAGTCCCCCTGACTTTCTTCATTCTGTCCTTGCATTCCTTTCTCTGTTTTCTGGAGGTCTTCTTCTTTCATATAGGCCATGTGTTGCAAGTCTGTGTTTAGGTTCATTTTTCTTTGTGTAATCCAAGGAATCATAAATCATGCCAAAGCCAGGGGTCTTGCCACCACCAAAGTGGGTTCTGAATCCAAGCACAAAGATGACATCAGGTGTGGTCTTATGCATTTTGGCTAGTTTTTAGTGAATTTTTGTCTTGGGTACTGTTGTCTTCCCAGGGTGAAGGACATCAATGACCATTTGCTTCTGATGAAGTAGTCTGGTGGTCATGAACTTCCTGGTCTGGATGGTTACTGTGTCATTCATGATGAAGGTTTATTTTCAAGCAGCCAGGGAGGAAGAGAGCTGTTTTATTTCTTGAGAGCCATGGCTGACTCTTGTCTTTTTCCCTTTCTCTCCTCTGCTCTCCCCTCAAAGAATAGGGTCTTTACATAGGGTCACATGTAATATTGTGGTTGACTGAATTGGGTCATGTTAACAATATTCTTGGCAATGTAAACTGGGCACAAAGTTTCTTCTGGTCTATCCATGACCTCTCAGTCATGACATCTATGGAAGTTGGGCAGTAATTTTAGACTGAAGGGAAGCCTCCAGTTTTATGGCTTGTCACATGTATTATCAAATTCTTCCAATTAGGTTTATAATGGATAAGAAACATCTTCTTCAGATGCTTCCTTGGCAGTGAGGCCCTGAGTAGTTTGGCAACTGAGTTAAGACTGCCGCCATCCTGCCTTCCTTGGCTCCACTCGCTGCATGTGATTTGCACGTGGTTGTTTCCTACAGGGTCTGGGCTCTGTGTAAAATCTCTGGAGTGTTCTGCTGTGAGTGTGTGCACGTGCAGAATAAGTGCAGACCTTCACAACTCTGACCCTGGGACAGCCAGACTTCACCTGCCTGCGCCTGCCAGACATCTCGGCTGGCTTTCCTCCCTGTGTCTTTCAGTTCACCTTCTGCTGGCCAAGCAGAGTCTTCTCTGGCAAGATCTTTGCTTTCCCAGTGACTCAGTGAGAGCTGCTATTAGGTTTTCTGATCACTACGTTGGGATTTTTCCAATTCTCAAGAAAGACTACCAAACCCATTTTTCTAAAAGGCTAGAAATTCCATGCGAACACTAATTACATGTTTACAACACAACTAACTTCCAAGCCCCACATTCTTTTCAAGGTTTGTCCCAAGTTTACAAGGGCAGGCCCTGCCTTTCCCCTCCCCACCTTGGAGAGTGCTGGCGGGCTGGAAGAAAGGAAAGATTGCCAGATGGAGAAGTAGCCTCTGGGAGAAAGGAAATGCTGATGAATGGAAGGGTGGCCTTCAGGTGACTTTGAGCACAGGGTAGGTTCTGTGGGGGAACAGTTTTTACAAAGTCAAGATGAATGGGTGTGCTCGTACAAAGATTATTTTCTTCCTTCGACAAATGATCAAGGAAAATGGATTTAAAAATGTAAACATTCTCTTGTAGCATTTACAGCTTCTCTAATATAGGAGGCCAAAGGTCTCAAGCATTTAAAGTAAAAAAAGCAGGAACAGGGAGATAACAGTTCTTTCGCAGTTTGATTATAATCTAAACGTAACAGGAAAATCGCTCTCTACATAAAGCACTGTGATGAATAAATATCTGAGCGAGGAGATTGCTGGGTCTTTCCCCTTTCCCTTTCCTATAAGTTTTCTTTGCCTTTGAGAAAGGCCTTTGGTGATGAAGACAAATAGTGATTGAAAGAAAAGCCAGTGTTGGGCTTTGTTGATAGAGCACTTTGGGGAAACGATTTGTTAGGGCAGAGAAGCTCATACATTACACATGAGACCTCAGAGATCACCGAGTTCAATCCTTCATTTCACACAGCAGGGCACTGCGCGCAGCAGGTGGACAGTCTGAGGAGGCACCAAGCCTCGTCTCAGGCAATGTAGGTATCTGTCACCTCTGTGTAGCACAGGATGGGTCACCTCTACCATGACTCCTAAGGGATAGACTTCTTTTTCTACCAAACTGAGGATCTACTGAAAACCCCCTTAGGAAACAAATCCTTGTTATCAAACAATGACCTCTATTCTCTTTAGAAGCAAAGTCACTTGCCAATAGAGAAGTTGTTGATAGGGAGGGCTTTATTTGCCCCCAGGCATCTAGTTTCAGGTTTAGTGAAATTGGGCTGTGCTGGCTTTCACTCTACTGTATTATTGTCCCTTGAGTGGTATCTGTATTATTATTATTATTATTATTATTATTATTATTATTATTAAAATACCCATCTTGTAGGGTCATGGAGGTTTTTTTTTTTTTTTTTTTTAAGATATTTTATTGATTTTTTTACAGAGAGGAAGGGAGAGAGATAGAGAGCTAGAAACGTCGATGAGAGAGAAACACCGACCAGCTGCCTCTTGCACACCCCCTGCCGGGGATATGCCCGCAACCAATGTACATGCCCTTGGTCGGAATCGAACCTGGGACCTTTCAGTCTGCAGACTGATGCTCTACCACTGAGCCAAACCGGTTTCGGCTATTTTTTATTTTTAAAAATTAATTTAATTTAATTAATTTATTTTTATAAATCTACACCTCTTTAAAAAATATTGTATTGATATTTTACAGAGAGGAAGAGAGAGGAATAGAGAGTTAGAAACATCGATGAGAGAGAATCATTGATCAGCTGCCTCTTGCACATCCCCTACTGGGGATGTGCCCGCAACCAAGGTACGTACATGCCCTTGACCGGAATTGAACCTGGGACCTTTCAGTCCTCAGGCCAACGCTCTATCCATTGAGCCAAACCAGCCAGGGCAAGTATCTGTATCTTTAGATTTTGCTCCCTGCACCCTAATCTCCCAAAGTTTCCCCTGACCCCCCCCCCCCTTAGGTGAGCATGTGGTGAGAAAGGGGGCGTGGTGCAGCAGGGGTCCCAAGGGCACAGGTCTGAGGGCTCACACACTCAGTGTGACAGTCTGACTTCTCCTGCTGCACTTGGCCCTGTGGCTGCTGACGGCATTTGGCTCTGTCCACTGGCCCCAGCCGCAGGCCACAGTCTCTGTTTATGCTGTCTGGAGGGAGGGGATCCTCTGGAGCATCCCCCCACCTCAGGCCCAGGAACCCAGCAGTGAAATGGGCCATGTGCTCTCTCCGGGGACAGGGGCTCAGTCATCCTCCCTGTTCCTTGCCTGGACTTTCTGTAGCAATTCTTCCATAGCTGCTTCCCAGTCTGTCTGCCCCCAGCTCTTGGGTGACAGGAACTGTGTCTCATTTATCTCTGCATCCCAGGGTGGTCCTTTAATAGCTGTTTGTTGCTAAATGGCTGTTGAATCTGTGAGAAAAACAAAGCACATGGCCTTTCATTTCAATCATGTATTAAGTAAGCAGTCAGTGAGCCCCTATAACAGGGAGGCCAGAGAAGTGCTGGAAATGCATCTCTTGCTCTACAAGGACTTCCAGTTAACTAATATGACTAAGAATTTATCGCTGCAGGAGAGAGAGAGAGAGACTGAACGCTTTCAAATCCAATTGCTAGGTGTTTCCCAGTCTTCCCCAAGGTCCTGTAACGGTTATGAAGACACCGACTTGTCTCCTGCATCCTTCTCTGCTAACAATCCACAGGAAACTGTCTGGATGAGGGTTTTATGTCCTCCCGGAGAAACTGCCCCTCACAAGACACATTGTGTGACACCAGCAGGCAAACTTGCAAAACGTGTTCTGAGCCCCAACCATACTCTGTTTTACCTAAGCAAATAAGCGCGTGATATGAAATATGTTTTAGAAAGCCCCACGGCATCTGCAAAATATTACTGGGTGGGGAGCAAAGTCTGCCCTTGGCTTGCTGGCTGTCGGGGAGGGAGACACAGGCGGGCGGGGGTGCGTGTGTGTGTGTGTGTGTGTGTGTGTGTGTGCTTTCTGTACTCAGCATCCGACGCCAGATCATGCTCGTGACCGCCCAAAATGCGGCTGTGAATAGTAAGAGTATCACAAGAGTTCTCAAATAGGAAAGTGGAGTTGGAACAAAGAGCAGGCACCAGACAGACTTCCTCTGTTAAAGATTATCCAACGTGTCACCTGGGTGCCAACATTCCCATAAGCCCCGGCAGCTCTATCTCACCTAGGGAAACTGAACGGCTTGGAAGTCCTGCCCGGGACTAGTAGCATTCCATAGAACGACCTCATCACAGGGGAATGGCCTTTATCTCAAAGACTGTAAGTGTGTTTGCTTTAAAGATGATTAACCATGCTCAACAATGACCAGATTTCCTAAATTAAACCTGATCTCTTGTTGTAATTATGAATCTCACAATCTCATTTAAGAGGAATATATCACGGGGGAGAGTGTAAATCTCTCTGGGTTGGCCTTTAAACAGATCTGCAGGCTGATGCCCAGTTAGAGGGAAGCAAAGAGAGGAAGGTTTCTCATTTGGGGAAGGCGGTGAGCAGAGCCAGTGCTGGCCAGACAGACAGGTTGGAAGAAACTTCCTTCAGTACCTGCCCCCACCCACCCCCCACCCCCCGCCCCCCACCCCACCCCCTGCCCCCGCTGTCATCTTCCTCCTTGAAGAGCTGAATTCTTTTAGGAAGTGAAGCTCTCGAGGTTTGTGATAGAGAAAATCAGTTTCTTTTTGTCCTTTTTTGTCCTTTGCCAGGGCCAGTAGAAGAAGCCAGTCACTGGTAGTCACTCCACTGACCTCCCAGGGAGGCCAGACCCCTCACCACCCATCCTCTACTCTTGTTTGCTCTTCCTTTTTTTTTTTTTTTTTTTTTTTTTTTTAATACCAACTCCCAGCGGCTTCCAACCACAGGGCCTGGTCCGAGCAGAGGACGGCCTATCGCATGTTAAATTGTGTTCCCTCTCCTCTACTTGCCTGAAGGTGCTAATAGGTACCAAGCCTAAGGGCTAATCCATGAAAACCATTAGGGAACAAATACAAGACAGCAGAATTCAAAATGAGCGTGGGTGGCCCATGGGTGCTCAATGGCCTGAAAGACTTTGTGGAGAAAGTTGACCCTTGAGCTGGGCCTTCAAGAGTGAATAGGTTTGGATGGGCAACGAGGGGGCGTTCTAGATGGAGAAACATCATGTCGTCCTTATGGCGGGTACATGCTTATTTTGCAGATTTTAGTATAATAGCTCCTTTGCTCTGTTTGTAGAAACATGTGGCAGGGATGGGAGGTTTCAAAAGCAGAGCTAAAATGTTGTCTTTCACACGATCTCACTCATAGGTGGGATCTAATGAACAAAATAAACTGATGAACAAAATAGATTCAGACACATGGAAGGATGGGAAGGCATGGGTGGGTGAGTGGGAAGAGACTAACCAGGGAACTTATATGCATATCTGCAAACCCAGGAACATAGACAGTATGCGGTGAAGGCCTGGGGCAGGGGGCACGGGTAGGCTTGAAGGGGTCAATGGGAGGGGGGAAAGGGGCATATGTAATACTTTCAACAATAAAGATTTTTTAAAATTAAAAATAAACTGTTGTCTTCCTGGAACTGGGGAGCAGGTGTTGGGTAGGAGGGTGTTTAGAGGACCATGGGGTGCTTTTCAGGCTTAACATGGCTTCCAGGTACCCAGATGTCAGTGGGCACTGAGTGTCCAACAGGCCTCCACCAATCTGAGGCCACTTGCCTTTCTGTGGCTGACCAGGGGCAGCTAGGAAGACCGGTGACTCTGCTCTCACAAGCTTGAGCTATTTCAGAAATGTGAATTAAAACCCTTTACAATTGGGAGTAATGATGCCATCTTTCCTGGAATTCTATGAAATGCCAGGGCTGGTTTCCTTTTCTTTCCTTCCTGTTTCACTCTCTTTTATTTTGCCTGGCTGGAACTTCCTTTCCCACTTTCCCCCACCCACCCCAAACTGTCCCTGGGCTCCGTTTGAAGGCCCCAAGTGTGTGTACGGAGAGATTAAGCTGTCCTTCTTATAAAGGAGAAACGTATTCAAAATGGGGCACATCAAAAGTGAAGGTAGGTGACAAATGTTTATATTTGGAAAGTGCTTCTGCTTTGATCCTGGTTTCTATTTTTTGAGAGCTTGACAAATGTGCCCTCTGGGCCTTGGCTTCAAACATCTTCAGTCAGCAGAGCACTTTAGAGGACGTGAAACTCATTTGATCCTGCACTCTCTGTTCCTCCGGTCCGGGGGATCCGCCGTGGCAGAATAGACCTCCTCTTGTCCTCGCGCACTTCCCAGAGCCGGCCTGGCTGCTGCCACCACCACCACCACCGCCGCCGCCGCCGCCGCCACCGAGGGGCCGCCGCCTCCCTCAAGTCCGGCTCTCAGGGCTGCACATGCCAGAGGCGGAGGCCAGTCCCGCTCCCCTCTCAGCGGCTCTGGAGTGCACTTGGCGCTGACGAATACTCCCTGACTTCTCTCCTCCAGGAGGTCACACTGCACCTCCCTCCCTCCTCCAGGAAGTCACAGTGCTCCTCTTTCTTCCAGGAGTTCACACTGCACCTCCCTGCTCCAGGAGTTCACACTGCACCTTCCTCCTCCGGGAGGTCACACTGTGGCCGGTTTGACTGAAGGGCCTCCTTCCTAGTCCACCAAGTGGTTTCCTGCAGTCCAGACCAATGCCTGCTCACTTTGGGGCCTTTGAACTGGAAACAGACAGAAGGCCATTGAGATGGTATCCCCTATTCTCACCAGGGCAAGTGTCCAGCTAGCCAAGATAGGAATCCCCCAGAGAAATTCCAACAGAGGAGCTTCAAAGCCAGGAATAGGATATTTAGGTAAAGGAATGGCTGAGAAGCCACATCGGGCCCACAAGGCAGCCAAGAGATTAGCTATGCAAGAAGCCTCCACAACCTCAGGCTGGAGGCAGAGAAGAAGGAGGTGCCATAACTTGAGTGTAGGGGCTGGGTCCTCTGGCAGGACCTGGAGCTGGAGGAGGCACATGCTCACCTGGCAGAGACATGGGAAGGAGGGGGCGGGGAGACATGCTCTTCCTCCTAGCCATCTCCCATCAGGACCACTCAGACTCATTGCAGATTCCAGATGGAAGCTCTTGACCCTGGTCCTGGAAACACACCTACAAAGGTCAGACACGCTCTCCACCCTGAAAAAACGTAGAGCAGAGCAGAAACGAATGGTTCTAGAAGCTTGCTTTGGGACTTCCTGCTTCTCTGGAAACCAGAAAGCAGTAGGAGGAGGGGAGAAGGCCCGAGTGCTGGACAGAGAACAAGGGAGATTCTGCCAAGCCTGTGTGGAGTGCGGACGGAGCCACAGTCCCGTGGGGCTGTGCACCAGGCCCCATATTCTCCCAGAAACACTCATCCCTAAATAACTTCTGCCGCTCCTCTCCAACGACGGGGTGCATGCCTCTCTTCTCAGAAGGGCTGGCTGAGGCAGGTGGCATTTCCAAGAACGCTCTGGCTGGGATTAGCAGGTTATGAATTCCCCCCCATGGGTCGCTGAGAAATGTGACTTTTGCATGCCTTGATAACTAGGAGGCACAATCATTTGGCTTCTTATGGTAAATACTGGGTTGTGGTGACATTTGGGGTCTGAGCACACTAGATTCTGGGAATCTGCAATGTATTACACATCTCTTATTTGAGTACTTTTTTTTGGATACAGTTTGACAGACACTGCCCGCTTCCTTATCTATATGTGTCCTGTGTGTGGTGTGTGAGAATATATTTATTGAGAGGTTGGGAGAAGGCATGGGTTGCCAAGCAACACTCTGGAAATGTAGGGCGACAGAGTTTGTACTCTGGGTCACCTTGGGAAGGACGCTCTGCTGCCCTGGGCCTCGGTTCTCTCTCCTTGGCAAGTGGAGTCTTAGACACTTTCTAATAACCTGCCACCCCTACACATGCCCCTCAAACACACGATTTTTTTATGGTGTTTAATAGCAACAATTTTTCCTTATTAAAAAATATATGTTTATTGTAGAAAGTTTGAAAACAGATATTTATTTTATTTTTATTTTATTTTTCGGAAACAGGGATATTTAAAGAAAATACAAATTGCCTATGTTTCCAAAACCCAAAAATAACATTGCTGATAGTTTTTATAAAATTAAATACCTATTTTAAATTGGGGCCATACTGTATCTGTAGTTATATACTTTTCCATCTAGTATTTGGTGGAAAGGTGTATGAGTATTTTACTTTTATTAAAAAACCTTCTTGTGGCACAGTGATTGAAAAATTGCCGCTCTGGCCTATAGACTAAAGCCATTGCCCGGTGTTCAATAACCAAATCACAGTTAAAGAAACAAATGATGGGTATAAACTCTCCTGATAGAAATTGGTTAATTATGGAACTTGCTAACTAAAAGTAGCATCAAAAGTATTTGACAATCTACTGTTAATTCCCTGGTGAACACATTTTTGGAAACAAGATGCTACTCCCCTCCCCTCCCCCCAAAAAAGAGAAAAGTACCAGCTGCAAAACAATCTATGCTTGGGTATTGAATCTCCTCTCACAAGCTGCCCCATCTCTACTTTTTTTTCTCTCTCTAGTAACATTAAATACCAGGAACAGTGTGTCTGAAGTTAGTAAGCCAAGTTCCTGTGATTGAAGAAGTATTAACAAAAGAAATAAAAACCTAAAAGATAGTTTGAGGAAATAAAAGTGCTAACCTCGTGACGACAGAGGTCAGTGGTAGTTCTAGGTGTGTACAAAAGGGGAACTAATCCGTTGTTGTTATTAGGAAAAGCAAAAGGAGAACCAAGTTGTGACTGTGCCCTGAAGGGCAACAGAAACACCCAAGTCTGTAAAAGAGAAGAGCAGAAGAAACCAGGCATTGTGGAAAAGTATCCTGGGTGAGGGGGAAAGAAAATAAAAATTTGATGCTTAAACTTTTTCTCTGAAATGAAATTTTCAAGTAATGCTACTTTATATATGAAATCCCCCCCCCCCCCCCCCCACACATACAACTTTTGGTGGTAGAAAAGTAAGTGGCAATAGAAAATGCACACATATAGATGGCCCAGAATTTTGGAAAGTAATCGAAGAATTTTGGGATCCCCATCTCTGGCAGATCAGGAATAACCAGTTGCCTGAAAATGGTGAGTTGTCCATTGCTCAGCAGCAGTGTCAGACTGTTCTAGGCTACCGTGGGCATGGACAGCATAATTCCAAGTGGGAACCAGCAGTTATGTGGCCATGGGAATGTCATCATTATTTGTCGTTTTATTATCAGGTAACATTACAGTTTCCATTCTACAATAATTTTGCTCTCAGATACAATAGCTGTGCTCTTTTTACTTTAAAAAATGTTTTTATTGATTTTTTTTAGAGAAAGAGGAAGGGGAGAGAGAGAGAGAAAGTGAGAGAGAGAGAAACATCTATGTGAGAATGTGAAACATCATTTGGCTGCCTTGAGAACACATCCTGACCAGGGATTGAACCCAAAACATGGGCATGTGCCCTGACCAGCATTCAAGTCGGTAATCTTTTGGTGCATGGGACAATGCCCAACTAACTGAGCCACACTAGCCAGGGCCCCATATTTTCTTTAATTGACATGAAACATTGTATTTGTTTTGGATGTACAACATAGTGATTTGATGTATGTATACATTGCAAGATGACTATCACAATAAGTTTAGATACTTCCATCACCACACAGTTACATTTTTTTTTCTTATGGTGATAACTTTTAAGATCTAAACTCTTAGCAACTTTCAAATATACAATTCGGTATTATTAACTACTAGAGGCCCGATGCAGGAAGATTCCTGCAATAGGGCTTCCTGCAGCAGTCTGTTTCCCTCCCTTCTTCCCCGCCCCGCTTGCTTCCTTCCCTTCTCCCCGGCCCTGCTTGTTTGCTTCTCCAAAGCTTTGTTCCCTTCTGCAGCATTTGGCTTCCTTTCACACAGTCTTAAGTCTTCACTCTGCACCTGGGTATGCAAATTAACTGCCATATTGATTGGGCTAATTTGCACACTCACCCCTGATTGGCTGGTGGGCGTGGCTTGTGGCCATAGTGGAGGTATGGTCAACTTGCATGTTTCTCTTTTATTAGCTAGGATAGTCACCATGCTACATATTATATCCCTAGGTCTTATTCAACTTACAACTAGAAGGCCAAGCTCATATTTTACAACTAAAACCTCTTTCCATTCTAACCATATAACGTACCTCTGTGGGTGTTTGTGTGTTGGAATGTCAATGGGGCTGGACTTCACTGTGGGGGAAATTGGGAGCCACATTAGGCTTAAGACACCCTTGGCTGCAGGGTCTTCTTATAATGAGGTGACTATCACTTTACCTTCTGGGCTGCTCACATAGCCTGGAGAAGGCTTTGAAGGCAAGGATTCCTTTCTAAGCAGAAAACTAAGACTTTGGTAGGCATGACCTGATGCAAGTTTTCTTTGACTCAGCAGAGCTTTTGTAAAAGTCCCTTTAGATCAAAACACCTGCATCTCAGCAGGTTAATACAGGTGCCACAGTTTTCATCTTGCGCAGCTTGTGATGTAATCTTGTGTTCCAGGATTAAAATTTAAAAATGAAGAAGATGCCAAAACTGGTTTGGCTCAGTGGATAGAGCATTAGCCTGCGGACTGAAAGGTTCCGGGTTCTATTCCAGTCAAGGGTATGTACATTGGTTGTGGGCACATACCCAGTAGGGGGTGTGCGAGAGGCTGCTGATCGATGTTTCTCTCTCATCGATGTTTCTAGCTCTCTAACCCTTTCTCTTCCTCTCTGTAAAAAAGCAATAAAATATCAAAATGAAGAAGATATTATGCTGTGAAATAAGCCAGTTAGAGGAAGACAGATACCAAATGGTCTCACTTATATGTGGAATCTAATGAACAAAATGGAAACAGAGACAGGGATACATGGAACAGACTGACAGCTGTTGGAGGGAAGGATTGTGTGAGGGCTGGATGAAAGGAGGTGAAAGGATTAAGCAAAAAACAAACAAACAAACAAAAAACAAAACAAAAATATATAGATGAGGACAATGATGTGGCAATAGCCAGAGGGAAAGGGGGTGGATGGAAAGTGGAGGTGGGGCAAAAAGGGGGAATGAGGACTGAAAGAGATTTTTTAAAAAATATATATTTTATTGATTTTTTACAGAGAGGAGGAGAGAGGGATAGAGAGCTAGAAACGTCGATGAGAGAGAAACATCGACCAGCTGCCTCTTGCACACCCCCTACCGGGGATGTGCCCGCAACCAAGGTACAAGCCCTTGACCGGAATCGAACCCGGGACCTTTCAGTCCACAGACCGACGCTCTACCACTGAGCCAAACAGGTTTCGGCTGAAAGAGATTTTGCTTGGGCCATGGGTGCATGATGCAGTGTGCTGATGATGCTTGGTTGAGTTGTACACTTAAAACTTGTATGATTTTGTGAGCCAATGTCACCCCAATAAATTCAATTTAAAAATGAAGGTTCAACATATTCTTGCGACCTAATAAGGAAAACAGGGTCTTTTCTTGACTTAGTTTAAAAAAAAAAAAAAAGAAAGAAATATATATATATAAATTTATATATATTTGGTTTGGAAGTATAAGATATGTGAAGGTCAGTCTGTGAAAAGGTGCTTTTCAATTGAAAAAGTGGAAGCAAATGCTAGAAATTGCCCCACTTGTACAGGTATTTTTGACTAAGGCTTTCTGAGCTTTCCAGACTTCCAAAAACTAAACAACACAAGAAGAAAACACCTCTGAGACTCTTGTTTCTTGACATTTAAGCCTGCTGTCTCTTCGGGGCCATTCCTGTCTGTGTAGCAGTCTGATTCAGAGACCCGGTCTTCTCGGCACACCAGAAGGGGCTGTTGAAATGCATATACTCCAGCACAGTCATGACAGGCTGTGTCAGAGAAGCTCTTTCCCACCCCACAGTGTCTTTGTCCATTGGTGTGCTTATATGCATGCATACAAGTCCTTTGGTTGATCTTTCCCCCCAATCCCTGACCCTCCCCAGCCTTCCCGCTGTAATTTGACAGTCTGATCTGTGCTTTACTGCCTCTGTATCTATCTTTTTGTTCATCAGGTTATAATGTTCTTTATTTTCCATAAATGAGTGAGATCATGTGGTATTTTCTTTCATTGCCTGGCTTATTTCCAGAGAAGCTCTAGAGAAGAGAGTGCAGATTTTTAAAAATTCCTGGGTATTTTAATCCTCTCTTCCTTGTTTTGGAATGGGGTGGGTGGGATGGGTAGGAAGTATGAGGAAGAGGTACCTTGGTGGAATTGAATAGTGACCTCGTGAATAAGTTCAATTTGACCTTTAGGAATTTATTAACTTGTTATTGGTTTGAAGTTCTAACCTGAGATCTAAGAGTTGTCTGCAGGAATATGCACGATTGGGGGGGTGGGTGGGGTAGGAGGTATGCTAGTCTTGGATTCCGTTATCGAGAAAGCTCAGAATTGGTCGGAGAACAAAGTGTGCCTCTGTATGCAAGTGTTTCCCTCTATCTATCCACTTGATATTCTGACTCCCCATTGTTCTCCTGGTGAGATTACACCTCCCAGCACACCGCCTGCTCCCCTTTGAATTTCTCTGTTCTCCAATTCCTCTGGAAACAAGGACCCCAGAGGGTATGGCGGGTAGCCACGTTGCCTGAAATCTTGTCTCCATACTCTCCTAGCCAAAAAGTGGTGGAGGTGACAGCAGTGGCCGCCAGCTCAGCCCTGCCCTGGTAGAGCCAACCTGATTTTGTTGGCTGAGGAGACAGCTGGCCAGAGATTGGCCAGAGCGTGGAGGAAGAGGGACCACAGAGGAAGATGAATCAGGTCATGCAAGCTTTAGCCAGCAGGACTCTGCCTATTACTCAGCTGCTCCCTTTCTCTTTCTCCAAGGAGCAAAAGGGTCAGGTTCATCATGCAGAATTCTCCTCCTGTGGGTCTTCGTTCCTGGTCCTCCCCCTTGCTGCAGGAGTGAAGTCTCAGCAAAGATCCAGCAAGAACTCTAGTTTTGGAATTCTGTAGCGAATACTCCCTTGTTGACCAGTCTAGTTCCTGTGATGTATGAAGGCGAGGGGTAGAGATAACAGGGCCGGAGAGTCCCTCCAAAAAGCCCTGGGAACCAGCACCCATCAGCTCAAGAGAGGAGCCACGTGCTGGGCCAACACAAGAACTGTCTCCGTGGGGCCCGTGAGAGATGAAAGCTGCCAAGGTGGCCCTGACTGGTTTGGCTCAGTGGATAGAGCATCGGCTTGTGGATTAAAGAACCCCAGGTTCGATTCCTGTCAAGGACATGTACATTGGTTGCGGGCACATCCCCAGTAGGGGGTGTGCAGGAGGCAGCTGATTGATGTTTTTCTCTCTTCCTCTCTTTAAAAAAAAAAAAAATTAAAAAAAGAACATATATATATATATATATATATATATATATATTAAAGAAAGAAAGCTGCCAAAGTGTGTGTGTGTGTGTTTTATCTTTATTTATTTATTTATTTATTTATTCATTTTAAGAAAGAAAGCTGCCAAAGTGAAAGGGATTTCACCTTCAGGTAGAAAGCACTTACCAGTGTCTGAAGGATCATTGGCGGAGGGGAGATATTATGCCAATTAAGTCAAGACAATAGCATTTTGTTCCCCAGGCAGCGAACCCTGATAAAATGGCTTGTCCAAGGGAAGGAAAACATTTCATTGCCTCACCTTTGAAAAAGGAGAATCCTTTCTGTATTTCCTCTATGGGGGAGGGTGTCCTTTGTTCTTGCGCCTCGGACCCACAGCTATTCGCCACATTTAGTTTCAGAGGAAGGAACGTGGTAGTTGAAAAAAAAAAAAAAAACAAAAAAAAGAAAAGAAAAAGAAAAAGAAAAAAAGGAAATAGTGAGGTTAAGTGAGCAAGTTGTTAGACAAGGAAGATCCCATCTCAGGGTCTCTGTTCAATAAGCCTGGGGCGATGCTGTAGAATCTCAGATGCTTCCTTTTCGGCAGTGTCTCTAACACCTGCTCCCTTCTTCCCCGGGGGTCCTGTCCTGGGTGGGCCCTGCAGCAGACTCCTGCAGGGCATGCATTCTGTGAGCGGTAGGCACATTTTTCTGGAGAAGACCGGTTACCACTCTGATGACCTCATTCCAGAGAGAAGTAATTTCTCCCACAGAATCATAAAACTTGGCAGTGGGGAGGGGTGGTAAGCTCAGGATCCCTACATTTCCATTTCATAGCCTAGAACATTGAGAGGCCAGGGCTGATGAAGCGACTTCCCTAAGGCAGAACGAAGAGTCTGTGGAATGAGTCTACTGTGCTTTGCAGCACCTGGGGCTTGTCCCCAAAATGACTCGGGCCCTAGGAGCATTAGAAAACAAAGGGGGCCCTGGCCAGTTGGGCTCAGTGGATAGAGCGTTGGCCTGCAAACTGAAAGGTTCCAGGTTCGATTCCGGTCAAGGGCACATGCCAGGTTGTGGGCTCAATCCTCAGTGGGGCACTTGCAGGAAGCAGCCGATCCATGATTCTCTCTCATCATGGATGTTTCTCTGTCTCCCTCTTTTTTTCCTCTCTGAAATAAATTTAAAAAATATATATATTTTTTTAAAATGAAAGAAAACAAAAGGGGAAAATAGAAACCCGGCCTGACAAAGTTCCCGAACCATCGCATTCTTGGTATGGCCAAGAGGTTTTAAGGGTCCTTTTATCAGTCTTAAAGCTGTTTTAATCACTGGGGAGGAGAGCCTTCCCAGAGCCTTCCCTACTTTTCAGGGTCCTGTTTCTCCGGGGTGACCTTTTCTTTCAGGTGAAATGCAAAGACCCCGCCTTTCCTTAGAAGGCAAATGACTCAGAGTATCTTTTCCAGATGCTGCTGGTGGCCTTGGTGTGGCCTAACTCCAAAGGGGTGGTGGCCATCATCCTGATCCCACCACAGGGAAGACCCTTTCTGAGAACAGACCGGGCATCTTCGGGGAGAGTCCCCAATCGATACTGTGTTGGGAGCAGTGGCTTTTCGGGGGGACCTGATCCCAGGCATCTGTGGTGTGAATGCCCAGAAAGGTTGACTTTGGGCCGAGCAATAGGATGGGGAGGTTTGATAATATCAGCAGGGGTAGGGGAGGGAGGATGCTGGCCTGGTCTTAGACTAACTCTTTTGGGAAAGCATTTACTGGAAATGGTAGTGGGGGCAGGGGCAGCTTACAGAATTACTCAGCTAGCAGCAGAAGTTCTTTGAGCAGAAATCCCCAAGTACTCATGGCCACCCCACTCGACTCTCAGTGCTCTAGTCATGCCATGCCTGTTGCTTAGGATTTGGAGATTATTTTGAAGCCTTCGAGAGCATTTATCTTTGAGCCTCTCTCCTGAAAAACCCTACCAAATTGCCCCCCACTCCCCCCCCAAAAAGATAAAATATCTGAGCTTTCAGTTTTACTTTTATTTGGAGTTAAAGTAAGTTTCATAGTCTTGCTATGAAGAGGGTAGCGAAGGATAAAAGATGGAGAAATCTTCACTGCCGACCAAGCGCCTGATCCCCTTTTCAGCTCAGCAATACAGCCCGAGTGTGTAAGCATGGCCGGATAGAACTGCCGTGCTGGAAGGAACATGTGCACGTCCACCCTTCCTCGTTCTGCCGTGATCTCCACATCTTTTAGACTCCTCCAGAGAGAAAGGCACGGGGAGGGGGTGGGAGAGGGCAGGGGGAAGCTGGGAAAGTGGCTAGGGTTATTTCTTGGCCGCTGCTAGCAGAGCACCAACTTCCCTCCATTTTGGATAGTGTCCTTGCCACTCAGGAGAGGCCTAAATAAGGCCCCGGACAGCCTAACAGAGTTGATTGCTTCTCCCAGCAGGTAGAACCACACCCCACTCCCATTTTCTGAATCTCACAGGATTTCAGGGGGCCTTAAGCCACCAGCAAAAGCTGTTTCAAAACTGCAGCACAACCCTAACATCCTAAACCCTCTGCCCTCCGGTATGTGACTAGCCTGCATGAGGTGAGAGAATCAGCTTTCTATTATTTGTTAAAGTACTCAGCAAACCCAGAAATAAACATGCACGCTGATGTTGGTTTGAGAACCAAAGGCCATCTTTCAAGTCTAATAAATGTGATAAAAATAAACATCCTTTCATAAGTGTAATGGAGCATGGCTCTGTGTTTATCTTGTGTCATGTACTTGAGATTACCCCACTGGAAGAAGAAAACACTTGATTAATGCAGGGAGTCTATTTTGTAATCTGCACTGGTTGGAAAATGTTTTCTTTTTTTTTTTCTTAAATCCTGCCATGCCCCTTTTTTGCTTCTCTGAGGAAGTTATTGATGGTGTGCTTGATAATAATGAGAATGCAGTAATTTCTTTTTTTTTCTTTTTTAAAAATATTTTTATTGATTTCAGAGAGGAATTGAGAGGGAGAGAGAGATAGAAGCATCAATGATGAGAGAGAATCATGGATTGGCCGCCTCTCACACCCCCGCAATGGGGATCAAGCTAGAGAGGGTGATTTTGTGCCCTGACCGGGAATTGAACCATGACCTTCTGATTCATAGTTCAACGTTCAACCTCTGACTCACACCAGTCAGCGAAAATGTAGAAATCTAATAAGTTCCTTCATTGTAGTTATTTGTTCTACTTGGTAATTAGTTAAAGAGGATCCTATATTCTTTTTCTTCCTGAAAAGCTTTACTTAGGCTGTTTTATGAAATACCGCAGAAATTACTTTCTACACAATCCCACGAAGTGGTTGCTGTTACTATCATTCTCATTTTACTGACGAGAATCCAAGGTTTTCAGGTTAGATGTCTTGCTCAAGATCAGACAGCTTTGTTAATGGTGGACAATGGGATTCAACACCAGTCCTGTCTGACTCCCATTCTCACTGGAATGGCTATGTCCACCTCACACAGCACCAGGGCACTGAATGAAGGTTGCTCATCTGATTCATTCATTTACTGAGCTCAAATGTTAGAGTGCCTACTGGGTGTCAGGTATTGGAGATACAGGATCGAAGCAGACAAAACCTCTGCCCTCCTGGAGCTTACATTCTAGTGAGATAAGGAATCAATAAAATAAATGATCAACTCTACATTAGTTAAGTGATGACATGTGATGTGAAGAAAAATAAATCAAGAGATGAATATATAGGATATGAGGGCAGGGTTTGCAATTTTATTTATTTATTTATTATTATTATTATTTTTTAATATATATTTTATTGATTTTGTACAGAGAGGAAGGGAGAGAGATAGAGAGTTAGAAACATCGATGAGAGAGAGTCATCGATCAGCTGCCTCCTGCACACCCCACACTGGGGATATGCCCGCAACCAAGGTACATGCCCTTGACCGGAATCGAACCCGGGACCTTTCAGTCCCCAAGCCGATGCTCTATCCCACATGTGTCAAACACAAGGCCCGAGGGCCAAATCCGTCCCGCCAGGCCTTGCAATGTGGCCCGCACCACGCTGTCATCACTGCACTCCGCTGCGTTTCCATCACAATGACAGTTTATGACTGTTCAGTAAACCATTCGGCCCGCGATTTAGGCTGGATTTTAGATTTTGGCCCCTTCTCTGATTGAGTTCGACACCCCTACTCTATCCATTGAGCCAAACCGGTTTCGGCAAGGGTCTGCAATTTTAAATGGAACAGTCAGGGAAGGCATTGTTAAGAAGGTAAGGTTTCGCCGAAACCGGTTTGGCTCAGTGGACAGAGCGTCGGCATGTGGACTAAAGGATCCCAGATTTGATTCCGGTCAAGGACATGTACCTTGGTTGTGGGCACATCCTCAGTAATGGGTGTGCAGGAGGCAGCTGATTGATGTTTCTCTCTCATCGATGTTTCTAACTTTCTATCTCTCTTCCTTCCTCTCTGTAAGAAATCAATAAAATATATTTAAAAAAAAGAAAAAGGAAGGAGGTAAGGTTTCAAGAAAGAGCTAAGGGAGGTAAGGGAGTGAATCATCTGGCTATCTGGAGAAAGAACCATCCAGGCAGATGGAATGTGCAAAGGCCCTGAGGTGGGGCCATACTTAGCATATTTGAGGAAACTAGTGTGACTGCCTAAGTACTGAGGGGAGGGGGGGGGGAAAGAGAAAAAGGGAAGAGGAAATGAGAGAGGCACAAGGAAGCTGGTGGGGTAGGCCCTTGTAGGCCATAGAGACTTTATCTTTTACTCGGCTGGAGAATGGGAGCCATTGGAAGGTTTTGAGCAGAGAAGTGACAAGCTTTGACTTTAGCTTTAGCAGGGTCCCTCTGGCTGCTATGTGGAGCTACCGTAGTTTAAGAGGGTAGAAGTAGGGAACTCAGTTAGGAGATTCTTTCAGTAAACCAGCAAGAGATGATGGTGGTTTGAACCAGGGCAGTAATGGGGGGAGGGGATGAGCTGTGGATGGATGGGTTCTGAAAATAAATAAAGGCAAATTAGGGTTTGCTAATGGGCTGTGGGACATGAGCTAAAGAGAAGTGTTAGGATGCCTCTGAGTTTTTCATTTGGGTGAACCCATGAGAGGAGCTATGAGGCAGTGACTTAAACTAGAAATGCTTTTACTGAGGAAGAGATCATAGAGAGGCTTGAGGAATGAAAAGGTGACTTATACAGATTTGGAAAACGGCTTCTGTGAATAACTTTCACTCCAGCAGTTCCTTCACTGACAAGCCGGAGACACTGAAAGGGGTACACTTGGTGAATGCATATCTACAGGAGGTTATCCTGTAGGATAGAAAGTTCTACAAAGATAAGGTCTTTTTCCTAAGACTATCTTGTCTAACCCAGTCTAAGGGAAGAATATTTGTTGCAAACCATCATCTTGAAGAAACCTACATTGTGCTTGAATGAGGACTGATCAGTTAATAGGTTATAGAGGTAAATATTCTGAGGGTGAGGGTGGGTTCTGAGATATGCAAAGCTGGATTGCTAGGGGAGATATGCTTATCAGGCCAGAATCTTGCACGTTCCTAGAGGAAGTGGGGGATAGGGCATGGGGGGGGGGGAGGTTTGGGGGTAGCTAGAGTGTGCAGAAGGACCTTTATCTACTTTGCAAAGCCTTATCCAAAAGCTATTGAAAACCCTAAGATGAATACTCTTAAAACCAAAGCATGGGGCGGGGAAAGGAAGGAAATCATTTCCATGGATCAAAGTAGTTTGGGGATTAGGAAACAATCATGCTAGAATTTCCAGGAAATCTTCTTTTATACCCACCCCCAACCTCACCTGCCGAAGTACTCTAGACTCGGACTGGGATTTTAAAAGTAAATCTAGTGCCCTGGCCAGCGTGGCTGGGTTGGTTGGAGTGTTGTCCTGTATCCCAAATGGTGGTGGGTTTGATTCCTCATCAGAGCACATATCTAGGTTGCGGGTTCAGTCCCCCAGTTGGGGTGCATATGGAAGGCAACCTATTGATGTTTCTCTCTCTTTCTCCCTTCCTCTCTCTAAAGTCAATGTAAAAATAAATAAAATTAAAATACATTTCTTTGAGAGCATTGGGAGAATTTCTTGACACTTATGGTAGTTGGGGTAATTGCAAATCTCTGGAGTGTCTGTCCCAAGATTGAAAAACTATGGGGAAACCACTGGTCTATGGTATAGTGACAACAATAGTTTACATTTATGGGATGCTTGCAAAATGCCAGGCTCTGTGGCAGGCAACTCAAGTGCATTTTGTCATCAAATCCTCACACAGTCTGAGAAGCTGTTATTATCCATAGTTTGCAAATAAAGAAATGGAGACTTGGAGAATCAATCAGGTAATGCACCCAATCTCAAGGAGCCAATGAAAGGCAGATCTGAGAGACTAAACTCCATCCAGTTGACTCTAAGACCTGCCCTCTCTCACTGAGGTCAGCAAGGGACACACCAAAGAGGGGCTGAAAGGCCTTTCTTAGAAAGAGGAATTTCTTTTCCCTACATTCTCAGAATTGGGTCACAAAAGGCTGAAAGCCAGCTAACCTTATTTGAAATTAAAGAGTCATTAGTTTTCTCAAGATTTAACTAAGAATGAAACACATTTCTCCCTCCTTGAAGTAATTTCATTTTCACATTATACTTTAAGTGGGATATCCTCTATTTACCTAATGCTTTCCTGTTCAGTCCTTTCAGACTATGAATCTTGTATATTTTATATACACAAAGGTGACTTTTCCTTCCTTGAATGACCAACGCTTATCAGCACAAGCAACCTATACTGAGCTCATAAATATGTCACTGGGAGTTCAGTCTCAGCCCTCCTCTGTCCTAAGAGTAATTCTCACATGACATTCCTTCTCTCCCTTTCTTTCCCGAACACTTGAACACCGTGTAGACTGTGCTTGTGCCCCCAAAGCACCCTCGGAGTCGGTTTTGGTTTCATTCCCCATTGGTAAGTATAAAAATGAGTGGCCAGTGCTTACACACTGAAGTCATTTCAGCAGGAGCCTGCAGACAATATAAAACAAGGCCCGTGGAGCCAGGGTCTTCCGATTCCAATTAAATGTTTCCTGTAAGTCTGTGCCAACTGTGCATCTTGTAAGAACATTTGAAAACAAAAGTTTGAACTCACAGGGACCCTGTTGCCTTAAAAACCTGTTTCCTGTTTGACAAGATTTTACAAATAAGAGCAAAGTAGCACGTTCAGCAACAAAAGTCATTGCTGGTAGTTAAGATGTGCAAAGGTAGTGGTTTCCTCTCCCAGACTCCCCCCACACAGCCTCATTGAGTTGCAGATTTGTGTCTTCCAGATAAACCTCTCTGTATTACAAAGGGCTGTAATGGCATTTCCAGGTTTACAGAAAATATTTGCTTAATCTCCCTGTCTCTACATTCAACTCAGCTCTGTGCTATCTTATGAAGTTAGAAAAGTTCTTCAAGACAACTCTGTAACTGTCATTGTCTCCATTTTACAGATGAGAAAATTGAGGCTCGGGGTTCATATGTTACTAAGTTTTGAATAGAATACTTTAGATTGCCAGAAATAGGTGTTCAAGGTGCCTCCTGTGTCATGACTTTGCACAAGCTAAGATGTTTGTTATGTTTTCTAATCCATGAAATGGGGTAAATGAAAGCAGGAACTTGGCATCATAGATTTGAAACACCTTTAAATTGTCTATAATAAAGGAACTTCAATGAAAACAAAACATTATTATATTAGTGTATCATTATTATTTTTTTTTATTAAGGTATTATATGTGTACATATCTTACCATTGCCCCCCCATACATGTTTTCCCTCCCCAGAGTTTTTCATCCATTGATATTATTATTACTTTAAATTTCTTAAAATTTTACTTTAAATGCCAATTGCCTTAAAATCCAGAATTTAAAAATATGACTTTTGATTTTTAAAAACATATGGAAATGGTTTGTACAGATCTCTTAATCTAAAATGTTTTTCAAGTTTAGTTGACATATACTATTATTATATATCAGTTTCAGGTGTATAACATTGTGATTATTTAAAAATTATCTTAGGACTGAAATTCAAATTTCTTCATGATCTGCATTAGCCTACTAGTCTACCAGCCTTTTCGCCAGCACAATTTCCTCCTTCTACTTCCCTTTTCTCTCTCTCTCTCTCTCAATCTCTCTCTCCTTCTCTTCCCCGCCCCCCCTCACACCCACACACACTACCCCTTTCTTCAAATTCACCCTCTAAATCTTTGTCTACATGGCCCCTAGTCCCTTCCACTTGGGCCACTCAGTCCTACCCACTATGGTCCCCCTACTTCTATGAGGCCTTCCCAGTTGCTTGGGAATGAGGCTGGTGTCATTCATAGCATTAGTATCAGAATTGGAAAGGCTGGCATTTGAGGCCTTGTGTATCATCATTGTGATTTAGGCAAGTTGATGCAACTTCTCCAGGTCACCATAATCATCTCTTAGATGGGATAATAACCTTTACCTCACCATGTTATGAGGACTAAATGAGATAACCCATGGACCACACAGGGCCCAGAATGGGCATAGAATACACCTGAGACTCTACCTCCCATCTCCTCGAATGAAATTCCTTTCTCTCTCTCTTATGAATGTACTTTGCTTAATACCTCTCTTATAACATTCATCAAATTCTAGCTTGTGATATTGTCCCTCATGTATTTGTCTCCTGCCCACATTAAACTATAGGATTTTCGAGAGCCAGAAAATTGCTGACTTATTTTTGTGTCCTTGCTTCATAGTAAGTTCTTTGTGCAATTTAGAGAACTCCAGGAATGTTAGCAACCAGCTCTTCTGGACTTGTTTGCCTTGTGGGGTGGGCTGGTGACTAATGCTCATGGCTAATTTGTGGAGCATGGGAAGCTGAGCCACAGGTGAAGTGAGTCAGAATCGAGGCCTGAACCTTCCAGAACTCACTTCCAACCTCTGCTTCCAAGCTGCCTCTTACTGGGTCAGCTTTGCACAAATTTAGATAAGTGACTTTCTGCATTCATATATATATATATATATATATATATATATATATATATATGCCCAGCGACCAGAATGGCAGAACAACCAGAATGATTGGGTGGCTTTCACATGCACCGTGGTAGCCAACCGGCATAATCCGGGCCCTGATCGGCCCCCTCCCTGGCTGGCCCTGCTCCCAATGACCTGCTTGAAGGCAGGGCCAGCTGGCCAACAGCCCATGGCCCCTCCCCCCTGCTGGGCGGGCTGGCTGGATCTCACCCGTGCACAAATTAGGGCCTCTAGTGTGAGTATAATTTGATAAAGTGAGATTCAAGCATTTATTTAGAAAACATATAATATTAACAATTTTTAAAAATCCTCACCTAAGGATATGTTTTTGTTTTTTTAGTGATTTTTAGAGAGAGAGAAAGAGAGAACATTGATGTGAGAGAGAAACATTGATCAGTTGTCTTCCATACAAGCCCCAGCCAGGAATTGAACCTGAAACCCAGGAATGTGCCCTAACCAGGAACTGAACTCACAACCTTTTAGTGCATGAGATGATGCTCTAACCAAATGAGCCACAAACTGGCCAGAGAAATATTGAAATATTTTTAATATTAAAAATATTTTTATTGATTTAAGAAAGGAAGGGAGAGGGGGAGAGAGAGAAAGAGAAATGATGAGAGAGAATCAATGATTGGCTGCCTCCTGCATGCCCCTTACGGTGGAACCAAGCCTGCTACCTGGCATGTGCCCTGACCAGAATTGAACTATGACCTCCTGGTTCATAGGTCGATGTTCACCCACTGAGCCAAACTGGCAGTGGGTGAATACTTTTAATGGTAGGTCTACATTCTAGGCTGTTAGACCTCTTACTCATGATACTAATCTTTATGAAAATCCTGAGCGGTGTTATTTTTGTCATTTGCAGCACAATAATGCTTAGACAATACTTGTGATATCCTATGCTAGGTTTGAGGTACCCATTAGTGAACACTATGCCCCTGTTTGCTAAGAGTGCAATGTAGTGACAGAGGCAGCCAAACAAATCATTTACTGTATCATGAGGTACATACACTAAGTTATAAAGTGGGAACACAGAAAGGGGAATAATTAACATTATTAGGAATGAGAAATGATCAGCAAAAAGGCAGTATTTGAATGGACTCCTGAAGGATGATAGTTCATAGAATAGATAAAGGAGAAAGGCAATTCTTGGAATAGGGAACAGTACGTTCAAGATTGAGAAGGAAAGAATGGAGCTTCTTTCAGTTACAGCGGAAAGAGGAGCTGAAACTTAGGCTGGGGCAGGACTATGTATCATGCCAGAGAGCGTGGCCTTTCTTTCTGAAGGCAATGGGGAGCCATTGAGGGTTGTACACAGGGGGAATTACTCTGTTGTTTTCTTACAATACTTTAGTGTGCCTGGAGTGGGAGCGGACTGAAGATACTCTGAGCATATTTGGTACAAAGTTATATCGATGGTGAAAGTTAGCCTAATGAAAATATGAATGTTATTATTCTTGTTGGCATTATTACCTCTGGATATTAGAAAAACTCAGCTTCTTCCATTTCAATGCTTATTTCTTTTTTGGATAAAAATTGAGAGAAATTCTGCTATGTATCTAAAACACTTCCTTGTGTATCTCAAAGAAGTTTTGACAGTGTATGGCAATTATTAATTTTTTGAATGTTTTTCATTGGTGGAAATGCTATTTGAATGGACAGTTTCCTGACATTCTCTTCACAACCCTGGCCATCCCAGCACTGCTGTGGGCAGAGCACTGGGGCATCCAACCATCCTGGCCCTGCCCCATGCACCTAGAATGAATGAAATCTTCAGACACAGACTATGTGTGCAGTGTGCATTATAAATGAGGATGGGTAGAATGTGTAGGGTATAGGGGAAAGATAATCCAGAAACTTTCATTGAGCCCAAGGATTTCCCTTGCACTGGCCAGTCCAATTCTGGCCCAAGCAAGGTCCTGGGCTGGAGGGCTCAGTGTCAGCAGCCCCTGCAGCTATTGGCTTGGCCTCAGGAAGGGTCCAGGGTGCCTTCACTTATGGGTCCCCCATGGTTGTCTCTGGGACTGACTCTGTATGGGAAATGTCCTTAGACAGCTATTTTTCTTTTTCTTTTTTTTTAAACAACACCTGATCGATCCCAGGTGACTGATCCCACTTAACCAAGTGACTTCACCAACAAACAGATGGTGCTGCTGGGGCCAGCCCCTATGCAAACAACCTCCTTACCCGTGGGCATGGCTGGCTCCTCCAGGCTTTCCATGTCAGGTTTTAACATTCCTTCCATTTCCAAGAGATGAGTTCTTGCTCATTTGCATCTCCTTGCAGTGGCCTGTGAGGGAGGCCTTCAGTGTATGAGGACAGGACCTCCCTCAATATGTGACTTTCCAAGGTCACTTGGGTAGGCTTGCTCCTCTTTTGTGGCCTCCACCTCCAAACCCCACCTTCCCCATGTGCTCCTCGATAGGCCACCATGCATTTCTAGAGGCTTCTTTTAAGAACACCAGGCATTGGCTCTGAGTCAGTAGAGCTTCCAGAACCTAGACATTTTAGTCCCCACCCTGGTGTCAGGGAACTTGCCCGTTTCGTGGTGGTGGTAGGTGGATCTGATGCAGGCCTGATAACTTCTTCGCAGGTGAAGAAGGACTCTGGGGTGACTGACCGCTGGGGTAGATGTGGCCCCAGGTGTGGTTCCTGTGGAAATGGTGAGTCAGAGGTTGCTGGCCTGCTCCTTTATACATCTGCTGTGTCTGGAGGCATCTCACTTCCTCCTGAAATGGAGAGAAAGGCCCCAGGGTGCCAGGGTAAGCTGCTCTGGCTCTGCCTACTTACTTCATCTTCCTTAATTCGCTCTGCCTTTCACCAACTACCACCACTGTCACTTAGAACCACACAGGGGCCAGATACTGGGAAAAGTACAGGTGCGCCATCTCATCAGGCTCTGGAGCCTCTCAGGTGAAGACAGAGTTAGTTCAAAGGAGCAACAAGAGAGAGCCTGAGCCAGTTTGTGTGCTGGGTGCAGGGAGCTGGTGTGGGCTGGGAGAGGTATGGATGTTAGTGCTGGACAGACATAAGTTGGAATCCTGACTTTTCTACTAATGAGCCCATGGCCTTGGTAAGTCATGTGAGCTCTCTGGGCTCCAGTTTCTTCTTCTGTATAGTGAGAGGTACAATATTCCTTCATAGATGGCATCAGGTATGTTCCATTTGTCACTGGCCCTTTTTTCCAAGTCAGGTAGCACCTTTGGGAGTGTGGCTAGAGTGTTGGAGAAAAACAACCCATGGCCTACACCAGAGCTTAGTGAGGCTGAAAGAACTTAAGGCCACCTGGTTAACTCCCTGCACTCTGTAAGCACCTAATGTTACCTGCGAAGGAGCATTATGTTAGAAAGGGTGCCAAAAACCAGTTAGGAGGGTGGAGTGGGTGAGCAGGCCTGAGTGAGAGAGAACCATCTGTACAATGATGTTCACCATCTTTAGAACAGCACTTTGGAATATTACCCATCCTTTCTCCAGATTTCTTTCTTCCATACCTCAGAGTCCTTCTCATCAGCTGCCATGCCTGTTTTTGAATGGCATTGCTTAAGCTTTTAAACACCTAAAAAGTTTTTAAACATGTAGCTTTATTTAAATGACAGACATGAATGCTTATGTAAATTCAAATAATTTTAACTGGAAAAATAAGTCCAGTCAAATGACTGAATAAGGAAAATATTCACTATTGCATTAGATAATGCATATGATTTTTTTGGAAGCCATATTTGCTCAAGAGCAATGCCTTAGAATTGCTTGTGCAATTTTGATATTTTGAAAATAAAAGACATTAAATTATAAGCCAATGGGCTAAAAGGAGCTTTTAATGAAAAAACCTGCACTGTTTGTTTGCATATAAGAGGGCGATTTAATAAACACAGTCAAAATATGGCACAAGAAGACTGAAAATAAAATGTGAAACCAGGGTGGCAAGATAAAAATGTTTTACCCAGATGGTACACAGGCAATTTAGATTTGAGGAGATATATTTATGATCAACACTTTGATGAAGTTGGAGATATGGTACTTTCTGAAGGTATTATTAACATTTTATCTAATTATTATAGATTGGTTTATCTTAGTTTTACCACCTACCTTATCAGCTAATGATTCTTGTGCTTTCAGGTAACTAATTCGGAAATTTCTGTGAAATTTCAAGTAGAAACCTGGTTCTTCTGATTAACTTTCTACTTGGGCTGGGTGAGGCGTATGTGGGGACACAGGAATATTTCTTGGGCCCTCAGTGTCCTCAATTAGGGTTACACTGAGTATCCCTTACACTGTTTTCAAGACATAAAGGTATTGCCTGTGTGGTCTGTATAAGTGGTAACTGAACCAGATTGTAGATATGCAAAACTGTGTAATAGACAGCGGAGATGGGGATGGCCCGGGTAGAAAAAGGAAATAATAGAATGTTGTGATTAAACTGACTTGCATTTAGTGTCCATCCACAGATTAGTCGTCAATTTTTATATTTAATTTGGTCATGTTAGAAATACAGTTTTACAAAAGTAGAGTTTTGGTATATTTTTAATAAACAAATGTGATTGGCTCCTTTGTTAGACTTCTAAATACATGTCTGGGATGGACATTATAAATTAAGTTAATTTCTCCTCAGGTGTCTATTTCTGACAAGGATTAAAAGGTCCCAGGGTGGTGTTAACCCAGGGTGGTGTATAGCATTAAATGTGCAGAGGTACCTACTTCATAAGCAAATATGGAGTTTTCCCATGGGTCTGTAATGCACACCTGTTCTGTGAGGACTGTTTCCTACATATGCTATGGCTTACTTTGTATGAATTGCTGCCGCACTTATTTATTTAGTGTTATCTGGAACATTTGGGCCTCCTTGATTTATATGAGTGAATAAGAAAAAAACACACACATGTATATCTATATATATCTATATATATCTATATATATCTATATATATCCATATATCCATATATCCATATATCCATATATCTATATCTATATCTATATCTATATCTATATCTATATCTATATCTAATCTATCTAGATATATGTAAAAGCCAAGCGACCAGAAGGATGGAATGACCAGAATGACCAGTTGCTATGTTGCACACTATAGCAGCCAACCAACACAATAGGGTCTGATTCGCCCCTCCCAACCGCCCATGGCCCCTCCCCCTGGCCAGCCTTAGCCCCTCTCCCCAGCCAGCTCAGCCCTGATTGGCCCCGATTGGGGCAGGCTGCGGACCCCACCCATGCACGGGTCTCTAATCTAAATCATAAAAATATATCAGGTGAGATAGCTGAAACTAGTAGTGAGGGATTAGAAACCATTGAAAATATTGACCTTATTCCTGCATCCTGCCTGCTACAGACACCCTGAAAGTGGCCCTGTGCCTGGGGGTCACTGGCATTGCCCCAGGTCATCCGCCCAGAGTGTTTTGGGGCATCCAGTCAGAGACTGGGAAACCTGCTTCCATCAGAGAAGCACCAGTGTTGGCTCATGTGAAGAGATGAATGATACCTATTTTGCCTGGGGTCTAAAGAAGATCTCAGAGTTAGCTGGACTTTTGTCATTAAGCTCTGGGGCAAGATACATGTTACTCGGAGTGCCAGAGAAAATGGAAGTGAAATCTTGATGTTTCTCTTTCTGCATTTGAATCACTACCCCTGAGGCAGCCCCAAAAGGGAAACATGATGGGCCTCCAACAATTTGGATTGCTGCAGAAGTCCTACAATCCATATACCCAGAACCATCCCATAATATGCAGCATCCTGGTCCAGGGGAGTCTGGGGCAGGAGGCAAATGCCCCGCACTCCTCACACCCAGCTGGCTTAGTGTTGTTCCTCGGAGTCATCTTTTCTCCCTTCTGGCCCAGAAGTCACCTGCAGCAGAGTTCACCTGCATGAATGTATTTGTGGGAAGGAGGAAGTGGGTGCCCAGAACCCCACCAGGGATGGCTGCTTCTTAACATACTGGCTCCAGATTGAGAGTGAATTCCAGTCAGTGCTTATTTGAATACACTCCAAGCATATGGACAGACTTAATGCTCCTTCATTAATTATCGTTAAAAGCCTTATTAGTAAGTAGACTGATTCCTATCTGGCAGGTGTAGACCAGTGTTTCTCAAATTAGGCTGCCTGATAGAGTCATCTGGAGAGCTCAGATCACAGTGATTTTATAGTTTCTTTAATGAACCGAACATAGAAAAATGTCATTCTAATAGACAATTTTTTTTTCTGAAAGCAACCTCCAATGCCTTGCTTGCCTTTAATTAATTTTATTGGAGTTGACCCAAATAAAAAGGCACCTCATTTAATCTAGTTCCCTTACCTGCCTCTACTGAGCAAGAAGGTGAAGGTGTGAGGAAACCGAGCTAGGCGCCTTGCATACTGAGGACACTTAAGCCAATATGGGA
This sequence comes from Pipistrellus kuhlii, assembly GCF_014108245.1. Taxonomy (NCBI): domain Eukaryota; kingdom Metazoa; phylum Chordata; class Mammalia; order Chiroptera; family Vespertilionidae; genus Pipistrellus; species Pipistrellus kuhlii. Next base: position 34,416,763 of record NW_023425562.1, read on the forward strand.
TGCACTGAAGAGTCAGGAGCAGCCCTTCCCTTAGCTGAACATATTTGTGGGAAGATTCTTCCTGCAGGGTCCACAGTACCAGCATTTCTAACCTGTCCTTTTCCCAGCTCTCACCTGCTTCCAGTCACTTCCATGGGAAGAAAAGTCAAGGGCAGGAGGAAGCCCCTTTTCTCTAGCACAAGGCACCTTAGTGACAGAAACGGAGTTGCTTCAATGTCATTCTGTTCTTAGCAACAAAGGAAAATAACAATCTGAAGTGTACCAGAAAAGAGGGGGAAATTTCTGTCAGTGATGCCGATGACAGAATCCTAGCTGAGAAGGAACCTCCAGGGTTGGATGACTGGAGACTCAGAAGTAGGGAGAGTATTACAGATGTCCCCGCCTTTTCCCCACATTGCCCCCTCCACTGGGTTCCCACCCTGCCCCAGGCCTTCACCACCCTATTGCCTGTGTCCATGGACAACGCACGTGAGTTCTTTGGTTAATCTCTTCCCATCTCCCCTCTTTCCTTTGTGATTCGTCAGTCTGTTCCATGTTTCCAGGTCTCTGGTTCTATTTTTATTTATCAGTTTAGGGGGCAAATGAGGGGAAAAGGGACAACACCTATAAAACTCTCAATAATAAAGATAAAAAATAAAATAGAAAAAAAGAAGTAGGGAGAGCTGGGACTGACTTCTTTTTGATGGCTGGCCCTTCAGTATGTATGGTTGTGTTTCAGTAGAGCAGTGTTTCCCAAACTTCTCTCATGATGAGAATCACCTGGCGGAGCTGTTAAACTACAGATTCCTGAATCCCAACTAAGAAGTGCTAAACTAGAATTTTTGGGAACAAATAGGTAAAATTGTATACTTTTTTTGGGAACATATAGGTAACATTGTATACTAAGACAGAGCACTAAGTTAAGTATACAATGTTACCTATATGTTCCCAAAATTTGTAGTTTAGCACTTCTTAGCTGGGATTCAGGAATCTGTATTTTAACAACTCCGCCAGGTGATTCTCATCATGAGAGAAGTTTGGGAAACACTGCAGTAGAGTAAGGTTTGAGAAAAAAGAAAGGGAGGGAAATTTTGGTCTCGAGAGAACTAGAGGCTCACGGAATTGCCTTTTGCTTTTATAATTATGCCTCTGATTTGCTGAAGCTGCTTGGGAAGGAGGAGCCCAGATGGAATATATGGGGAAACCCTCTTTCTTTCTTTCTTTTTTTTTTTTTTTAATATATTTTATTGATTTCACACAGAGAGGAATTGAGAGGGACAGAGAGTTCGAAACATCGATGAGAGAATCATCGATCAGCTGCCTCTTGCACACCCCCCACTGGGGATGTGCCTGCAACCAAGGTACATGCCCTTGACCGGAATCGAACCCGGGACCTTTCAGTCCGCAGGCCGACTCTCTATCCACTGAGCTAAACCGGTCCCGGCAGGGAAACCCTCTTTCAAATGGGCGTTGACACTTAGTGTGTGTGTGTGTTTCACTCCAAAATATATCTGTTGTCATCCTTCTAAGTAACTGCAGTTTGCAGATGAGGGGAGGGGAGGTGTGGGATGGCCAGATAAGGCTGTGGGTGAGGTGGGATAAAGGTCTTGACTCATTTAGATCAGCAGCCAAAGCCGATGGACCTGAGCTTGAGAAAGTGGTCCTGGTGGTGGAGACATCCAGACTGTGGAGCCAGGTGAGGTGCTGATATCCTTGGTGGCCACTTCCCAGGGGCGAGATTTGCTGCACCTGTGAGCAGTATCTGGCGCTATTGCTCTCAGGGTGTGGAGTGGGTGGAGTTCTGCATCTCAGATTTTCACTCCACTTACAATGTCCTCATTCACGGCTTCCACCGGCAGACCCAAGGCTCAAAAGGGAGCCCCCTCCCTTGACGGAAGCTGGGATATTTTATTCCTGTAGTTATGTCCCTACCTGGCGGCTCCTGCCCATCCCTCCCACCCCTCCAACCTACACTCACCTATAAACAGAGGCACATTTAAATATTTCAAAAGGCTTTTAGATCCTGATAGGTATTCCGTTCTTAAGGAAAGAACACATTTATCAAACTCAATGTTCCAAGTACTATTACTCTGAAATTTGGTGACCTCTTTTCAGTTCATCTTCCCCTGCCCCCAACTTTTTTTTTCTTGACTTCAAGCCTACATAAAAGTTGAAAAAAAAATCATGATATCCTTCACCTAGAATCACTGATTCTTTCAGTTGACATTCATTATTACATGTTACCCATTATGTACTAGACATTGTGACAGCCTTTAGATAAACAAAAATGAGTATATCCTGCTTCCTGAGCTCAGGGATTATTGGAAAAGGGAAACCACAAAACAAAAAAAACTAAATTATGGCCTGATAAGCTTATATTCCACAGAAGTATATTTTGAGCAAAGGGAGCAGCATGGATGAAGGGAATTGAAAAGGCCTGGTAGATTTGAGGAAATGCAAATCAGTGATGAAGTAAGATATTCTGAGAAGAGAGTAGCCCCATGTATGCCGGCTCTAGAAGATACTGAAGCTGGACAACCCCCAATCTTTAAGATGAAAATGTTTTTTTCAAAATTGGTAAGGGAATTGTTTAAGTTCCCTTATGAAAGGAAAATAAAACGGTGCTGGTGACTGTCAGGGATCCTGCTTGAAGAATGTATTGGTGACTCAAGAGGGGCTGAATTTCAGCGTTGATCTGCTGATGTGTCAGACCTGGTATTGGTAATGCACATGTTGGGGGCCCTAATCTTCATGAGCTCTTGGGAGCCCTGTCCTCCAGCAATAACTTGCTGCCCATTTCCTGGAACCCATCAGAAGTGAACTTTGTAGTACAATTACCCTCAGTAATTACAACGAAATGTTGAATGGAAGAGAATGGACCCTCTTTAGTTATTTGAAAAGAAGTGAAGAAAGATCTAATTAACGGGCTGGGAGATACACACCACACTGTTTAGTTCTGGGGAGGAACCGAGGACTGGGTGTGGAGGGCATTGAAAGGACAGCTGATGTTGACCGGATTCATGTATCACTTGTATAATCTGCGGTGGGCTGATAAATGTTTAAGAAGCAGCTATTTCTTCTTTAGAGAACGTTTCTGTTGCAGTGCTGTCCATTTCCATGCTGCAAATACTTCCACTCTTGCTAATTTCAAGCAACCAATGTAAGATCAGCTAGCTTGTATTATAAATTCTTGGCAATTTAACAATTCAAGCACCTATGTGCCAGGTTCTGAGTCAGGTGCTGAGAAAGATGGAGAAAAGATTATGATGCAATCCTTGTCTGCCAGGAGACAGAAATATAGTGGGAGAGCTCAAAGAGAAACTAAAGGAAGGAGAGATTAACTTTGGCGAGGTGTGGGGATGGAGGAGAATCGGAGAAGCTTGGAGAGATGAGGTCATAGCTATGTAACTGGAGAATGGGGAAAGGCCCCAAAGCAGGAAAGTACAGGATACATCCAGGGAATTGCAAATTGCTCACTTTGCACCAGATTGGCACAAAATATGGGATGAGGCCAGAAGAAAGGGTCAAAGTAGTGAATTTTACTGTGAAGTAATGAGGGCTACTGACAGTTTTTGAGAAGCATCAGGCAACAATTTTGATGACAATGTAAAGACTAAACTGTAAAAGAGTCCATTGTGTTATAATGAAGGCTTCAATCAAGGCAATGCAAAAGAGATCACAGGGAGGCAGATCCAAGGAAGAAATGACAGGACAATGGATTGGCTGAGGTGAGTGGAAGAGATTGACTGCTTAAAGATAATACCTAGGCGATATGGGAGGGGAGTGGACTGACAGTTCTCGGGGAAAGGGAGGGAGGAAGAGACTGAACATAAACTGTTTACCTATGGATGAGGACAATGGGGGATGGGGAGGAGGCGGAGGGTGGGGTGGGAACCTGGTGGAGGGGGGAAGAAATGAGGAACCTTTGTAATAATATGAACAATAAAGATTGATTTAAAAAAAATAAAGATAATACCTAGGACTTTTAAAAAAACGATCATTCTGTCTCTTGTGGAAATGAATGACTTCATCAGAAAAAAAAAAAAAAGGAAGCATTTTTAAGTGACTATAAAGTTTAGGACTTGGGAGCCCAATTGGTTATTTCCTTTGTATTTTATTACTGACATTTGTAAGTTTGAAAGTGAGAAGGTCTGAAACATGAGTGGCAGGTCAGGAAGATGGTTTTGTTTTATTGAATTTGGATTTATGGATCTTAATTCTGGGTAGTTATGCTATGAAAAGGATGGGTTTTTGGCTTGGGATGGAGGGCATCTCACAAAATTGGGAAATAATAATTAACTCAGGAGTTTACCAGATAACAATAATTTATCCATGGAACTTGTCAATGTGGGTTATTGTGTATTCCTCATGGACTTCTTGTGCCATCATAATGATGTAGGGTCCTTCTCAGGGAACATGATACATATCTGTCACTTTACAAGTGATGCTATCTTTAATCACCTAATAAAGTGGTATATCCCTCGCCCCCCCTTAACTATGGGGAAACTATGTTCCAAGACCCCCTAGTGGATACCTGAAATCACAGGTAGTACTGAACCCTATGCTATTTTTTCCTATACACACATGTCTATAATAAAGTTCAATTACAAATTAGTCAATTTTATGGATAGAATATTCATTCTTACCATAGATCTTAGCAACCTCGGCATTATTATTTTTCTCTCTTAATCTAGAACTTTTACCTTTCACTTAACAAAATTACCTATAGCTTCTCTTTAGCATATCCTAATTGCCAGCATCTCTACTCTTACACTTTGAGGCCATTATTAAGTGAAATAAAGGTTATTCCAACACCGTACTATGATACTGAAACAGTTGATCTGGTCACTAAGATAGCTGCTAAGTAATTAATGAGCACCTAAGATATACAGTGTGGAGACACTGGACAAAGGAATGAGTCATGTCCTGGGTGAAACAGAATGGATGGGTCAAGATTTCACCATGCCACTGAGAATGGTGGTGCGATTGAAAAGTTATGAATTGTTCATTCCTGGAATTTTTCACATAAAAATTTTGGACAGCGGTTGGCTGTCTGTAATTGAAACCTAGGAAAGTGAAACTGTGGATAGGGTAGAACTACTTATTACTGTTTCCTTAGTAAGTATTATAGGGACCTACTTGGGGACTACATAAAAATCTTGTTTCTCATCATACTTTCACTGAATTATTACAGTTTTTCTTTGTGCTTCTTCCCTGAACTAATTATTACTGTCATGTTTTCCAGAGGGTAGTTTTCTATTTCCATTATTCATTCTATGGTCATTAGTTATAATTGATCTTGGACATGCTTTACAAATTCCCTTGACCTTTACAGACCTAGATCATTCTTAGTTAAAGGGGGGAAAAAAATAAAATGTTTATCTACCACTTATTTTGTGTTGTTTTTATTATCAAAACACATGGAGACCACCAAAGGTGAAGGTGCCCAGGCAAAGACATGGAGAAGAGGGAGCATGTTTCATGTGTTTGCATTCACTCTTGGCTTTCTGAGTCTTCCTCAGCTAAAATAGTTTATTCTGCCAAGGAAACAGAGGCATTTTTAATATGTTATTTATCCTGTAATCATCACTGTAAAGTAATAATGAATAGCAATTGTCACTCCCATTCTATAGATGTGAAAAATGAAACCCAGGAATGTAGATACACTCTCTCCCCCCCCCCCCCCCCCCCCCCCCCCCGAACTAGATAGTGGCCCAACGGGGACTAATTTCTAGTGCCTGCAGTCTTTTAGTCCCTATCTGGGACTGTTCCAAAGTTTTATGGAAAACATGATACCTCAAGAAAAGATGTTGCTTTTGAACAAAACCATTATGAGTAGGACTGTCCTTCTTTTGGCAAATTGTTATGTACATTTTATCCATTACAATCCAACCTATTATCTGCAAACAACAGTAATAGTTATTTAAATAGAAGATTCTTACAGACATCAATTGAAAATTACTTTTATAACTTGAAGCTGAATTCTTGATTTATGACCTTATATTCTAAATACGGAAACTTCCAGAATGTCTAGGAGGGGCAGGTTAACAGAACATTACTGTGTGGAGCAGAATCCTCACTCTTCAAAGAATCCAAACACAAAGATGAAGGAAAAGCAATTATTTCTTTAAAAATCACAGTGTCTTCCATTAGTATGAACAGCAATATAGTCCCATTGAAAAAGGAGGTAGGAGGTCAGCCAATTAAAAAAAAAAAAGTCATTTTCTATGTTACCTTGTTTTCTTGTCACTTAATTTTTTTTCTCCTAAAAATACCATGTAGGAAAAAGAAATTATAGATTAAGGTGGACTTTTTGGTAAGTGGTATTTTGAATTTAAAAAATTACCCATATATCTGTTGTTTAACATCTTTTCTTCAGGGCTCCAGTGATTAGATTCCACTACTGGGATAGCAAACACCTGCACTTGCACACAGAATCTCTGAGTGCCTGGGCATAGGCACTCCTGCTTTTGGTCATTTTGTTTTATTTTTAAGTCATTTGTGACCCCAGTGTTTGTCCCGATACCTGGCACAAAGTAGGCACTGGATAAATATTTGCTAACCGAGGCACTGACCCACCGACAGCCAGACTTAACATCCAGGGTGAGGGCCCAGCCTAGGCCTTCCTGAATTCCTGGAATTTTTTTTCTTATTTCAAAAACAATACATGCTCATTATATAAATTTGTAAAATAGAGAAACTCATGCACACAAAAGAGAGTGAAACTCTCTTCATCTTACTAGCCATAGAGATGATTATGCCTTATGATAAGCATTTTCCTATTTATGAAGTATTCTTCAAAAACATGTTTTTAATGACAATAAAACTATCCATTGTGTGGATGAGCCACATCTAACCATTTCCTTGTTGGGGTCATGCAAATTCTTTACAAGTTGCCACTATTGGAGATGATGTTGTAATGTTACACATTAAACTCCCTGACTATTAAAGCTGATTATCAAGTTACTTTCCAAAAAGATTATATCCATTTAAGAGCAAATGCTAGTGCCTCGGATATTTTCAATGCTGACAGTTGAGAAATGAGGGTATTGAGGCAAACCCTTTCTTTTTAAACAGCCTCCAGTATGATGAGAGTGAACTAATGTTTTCCTCCAAACTTAGTAACTCTGGGCCCCTGTGAAGGGAAGAGTAAACCACAGGGGGATGGATAATTTGGAAAACATGCCTGGAAACCTCAACCTGAATTGAGAAGAGACCATTAGCCCTTCAAATAAAAGCTTGTGAGATAAAGTGAAGGAGAAATGATGTCCCAAATTGAGTGATTAATAACACAAAACAGCTAATATCATTATGATAATTATCATCACTGTATTCATGGCCTCAAATCAAGAACTGTTTTCTCTTTACACAAGATAAAATCATGCCAAATAAAAGGGGAAAGTAATGGGGAGAGGAGTCAGACAAAGGAAAGAGCGCTAGTAAAAAAAATTAACAGTCATTTCTACTCTGAGGAATATATTTGTCTCATTCTAAAATAAAAACATCATTTTCAAAAATAATACATAAGGAAAACCAAAACTTTCAAAAATCACTTGCCATTATCATAAAGAAATTCCATTCTGGTGCTTGTTTTTTTGTTTTTTGTTTTTTGCCAGTGTGTATTTCACCTCAGAGACTGGTAGACCAGGTGTCTGACTGAGAGCTTTGCTCAGTACCTACTGTAGGTATCCCAAATGCAGCATGCACACATTTCTTTATTATATCAGCATTGAAAATAACTCTGAGCTATTATGAATATCTAAAGTACTATCACAACAGAATAGCTTAGCTACTTTTATTTTTATTTTGTTGTTAATCCTTGCCTGAGGATATTTTCCCATTGGTTTAGGGAGAGTGGAAGAGAGAGGGAAAGCCAGAGAGAAATATTGATGTAAGAGAAGCATATTGAGTAGTTGCCTCCTGCATATGCCCCAACCAGGGCTTGGGCTGGAGAGGAGTCTGCAAGCAAGGTATGTGCCCCAGGACCCTTTGGTCTGCAGGCTGAAGCTCTATCCACTGAGCAAAACTAGCTAGGGCTAGCTTAAATGTTTTAAATTTAACCCTTAACAGGACAGTTTATTTCCAGGTTTCCAGTTGAGCAAAGGCTACACTACTTGAAATTATGTGGAAAGTTCTAGAGATAGATCCTGGGCTCTGAGCCAGTCATGTAGTGGGAAACCACCATTTTAGAAAGTGGGATTTTTTGGATACAGCGGGAGTAAGGTTGAAATCAATCTTCATGTGGGACAATTTTGCTGAAAAGCTTGAGTAATTGACCTTTTATTTTACTTTTGTGTTTTCACGGATTGTCATGAATCCAATTCCAGCTTATTTTCCAATCACAAGCCTATTTATTATGTTTTATAGCTTGATGGCTCATGAATGAACTTTGTAACCATCATTAGTAAAAACAAAGATATTCTGTGGATTTGGGTGAATGTATTTTGGGAAGAAGCATTGATCTTAACTTTCTTTGTAAATTTCTTTATATAGTCTCATGCTTAACCTTGCAATTCTTAGTTCATAGTTAAAGACAGACCGCCAAAAGTGGATTCCAAGCCACCATAGTTTTGTTACAAAATACACTGCAAAGCCAATGGTATGAGAGCCATGCTGTCCGGGGATAAAGAATGAGTCCTATTTCTAGGGCCTTGTTCTTCCCTTTGACGAGGAAGTGAGATGGAGAGGAAGATGTAAGATGTGTAGCCACTTCTAAATGATGTAGGATATATTTTTTCTATTGATAATTTCCTTTTTAATGGTGGTGGCAGATCTGAAAGTTCTAAGCTGGAGTAAAGGTCTAAGTAGCTGGGATTTGAGGCAAAGAGTGCAAATCTATGGTCTGGGCTCTGGAGCAGCTAAAGGAAGTAAAACATTTCCATTTTCTTCCTCTGATCCCCATGCTTGTGTGCCTCCCGATGCCATTTTAGCTTCCTTAGTTCCACTCAGCCAGCGGCTGGGCCTGGAGTTAATGAGAAAAGATGATTTAGAGCAGTGGTTCTCAACCTTTTTAATGCCAAGACCCTTCAATATAGTTCCTCATGACCCCCAACCATAAAATTATTTTCGTTGCTACTTCATAACTATAATTTTGCTACTGTTATGAATCATAATGTAAATATCTATGTTTTCTGATGGTCTTAGGTGAACCTGCTAGCAGTTCTCAACCCACAGGTTCTCGTGACCCACAGGTTGAGAACAGCTGCTGTAAAGCCTAAGACCATCGGAAAACACAGATATTTACTTTATGATTCATTAAGAGTAGCAAAATTACAGTTATGAAGTAGCAACGAAAATAATTTCATGGTTGGGGGCCACCACAACATGAGGGACTGTATTAAAGGGCCGAGGAATCAAAAAGGTTGAGAACGACTGATTTAGAGGACACTATTGATTATATACCCATATCTCACCATCCCCCTCTCAGGGGACTCCCATTTTCATTTTAGTTCACATGATCACCCATGTATTTTAAGGGAAGATGACCTCAATTTTAAGTCTTAGTTGGCTTAACTCAATCAGCTCATTCCATTCCCAAAGTAAGGTCGTTGGTTCAGGGGTGAGCATATAACTTACAGGGTCCAATCAAGCTCAGTCTCAGGACTCCTGCTTGGAATCCTGTGGCTGGGATTTTCTATTTCTTTGCCTAGATGCCAGAATGTTCAGGAACTACCACGGTCCTTTTGCTACCTGAGAAAAATGACCTAAACATGATGTTATCAAATGGGAGAAGCACACACAAAGGAGTTGCAGAGAAATGGAGCAGGAGCTCCTGGGCTAAACTGACTCTGAACTTCCAGTTACATGAACACATGAATGTTTTCACTGTTCAGTCCAGTTAGGAAAGAGTTTCTGTGTCTTACAATCTTTACAGAAGGTTGGAAGTCTTAAATTGAGGCATCATAGTCACACCCATGGGGGCTGTGTCATCCTGCTGACATGGAATGAGTAGCCAATTACTCATATTAACCTAGAATGTAGATGAAATGTTATACACTCCCAGTGAGCAATACTAGAAAACAAAGTTCTTCAAGGATACAGTACTGTATAAAAGGAGAGAAAGGTCTGTATTCCATCATCGACCCATCATTTATCACATATTTTTGTGCGAAAATATGCTCCGGCTTCCAAACAAGCAATTTATTAATAAATTTGGGGGGCCCTCTAGGTCTCTGGTGTCTCATGAGGGTGTAATATTAAATGAAGTTTAAGGCATCTTCTACCTTTAACATCCTATGATTCTTTGTTACCAGTTTATTTTAAGTAAATACAAGCAAATCCCTGTAATAGGGCAGCATTCTTGAATAATGTGGCATTTGAAGCTTGTTCGTTTCCTGTTCAGCAAGCTATATCTTGTTTGTTTTCACAGAAGTTGAAGATTTGCCATTCTTATTTTAACCATTTTTGAAATTGTAGCATAGTGCTCAGATCTTGCCTCTAAATATTTATTCACAGGATACCTTATTTCCTACAGCAAACTAAATTTTTGAGTTGTCAGTTTTATGGAAACCTGAAAGATCCATATAGGTTCACGTTTCTAAGCAAACACAAATAGTAATTTCCTTCTTCTCCATCCAAGGGTTAGTCAAAGCAGGGATTTTTTTTTTTTTTTTTTTTTTTTTTTTTTTTTTTTTTGCTAAGAATAGAGATATTTGACATCTTTAGACAGCTTCAACACAAAAATGTAATGGTTCATAATACTTTTGCTTCAACACTTAATTTATAAATTGAAAAACAAACAGCCAAGTGAGCTTAAAGAATGCATTGAAATAAAAAGAGCCATGCTTAGAATCACGATTAGGCAAAACCTACCTTACCTATAGGTATGGCAGGTGATTTACCTGTTAGAAATTAAGTATTCCTTTGATAATCTCTCTATCCCCCTTTGCCAAATCTTTCCCTCTAGACTAAGAAATCTGAAATTCCACAATCACTCCTTTAAAAAAGAAAAAATATATATATTTTTTATTGGTTTTTTTACAGAGAGGAAGAGAGAGGAATAGAGAGCTAGAAACACCGATGAGAGAGAATTATCGAACAGCTGCCTCTTGCACCCACCCACCCCCCAACTGGGGATGTGCGTGCAACCAAGGTACATGTCCTTGACCAGAATTGAACTCAGGATCCTTTAGTCCGCAGGCCGATGCTCTATCCACTGAGTCAAACCGGTTTCGGCAACACAATCACTCCTTTAAGAAATCATACTACACAACGTCCCCAGTGAAACAATATATTACCCCAAACGGTTGGCTTTTAGCCCATTAACTCTCAGGAACATACTAGCTTAGATCAGACCTTGTGGTCACCTGTTTGGAAGAGGCAGGAAGGGAAGAATTTAATGTGGGGTAGTATGATGAGAGCACCTTTGGGTTACACAGCACTGGGTATGGGAACATGGGATCAAAGACAATTGGGTGACTTGGGTTTCCTATATATATATATATATATATATATATATATATATATATATATATATATATATTTTAATATATTTTATTGATTTTGTACAGAGAGGAAGGGAGAGAGATAGAGAGCTAGAAACATCGATGAGAGAGAGAGTCATCGACCAGGTGCCTCTTGCACACCCCCTACTGGGGATATGCCCGCAACCAAGGTACATGCCCTTGACCGGAATCGAACCCGGGACCTTTTAGTCCCCAAGCCGACGCTCTATCCATTGAGCCAAACCGGTCTTGGCTCCCCTATATATCTTGATTTAATTTTTCCTTTCTGAGTTTCAGAGGGTGCCAATTGGAATAGATCTTCCTTACATATCACTCCCATTCTCTGCTCTTTTCTTCCTTATTATATGGTCATCTACAAAGAAGTCTCCCTAGGGCCCCTGTGCTATGGCCAGGTGTTGCTTTGTAAGTAACAGAACAGTTGCTTCTCTTCCCTGAAGCACTTACTTAGGGTTATGTCCGGGATTAGGCATTTTTAGTGAGCCCCTGAGTTGGAGGGAGGAAGTGAGGGACAATTATTTCACCTCTTCCTCATCTCTAGCCTGCAGTCCCTGTATGAGTGTGACAGATGAAGCAATCAAGAGAAAATATAATACAGGCATCTGCTCTTGGTGTTGTAGAACAGAAGGACAGTTGAATTGATATGAGCCTAGAACTTTGTTATGAAGATATTTGGGATGCATCTAATCAGGTAGGTATTTTATGATGGCTATCCTTTAAAAAAGTATTCTGTAGGGCAGTACTCCTGTGTAGTGTTGTGTGAGTTTAAATTAGTTTCCTTAGCAGTTCTTGCCCCATTTCTCATATATTAGGGGGCTTCCAGGGAGGGAGGACCCATGGCATGAAGGATGCTGGTTTTCTTCAGATAGGGCACCAGTTCTCACAGTAGGCATGTCTTCACCAATGAAAAGAAGTTTGAACTTCCTACAACAACATGGCATTGGAAGTATTCTTAAATTGAGCTCAGTAAAAATTAAAGGAATTTGACATTTTATTTGAATGATCCCTTCGAAGGTGACCCTCTTTTCTCTTTTGTGGTATGAGCTTATCCTATTTTATTTTTGGTAGGTGCCAGCCATAAATCTGTTCTTTTGTTATACCTAATGGCAAAGGGCAGTTGCTTTCAAGACTGAAATCTGTTCCTCGATACTGGAATGAAGGAAACAAAAGAGGAACATGCACCCAGCACTGAAAATGGAAGTTACCCCTCTGCTTTATGTTCACGGCCCTAGAGATGCTAACTTTTTTTGTTGTTTTTTTTTTTCTGCTAAAATTTAATACATTGTTGATTTGTACTCTTCACATTAATTCTTCTTGTAAAGTATTCTTTCTAATAGGTTTAATAAAGTATTGGTTATTACAGAATTCTGAATATAGATAATATAATGCTCTTAAGTGGGTGAATTAGGAGAAAAAATGTGGAAAGCATTTTGAAGCTGGAGGTAGTGGAACATAGTGAAATATAAAATCCATCAAAACTGAGAAGAATTCTGGAAAGTAAAGGAACTATGCCGGCTGTAACAATAGCCTCATGATATCTCTTTTAAGGACCAAGCCTATAAGGGCCACAGGCTACCGTCAAGATTGTTTTGTATTGGGACTATTGATCACAAAATCCCCATAAACTATCACTGCTGGAATTCATGCTTTGGGCTTGGAGCACTGTATCTGAAAACTTTCAATATTTTCATATTTAACAAGCATAGAGATGGTATGTGTCAGTGGGGACACAAAGATGAAGGAGGCATGGTCACAGTGAAGTACAAGGACACAGTAAAGATGAGCCACCTGCCATCCACCACATGTCACAATGACCACAGTGCTGCCTGAGCGTGAAGAGGGCAGCTGTGACTGTGGGAGTGTGGTGGGGTGATTGGAGATAGAAGGGGGCAGTTGTGTGATGGAGACACATGTGGCAGCCTTCACTGATTTTGTGATGGGTTTTGTGGTCATTAGAGTCATACCAGTTGTGACTGTGGGTGCAAGTTGGGGTGCTCATGAGGACAGAATGGGTGGTGCAACACCGGACCAAGTTCTAACCATCACGCCGTGCTTCCTTCCTCAAGGGAGAAAGTGTGCGACTCTACCAAAAAGAAAAACCTTTAAAATTTATTAGACATTAACATATTGGTGCCTTGAAAGAGCTTTACTGCCTCTGCAATCTTCACATTTACCTGTCTATAAACATGATATGCTGGGCGAAAGCCTACGACTCCATTCACAGGTCAAATTATTGGCACATTTTTCATTGTGAAAACAGCACATTGGAAGGTTCCACATATAGAAAGCATGAGTTTATGTTGCTAAATAATCCCCAGTAGGAAAGGTCTGACATTCTCAAAGGCTCTCCTCTCCCCCATTTATGCCTTTGATCACTTCCTACCTTTTTTGAGACCTTGGTATGCTCTCTCTTCCCCCTCATCTCTCTTCCCTTTAGAGGTGGCTTGAAATAGAAGTTTATGTTTTTACTTATTTATTAAAGAGTTCAAATAGCCTGTTTGTTGAGCCAGGCATTCTCCTAAGCACTTTGTAAGTATTAACTCACTTAATCTTCATAGCTATTTTTTGAGGTATCTACTGTTATCATCACTCTCTTTTTACAATATTAAGGAACGTGCATAAGGACACACAGCCAAAGAGAGAGCAAGCTGCATGGTTGGGATTTGAACCCAGACCTCCATAGGGTACTTAATCTAGCTGCAGTGTTGAGGGGTTGTAGAGATTCTGCTGTGGGCCCACCAGCTCAAACCTTGGCAGGCTCTCCCCCACGCACCTAGCCTTTTCTGCTTCTGCCCAAAGCATGCAGAGCTCTTCATAGGAAGATGCCTTTGAAAGGCAGAGGTTGACAGCTTTCATTGTGGATCCACACTGTGGTTTTTGGCTAGTCTGCTGGTAACTGACTTTGCAATAGTCTTTAAAAAATGGTTTAATATCCATACTGTTTTTGTTGGATAATTGCATGTCTTTAATTTGTGGTATTATAAACAGAGCAATAATCTGGCTCAGGAGTAGCCAGAGAAAGTTATTTGATATCCATTAAGTCAAGTTTCTATTTTTATTCACCTCCATAGAGGTGAGCATTATCACAGTCAGGAAAAAGCAACATCATGGAATACATTCTAGTAGGTGTCGCCTGACTGGATAGATTTTAAAAAACAATTCCTTTTGGAAGAAGGTGGGCTTCCTTCAGCTTCCTTCCTTTGCTAACAGAACAAGTAAGTATAACTTTCCCCTTAGATATTATGACAGTTCAGCTTTCTTCAGAATATAAATTTTAAAGGGAAAAGGTAAATCACACCTTGTTTAGTTCATGGACTTGGAACAGTGACTGGTCTTTAAAGACCTATTTAAACTGCTGCTACCTAAAATGTTTTCCTTACTCAAAAAGTTCTTAATAAATAAAAACATTAAATATGTAAAATAATTACTTATTTTAAACATAAAGTCCCCAGATAGTAATTATATTTGAAACAAGGGCATCCATAGCCAGTGTTTTGCTTTTCATCAGTGTTCTGTGATTTAGTTGACTTAGTATGTATTTTCATGTAAAGAATAGGTTATTTAGGTAGCATCTTCCATCAGAAGACATTTTAGTGGTCTGAAAGCTTGAGCCTAAGCTAACTGTTCGGTCTTTGGAGATAAATCACTCCTTTTGGCTAGCCCATTTGGTCTAGTATTTAGGTTAGCTTATAGGTTTCTCCTTTACCTGACAGAGTTCAAAGAGATAGATAAAACATATGTGAGGGGTCTTCCTGGGGCCTGACAAATATACAGGCAGGAAGAATGTTTGTAGTGAGTAATATTTCTACCATTTCACAGTTGGGATCACTGAGGCACTGAGAAATTAAGTGGCTTGCCCTCAATTACAAAGCTTTTAGTAGGTCCAGGAAAATCAGGTACTCATTCCAGATAATCCTGGTTTCGCATCCAATTTTCACCAATTCTCAATTTCGCAGGTTACATACAGTTCCTGTACCTGCCTACAGGTAGGTTACAAGCTGGAAGTTGGGTCTAAAATGAGAGGATGTTGCTGACATTCACTTTCTAGAAGGAAGCTACCAAGCTTTGCTTTAGCTAAAAGAGCTGACATGGAGCTAACTGTCTCCCTGGACACAACCCTCTTGGACCTGCTGGCTCTCTGCTGATCCCCCAAGGCTTTAGTGCATGAGGATTCAATCAGCCCCAGACCGCTGGCCGGGGTGGGGGGCAGGAGGACTGTAAATCTGGGAAAGCTGCAAGCATTCAGGGTCTTGAACTTTATCAGGTTTAAATGTGTGATTGTGAAAGTAAAGAGCAGAGAAATGACAGCACTCAGTAAATCAAACATAGAGAAGATCAGGACTGTCAGAGACAAGAGAAAAACAGGCGCTGGGCACAAACCCGGCTAAAAACCGGCAGGGTGGAGAAGACTTTTATGTTCTCTCCAGACTTTGCCTTTTGAAAAACAAACCTCTTTCTCTGTTTTAGAAGGCAGGGTACTGTAAGGGAAAAACCTGAAAGAAAATCAGTTGGAAAATGCCTGGAATGACCTAGATTTTCCTGTCATTAGTGTGTTCCATTTTCAGAAAAAACAAAACAAAACAAAAAAAAAACCTAGAAAAAAATGTGTTCCATAGCTCATCAGACATAATTTTTTTTATTCCATAACAACAATGTAATTAAAGTAGAATAAGTCTCCTGTATAAGTATATATATAGCAATACCAAATTGAAAGGTATAGAGCATGAGAGAAGTGTAGCTAGCTGACCAGGTCAATTTAATCAACTCTTTTTCCTCCCTGGTATCTAATGCCAGTCCTCACAGCTCCCCCCTTCATGGCCCCATCTGTTAAGTCGCTCCTATCTGCTGCCCCAAAGGAGTTCCAGGGAGAGGGTGCTGCTGTCCTGGAGCAGAGGATGAGCCTTGAGATTACTATCTCTGTCCTGCAGAAGATGTTGGTTGCTGGCATTTGCAAGGGTAACAAGGAATGTTTCCTCTTCAAAGGAATCAAAAGCAAGTAAAGGACCTTTTTGCCTCGTCCTCCTCCTCCCCCCCTTTCCGACCATAATGCAATAAATAAAGTCCTTACTGCTGGTGTGTAGGAAAAGCCTGAGACCTCTGGTGAACAGCAGTCTCCAAGACGGTCTTTCCTGGGAATTAATTTAGCTTCAGGGGACAATTAAGGGCAAGAATTAAAATGTGGTGCAGTATATAGGAATCTATTGTGCTATAGCTATTGGTAATAACAGTTCACTTTTATATAGTGTTTACTATGTGCCAAGTACTATTAGCACTTTACACACACAAAAGAAACATTTTAATCTTCTCAACAATCCTGTACTGGAGGTACTTTTAATCAGCTTAACAATAACCCACAACCTTCGGACCAACTAGGAGGTACTTTTAAAACCCTCCTTTTACAGATGAGGAAACTGAGACACAGAGAGGTGAGGTGACTTATCCTGGTCACACAGCTAGTTAAGTGGTAGGGATAGGATTCAAACCCAGGCAGGCTGGCCCAGAGTCTGGGCTTCTAGAAAGTCTCTCCGCGTGTGAACTAGAGCGACTCCCTTCTTTTCAAAGCAACCACGGAGCCCAGAGGAAAATCTGAGCCCGAGTATTTCACTAGAGAAGGAAAAAGGCTCAGACATCTCCCTCCATCTTGGAAATTCCCTGTAGTACTTGGCCTCACCAGCTCTACAGAAGTGCCGATCTTCAGACTGTAAACACTTCACTAGAGGCCAGCTCCAATTTTTCTTTTTGCAGTGCGTATGGCTGGGCAAGTGCAGGACCCTGGGTAGACAACCCTTTGGTCATAATTCTCTGCATATTTGCAGCATAGCTGAATGGAGAGGTCATATTTCTGGGTGGCAAATGCAGTAATTGTTTTTATTTCTTGGGTACTTTTTTTCCCCCTTTAATTGAATCAAGAAGGAACATTAGTTTACTTAGCAAATCTTCAAAAGCCTGTTACCTCCTTTTTCTGCCACCCCTTAACACCCTCCGGCGGGGGGGCGGGGGGGGGGAGACACACAACACCCAGTCAGAAAGGTCTCTGACCTGAGACAGCTCTGGGACAGTGGCACCTGGACCCTGACCCTAGCATTGGCATTGCCCTCACACGTAATACCAGCAGAACCCAGGGAAAGCCGTGGTTTGGGGCTTTGGAACTTGCTGCATCTCTTTCACCTTCTTGGGTGTAGAAATGATCCCTTTCTCTCTGATGATTTGATTTTTCCGTTTCCTGGGAGGCTGGGTGAGGAGAAAGGATTAGATTTCGGAGTTCACCTTATTTGGATGGGGAGAGGAAAAAAGAGAGGCATGTAATTCTGGGGCCCCGTGTGAGGTGACAGACAGAAGCTAAAGATGCTGGACTGACTTTTGGAATTCAGAGCCCTATCTCCAGCTTGGACAGAGAACAGAGAGGGGAAGGCAGAGGATAGTGGAAGAAGCCCCACCGTGGGGAAGTCAGGGTGTGTATGTCTCATGGGCCAGCCCCAGCCTTTTAAAAGCGGTAGAAAAGGCTTTTAAAAGGCTAATTCTCGGGCCTTAGCGGGGCACTTGAAAACATGGCATCATCCTCCCCAAACCCACTTTTCAGAATCAGGAAACTGAACATCCCTCGCTTCACCTTTGGCAAAAGGGAAGGGATCACCCCGAGGGCAGGGCCGGGGCCCAGCTGGCAGCCCTAGGCTTTGTGTAGTGATGCCAGTGGTAATTAATAATGATAATAAATACCACACTTCATAAAGCAAACCCAACCTGAGGATGACTGAATCACCGGACCTCTGCCTCCCACCTGCATGCTGTCAGTGTGCTAGCCCACACCCTCCCTTTAGCTTGGGTCTCATCCAGCTGCCAGGTTCCAGCCACCGTGTTCTGACTGGGGTTCAAAAGATCTGCTCCCAGGACCAGGGAGACATGGAGTCACACTGCCCCTCAGCAAAGCGGGTGGGGAGGCAGAGGTGGCTTGGCTTTGCAGTCTCCAGCAACAGACCATAATAAACACGGGATGGGGATTTAGGCCCCCCGCTGAGCTCGGTTTGGTTTTTCTGTCCTGTGCAGGGGGCTGCTCTGGGAGCCAAGCTCCCCTGGCATTTCCCGGGCCCGGGACCCCCAGGGCCTGGCACTCCCGGGTCCGGCACATTCCCCGGGAACCCGCAGGTCCCACCGCCGAGCTCCCAGGACGTCAGGGCGCACCGGGGCCGCGGGGCGGGCAGGGCGGCCGGCGCCGGCGCGGAATGTCTTTATCGGGATCCGGGAGCCACCCGCTCCTCCTCCTGTGCGCCCAGCGATCGCGGAGAGACACCTCTCCATCTTGTGTCAGGCGTCCTGGCCCCTCACAGCCACATTTATTTGGTTTACAGCGGCCTCGGGAGGAGCGGGGAGGGGACGTCTTTCGTCGGTCATTGGGTGGCCCAGATAACGAGCTTTAGGAGAGAGGAGAGAAGAAAGTGAGGAGGTTAATGGACGCGGGGAGAGGGGCTTTTACGCGGCCCCCCTCCCCGCTTATCGCATAAGGCGCTCGCCGTCCCGCGGCGCACGGAGTGCATTAAGCCGCGTAAACAGCGCGGGGAGCGGTGCCGCCGCCGTGACCTCCCGCGGGCCCCCCTCCGCGCCGGGCTGGCGGCCGCCGGGGGCGCGGGGGCCCCGGGCTGCGGGGCCGGGGGCCGCGGTCACCGCGCTCCGGGGCTCGAGCCCGGCCGCCCTGGCCCAGGCGCCCGGGGCGCTGCCCCCAAAGGGCCCGGTGGCGGCGGGGCGAGGGGGCGAGGGCGACCTCTAGGCTGCGCGGTGTTCCCGCTTCCGCCGCCACCACCACTGGACATTTCTAGAGTATATATATATTTTTTTTGGGGGGGGGGGGAGGGTCGAGAATTAAAACAAAATAAAAACAAAAACAACAATGTTCTCCCCTAAATGTATTTAGTTTCCAATTAATAGAGTTTGCAAGGAACTCCGGGCGACGGCCTGCGCGGGGCTGACAGCCTCTGGGCGGGGGAGACACGCCGCCCCGGACGCTGGCGGGAGCGGGGGGCGCCGGGGTGACCTTGTGTCCTTGGGCAAAAGCGTCGTCTCTGGGACAGGAAGAAATATAGGATAAGAGAGAAGGCGCCATAAATCTGGCTTAGAAAACACTGTTCATTTAAAAATACGTTTTAAGCCAGACACTGTGTTCTCTTTCCTTTCAGAAACGTCGCTGCTGCCGCCAGGAGCGCCGGACAACGACAGGGCCATAAGCTGAAGTTTGCGGGGCGTCCGGGCGCCTTGGGATGGGGGTCCCGGGGTCCCGCAGCGCCTCCGGAAGCGGCGCGTGACCCGGTCCCCGAAGGAGAGCCCCCGCCCCCCGCGCCATTGACTGCGGATTTCTGGCTGAATTCTAACCGGAGTGAGTGGTGCGGGCGGTGCGGCCCGAATAAATCAGTCCCGGGGGAGACAGGCCGGGCCCCGGAGCCAGCCCCTCTCCCGGCGTGGGGAGGGCGGCTGGGGAGCGCGGGCTCACCGAGGAGGGGCCACCCCTGGGGTCTAAATAGTCCCAAGAAAACACGATTTCGTTTCAGATGAGCAAACTCCACAAGAGGAGACAAGCAGAAGGAAAAGAAAAGAAAAAAAGGAAAGTGGGGAGGGGGGGCTCAGAAAAGAAACCGCGATGGAAACGCACCTATACCAAGAGCCTGCCGGTCTACCTGGAAGGCTGCGGGGGGGCTCCCGCGTTTCTCTCTAGTTCGGGGTGTGCTGCTTTTTGCGCTCCCGCTATTCTCTGCCTCCCGAGACCCGCCGGGAGCTCGGCACCGCGGCCTGGGCCGGCGGGGAGTCGTTGGGAAGGTGGAGTCCCCAGGGCCCCAGTGGGTGCCTCAGGAAAACTGCAAATTGGAGAGGTCAGGCAACCTGGCTTTCTGTCTGAATAAACGCTACGGGTCAAAGAAGTTTGTTTTATTTTAAAATTAACTGGCAAGAAAAACATTTCACTAACGATTGATTCCTTCCCTTGGTTGGAAAGCAAACCTACAAACAACAACAAAAACAAAAACAATTTGTGACCCAGCAAAGGAGCAATGACCTTCCTCCCTCCCCCTCTTCGTTTTAGGCAATGTTAAAAAGAGATTGGGAATCTGGAGGGTAAAATGCCGCCTTCTCCAGTCCTCAGGCTGGGGTGGGGTCGGTACCACCGCTCACCCACGTTCCAGTGGAACCAGCGCCAAAGCACCCTCTCACCGCTGCGGTGGAGCTGCGGGAACAGGTACTGAGGGAAATTCACAGACACCCGGGTACTTGCTAATAAATAATAATAATAATAATAAAACGCACAGCAGGAACCATGGCCTTACAGAGCTGGGTCTCCTGAGGCACAGGCACGGAGGCCTGGACTCTGAAGTAGCCAAAATATTTATTTGCTAACCGGTCTTCATTAAAAATTAGCTCACCAAAATGTGAAATTTAAAAAAAAAAATTAAAACACTGGTTTTAAGAGCAAACCTGAGAAACACTTAAAACCAGTGGAACTCAAAGGAATTCAAAGGTCCACCACGTTCCTGTAACTGCTTATAAAAGGAACTTCTGCAAAATTCAGTCTTATTTAAGAACTTGGTCGGGGACTCACGTAAAACCCAAAAGAAGACATTGGAAGCCCGGGGCCTGAGTTAAGTGCAAGGCGGCCGGCCACCCGGCTGTCGCTTCTGATAGTCGCATTCGATCGAACTCCGGTTAAACTTTAAAGCCCCCGGAGCCTGCTCCTGCCACCAGTCTCCTTCCAGAGTTTTCTACCTTCGGTGGGCACGCGGTCATAATGGACACTGGGAGCCGAGACTGGGGGAGGCAGAGAGGAATGTCATAAAAGTGACTAAATCAGATGAGAACGGTTCATGTGCCTTCTCAGCAGCAATTTAAAATTCAGAAGTGTTTAGCAGCCATTTACAACGAAGAATGAAAGGGGAGTAAATGATCACCAACTTCCTGAATTCAGATACCTCAGCCCCAGCGCCGCCAGGCCGGGTCCCCTGCTCCCCCGGACAGGACGCACAGGTTCCCAGCCCACAGTTACACGGAGACGAATCCTACACGTAGCGGCCAAGTCCCACAACCTTTGGAAACCATATTTTACAGCGTCCCTGCCTACCCTCCTTTAACTAGTTTAGGCTCCTCTCCCTCACCCCGAACTGAAATACATTAAAAACAAACAAACAAAAACAGAGCCCAAACGCCTTCAGAGGAGACTGACCTTTAGGAAATCATTTACTTCGATTTACCTGGTGGGGGGGGGGGGGAGCGTCAAGATCCATTCCCACACAACTCCTCCTGCCCCGGGCAAAACTCTCACGAGCCTGCTGGGGTCACGCCTGTCGGAAGAAATCCTTCTTGTGAGCGAAAGGGAGCGAGACGGGTATCAGAGCTCCTGCCAGGGCTGAACCCGCGGCCGCTAGACTCGCCGATGACAGATCGGCGCTGATAACCCCGCGCCGTCTAGTTCCAGTCCCCGGGCCGGCCGAGGACCGTATCAGTTTGTACACAGTGGTGATAACCACGCCGAGGGAGCGGAGAAGGGGTGTGTATGTGGGGGTGGCTGGGAAGCGATCTGTCGCGCTGGGTGCAGAGAAGGTGACCCCCCCACTTTCCAACGACATACCTGAAACTTACCTGAAGTTTTCCAGGGAAACCTCAGGGCCAAGGGGACACCCCAAACTCGGAAAGCATTTGCGTGCGCCACAGGCGCAACTGGCGTGGAAGCCTTTTCCCACCCTGTGCACCTCATTGACTGACTAACGTGGGTACACCACGACCCCAACGAAAGGTCCCAAGGGCTAGCGGAGGAGTGCCGACGTGAACATCCCGAGACTTCCTAAGAATGTAATGTATTTCTAAAAATCAGAGCCCAGATGGGGAGCTGGGCACCCGTGTTCCTTCTTCCCCACATCAAGGAAGCCTCCACCCCGAGGGCCAGCACGACCCTGTGAACTCCGGGGTCTAGAGGAGAGAGGTCGGTCGGTCGGGGGAAAGTTTAAGGTCGATCACACGCGAATGTAGAGCAAGCAGCTCCTCTGACGTGGAGGGAGGATCGGGGAAGGCCAGCGGAGCAAACTTCCCCCTCTCCCTCCCTCTTCCCTCCCCCTCCCCCTCTCTCTGGGGGCGCCCTGACCCGGGAGCTGGCGCCTCCCTCCCACGGCGGTGGCAGCGCGGAGCTGCGCGCAGCCAGTCCCTCCGGTGCCAGTACCCCCCTGCCCCGTGAGTGCGCGCGTAACGGGGGGCGGGGGAAAGCGCTCCGCCTAGGGAAGGTTGGCTGTGAGTCGCCTGCCGCCGGGTCTGGAGTTGGGCCACGTCCACCCCTCCCCCGGCGGCGGCCCCGGGCTCGGCGCCCCCTGGATGCACTCGCCCCCACTCCAGGACCGTGCTGCTGGCTGAGCTCACACCCGCGGGCTGCGTAGCGCTCATTGTCTGCCGGGGCGGCGCGCTCCCCTCCCCTCCCCTTCCCCCGCCAGCCCCTATCCCCTCCCCACCCTCCTTTTTCCCCTCCCCTTGTCCCCTCCCTCTCTCCTCCTCTCCTCCTATTCACCTCCAGCGCCCAGCTGCTCGCACAGCGCAGTTCCGACCCGCAGCCTGGCACCCTTCGGCGCGCGCTGTTTGTTTAGGGCTCGGGAGTCCAATCAGGAGCGCGGGCTGCAGTTTCCCGGCGCAGCGGTAAGAGGCGCCTCCTCTCTCCTTCTTATTCCCCGGCCGCGCCGCGCCGCGCACACCCCGGACTCGCGCTCGCCGGTCGGCGCCCTCGGCCTCTCCGCGCTCGCTCGGGAGCACCCTCCGCCGCGGCCGTTCTCCATGCTGTTCCGCTCCCACCCGAGGTTCGGCTACTTTTCTTTTTCTTTTTCTTTTTTTTTTCCTGCTCGTGTTCTGCTCTCCCCTTCCCTCTCCCTCCCTTCCCGTCGTGGGCCGCCGCGGCTTGGCGGCCCGCGGGCGGCGGTTCAGAGGTTGTCTCCCTCTCCCCTCCCGGCCGTAGCGGCTCCCAGGCTACGGGGACACCGCGTACCCACTTCTGAGGTCTCTTCCTCTCTCTCCGAAGCCCTTATCTGCGCGCGGCCTTATCTCCGGGTTATCTCGGCGCGAAGGGGCGGGAGCCCCGGTCGGGCGGGCGGAGAGGCTCCTTTCTGGCTCTCCGGCCCGGGTCTGGCTCTGTGAGCGCGCACTGTAACGTGGCTATGTCCGATGCGCCCGAGCGCTTTGGCGAGGCGGCCCGGAGTGGGCCTGCCCGGGCTGCCTTAGTCTCCCTCTACCCCCCCCCCCCCCGTGTCTTTCCTTTTCTCTCTCCCCTTCCCTCCCTCTCCCTCCCTCCCTCCCTCCCTCTCTCTCACCCTCTCTCTCCCTCCTTTGGGATGTCTTCCTCTCCGGGGCGGCCTCACGCCCCTCTCCTCTGCTCTGAACTCCGATCCACCCCGGGCGGGACGTCCTATTCTGGGGGAACGGTCTCTGGCCTTTCTCTCCGCGGCCGGGGAAGGAGACCGCGGGACGGGGCGAGTGGCCCGGCGGGGAACGCGAGCCGCGTGTAAGGTGTGTGCGGTGCAGGGCGGCCGCGGGCACGCTGGCTGGGCGTGAGCCTCGGGCCCTCGGGCGTCCCCGCACCGCCTCGGGCCGGGAAGATCCGAGACTGCCTGCCGGCCGTCCCGCCCCAGGCCCCACCTTCTCAGGGCTGAGCTGCATTTTTTTTTTTCTTTTTTCCTTCTCTGGGGCTTTTGCGTTCCGTCTAAGTCCGCGCAGTCCGGGGAGCTCTGGGGAGGAAAGCCGCTGCGCCAGGACGCGGCGGTTTCGTTTTCGGAACAGGTTGCCATCCGTGCGCTAGTGATTTTCGAGCTGGGGCAGGCTTCCCACGGAGGCATTCCGGGCGAAGGGCGCCCGCAGGGAGGCGGGGTAAGGCCGCCCCTTAGAAGTGATTTCTGTGTGGGAACGGCCAGGAGGGAGTCCCTGTGGGGAGAGGTGGCGCTTGGCCAGTCACCCCGGGGATCAGGCGCGCGCGAGGATGCAGGATGCTGCGGGGAGGGTGAGCGGACCTGGGAGGGCGGACCTGGGAGGGCGGTTGGTACCAATCTAGGAAGGATTGGTGGCGGCTGCTCAGGCCACAGTCCCCTCTCATTTACCAACTCTCAAGCCCAGGGTCAGAAAAGAGGTCTTTTGGAGAATCTCATTAGTTAGGAAAGGGAGTGGGAGTGAGATGTGGGACAGACAGCCTGCGCCTTTGGGAACCCTTTTTTAATGTCTCCTCCTGTCTCTGTCCGCCGCAGAAGCTAGAAGTCAGCGTGCAGCGGCCGCAGGACCGTGGATGGCCTTGACTGACAGCGGCTGGTGCCTGTCCAAGCGCTTGGAGGCCTCGGCTGCGGATTGCGACTCCGGAGCCTTTCCCTTGCGGGAGCCCTCCACGCCGCCTTCCCCCATCTCCTCCTCTTCCTCCTCCTGCTGCTCCCGGGGCCTCGGCAACTGCAGGACGCCGCAGCTCCTCGACACGGAGGCGGCGGCGGCAGGACCCCCGGCCCGGTCGCTGCTGCTCAGCCCTTACGCCTCGCACCCCTTCGGCGGGACTCCCCACGGACCTCCGGCGGCGCCCGGGGTGCCCGGCCCAGGGAGCGCCCTGCCCAACTGGGAGGACCTCCTGCTCTTCGCTGACCTCGATCAGGCCGCCACCGCCAGCAAGCTGCTGTGGTCCAGCCGCGGCGCCAAGCTGAGTCCCTTCGCGCCCGAGCAGCCCGAGGAGATGTACCAGACCCTCGCCGCGCTCTCCGGCCAGGGCCCGGCCGCCTACGACGGCGCGCCCGGCGGCTTCGTGCACTCGGCGGCGGCCGCGGCGGCGGCGGCGGCGGCCAGCTCCCCGGTCTACGTGCCCACCACGCGCGTGGGCTCCATGCTGCCCGGCCTGCCCTACCTGCAGGGCGCGGGCGGCGGGCCCGCCAACCACCCGGGCGGCGCGGGCGCGCACCCCGGGTGGCCGCCGCAGGCCTCGGCCGACAGCCCCCCGTACGGCGGCGGCGGCGCGGGCGGCGCGGCGGGCGGCGGGGCCGCGGGGCCCGGCGGCGCCGGCTCGGTCTCGGCGCGCTTCGCCTACTCGGCCAGCCCGCCCATGGCCAACGGCGCGGCGGCGCGGGACCCCGGGGGCTACGCGGCGGCCGGCGGCGGCGGTGCGGGCGCGGGCGGCGTGGGCGGCGGCGGCGGCGGCCTGGCCGCCATGGGCGGCCGGGAGCACCAGTACGGCTCGCTGTCGCGGTCGCTGAACGGGACGTACCACCACCATCACCACCACCACCACCCGAGCCCGTACTCGCCCTACGTGGGGGCGCCGCTGACCTCCGCCTGGACCGCCGGCCACTTCGAGGCGCCGGTGCTGCACAGCCTGCAGGGCCGCGCCGGAGGCCCGCTCCCCGTGCCGCGGGGCCCCAGCGCAGGTAAGGGTAGCGCTCCTCGGCCTGGGGGTTGGGGGACCCAGGGCACTGGGGTGTAGAGAGCTACTTCACTGTGTTTGGGGGTCCTGGGAGTGTGTGTGTGTGGGGGAAGGGCAAAAGTCAGCCCGCAGTTGGATTGATGCGGTGGCAGCATTGTTGCGGTGCTTCTGTGTTTCGGATTGTGTCTTGGGTCCTTTCCACGAAAGAGACAGGATGCGCATGGACAGTATGTATATATATGTATATATATGTATATATTTATACCTCGGCGCCTGGAGAAGCTCCAGGAACTTGATGAGTAGTGAATGGGATGGGTACTAGGAAGGCATCAGCCCGGGAGGAAACTGGCAGGGCCCGAGCCCCTTGGGAGACTAGTTTTGTGCAAGTGGAAGAATGAGAGACTCCCTTTGGGGGTAAAATTAGGAGAATGCTGGACACTGGATTCATCCTGTTCTCACAGGCCCACTCAGCCCACCTCTCCAAAGGTGAGGAGCTGTGTTTTCCCCAAGAGGACTGTTTAAAAGGGCTCCAGGTGGGCCAGACAAGGACACCCACACTCCCACCCGTGAGGAAAGAAGACGGGACACATGGGCTGGTCAGCCTTGTGACTAGACTGTCCCGAGAGAAAGCTGGTGGGGGACGCTCTGGCTTGCCCTCAGGCCCAGGCCCGTGTCTGGGGCTCCTACATGTTTTCCTCTCCAGTTCAGCCCACCCATTTTTCAGTTTCCAATCCCACTTATACTGTCATGGCAGTGGCTGGGGCAATTTTTTTTTGGGTGGACTGGGGGAAAAAACAAAACACAAGTGCCAGAATACCTGGAAAGAGCTCATTTTGAAGTGTTTTGTTCCCTGAAGCAGGGGAGGGTGTGAACTGCTGCGCCTGGCCTGCTTAGGTTAGCTTCAGCATTCTGGTGCTTTCACAGGTCCCTCTCACTTTATATCTAACCCACCTGATAGCCTGACAGACTCCTAACACAAAACTTTGTTTGTTTGAAGGGATCTGTGGGAGTCAGAGGAGGCGGGTGAGCTTAAACCATTCTACCTGGTGCTTTCACTCCCCAGGTCTGAGCCCCTCAGCTTTCCATTTAGGGACAGGAAGTTTTCTAGGGGTCCCCTTAGGATCAAGGAGACATTGCCAACCTCGTGTTCCTGTTCAAAAGACATGTTGGAGACTCTAGTGGCCTGCAAGCCAAGGTTCTCTTCCTCCACTGGCCTCTTAAGACTTCAGTCTCAAAATTCCCTCTTCTTCCCCTGCGAGATGGGCTCTGGAGACCATCATCACTGGGTGGGGGTGAAGGCCCCTGCAGGTTTGCTCTTTTGAGTAGAGACTTCAGAGCACAGCACTGCCGCCCTTTTAGCTGCATAGGGCCCTGGCTCTGCAGAGGAGAGAGAGGGGAGAGGAGGGTTCTTCAAAGGATGGGAAGGGGATGGCTGTAGGGGTGTGAGGGTTTTGTCAGTCTGGAGGCTAGCCAGGAATCTGAGAGGATGTGGGAGTCGGGTGGGTGGGGGGGTGCAGCTGCAGTTGGGGCAAGGTCGTGTGGCTCTGCCTGTCCCATGACACATCTTCGTGTGATCTCCATGTTGTCTCCCAGCATTTCACAGGACCGAGAAAGAGAAGTAGTCCCAAAGACAGAACTGGAGTGTTTAAAGTAACTGGTTCTGTGTGGAAAATCCTTTTAGAGGCAACGAAGCATGATTGCAGGAAAATTAGTATTTTTTCCCCTCTCTTTTTATTTTTTCATTTTAAATTTAGCCTATCCTGCTTTGGCTGGGCAATTTTGCAGATAGAAACAATTAGACCCCTTTATGACAAGTTTTTGGGTTCGGTCAAGGCATATACAAGAAAGCAACCAGTGAATGCATCAATAAGTGGAACAACAAATCCATGTTTCTCTCTCTCTCTTAAAAAAAAAATCAGTAAACTTAGCCTATCCTTTCACTAATATTTTTACTTTCTGCAAAGGACACTGCAAAATTAGAAAAATGTTCTGTAGACACAAAGTATATTTTAAAAAACCAAACAACTAAAAATGGGTGTTTGGGAACACCCAGGTTTTTGCATGCAGTCTGTTAAGAAGGTGGACTTCTGAGCGAGAATAAGCCAGTTGGACGTGGCGGAGGCCAATAACCCCAACTTTGCTTGTCCTCACAGGTGTTCTCTTGCTAGAGAGACCTGGACCTCCCAGCCTCTCTCCTCCTTCCAGCTAAATTCCCCACTTCTCCACTTTGATTTTTTTTTTTTTAAACAAACCATTTCTGGAGGCACTCTTTAATTGACTGGGGGCAAACAAGAGGGCTAAAACCTGAGTGCTGAGCTCTCACAACCTGCCCAGGGGAGGTTTCTGAGAACCTGCTCCATACTTCTCTCCCTGGCTCTGGTAGTGAGTGAGTGAGTGGGTTGTGCTCATGGCTCTTCAGTCCCCAAGCCCAGCCCTCTCGTAAACTCCAGATAACTGTGTTCCGTTCTTAGGGTTCTGGGACTGCACTTGCTGGCTGAACCCTTCTCCCCTGTGTCTGCATTCTCCAGGGACTCTCAAGGCAGCCATGTTAGGAGAGACAATGATGTGTAGGGAGAAATTGATGGAAGGGGCTTCCAGCGCCATCAGAATTTAAATTTTTTTATTTAAAAACATTTTTCTTACTTTAATCAGTTACAGGATTGTAGCTGCTAGGTGAGGAGTGAGGAGAGGTCAGGATAGATGAGATTTTACTCACCTAAAAAGAAGCAAACTTACTAATATTTGTTTAAGTCCACAGTGATCTTTAAGTTTTGTCTTTGGGTCTTCAGAGGACTAAAAAGGTTTACCTGGAGAGTTCCCACTGTCTTCTCCGTATTGTCCCCCTCTTGGGGAAGGCGGCCAGGCACAGGGCTGGGTTCTCCAGGGAATGCCCCACTCCTCTATTGAGGGCCGCTCTGATAGGTAACATTTTAAAGTCAACAACAAAGACAAATACCCTGTTTAACTTCAGTGTCCTTGAAGTCCTGAGCATTTTACTGATTGCCGTAGTCAATGGTGGCTTTTAGGGCAGCGAAGAATAAATCTTTGTGATGTGTTGTAAGTTGCAGTATCCCCATGACAACTTTGAACTCAGGTTATGCAGGATGCTAGTTTCTTTTAAAGTTGTTTCTTGAGGAAGGGGACCTACTTGTTTTGTAGGGTAAATAGTATTAGTGGAATTAAAAAGTATTTTATGCCAAAGACACACGTAAATATCTTCATAACAAATAGTTAATCGTAGAAACGAATGGTAAACTGCACAGGAATGGGGAGGAATAGAAAGGCTCAATATGTATGCGTGCATATAAACATAACCAATGGATACAAGACACCGGGGAGGGGGGCAGGTGAAGGCATATGGGGGGTGGGTAGGGGAGACTAGGGGAGACCAAAAGGGGGGAGAAAGGAGACATATGTACTACTATTTGTAATCTTTCAAACAATAAAAAATAATAGTAATAAAAAAAGAAAGGCTCAATAGCTCACATAGTCTTCAAGTAAAACTCTGAAGTGTAATGTTTATTTACTTTAAAAATTGGTTCAGAAATGATCCTTAAAGAAAGCCAAGTTGGAACATTTGAGCCCTCTAGAATATTAATAACACTAAACTGGCAGTACTTATGGTTTTAAAAAGTCTATTTAATAAAAAGTACTTATTTAATTAATAAGTACTTATCTCATTTTAGATATTTCTTCATTCATATTTAACCAGTTTAGGGTAAGTAATAAATGTTGCAACCATTTATTCTTAAGATTGTTTTAGATAGCAGTTTTAAGTTAGTTACTCTGAAAACTAACCAAGTAAGAATGACATAAACACAATTTAGAAAGATTGCATAAGTTGACATTTCAGTGTAGAAAAAGAGGAAACAAT
The DNA here is from genome assembly GCF_014108245.1 of Pipistrellus kuhlii. NCBI lineage: Eukaryota > Metazoa > Chordata > Mammalia > Chiroptera > Vespertilionidae > Pipistrellus > Pipistrellus kuhlii. The sequence continues at coordinate 34,446,464 of NW_023425562.1, forward strand.
TTTATTTAGCACTGGGATGGTCTTTGTGATTTTTCTGAATCAATAAAATAGCAACCGTTTGTAGAAATTTTGCAGGTAGAAACAATTAGACCATTTTAAAATCTGAATATTTTACTATTTGGTCCTTGTGGCATGAAAACAAAATTTAACACTTACCTCTGCTTATTAATGCTAGTGTATTTTCCCCTGGGGAGATCGGAATCATTTTCTAATTAAGTGGTGTAAGTGCTCGAGAACAGTATTTCTAATTTCACTATAGCCTTTTTTAAAATTATTATTGAGGAAAAGAAAGAGGAGCAGATACAGGAAATACTTTTTAACGGAATCATTTTCTAATTAAATGGTGTAAGTGCTCGAGAACAGTATTTCTAATTTCACTATAGTCTTTTTATTATTATTATTATTGGGGAAAAGAAAGAGGAGCAGATACAGGAAATACTTTTTAACGGAATCATTTTCCAATTAAATGGTATAAGTGCTCGAGAACAGTATTTCTAATTTCACTATAGTCTTTTTATTATTATTATTATTGGGGAAAAGAAAGAGGAGCAGATACAGGAAATACTTTCTAAAAGAAAAAAGGAAGATGAAAGGAGTAAGGCAGACTCCTCCCTGAGTGCGGGGAGCCTGAGGACTGGAGCAGGGGCCAGCGGTCCGGTCGTGTCCAGGTCCCATGCTTGGCTCGGGTTTGGCAAGTGGCACACTGTAATTATGATGGATTTCAGTTTTGAAAAGCTTGTGAACAGCCAGAAAGAAGGGGTCAGGGGACCCAAATCGATCTCCCCACAGCTCATCTCCACCCTGAGGTCCTTGGTGGTGGATGGCAGATGACGCGGGGTGGGCTTCCAGTACCGTCTCCTATTTTCCTAGTGTTTTATGGGCGCGCCCAGGGTGCAGAGAGTGGGAAGCAGGTCGGAGGGACATCACGGGGCCGCAGGGGCTTTGGCTATTACTGAGCAGAAAGGTCCGGGGAGGAAGGCACGGGCGGGGAAGCAGGCCGGGTGTGTTCAGCACCAGCTTCGGGGGGAGCGGGGGAGGAGGGGGCGTTTTCGGGGAGCCTTCTGCACGCGGTCTCACCGCCTTTGGTCTCGCTCTCCCCGCAGACCTGCTGGAGGACCTGCCCGAGAGTCGCGAGTGCGTGAACTGCGGCTCCATCCAGACGCCGCTGTGGCGGCGGGACGGCACCGGCCACTACCTGTGCAACGCCTGCGGCCTCTACAGCAAGATGAACGGCCTCAGCCGGCCCCTCATCAAGCCGCAGAAGCGCGTGGTGAGTGCAGCGCCGCCCCCACCGCCCGCACCGGGCAGGTGCCCGAAGGCCCGGTCCCGTGCGGAGGCCCGGTCCCGCCTGGTCCCAGCGAGGGGCTCCAACGTGTACCCTGCCTTCCCCGTCTGCTAGCGCGGGGCTGGGCTGCTGGAATGCAAACAGCCTTCCCCCCATGTTTAACACAGGGAATGGCATCTTCGGTGAAAGAAAAAAAGAAAGTAGGGTACTATCACTTTTTAAAGCACAAACATATATGGTTACATATCTCTTCATATGTCTGAGAATGCACCAGAAATAATTTTGGGAGGAAACACACAAAATTTGTGATGGCAGTAACCCAGGGAGAGAATGGCCCAGGATTCTGACCCAGAGCAGGTGAAGGAAGATTTTTTTTTTCTCTATTCGTTCTCTGATCTGGTTTGGATTTTATTCTTGAAAAAACCATGATCCTTTACAGTATCTTTCTCCCTCTCCCCCATCCTCCATCCCCTACCCACACCAGAACATGACAACAGTCCCCACACTCCCCTTCTCCCTACTGCCTCATTCCCGGTTTCTTTGATTTTATCCCTTCTACTTCAGCGTCCTTTTTAGCTCTTCCCCTAATGAGACAGGGTTTAGCCACAAATTCCACTCGTCTTTTGGATTGCCCTTGAGTCTGGTGAAAATTTACTTACCCTAACCTTTGTTATTTTGAGATCTGGCTGTTCAGATAACTACACAGAACTTGAGAAACATGCAGTCTGTGTTCTTCTCGAGTTGAGTATTTTCACCAATCTGAATATGTTTTCCTGTGTTTTAATATATGGGAATTCAGATTTTCTTCAGGGATCAATCTCTTGTCATATTTTGTGTATGTGTGTGTGTGTGTGTGTGTGTGTGTGTGTGGTGTGTGTTTTAGGAGAAGGTATTTACCACTGTGGTGATTAGAAAAAAAATAAAGCTTTCATAAGCCCCACTGTAAGGCTAACATTTGTTTAGCCAAGCACCCATACTCCTAATACCTTTCAAAGTAAAATACTTTACAGTTAGATGCCAGACATCTTAAGTATCCAAGTAATTTATTTAATTGTTATACTCTAATTAGCAGGGACAAATGCTACGCATGTTGTTTGTGTTAAACAGATTAGAGTGAAATTGCATCACAATGTAAGTCTGACACCTTAAGGAGAAGCAATTAGTTTTATGGTTGTTTTGTTTTTAATGCATTTAAAATAAAGTGGCCAAGGTTAATTTAATGAGTGTATGCGCCTTAAACTTGTTACAAACTCCCACAGCTTAAGTTCTTCAAAGGCCATCCGTAACTTCAGTGTCTGACTCCCTACGGTTTTCATTTTTCCTACATGCGTGATATTAAGAAAAAAAGTAATGGCTAGAAAATATTCCAAGAAAATTCTTTGTTTTCATGTGTTAACCTATATATTAACTATGAAATTGATCATTATTTAATTTTTTTTTTGGAAAGGAACATTGAGCTGAAAAATAGCTGAGCTCAGAAAAGTAACATTTTCACCAGATGGAGCAAAAAACAAACAAACAAACAAAAAAACCCAACAAAATGAAAACACACACACACACAACTAGTATAATAGTCGTTTTGGTTCTAAGTTGCCTTATAAATTTAATCTAGTATCATTCATATTTAGATTGTGCCATTTATTTTGTGCTTTTACAAGTAAAAATAACCAGAAAAAAAGTTTTTAACATCTCTGAACCAATTAGTTTCCCTGCTATGTGGCAACTGTGTTGGCAGTAACCAAGGTCAGCCAATACGCTCTATAAATGGGTTATAAATGACTCTGGATTGAAGGGTGTGTCTATCAATTAGTTCTCCTTGTGGGCTTCTTATTTATGGTTTTGATGGGCCTACCTCAGTTATCAGAGGTAGAATGTTCAACCCAAGTTTGTTTAGCCAGCAGTTACAGAACCAATCACTGAATTTGAACTTGTATTACATTGCAAAATAAGATTTATGGTTAACTTGAATTCCTTGTCAATGATGAACATAACTTTTATACAAGGAACTTTTATAACCCACTCACCTTCATTTCACATGTTTATGAGGACTGGCTTCTCTCATGATCTGCAGTTGACAGTCATAAAGTTCTTTGTTATAATGGCAAATTCTGATAACAAGTTTGCTTCACATTGGCTCAAATTCCACTGGAAACTGTCATAAATGACCTGTTTATAAAAGGGACCTTTCTGTCCCTAGTTTTCTGATCGCGCATTTATGAAATTGTTATCTTTTGACCTGAAAGAAAGAAACCCTAATGTGTAAGGTTTTATATGTTTTCATCATTTTAGCAAAGCAATTTCTCAAATAGTTCTTCTGTCAGCCAAGCTAAGCATATTGATTACAACCAAAAGTCAAATTGATTTTTTTCTTAGCATTGACTTCTTAAAATGTTGTAGTGCTAAGAGGCTTACCAGTGTCTCTTTGTTTTTATAACTTGTCTGTAAAGAGTAATGCTTAAAGTAATACAACAGGATGTGAATTGTAAATGAGAAATTCATTTGTATCTTTTAAATTTGCCACCAAAGGATTTGGAAATCTCTGTCCTTTTTAATCTGAGTTTTCAATACATACTCAATTTTTCCCTTTTTTGGTGCACTTTCCTTTATAACTTCTTTTTAAAAAAATTATTAATTAGTATAGCTCACGTACTCTCTGACCTTCAGTTTGCTTTGTTTCCTGTATTTTTCCTATAGCTTTTTTTTTTCTTCAGAAGTCATGACACCATTTTTTAATTGCCCTATCTAGGTTATTTAAAAACAAATTTAGATTTTTTGCCATTCTAGAGAGGAACTTTATACTGGGTTAAATTCTCATTCTCTATTATCCACACCTAATGTAGGGGAAATGAAGTTCCTTTAAAGATGTTATGAGCATAAAGGGAATGTGGGAACCAGAATGACTGTAATGAAGGGTTGACTTCTGATAATAACATCTAACCCTTTGTGTGAACAAAAGTTCATTATTATACTTTCAGGGTAAATAACATATATTAGTATCATTGTATCGAAGGCAGTGCCAGCATTAGAACAATGCCATAAAATTTGTTTATCTTTTGCAAAAATGAAAAATTCAGGCAGCATTTGCTCATGATAATTATGGAATCTATTAAAAATATACTTCTTTACAAATATTTTATACATTTTCCAAAATCCTTTTCTGTTAATAGGTAGGTTCTTCCAAAGTTTCTGATTTGTTCCTCTGCACAAATCTTGTTAAAGATGAGCTGATAATCTTCAGTTTTTATGTGAAGTGTAGACTGCTCAAAGAAAGCCCCTTAACATATTGGCAGGCAGTTACGGTTGCATTTCAGAATCCTTATATCAGACCTCTGACTACCGTAGGTGCAGTTATTGGCCAGCGTTATGACCATGTTTTGGTTATTCTGTAATCTACACTAATATTCCAGAACAAATTAAATGTATATGTGGAATCGAGCACACTGTAAAACTTAAGTTTCTTGGTCCAGGAAGGTCAGTCTAATTACATTTAAGTTTGTTTTTTTTTCTCTCTCTCTCAAGGGACCTCTTATTTTTAATAACCAGGTTCATGTTTGTTGATGACAGGGACATGATACATTGACGTATGTACATAACATATACATAAAAATCACTTACAACTGTACGCTTATTTTCTTGTGCTTTCTCTAGCCTTCTTCCCGGAGGCTTGGCTTGTCCTGTGCCAACTGTCACACCACAACCACCACTTTGTGGCGCAGAAATGCCGAGGGCGAACCTGTGTGCAATGCTTGTGGACTCTACATGAAACTCCATGGGGTGCGCCACGTATTCTGCTCTTATGTATATGTGTTTGTTTAGTATCGTTTGTACATGGTTTCAGTTAAGAAAAAAGTCAGCAAAGAAGAAGAGGGTGAAAGTGAAAATTTGATTGTCTATATGCATGCTAATGATGACATGTTAAACTATTATCTTAAATAGCAGTAAGAAACAAAAAATGCTGTCAATTAAACTGCCACACATTTGTTGTTAGACATTGCAGTATTAGGAATACTGAAATGTGAAAAATGTATATTTTAGAATTGATAAAATGGTAGTAGCCCTTTAAAAAAAAAACTGCAAAAAAGAAAAACATGGAACTAACTAGAAATGCATAACTAGTTTACATTAACTTAATTCTTGAATGCAATAAAATATATTTATATAAAGGAATAATCTACATATTTGAAAGTTATAGTTAGAAAGATTCTATAGTTCATTTTAAGGACACCACAAAATATTATAAATATATCTCTTAAAAAGGAAAATAATCTTCTATATGTAGAAGGAAGAGAATACATGAGTTATATGGAATGAAAATTTTCAGTGGTTTTACTCTGAAATTGAAGTTGTTTAAAACAGTAAACATTAATTGAAGGAATAATACCTTGGCAAATCACCTCATTTCCCCTGCAGGAATCTGCATTTGATGGGATCTTGTGCAGTTGTAATCTATTGGGGGGGAAATATAAATGGTATTGAAATTTATGCCAAATTCTTTTAAATGAGGGCCTTCAGGGCTGACTGTTGGTTCTTTGGCTGAAGCTTGGGTTTTCTTCAATATACTATTAACTGTATGGCCCATGTGAAAATTTTTTTAGGTGCCCCGACCGCTTGCTATGAAAAAAGAGGGAATTCAAACCAGGAAACGAAAACCCAAGAACATAAATAAGTCAAAGGCTTGCTCTGGTAAATATTAATAAAGTGCTATTTGATTGTTACGTTAAGTATCTGCTAACCTTAACAGTAAAGTATACGTATATTTATGAGGTTAATTTTGATTGTTGCAGGCAATAGTAATAATTCCGTTCCTATGACTCCATCTTCCACCTCTTCTAACTCAGATGATTGCAGCAAAAATACTTCCCCTACAACACAACCAACAGCCTCAGGGGTAAGTGTTAAAATAGTATAGACTCTTCTAAACTAGTGTGTAGCTCTCCAGTGTATTATCTCAAATTTTATCTGATAGTACAATAGTCAACAGTTCAGTTTAGTTAGCTGATACCTAAGAATAATTTATAGAGGAAATTACATTTAAATGTCAACAAAATGACCAACATAAGTACTTTGCAAACCTCTTAATTAAGATCTATATCATATTTTTATGGCTAAATTAAACCAAGTAAAAGCTAGAAGTTTTGGTTTGAAGTCTTCTAGTTGTTTTATCTCCAGGTTTTTGTCTGAGTTGATATGTATTTCTAATGTAGTGGTTTCATATACCCCAGAGCCGATGGCATTTAAATTGCTTTTGTTTATATCAACTCTTGCTTTCAATTTTCTTTTCTCAAACCCTTCCCTTTGCTATTGTCTTTCCCTCCCTCCTTTCATTTCTTCTTTTCTTCCTATCTATCTAAAACATAGCTCATCATAATGTGTCAGAGGCTGCTGTAGTCACTGATCTTTCTTCACCCTATTGTCCCCTTGCTGGGAGGCCTGCCTTCTTTCAATGCACCTTAATCTGATCCAGACTTCTTCCATTCAACCTTGCTATAAACCTGTGAGCCATTTGGTTTGTGAGTGAGGGTCTTTGTCAAGATCACACAAGAGTTTGTTTCTGTAAAGCTTTATTGAAACTCATTTTTTTTTTTCCTCAAGTGAAGAGCATTTTCCCACCTTGGTATTTCCTAAATTTATCTGGAATGCTATTTATTTATTTATGGAATGCTCTTTAAAAACGACGGGGGTCTCACCCATCGGAATCCAGGATAGGCTTGGGCAGTAGGTCCCAGGTGATGGTAGGATTATCCCGAGACTAGGATGACACACCAGCATTAAAAATCTCTATTGACACAAAAATTTTCCTACAATGAATCTTACCCTTTTAGGGTCCATTGAAATACTACAGATCCCTGGGCCCCATCCCCCAAAATTTTCTGAGCCAGAGTCTCTGGGGTGGGCCTTGGGAATGCATGTTTTTGAACAAGCGGCCCAGGTGAAACCGAAGCCCTTGAAGTGTCTTCCCATTGGGTTTTGGGAACCGGGGAGCTGGTTTGTTTCATGGTATGTTTACAGACTTAAAACAAAAGAAAATCTAACGTTTAAAACAAGTTTAAACTGTGCTTAAAATTATATTTATTTCTCTTTGTCCTCTGACCCAAATTCATTTGGCTTTTTTTTTTTTTTTTAAATGAAACAAGAAATTCAATTTGAGATTCACGAGGGAAAAAGCCTTTCATTCCTTTTTTGTTTGTTGCATACAGGTTAAAGGATGTTTCTAGCCTTGACCAAGGTGGACTCTAGGGTATCATGTTTTTATAGAAGGGCTACATGGAGTAATTTTAAAAGATCTAATGTAGTAAGTAGAGCAGTTCCTTGTAGGGAAATAAAAAGGTTGAAATTATTTAAAAACATTTTTTATTATGCCTTAAGTCCTTAAAAGCAATTATGTGGCTAAATGAGGCAAAACAACGTTCTGGTTTTCCAAGGCGTTCTGGAAGCAGCCAGGCTTTTTTGGCCGCGGTCTTTCTTAGCAGAAAGGAGGATTGCTGCCAGCTCCACGTCAGTTGGTGACACAGTCCAGCTTAAACTTGGCAAAGGCCAGATTTGAATGAAAAATGGCAAAGAAGTAGGTATTTGCCAACAATGGGCTTTGGGGACTTGGAACCCTAGTGGGTGGAATCCATATTTTGCTCCTGTGGTTTTGTGATGTGAAATTTCAGAATTGGCTGTGTGCAAGTCCAATCATTTGCCCTCCCAGGGGAGAAAAGGCAGTGACTGGCTCTGGCTCTGGCATGTCTGCAAGAGGAACCTTGGGAGTTCTGCTTTGGTGTCCCAGCATCTGTCACCTGGGACCCAGCACCCCAGAGGTGGCTTGCCAGCCAGTGCCCTTCGGAGGAACACTCAGTTCCCTCCTAGAGGCCAGGAGGCAAGGCAACAGGAGTTTAGAGACAAGGATTTGTGAGCCGTGTAATCCATCCCATAGTGTGATCAGCCGTAGAGACCGGCAGTACAGTATGATCTGCAGTTGGCCTCAGAAATGCTTTGGGACAAACTTGGTGTGTGTGTGTGGATTGACCGCCATCTCCTCCCTTCACCTCAGGGACCCACTCCTGGCCTGGCTCCCCTGGCACTCAACTGTCACCTGGGTTGTGGGTATTTTTTTCTATGGACGGGATCTCACCCTAGATACCTTTTGTGGGGAACGAGGCCTGCTTGGCAGAAGCCAATTTGCTCGCTGTCTTTGGAAACTGTCCCTCTATGAATAATTGTAAACTCCAGTGGTCTCCCAGATTACCACCGAGGAGTGCCAGTGTGTGCCCGTTGGTCCCTTAGCACCTTTCAGAGCCTTCTGGGTGTGCGTGGCCAGTGTGGCAGCAGGGGAGCTGTAAAGAGCACGCCAGAGGAGTAAATCTATGAGCTGCTGGCAGAAGCATTTGTGAAAGGGGTTGTACTGACAAAGATGTATCTCCCCCCCTCCCCCTTTTGATCATGGTTGATGATGTTGGAGGGCGGTCGGTGTTGGTACTGACGACTTATAGGATTTTGTGAAGGACGGTATGTAAGGAAAACGTTATATTCACATAGCAAGGTCGGATCTGGTACGTAGTACATGGCATCTTCATTGGCTCAGCGTTTAATCTTCCTATGAGGATGGATACAGCCCGTTGATCTCCAGTGGCCCCTTGGGCGGAAATTAGGGTTATCCTTCCTTAACAGGGACAAACGGAGCTACAAAACAAAGGACCTTAGGCACACTCCCCATGGAACTGGGGAACTGGGGTCACCTGTTTTCCCACTAAGTTGTAAAGGGCAGCATAACCGCTCCACCTTTCCTTAACGAGGGGGAGTTACAGCACAGATGTCAGGCGCAGCAGCGGTCTTAATCAAAGCTGCTGGTTATTTTCATTCCCGCTGAGAAATCGGCTCTAGATCATCAGTAGACATTCCCAGCTGGCTTCTGTTCAGTGCTGATGCCCCTGCCTGTGGGCATGTGGGGGCACCAGGTCACGAGAAGGCCTGGTTTTGAACTACTAACCTGGCAGGGGCTGAGGATTCTGGAGGAGGTGCTCCTAGTTGTCTGCTGCTAAGCCAGGAGGCTCCAGGGCTCCCTCCCCAGCAGGGCGAAGGTGTGGGCCGGGCTCCATGAGCACAGCACTTGGCACTCTTCCAGGACAAGTGTCAGGAAAACAATTTTTGTGCTGCTCTGAAGCCTCATTTCTTTGACTCTTAGCTTAAGTGCTTGTTGCTTCTTTGTGCTTTAACTAGACCCCTGCCTGGGGAAAATGGAGACATTCCTTCTGATGATCTTCAGGTCAATGAAGGCTGCCTTATGATTCAGTTTCTCTTTGTTGCAGGCTGTGGGTGCAGTGGTGTGTGTGTGTGTGTGTGTGTGTGTGTGGTAGAGGTAGAGAGAGAGTAGTTTGTTCTGTGTGAGATTGGGAAGAACTGCTTCCATGTACCCAGGATTAAAACTGCATCTGTCTTGTTGCTTTGGAATCTTTGTTTGTTAGTAATGTATTAAACTTAATTTTCGAGACAGTTGATTAAATTTTGTGACTTTTAAACTTAAAGATAAATTTCCCCCAAATACTCTTGCATTGTGTCTAAAATAGTCTTAATACTTGTAGTTTTACTGAAAAAAAAAAAAAAGTGTGTTCAGTTGGCATTTATGTTCTGGATTATAAGAATATTTAAATCTTTCATTGATTTCAATTTATTGACTGAGTTATGTTTTATAGGTTTTTTATTCTGGTTATTTAGAAGGGAGATATAGAGTAACATGTTCTATTTCAATAATTCTCAAATAAGATCTAACAGTTTATAAATATTACTATCCTTCCTATGACTTGTAACTAAAATCTATAAAATTATAAGATATTTTATATATACAAGGGTGGGCAAATATAAAAGTTTATAGTTGTAAGTATGTGAAACATAATTTATTTTTGTATTATTCATTTGTATTATGTAAACCTACCTTTGCTCACCCCTGTATAGTTCGTCTCTGTGTATTTTGACATTATATGTTTAATGATGACTTCAATACTGTATCTGCAGTTTTAATACAAATTAAGTAGGCTTTAATTTTTAATAATTCCTTATAGAATTACTTTTAGACAGGCAAAATATGTATGTGTATGTAATATATAAACTTAATAATATATATGTATGTGTGTGTGTGTGTGTATATATATATATATATATATATATATATATATATATATATATGTTAATCCCCAAGTTTTAGTAGGTAAAAGGTATTTCTTAAATTTTCTTTGGGATGGAAAAGATTAATTTGGGAGTGAAATAAGCAATAAGACTTCATGTCTGAGAAAAAGAAATCACTGAACATACAGGATGTGGCAAAAGTAGGTTTTCAGTTGTGAGTAAGTGAAACATTTTATTCTTGTATTTTTAATTATTGTATTATTTTCCTTATGAACAGCTGTGGTCCTACTCTTGCCGCACCCTTTCCTCAAGTCCTTGCTTTACAGTTCCATTTACGGAGCATTGTGCTGTGGGAGGCCCTGTTTGTAATGGAGTAAAACTAGGCCCCTGATCTTAAACTGCTCAGAAGGTGGTGGTAGTGGTGGGGGCAGGCATAGACAGGTCTTACCCCAGGTTAGATTGGGGAGTCTGTTGAATGAGCCACAGAATAAGGTGGTTGATAGAAGGAGTGAGTGGTGAATTCTGACTGCAGAGTTGGAGATGGCTCCACAGTAGAGGAAGTTCCAATTAGTTGGGTAGGATTTTTGTGGGGGAAACAATGGGATAAGAGTTTCCAGGAAGAAGAGGAGCATGGGTATCCGTGATAATTCAGGGATCCTTTTAGGAGCTCAGTGTGGCCAGAGTGCAGGGTGTCTCCAAACGCAGGAGATGAGGCTGGTTAAATAGGTGGGAGGTGGATCTTTGAAAGGACTTCAAATTACTATTAGGTCAGCCATAAGAAGATCCCAGACCACATTCATTTCTAAGGGATGGACTTGCTCTTGAGCCCCACCGCAGTCACTGATGTATTTCTGTCTATGTTGGAGCCCAGCAATTAAAACATTCTTAGCTGGGCGTATTTTGATAATTGATGTAAACAAATGCTGGCATGCTCCTACTTGTACACATTTTACAAGCAGGGTTTCCCCTCACAAACAGTAAGATAAAAAACCTTTCCATGGAGCTGGTGACATGCCCTGACCTCACAGCCCATAATGTTTAGTTTCTTGGTCTCCAGGGCTCCTCAGGGCAAGATGGGTCAGGGTGGCTGCCCCGTGGCTTCTCTGAATAGAATGTGTCAGGCGTGGTGTGTTAGTGATAGGGAGACGTTTCCTCACTTTGCGGTTCGTTGTTGGCGATAACCTTCCACTGAGAGACAGAGGTCTCTAGACTGAGGCAGGGAGCTCATCTCCTGTTCTCACTGGCCTGGTTCTGCGGACTTATTCTTCTGGGATACTCTGTTCCTAGCTAGCCCTGCTTTCTTATTGCAGTCACCCCTTGCTAAGGACATTATTCAATGACCTTGTCAGACAATGTACTTCTGAGCTGTGTGGTGCTAAGACTTGTGCTAGAAGTGGTTTGAAAGAGTTAATGCACCGCAAGTGCTTGTAGCCGACAGGCAGCAGTGGCGATGGTTTAAGGACCGACTCTGTTAGGATATCTGGATGTCTTTATAAGACCTTAAAGGAAGGTGAGGTGTTTTGCAGATTAATATTTTTAAAATCTTTATGTAGATTTTATTTCATGTATTGCTGGTTGCATCTTATGGTAAAAATTGGAAAGCATCGCTTTTGTCAAGCAGCTTCTTTATCAGCAAATTTATGCTCTACTTTTTCTCTAAGTAATTGAATTTACGGTGACATTAGGGTCGGTCGCAAAGTGATAGTTCTTACTATTATTAACTAGTCCTATAATAATTAAATAGCTGAAAGGTCATTTGTACAGTGTGAGCTGCTTTCGCGTAGAGGAACTTGGCTCTGAAAAGAGGCTCTGATTCAAGAGGCTGCTAAAATGGGACCAAAATGACTGCCGAGCCTGTAACTGGACGCTCCCACAAGGGCCTGTAGAGTGCTGGAAAGCCAGACGTTAGCGGATTAACCTTGTGCTTTATCAGTCACAGACTCTCGTTTTGAGACGTTTTCTCCCTCTCCCTTATTTTCTCATTTCTAAGATAGTGGACATAGGCAGGCAGGAAACTAGCTTGCACCAATACGTGTTATGCTAATTATTGCTAATAGTTATCACTCTACTAAGGTGGTGCTTTTATTGCCACTTTCTATTTGCAGGAGCGAGAAGGTGAGTAACAGGCCCAAGGCTATGTAGGAAGGGCTTGGGTTTGACTCCATATTGTCATCACTGAGGCATACTGGCTTAATATATGATAGATAGAGCATGTGCTAATGGAGTTTTTAAAGAGAAGGAATAATAATTTCTTAGTGAAATATGAGCAATTTTGATTAGTAATTTTCAGCATTAAATGCGTCCTACTGACACAGGTGAGAAAAGAGTGCCAGAGAAGTGACTTGCTCATGAGGACATTGTAGAAGCTTTCTTGTTAATATTTTACTTATTAAGAAGTATATTATCATGCTAAGACCATGTGAGTTGGGTAATAGACAAATATTTAGTAAAATTTACTATTGTTAATGTGCCTAATGTGACTGGAAAAAGATTCTCTTAAAAATATTAAGTGTAACATTGCAGTGTTAAAATTCACCTAATGGTGTGATGTAAATTCATACACTGCAAATGCTAAGTTAATTGGAACTTTCCAGAATGTTCAAATTGCCTTTAGTTTAATTTTTTTTTACAAAATCATCGAAAACGCATTTTTAAAAAAGCAGGCAAGTGTTCATTTTTCCCCTCCCAGAGTTTATAGCCCAACCGACTCTTTCTAAATGAATAAAAAAAAGTTCCGAAGTCATTAATCTCGTACAAGGGCCTGGGAGAGTGTTGCAGTTAGAGCTTATTATTGCCTCATTTATAAACCGGGGCCCAGAGTGACTCCGTAAGGTCACAAAACAAGCCGTGCTGAAGCCGGGACTGGAACCGACGTCTCCTGCCTCCCAGGCCAGGGCTGTTACCACTCCCAGGAGTTGACCAATCATCGTAGTTATTAATATCCCACTTGCCACTTGCTACAAGCCATGAACATAAATATTTTGCTGGCATTTTATCTTCGCGCTCCCTATGTGCCAGGCTCCCTTTCTTTCTCCTCCCACAGCCCCTCCCAATAACTCACGTTCCCGACTGACCGCGCCGGCCTTCGCTGTGCGCGTCACACGTCACGCCGGCCAGGAACCTTGAGGCCTGTGAGTTTGCATACTTTCTTTTTGATCTCAAGGCCTTTTGTGGACTTCCCTCTTTTTTTTTTTTCCCCCCCTGTGTGCCACAGGGAGGATGATAAAGAGGAGCGGTTGGGAATATATGATGTACTACATGCCTATCTGATGGCTTTGTATGTATAGGTATTAGGAAGCAGTAAAATGCTCTTTACATCATTTATCATAGATGTGCTCACCCAACGGGCCACAGGACTGTGATTTATTTAATACATGACCCATTATCACAGTCTGAGGACTATAATCCTCGGCGGGGAATAGGTGTAGGCAGAATGTCATTGCCTTTCCCCATGTCCTCAGGTAGAAGGCTTCGTCTCAGAACACAGCTTTTCTTTACAGATTGCAGTTCCTGTCCCCCTGCCACCTCCATGGGAACATACAAAATTGTCACAAAGCTGGAAATAACGTTACGGGAAGACGTGGCCACATTTAAGGAAATTTGGCTTAGGATGCTCTGAAATGTTGTTGGTAAATGAATCGTTGAAGAAAATGAATTCCTTTACTGGAACAACAGTAATTAATTATGCAGTTCATGGGTGCCTGCCAAAAGAGTTACTAGCAATATGAAGATCTAATGACCATGAAGTAAATACACTGTGTCAGCGCACCTACCTGTTCATTTTCTCTGAAATGTTAACCATTTGAAAAAGCACCTCCCAAGACAGGTGATAATTCACCCAGCTGCTGCTTTCTCACCCAGGCCCAGCACTCAGAATGTGCAAAGAGATTATTGTATTGAGTACAGATCTTAAGAAAGTCTTGAACAAACCAACAGAAGTATTGATTTTGACGTCCGTTTGGAGTTTTGTGGATAAAAACAGTTCCAAATATCTGCCGGCATTTAAATGCCGATTTTAATTGGTGAGCGGCCTCTCTGGTCGCTGGTTAGCATGGCATGGACCCACCAGGGCTGGGGCACGCGCTCCGGCATCGTTTTTATCTTATTACGCACAAATAGTTTTAATTTAAAGTTCTCATTAAGTCTAGTTGCTTGATTGCTGGTGAAGCCTGGATATGGTCTGAAGTTTATTTTGGGGGCTTCACAGATTAGCAGCTGGAAGGAAACGGCTCCAGGCAGCCAGGCCCGTAGCTGCAGCTCTGTAAGCTGCCAAGGTTTCGTGAAGCCTCTGTTTTCCTCTGCGAAAGAGGAAAAGTAATTCCGCCATCTGGTTCTTCCGAGTGTTGTGTAGCGTAAGTTGGGAGATGCCTGTGGGCCTCTTTGAAGCTCAAGAATAGTACTTTAAATTTAAACTTGGAAGTTCATAGTGATGTGCTTTATTTGCATGGCAGAGTTTTTCATCTCAGGACATTAGAAAGAAATCCTTACTTTCCTAATGTGGGAAATGTAGAGATGGAGAGCTATTGTGTTTAAAATACTGCCTTTCTTTCTCTGATAGCAGTAATTTTTCATTCCTTATGATACCAAATATATTTGTTCCACTTTCTTGTAAATGATGTTTGGACTAGGAGATGCTTTCTCTCACTGAGATGGCAAGATAGAGATGCTCATCCCATCTCCGGAGAAGCCAGTTTTTTTTTTATAAAAGATCGTCATTCACCAGGTTTTCAATCTTGCCTTGGGGTTCTCTACCAGTTAATTTGAAGGCTAGAATAGTCATCTGTTTTGTTTTGATTCATTTCAGAAGAAAAACTTTTTCTTTTGTATGTTCCTGACGTTGAGTTATAGAACAAACCTTGCAATTTATATTTGTACATCCACATTTTACAGATAACCCCGGGATTCTTATAACTTTGGGCCGTGCCTTTCTTCACCACAACGTGCTTTCTGTGTAAGTGCGCACAGATGTGCACAGCACCGTGCTCCTCTGCCCGGAGCAGACTGTGAGCACAGAATTGTTCTGTCCTTGGAAAGGCAGCCTCCCAGGGTGTGGATATGACCAGTTTACTCGGGCTTAGAAGGGGCAAGAGGGGTAAAAAGGGCAGCCAGCAAGCTCTCCCGTAAGGAATTTGTTAAATCACAAAAAATAACAATTCTGCTAAACACTGAGGTCATCAGCGGAAGGGGCCGTGACTCCCTTTTCTTGTGAGAGAAAGTGCCCGTGTTCCCTTGCTTTGTTTGAGCCATTGTGGGAGAACTGGGGTTTGTTGTGATGGGTGATTGTCTCCTGACCTGGTGTTTGTGGATCTTCCCGCTCCTGTTGCCTCCTGGTTGATTGAATCACATTTCGTCTGGCCCTATTGCCTCCACTCAAGCCGAAATGAGCGTCGTTAGGGGAGAAGTTTAGATTTATCTGAAAGCGTTTCTTAGTTGCAACTTAAACGTAGCTTTTACTTTTTCTTTTGAGGAAGGCCACTATAAAGAACCGCGAGAGTCTAACCTAGAGGTTATAAAAGCAGAGGAGAGAGCTTTGGCAACGAGGGACGGCTGGCCTCTCCTCACACAAGAAAAAGCCGTAACCGCAGACTGACTCAGATGTGTAGGAAGGACAGATCAGAGGCTGTGGAAGCTGACGGTCTGAGTCTGAGCTCAGGAGGCAGTTTGTGAGCACCATCAAAGCCATGCTCTGGAAATGATCACGCACTCACCCTCCACCTGCCGGGGGTGCAATGGTTTGTTTCTTCAAATCACGGCTGCGTTAAAAGAGATCACAAGGACTGAGCATATCCCTTATTGGTTTTCTTTTTCAAAAATGAAATGCGTGTTTACAAATCCACAAGGCGGAGAACCTATGATGTTCTTCTAGAAACCCTTTAAGGGTTTCCTTGGCTCAGATGTGTTACCTTTCCAGGATGGCCTTGCAGGAGGCTGTCCCCCGGCCTTTATGTGGCCTGAAGGGAAAGAAAGAGAACTGGCCACGTTGGTGAGCCCACCGGGAGCCAGACAACTCACTGCTGGGCATTGACTATATGAGCTCATCGAATCAGAAACGCTTGACTTTCCCGATATCCAGGGGTGACACAAGTAGATTTTCAGTTGTGAGGTCACGAAACAGTTTATTCTTGTATTTCTTATTGAGTGTTATTTATTGGTATTACCGTTGTAAACCCTCTTTTGCTCACCCCGGTAGGTCTGAAAATGAACAAAGGCTTATTCTCGCAGAGGAAAAGAATCCGGTGATCTTAAGATGAACTCTGCCTGTTCACAGGCCAGTGGAGGTTTTCCATGCCCCTGCGGCAGCTCAGTGGCCCCTGAAGTCATTTATTCCTTTAGGGAGGGAGTTTTCCAGCCCCATCGCTGCTCTGCCATCAGTCGTCTCCCACCTAACTTGGCCTGCACTCAGCTCTAAGCCCAGGCTGGGTCTGGTGCTGATAACACATTTTTTTTTTTTTTTTAAACAGGAAGTGCCTCCATTTTCAGTTGTCTGTGGGAGGGTGGAGGGCAGATAAGCTGTGAATGGAAACACAGAACAGATTTCTGCTCCACCCTCACTGCACTTTGATCAGAGAAAGAGTGAGGACCTCCACCGGCCCTGGCCAGGCTGCCCTCCGAGAGGAGGAAGGATGATTCAGCAATGGGCATTCCCAAGTGATGGGCAATCCCAAACGCCCTTCCCTCCTTGTTCAAAAGTGTTCAGAAGGGTTGGTTTAGGTTAGGTTAGTGCAATGTCTGCTTTGGCTACGTTGATATAGCTATGATCTGAACTTAAGTCCTTTCAAGGGTTTTAACTAGATGTACTTCTCATGTGTCTTCAACTGGTTATTTGCAATTCATACCTGTATTTTTGTGTTTTGTATATGGGGTGTAGAGTCACAATAATCTGGTTTTCTCCCAAAATTGTACTGCTTCTCAATAGGCAGATCTTGAATATCACCTATGAGCAAAAGGCACTTAATGAATAACAATGGCATGAAAGCCAGGTTTCTTCAGAAGAGTTGTGCCAAAGACTTCTGCAGTTAGAATACCAGTTTTAAGAGCTCAGGTTCCATTGACAAATCCATGTAATGTGTGTGGTGCTTTCACGTATGTGGAACCATGTTTCACATGGGCATGGATGACCAGGCTCTAGCCTATGCCAGGGGCCACGGAGGTGACTCCCAGGGTGCCCGAGGCTCCCTCCAATACCCCCTTCTCTCTGTTGGTGCTTCTACTCTGATTCCTCCCTATTTTTTCTTGCTACTTTTTGACTCTATCCAGTTTGGCTCACCCCTCAAGTGCTTGTGCCCCATGTTTCTGGTGCTGGTATCTTCTACTCTTACCAAAAAGTTCGGCTGTACGATGCCAGTCAAATGAAAATATTAAAAGAAAGGCATAGAGGGCTAATAGGTTGGGTCCTCTCAAATGGTCCCCTGTCCCCCATGCTCCTCTGGGTTCCCTTTGAAATACTCAGTGCGTGAGCACGGACAAGTTGTGATTATGAAATAGGATTTTTATATCTTGCTGTTTTTCACCTAACATTGCATTAGAGGATATTTTTTTTTTTCCTTTTGCTACATGATCTTTTTATTTTTAATAATTGCATAATAGTTCCTTGAGCGGATGCACTCTGCTTTTCCACACCATTCCCATATTATTAGACATTAGATTATTTCCATGGTTTTCCACTATTATAAGTAAACTTGCAATGAATGTCTTCCTGTGTGGAGCCTTTCTCTTCTTTTAAATTCTTTCATTATAATACATTTTCCGAAATGGAATTACAGCACTAAGTAGGGTATAGAATTCTTGATATCTCTGCTAACTACTTTCTCAGGCATGTACCAGAATATAGCCCACTAGTTATGGATGAGAATCCTGGGGCTATCACAATT
The DNA here is from genome assembly GCF_014108245.1 of Pipistrellus kuhlii. Lineage (NCBI taxonomy): Eukaryota > Metazoa > Chordata > Mammalia > Chiroptera > Vespertilionidae > Pipistrellus > Pipistrellus kuhlii. The sequence continues at coordinate 34,464,725 of NW_023425562.1, forward strand.
TCATCAGGTCTCATCATTATGATTTTATGTATCTTACATGAAAAAATCACAATTTGTGTTTTATTGAGATATGATTGACATTCATAAAAGTTTTACATCGTAGTATTCATGCTTTGGACACAAGTACTTGCTCCAAGTCAAGTCTCCTTCCATCAACATTCATCCCCCATGTACCATCTTCTCTCTTAACCAACCCCTTTCCCCCTGGTAATCACCATACTGTTGTCTAAATATATGAGTTTTTGTTTATTTGTTTTTCTTAATCCATTCACTTTTTTCAACCCAGCTTCTCCTCACCCCAGACAGCTGTCAGACTGTTTGCTAGATCTATTTTTGTTCGTGTATTTTGTTCATTATATTCCACATATAAGTGAAATCATATAGCATTTGTCTTTCTCTGACTGGCTTATTTCACTTAGCATAATATTCTCTGGGTCCATCCATGCTTTTGCAAAGGGTAAGATTTCCTTCTTTTTTATGGCCATATAGTATTCCATTATGTAAATGTGCCACAACTTTTGTAATCCATTCATCTACTGATGGGCACTTGGGTTGCTTCCAAATCTTGGCTATTGTAATAATGTTGCAGTGAATTTAGGGGTGCATATGTTCTTTCAAATTAGTGTTTCAGGTTTCTTTGGATATATTCCAAAAAGGGAATCCCTGTGTTATAAGGCACTCCCATTTTTAATGTTTTGCGGTAACTCCATACTGCTTTCCACCCATCTGCATTCCCACCAACAGTGCATTCCCTTTTCTCCGCATCCAGGCCAACATTTGTTTTATTGACCGTAGCCATTCTGACAGGTGTGAGATGATATCTCACTGTGGTTTTAGTTTGCATTTATCTGATGATTAGTGACCTTGAGCATCTTTTCATGTCTATTTGCCACCTGTATGTCCTCTTTGGAAAAGTGTGTATTCAGGTTCCTAATTAGATTGTTTTGCTTTTTTTTTTTTTTTTGGTGTTGAGTTGTATGTATAAGTTCTTTATAAAATTTAGATATTAACCTCCTAGAGCTGACATATTTTTTTTAAAGAAACTCTTCACTCATGTAATTTTGGATTTGCTTGCCCTTTGACAGTGGGACTCTTGGCCTGCTCTATACCTGAATGTTCTTGTCTGAACTAAGAAGACAATAGGTATTTTAACTGGTAGCCTTTGGGAATTATTTCTCAGGTATAAGAATAATAATCCAAGTATTAAGATTTCTTTAATGTGGCTTATTTGAAAAAGGGTCATTGAGCCTTTTGAAGGGCCATGGAAGCACTCTTTGTGTGTGTGTGTGTGTGTGTGTGTGTGTGTGTGTGTGAGTGAAATGTATCGAAAACATTAGAATAAGTTATTGTTGACGTGGGTGGTCTCCCTTAGCTCTAGGTGAGTTCTCACTGCTCTCACTCAGTGATGGTGCTAAAGATTGGAATTGGAAGATTAAATTAGATCTTCACTCCCTATCCTTAACAACAGTAAAATACTAATAAAATAGCATATAGTTATGTACAGTTTATTAGCTAATTTAATTCTTGCAACAACATTACACACAGGTGCCTCTTTATTTTCATTTTCCATTGTGGAAACGGAGGTACAGAAAGTGCTAGGTTAGGTCTTCTAGTTTACCTCTCCCGCAATGTCTCTTAACTCCTTTCTTAGCACTTCTGTTTTAGCTGGTTTCCCTGTGAACAGTTCTCCCCGTGTCCTGCATACCTCCCACCTGAGCACCCTTTCTTTATTCATCACAACAGCTTCTTCTAATGGAATGTTTTTAACTCATTGCAAGGCATCCTGCGGATGCTTTTACTGACATCTCCATGAATTTCCACAACCATACTGGAGGTAGGTGAGGCAAGGGCAGGCTGAGGAGGAGGCTCAGGGAGGTGACCACACTCAGTGGGTGGCAGAATCAGAACAGTACTTGATAGCCCACAGTGCTGCAGGCTGCTTGTGGCTCTTCTCCAGGAATCCTTCCCCCTCTTTGATTCCTTTTATGACCTCTTACCCCACCTCCCTGTCCCAGCCACTCATTTATCATTTATGTTAGGCCATCGAGCAGTCTTAGTGACGAGTGTGTGAGTGTTCTGGCTCCTCATGTGGCCTGGGAGCTGGTCCAGGGAGCAACTATCTCTTTGGGGCTCACAGTCCCAGGGCCTGGCTCTCACGGGTACCTTGCTACTGTTCCTTGTTACTGACTTGTGGTGACGACAGACCGCTCTGCTATCTCAAATAGCACGCCTGGCTATTTGAGGTGGGCTGCTTCCTGGGCCAACCCAGGCACCCTCTTCATTTCAGAGAATAGCACTTGCTATGCTGAAGTCAGGGTTAGTCAGATAAATGGGCATGTGCTTATTCTGGGGGAATAAATAAACCAGCACAAAGTTGAGTGTGGCATAAGTCATTTACAAAGGAGCTCATTCTTTCTATTAGTTGAATGATAGCTAATGAAGACTAAAACGAAGAGTCCTTTTGTAATCTAATACCACCCTTTTGTTTATGGCTCTGGGAGTTACGTCTGGATCCATGCTGGCTTTGTTAATTGTGGAGGTTCTGGGTTTAAGGGCTGAAGTTAATCACCATATTTCTATGTGCAACGAAATCCATAGCTTTCGTGTGTTGACAGGATTATTTCAGCTATTTCATAAAAATCTATTTTAAATTTTAGGCATGTCAACGACTTTTTAAAAATTGCTTTTTATGCACCTAAAACCCTCAGTTTAAGTCTTTGTTTGTGTCACTTAAAAAGAAGTACGGCTGTGGGGGTACTGTTGTTGCTGGATTTTAACAAACACTCATGTTGACTAGGAAAAGAAAGGATTGGGTATCTGTAGAAGGGCTGGCTGTGGTCTGTCCAACTAATCGGAGGTTTGGATGGGAAAACAGCTAAGTCATATGGTTAGATCTCCTGAAGCCCTACCTCCCAGCATCATGCGGTTATTGTGAGGATTAGAGAGAAAACCAGATTTTATCTGGGGAAGAGTAGGACCACATTTATTTCCAGGCCCCAGGAACCAAGGGTACTCGGTGCACCTTACAATCAGTTCAGCCTGGTGTCTTGAGCCCTGTGTTTCCTGGAAGTGAATGTAACATCAATTCAGCCAGACAGACATTTTAAGGATTTAATGAGATTATGTATGTAAATGAATGCTTTGAGAAGTACAAAACATCCTACCTGTGTCAAAAAATAAGTATCTGGTAATTTATAGGGTAGAACCCCAAAAGCAGAGAAGAAATAATGAGTTTATGTGATTATGGCTGGATTAAAAAAAATATATTATTATTGGTTTCAGAGAGGAAGGGAGAGGAATAGATAGAAATATCAATGATGAGAGCGAATCATTGAATGGCTGCCTCCTGCATCCCCCCCCCCCCATATTGGGGATCACAATCTAGGCATGTGCCCTTGACTGGAATCGAACTTGGGACTCTTCTCTCCACTGAATCAAACCAGCTATGGCATGGCTGGATATTAAAAGAAACAAACAAATGCACTGCTTTCTCAAGCCATAGTCAAAACAGGATTTTAGTTTTATTCTAAATTATATCACATAAATTATATGTTTTCTATCTGGCCTTTCTCATGTGGATGGAAGGAATGAATGATACAATATAAAGGTCACCTTTTGCTTTGAGAAATAATTGCCACAATCACAACAGATAAAGGATGTTTCCATTCTGGTTAGAGTGTGGTCTGCTTCAAACATAGCCCATTCTTCTTGGAAATAACTAAGGTAAATGAGTTAATTATTAAATTTGTATATGCATGTAATTTTCCATGAAGTCAGTGCTCAAAAATTTCATTTATCAGGCCTTGCTGAACTGTGTAGCTTTCTCTTTTAGGCTTTGACATAACTGCTAAATCTTATGGCTCTGCTGAGTGTGTGTGTGTGTGTGTGTGTGTGTGTGTGTGTATGCGTATTTGTATGCAATGCTCTGCATTTTCTCTTGAAATGATTAGATTAATCGTGTGGCACTTTTTACAAATAGGTTTCTTCCAGTTCCTTTTCTACTTTTGTCCAGCCGAACATGTTGCTGTGTGGTTATTGCCAGAGTCCTCAGGATAACAGGAGACCGTTTGGGAGAGCTTAAATCTCCAGGGCTAGGTCAATGGCACTGGACAGCACAGTGAGCTGCCCTGGCCAAGCAGCCCTGCCCATCTCACTTGTCCCCTTGCGCTGACCTAGCAGGAGTATGACACCTAAGAAATTTATGGATAACTCTCTCCTCCTCTCTGTCCCCATCTTCTGCCAGGCGGGTGCCCCGGTGATGTCTGGCACGGGAGAAAGCACTAACCCCGAGAACAGCGAGCTCAAGTACTCAGGTCAAGATGGGCTGTACATAGGCGTCAGCCTGGCCTCGCCGGCCGAAGTCACGTCCTCCTCGGTGAGACAAGATTCGTGGTGTGCGCTTGCCCTGGCCTGAGTCTGCCGCCGAGGCTGGAGCGGGAAGGCCCTCGGGACCTGCAGTGATTATGCCACACCGTGCAAACTGGGTCGAGTATGCTGACAGAACATTCCTCTGATGTGTGATTTCCGTGCCTTTGTTTTGAAAGAGATGCATTTCCCAAGAGGCTTGTTCTGCCTTGCCAGCCAGCCCCTGTCCTCGAAGAGCCAGGGAGAAGATGGAGCGCCTCCTGGGAAGGCCGGTGCAGCCCACAGCACGCTGCAGGCTCCCTGGCTGCGGGCATTTACAGCCAGCCTGCCTCCGGGTCTGCCAGGGCACCCGCTGTGCCACTTCCAGAGACCTGGACTAGGCCCCGGGGCCTTGCCTGCTAAGGAATATTGAGATTTTTAAAAAGAAAGGTTTTATGTGTATTGCCCAAAATCATGTGCTTCTTCTGATTTCTTAATACCTTTCCACACCCAGATCTCACCTGCGTCCTCGGAGAAGACCATTTGAGGCCATTTGGTACACACCTCTGGAGGCTGAGTCGGTTCATGAGGTCATTTGTCAAAAGTATCGCTCAGTTTGCAGGACTGCATCATAACTGTAACACACACTGTGACCGACGCTCCTCAAAGTTCATATTGTGTGACTGACCCGAAGTTGGTTGGAATTTGTAAACAGGGTAGCAAACAAGATATTTTTCTTCCATGTATACAATAATTTTTTTTTTTAAAAAGTGCAATTTGCGTTGCAGCAATCAGTGTTAAATCATTTGCATAAGATTTAACAACATTTTTTTTTATAATGAATGTAAACATTTTAACTTAATGGTACTTAAATAATTTAAAAGAAAAAAATGTTAACTTAGACATTCTTATGCTTCTTTTACAACTACATCCCATTTCTATATTTCCAATTGTTAAAAGAAAAAATATTTCAAGAACAAATCTTCTCTCAGGAAAATTGCCTTTATTCATTTGTTAAGAATTCTTACACAAGAACATCAATATTCCCCCCTTTAATATGTGCTGGAAAATTGCAACAAGACTTTACTACCTAACAGAAAACATTTGTAAATACTCTAGGCATCTATCTGTACACACTAAGGCGAAGTTTCTACAGTGTGACTAACCTACAGGAAGGTTGGTTTACATTAATTTTTTTAAAATGGGATGTCATATGGAAACCTATTTCACCAGAGTTTTAAAAATAAAAAGGGTATTGTTTTGTCTTCTGTACAGTGAATTCCTTCCCTTTTAGCTTCATTTTAATACTATATAGATATTCATATAAAATAGGCGCATATGATGTTTTTGCAAATTGCCTTGTGGCCTTCCTGCCCATGAATTGTCCTTTTGGAGCTGTTTTATAACTTGGTTTATTTGAATTTGGCACATGGAGTTACCACTTTCAGATTGCACTGGGGACACTTTTTATAATTAAAAGGGACCTAGTAGTAGGTCATTTTAGCTGAGATTATAAGCATTCTCTTTAGGAACTGTTCATTTAAAAAAATATATATATAGCTTATGGATTTTTTTTTACAGAGAAGAAAGGAGAGGAATAGAGAGTTAGAAACATCCATCAGAGAGAAACACCATTCAGCTGCCTCCTGCACACTTTCTTCCCACTGGGGATGTGCCCGCAACCAGCGTATATGCCCTTGACCAGAATTGAGCCTGGGATCTTTCAGTCCGCAGGCAGACGCTCTATTCACTGAGCCAAACTGGTCAGGGCTAGGAACAGTTCTTGAAAAAAATTGAAAAAGTCTATAAAGTTTCCCCCCTCTGAATGAAATACTTTCCCCTCTCTGGAACCTCCTTTTTGCAAAGTGCCACTAAGTCTCAGAGCTCATCTGAGGTTGAAGTCCTTACACTCACCAGAAGATACAGAATGATCTGAACTTGCTCTGCTTTTCCTTCACTGTTGGGTGGGTTTCAGGAAGTCAAGAAGCTGTTCCACAACACACAATGGTGTGATTTCATTTTGGCTCCAAGGTGTGGGACACTTCCTTAGGGAAGGGAAGTCTTCCTCTGTGGTGGGGTGGTGTTGGAAGTCAGACACAGAGCTGGGGTATGTGTGTGTGTGGGGGACATGCATGCTAAAACCATAGGGTGGGCTAGAACAATGGATAGGCTGCTGGGTTTGGAGTCAGATCACTAGGCTTCAAGTCCTGCTCTGCATGCATGAGCTCTGTGGCCTTGGGCAAGTTATTCAACTCATTTTCCTCACCTGTAAAATGATGCCAGTAACATACAACTTAGAACTCAAAGGAGAGCGTCCATATAAAGTGCCTAGTGCAGGGCTTGGTGCATAGTAAGCACTGAGTGTGAACATGACTGAAAAAGGGTAGCGGGAGCTCTTACCGAATGGGTGTTTGGAATGTCTCGGGCCCTTTCAGAATCACAGGGACTAAGATCCCTGGCTCCCCTGCACTTCTTCAAGAACGCTGGGGAGAGTGTGGCAAGGGATTCCCCCGGCCCAGGAGGTGGCAGAGATGGATGGGGAGGATGCTTGAAAGATACCAGTGTGAGTTCAGCTGATGGTTTAATAGAACAGGGCTAGTCTGGCAGCAAAGAAAGTTATTATCCCTCTTTTTTTTTTTTTCCCCCTCCCTCATTCCTCTTATGGTTTTCATTACTTTGAGTCCTTTCTGGTGGGTTGGTAGTTGTTGAGCTAATATGTTTTGATTGGAAAATGGATTTTTCTTGTGGAGGCCTCCGAATCCTTTTTTACAGGTGTGCTCCCAAATTTTGCTACTTCCAATCCTAAAACGCCATTACTTCCAATCCTAAAACGCCATCGGTTGCTCAAGCTCCTCTTCAGAACACAAAGGGGAAAGAAGTATGGCTTTCATGAAATGACCAGGGGCAGAGGAGAAGGAGGGGACTTCTTATAGCCTGCTTTTAACACCGTGAACTCCGCTGATCTGGGCTTTTTCAATGGGCGCTTTCTCATCTGTGACTGTGCACAGTGGGAGTTTGATCATTTCTTTCAAACATACAATCGGCACACTTACCCCAGAGTGTGATAATCAAAGAAAAGCCATTTCTTTTCATTGGTCATTTTGGCTAAGTTGGCTGGAGTGTAGTCCCATGCACCGAAGAATCTTTGGCTTAGTTCCAGGTCATGTCACATACCTAGGTTGAAGATTTGATCCCAGTTGTGTGGGAGGCAACCGATCTATGTTTCTCACTTGGACATTTCTCTCTCCCTCCCTCTCTCAAATCAGTGAAAACATATCCCCAGGTGAGGATTAAAAAGCAAAAACAAACTCACACAAATCATTTCTCAAGACTTGCGTTGACATAAATGCACCTTAGCTTAGAGAGTGCTCAGAGCCATTACTGAGGGTTACAGAATTTGTCTCCTGTCACTCCTGGCTGATGTTAGGCCATCTTACATAACCGAAGGCTCTGTCTGGGGTTCCTCTTTAGGGTCACTTTGTGTTGTTTCCTGGTGCCTATGGGAGGGCCAGGAAAGCAAAGGGAGCCATTCATTTCCCCCTGCAAATAGATTAACTTCTTGCTCATGGGCAATGTTTCCCCAGTCCTTGGAAAATTGATGTAATTTCAGATTATAGCTAGGTCAGCTGCCGGAAGGGCAGCACAGCAGGTCCTCTGGCAGTGACTCTGCCAGATTCCAGGCTGCTTTCCCCCCCCCCCCCCTCTCGAGGCAGCGTGGTGCCTTCACGGTGCCTTAAGGTCTCTCCGTGCCTGGGCATTGTCCTTGGGGGCTTCAGATCCCTGTGACTCTGAGGAGGAAATGCTAGGTGTGTGTGAGACTGGAAGGGGGACCGGAGGAAAACAGCCCTAGCTAATTAAGATGCATTTAGTTTCTGGGTTGAAATACATAGCAAGACAGTTTGGGAATCTCCTGTTTGGAAGCTTTAAAGGGCAGTCAGATAGGAGTTTGGTTATTTTATATGAGAACTATTCATAAGTTTGCTAGATCAAATCTTGGAAGACAGGGTCTGTGGGTAAAGATTCTGTGAAGCCCTGGCCCCTTGGAGCCTCGAGGTGGATTCTGTGTGGCTGAACCATTAGCTCCCGTTAACTCAGACCCGTCTGCTATGGATTTTGGAGGCGGGACAAAGTTCAGGGTCAGGGTGCTAGCTCTTTGTAGGGTCTGTAGGAGAGAGGAATCATATGATGTCTTCAGTTGTTTCAACTACAAAATAAGACTGAAAGCCTAAATTCATAGGAACTTTGGGTAGATAAATTCTGGCTGATAATTCCAAATAGCTTCTAAAGAAGAGTCAGGCTGTTGTAGGAGCATGTTCACCCCTGAGACTCACAGCAGAATGAGCGATCATCCCCCCACCAAGTCCACTAAGGCAGGTCCCACGTCTGCAATGGAGAAGGAGCAGGACAGCTGGTCCTTACTGTTCTCCCTGCTCAGCTATCACAGGGACGTGTCCGTTCCACAGTCAGTATCACTGTTTTTGTTAAAGAGATACTCATTCTCTTCATGGCTTTGTTTTTTTAAAAACATATTTAAAATGGCTAAAATACAGCATTTGAAGATGAAATAAGGTTTAATTAATAGAAGGGCTTATATTTTGGTCATAAGTGGTCCTCTGTGATAAGATAATTATTTAGATATCTCAGCTTTTGAGCAAGTCACTTTTCTCTGGGCCTCAGCAAACATATAATAGAGAAATCAGGTGGCGTGTTCTGAAGATCCCTTCCATCTGTGTTTGCTGCCCATCAGCTTGTGTGCAGATTATGGGCAATGAGGCGATGGTGGGTCTGGTCTGGTCTGAGTCCCCGCGTCTGAGCGGCCTCCGCAGGCTGCCCCATGCCTAGGGAAGCTGGTGGGACTGGAATCTCTTAGCTTTCTCCTGGTTTCCTTCACTCCCCAGGCTTTGATCTTTGGAGGCCAAGTCCCCCTGTTGCCTTAGGCCCATGGTCGGCAAACTGCGGCTTGTGAGCCACATGTGGCTCTTTGGCCCCTTGAGTGTGGCTCTTCCACAACATACCACGGCCTGGGTGAGTCTATTTTGAAAAAGTGGCGTTACAAGAAGTTGAAGTTTAAAAAATTTGACTCTCAAAAAAAAATTTCAATCGTTGTACTGTTGATATTTGGCTCTGTTCAGTAATGAGTTTGCCGACCATTGCCATAGGCCACAAAGGGTGAGAGTCCTGGTCATATTTATGAGCATGGACTTGGTAAGAAGTGCTGCCACCCCCTAGAGCAACCCCCCAATAGAAAACTTATACAGTGTATGTAACCAGACCGGAAAATGGAAACGTCTGGCAGGCGAGCAGTCCGCAGAACAAGGAAAAAACAGCTTTGCTTTGCTTGGCCCATTGCTTCAATACCTTATAGTTGTTTTTTTTATTTCTTGGAAACAACCAACTTTTCATTGTTGTTTGCCTTCTGTGTCTTCTCTTCAGCCACTACAGAGTTTTCCTCCTCGTCTTTCCCTAGCCTTTACCCTTATTTTTGTGGATTCTATTCCTTTAACACTCAACGATGGGTCTGAAACAATAACAGCAAATACCATTGCTTCCTCTGTGCCAGTCAGTTTCCATACAAAATACTGCACACGTGTCGATTGATCCAATCCTCATACCATGGTGAGGTATTGCTATCCCATTTTACAGATGTCTCTACAGAGGCACGGAGAAGGAGCACTTGCTCTTAATCACTCCACCATATTGTCTTTTCATCTTGAATGCAAGGGAAAGAAATTGAAAAACAGAGGGGGAGGTAGCACTGTCAGACCGGAGATTCTGTCCTCTCTCCTCTAGCATCTCAGAAACATAACAATTGTGATTTGCAACACAGGTATGCTGAGACTGAGGGAACCTCCTAAGTGTATATTTCTTCAATTGAGAGGTTTCTTACGAATACATAAAGTTGTATAGTTAGCTGGGAAGTATTGAGTTTGGAGGTATTGTGTTGTCTCTGAGCAAATCACTTCTCTCCTTTTCATGTAACTTCAAGTTAGGCTCGTTATGCTCTTACTTAGCTCAAAAGCATTTTACGAAGTTTGAAAAGCTGGTAGAATTATTAACAGTGATTAAAACTGAACACCGGAGAGAACAAGGACTACTTCGTTGGATTGTAAAATCTTTCAATCACATTGTGGTTGTGCCAAAGAATTGTTTTTAGGAACACTTGTGCTAGATTTTGGCAGTGGTGCGTTAGGCTTTATCTTTTAAAATAAGTGTTCATTACTGCTTACATCACTGTGGCTATTATTCTTTTGATAAGTTTGCTTTAATGATGCTCCCTGTCAGGGGTTCTCAAGCTTCTAGGTACAGAGTCACACGTAATACCTATCAGAATTGCAGAGCCCCCGACTCCTTCCCCAGAGAATCCGATTCTGCAGGTCCTGTGCGGGCTGAAGACTTTCTTTGTGTGGCCTTTGCATTAGTTAAAATTTCTGGAATAGTACAAAATTCAAAAAGCTATAAATTGGAATGCAGTGAAAAAACAATTGTCCTTTTTACCCCTGATCCCCAGCCACTCAGTTTCTCTCCCAGATGCAACTTATTTCTTGTATTGGCTATATGCGTTGTCTATCAATGCATACATAAGCATGTACAAATATACATCGTTTTTTACATATGTGGTACTATACTGCATACATTGCTTTACATTTTGCTTTTTTTCACTTAGTATATTTGGGTAGTTCATTATTTAATTGGTGTTCTGCTGGAGAATATTTGTTTCCAATCTTTTTCCATTTAAACAGTACTGCAATTATTATTTTGTAACGATGTCATTTTACTTGAATGCAGATATACCTATGGGGTGAGTTTTTAGAAGTGGCATTACTAAGTCAAGGAATATCTTTGCTTTTAGTTTTGGCAGATATTGCCAAATTGCTCTCAGACAGGTTGTTCCAATTTGCACTCTGCCAGACAATGTTCAAGAGTGCTTGTTTTCCCCTAGTCAAATATCTGTTATCAAATACTCTGATCTTTGTCATTTTGGCATCTTGGAGTTTTGTTTTGCATTCATCTTATTGTGAATGAGGTTGAACATCTTTTCCTATGATTAAGAACCATTTGTAGTTCCATTTGTGTGGACTCTTTGCTCAATTCTGTTCATATTCTTTACTTATTTTTTCCTATTGAGTTACTGGCTTAATTAATGTGAGAAGTTCTTTGCAAACGAAGGAAATTAGCCTTCTATCTGAAATATACTTTAAAGATATTTATTCCTGGTTTCTCATTTGACTTTGTTTATACAAAAACAATCATGATAGTATATATATATATATTTTTAAAGGTAATTCAATTTTTCTATCTTTTCCTTTATGACTTTGGAGTTTTGTATAATATTTAGGAAAGCCTTCTCTGCTGTTACAATTGTTTTTAAAAATCCCATGTTTTCCTCTAGTACTTATTGGTTTTGCTTTTGAGGTTTACATTTTATTTCCATCTGGAATTTTTGTTTTTGGTTGTAACATGTAGAGTATATTCAACTTTCTGTTTTTCCAAATGGCAGCCTATTTGTCCCAGCATCATTTCCTGAATAATTCATTTGCTTCTCACTGATTCAAATGGGATTTCAAAAAATATGTAGATTCGTATGTATGCACTCTTGTATAAATTTTTATGTGGATGTGTACTTAATATAAATTTTTGTATATATTTGGGTATATTTCTGGATTTTTCTATTCTGCACTAATGATCTGTTTATTCATGCTTTGATATCAAGTTGCTTTGGCTATTATGCTTTGCAATATATGTAGAGGGTTAGCCCCATCTCCTTAATGATGAAAAAAGTAAGCAGTTGATCATTATTTTCACTTATTTACTTTTCCATACAAATTTTAGAATTAGCTTGTTCAGGTTTTTAAAAATTCTGTTGATATATTTATTGGAATAATATTAGAATTTTAAATTAACTTAGGGAGAATTAGTAGCTTCACTTGTTAAGTCTTCCTGTCCAGGATGAAGCATGTCTTTTCATTTGTTAAGTGTTTTTCTGTGTTCTTTATTAGCATTTTAAACTTTCTTTCAGGTGGGTTATGTGCATGTTTCTAGTTAAGTTTATTCCTAGGTATTTCACACTTAAAAAAAATATGTGTTTTGTTTTATTTTATTTTATTTTATTTTTTTATTTAGAGAGAAGGAGGAAGTGAGAGAGAGATAGAAACATCAGTTAGCTGCCTCCTAAACTTCCCTTACTGGGATTGAGCCCGCAAGCCAGGCGTGTGTCCTAACCCAAATCAGACCTTTGTGTGGGTTAATGCTCAACCACTGAGCCACAATGGCTGGGCAGTATTTTACGCATTTTGATGTTAACACATCCCTTTTAATGGTTATGTATGCTAAGAGTATGTATTAAGTTTGTTTCCTAGAATCATTCTGAATTTTTATATCTTTTTTCCCCTAGTCGATTCTCTTGCATTTTCTGAGGGGAACATGCAGTTTCCATTTGCACTGGTGGTTTGGGTGTTGGTGGGAAACCTTGCTCTTGGTAGTGTCTGTTTAAGGAAATAGATACTTTCTAATGCACTTATTCACTTAAATCATATAACTTGAGAGATGGAAGGGACCTACCTTGCTGAGGTCCAGCTTAGGAAACTGAGTTGTAGAGATTAAGTCTTGTTGGTCAGTGTGGAACCTGAGTTCCCAAACTCCTGGTTCAGTAGTGTTGGCTCTGGGCTAGGCTGAGAGGTCATTGCATGAGACTGGAGGATCAAACTGTGAGCAAAAGTTTCACTTTTGGCAGAGGTTGGTAACTCCTTCCTATTAATCAGTTTAGGAATTAACAAGCTACTGAGACTTGCACCAATATGGTTTTTCAAAGGTTGCGTATGTCCCCACACACCAGCTCTGAGTTCCTACCTCCAGGGAGTAGCACAACTGATGATTGGTCTCCAGTGAATCATCAAGCTGCATTTGCTGGAATAAATGAAAGCATTGTGAGAGCAGGAAATCAGGACAAACACCTACCCTTGCTAACCCAAACAGCTTCCCTTTCTGAGCCCCTGGAGATCAGTTATCACCAAATGGACAGATATACGCTACAAAGTTTTTGCAGACTTCACAGCTTGTAAATAAGATGCTGCATTCTTCATCCCCCCCCCCCCCCCCCCCCCTGTTGAATCTGGCAGAGGGAAGATCTCTGGCTCCAATCAACTGGGCAATGACCAGGAACTGTGCTGGCTGGGACAGCGATGACTCCAATTGAATGAACTTTATAAACCCACTATACTGAATTCAGAGCACCCTTTATTTTGATAACACTGGCATCTTGTTCCTGGAACATCATTGGGAGCACCTGATGTGTATGACTTATCATTTGTAAAGCCATGCCAAATACCAATTTATCCGTGTGGAGCACACTGGTGTAGCTTACACAATATTTAACATTTCTGTAATTCCTGTCATCCCATTTACTCTTTCTTATATTCTTATTATTCTTTGTCCCTTTACCAGGACTTCCTTTTTGGTTACCCTGTTCTTCTATTTACATTTTGTTGAGGACTTGAGAGTGTACAATAAACCTCTCTGACTCTTTGATACCACTAGATTTAGTGGTGGAATTTTCAGTTGGGTCCTTCCCGGAGAATTTCCTGTCCTCTGCTTTATCAATGGGTGAGAGATTCTTTTATTTGGGAACTTACCACAGGAAGCCTTTGGTGGGTGGTTCTACATTTTCCTGGAACCCTTCTCTTTTGACATTCATGATGCTGTAGATAAATCAGGGGTGTGTTGAAGTGGAAGACTGTGGGCTTTGAAACCATGCAGATGTGGGTTTGAATCCTGGCTCTCCACACCAGTTCTGCGGCTTCACCGAGTTACTTAACCTTTCCAGGCTGCTGTGTTCGGTGTTCAAAAAGGAGAGCAACATTACCACCTCATAACCCTGTCATCAGCCTCGAAGCCTTACTCAGCTTCAGCTGTGTGAGGGGTGGAGCAGCATTTGTAACCCTTGGCAGGGTACTAGCACAGTGCCTTCAGATAGACACTAATTTAGTTGCTTTCTAATTTTCATGTGCAGCCTAGAATGACATCATCCATTCATTCTCCACCCGTTAGTCTGAGAGCTCCAGAGAAACAGAACCATATATGTGTATAGTATGTATGTGTATGTGTGTGTATGTGTGTGTATATCTTTATGTCTGTCTATCTATCTATCTATCTATCATCTACAAAGAGATATTTATTTTAAGGAATTGGCTCACATCATGAGCATGGGGGCTGGCGAGTCTGAAATTCACAAGGCTGGCCAGCATGCTGGTGACTCAGATGAAGAGCTGATGTTGGAATATTGAGCTGAATTCTGCAGGGCAGTAGTCTGGAAACTCAGGCAGGATTTCTATGTTGCATTCTTAAGGATTATTTTTCCTTTGGGAACCCTCCTGCTGATCGGATGAGGCCCACACACATGATGGAGGTGGATCTGCTTTACTCACTTACTGTTTACATGTTAAGCACATCTAAAAAAAAAATGCCTTGGAAGCAACAACTAGACTGGCATTTGACAAAACAACTGGGTGACATCACCTAGCCAATTGGACATACAATTAACCAACACATGCCACTACATCGGCCATTGATCCTTAGCAACCGGCCTCAGTTCTCAGTCAGAGGTTAAAGGGCTTAATTGAAGTGATGACACAGCTTGGAGGGGCCTTCGGGACCTGTTGGAACTCATTCAGAGTCAGTGATTGGTGCTGGTTACTTTCTGAGGACACAATGTAGGGATGATGGTGGTGGTAGTGGAGAGGGTTTTGTAGAAGGGTGCTATCCTGAAGCACAGGAACTGCCCACTTCCCTCTGCTCGGCTCTGGGCTTGGCTCAGCGTGGCCTAGCTGTGTGACCCGGCCATAGTCACTGGGCTCTTCTGGGCCTTCGTTTATTTGTCTAGAAAGAGTGACATTTAGACTGGATGCACTTTTAGTTCCCTTCTTACTTTTTAACATGGGCTTCTCTGCTCCTCCT
The DNA here is from genome assembly GCF_014108245.1 of Pipistrellus kuhlii. Taxonomy (NCBI): domain Eukaryota; kingdom Metazoa; phylum Chordata; class Mammalia; order Chiroptera; family Vespertilionidae; genus Pipistrellus; species Pipistrellus kuhlii. The sequence goes on from NW_023425562.1 coordinate 34,480,019, forward strand.
GTTTTGGTACGTGATTTGCAGAGACTTGTTAGGAATTTACAGCTTGTGATTGAGTCACTCTTTTGGAAATGACTCCATGTTTTCAGAAAGCATTGAGAGTTGATATCACAGGTGTGTTGACCAGCAAAGTGATGCCTTTTTTTTTTTTAAATCGCTGTGATGTGATGATGTTATTTATCTAGTGAGTGCTCCATAGTGCTTTTTGTATTAAAAAATATTTTTAAAAGTTTGTCATAAAGACATTTTAAGCAGAAGCTCCAGGGTAATGACAGATAGACTGTCTGCATTAGCCTTCTTGAAATTTAGGGACTTGTAGAGAATATTGGAAAGAACTGAGGCTTTGGAATAAGACAGATCCCGATTTAAATCCTAGCTTTTCCACTTTGCCAGCTGTGTGAACTTGGTCATAATATTGAACTTCCTGGAGCCTCAGTTTATTCGTCTGTAAAATGGGGGTAGTGGGATTTCCCACAGGGCTGTTATGAAGTTGAATGAAATGCTATGTGTGAGCTGCCAAGTGACACAGAGTAAACTTGAAATAAAACTGAATTTCTTCCTCTCCCCTGGGCTTGTCTCTGAAATTCTGCAGGGCCACTCATAAGTTTGAGACAAGAAGTTTACTTTCAGAGAAATCTGCCTTTAAGGTGAGGTCACCTTCTGAGCTTGTCACATATGAAACGGGAAGGGCAGGCCATGTAGTACTTCACTTCACTTTAGAAACAGACAGTCTGTACTCTAGGAACTGGCGTTTCTTCCATTCTAGGAAGAAGTGATGAATCATTACAGGAAACATTTTTTTTCCCCTCAAGTACCAATGAAAGTGAATCAAAAACAAAACTTTCAGTTGAGAACAATTTTGGGAGGAGTCAGAGTGGAGATGGACATTCCAGGGCTGGAGTCAACATCTTTGAATTAATTAATCGTGGGTTTTAATCCCTATTATTCTCTCTCCAAGGCCTCAAAAGGCTTTTATATTGGGGGGAAAAAAAATAAACTTAATGAAATACAACTTACTAACCCTTAGAATGCCATCAGTGATAAGAAATAATAAATAGGCCTTAATGAAATAGAAACTTAAAGAAATACAACTCGTTAACCCTTAGAATACCATCAGTGATAAGAAACAATGGTAAATCAGGTTCTAAATAACTAACTAGAAATAGGCCTCTCTGGGTGTAGAGAAAAGGTCTCCCCAGCTGCAGAAGACAGCCTGGAAGGTGGAAGCTGCTGGGCGGCCCCTCCACTACCCTCCACAGGGTGAGCACAAGGCTCTGGCCACTCCTCCCAGCATCGCTTGTGCCGGATCAGGATGTATTCACCCTCTCTCTCCCCACCTGGTTTCATTCAAACCCGAAATTGCTATTAATTACCATTAACTAGTTTCTTTCAACTGCCCTGCTTTTCAAAGAAGATAGGTTTTAAATTATTATTTCCTTTAATTGTGGCTGGGATCACTTTAAGATACTCCAAATTAAATGTGATTTTAATTGAAACTCCCTAAATAGCTGCAGTTGGGACGTGGTGTCACTCACGCCCTTCGACGCATGTCTTCTTGGGCTGGTTGCCACACACCAGCCAGTCAGCTCCACTCTCACATGGAGGAAACCGCTGTTTCACACAGGACTGGCTTTAACCCGGAGCCGACGCTGTGGGGCTCCCTGCTTTTCTCTTCCAAAGTGGAAGGGCAGGCTGCTTTTCACCTCACTCTGGATCTTCCCTTGCAGCGGGTGCTTCCCTACATCTCAAGCCTGAGCAGCACTTTCAGACTGACCTCTGAGCTGACATTTATATGGTGAGAGAAAGAGAGTGAGGAAAGAGAGAAAGAGCGCTAAGGAGACATTGAGTGAGGGGTTTCTGTAGAGTGTGTGCCCCATGGTACCCCGCTCAGTGCTGGGCTGGGCCACAAGAGGCTGTAGCTTGTTGCATGTTTAGCAGCTTCTGTCTCTCACTTGGGCTGGAGGCCACGGTAGGTGGGCCCTCGGGGTGGGGGTGGGGGTGGGGGTGGGGGGAGTGGGAGTCCTCTGTATCCTTTGGGCAGTGGAGGGAAGGGGGTCCCTGTGGCTCAGATTCACTCCTGAACACAGGCAGGCTGAGATGGCCCGAGTCCTATTCACACATTCACTTCTTGAAGGTTTGCTGCCCACATTCCAGCAGGGTCAGGAAACAGGAAGCCAAACAAAGGAAAGAGGCACAGAGAAACAGACCCAAGGGGACAGGCAAGAAAAGATACACTCACAAAGCGGATCTAATAATTGGCTGATTCTGCAGACTTTAGAGAGAACAGCAATGGACATAGAAAGACTTTTAAAATTAAGTATTTTTACTTTAATGAAACCTACAAACAAAAGAGCACAAACATCACCTATATTCAGTTTAGTGAAGAATAATAATAATGCAAAAGCCAGAACCCACCACCCAGTTTAAGAAATAGAGCACTACCGGTGTCTTTGAACTCCTTGTGGGGCTAAGGAGCAGTTTTCAGTTACCTGTGGCTACTTAACCCATAGCCAAATGTCTGAATCCACCAGACATTTACATTTAAATATGTCAAATTATCACCTCTTTTGGCATTCTCCAGATAAGAATTGGTTTTAATTATTTAAAGGATTCCCTGCTTTCCCAAAGCCTTCTCATTAGCCTCTCCCCCACTCCAGACACTATTAGGAATTTCCCCCAATTTTGTTTGCAAAAAACAGGTTGATATCCATATAAGGGGATCTATTTCTGTGACTAACATCCACTTAGCTACCTGATTCTTCCTAAATCCTGTAGAGAGAGAACCAGGAATCCTTTCAGACTCAAGTACACAGCAAATGTTTCCCTTTGCAGCACGAATAAAGTACTCTATACTTTGAGATCTTTCAGGGTGGGGGTATGGGAGGATAGGTTGCAAATACGATTGTTCTCTATTTAATACACAGGCGCTGAGGCTTGCAGCAAAGATTTCTTCTTCCCTTTTTTGGCCTTTTCCAGAAGGATATAGTAAAATGGTTTTGTATGCAGGTATGTGCATTTTTCTAAAGAAAGCTTCATTGCTTTCATCAGATTCTCAAAGGTACTTGTGACTCAAAGTGGATTAAGAACCAGCGATCACTTCTGATTGCTGGTTTGCAATACAATGAGAAAAATAAAGACACAATTGAGGTTTTTTTATTGACTTAAAATGATGAGCATGCTCTTTATTCTGGGATTATATTCCTTGGAATTTTTTGTATTACATATTCTTTTCATTTATGGGATGACAGTGTTAGTAAATAGTAACTATAGAAAACAATTCTTTCTTGATAAATAAAAAGTTGATTATGCCTCCAATTACAATCTCCTCCCTCCCCCCCCCCCCCCACACACACACACACACTCTGGGAACTCACTCATCCAGAGAATTGCCTTTATATTTGCACATGATTTTGGAGTGTGCTGCTGCATCAGTCTCCTCCCACCGTCCCCTTACATGACAGCTGTCTTTTATTGTATACAAAGATAATTTGAAGAAAGTAATGTGGTACAAAATAAACGTAGGCATATTAAACATTTTAGGAATTTATTTGAGCAATAATTGGTTTGAATCTGGCGGCACCAAACCGGAAATAGGAGCGCTCTGTCCACAGGAGCCGGGGACAAGCCTTTCATAGAGAAGGTGCAGAAAGCAAAGCAAGGCAGTTCCCTGCTTGGCTATCGCTTCAGGTGGGCTGTTTGTGCTTGGTTGTCCTTAGGCTTCAGCTTCTCAACCTTGAGGTCTTTGCAGGCTTAGGCTTTGCCTGACGTAGGCCACTAAGGCTTTAGTACAGCTTCAGCCTAATGGCCTTCTTTTTAATTAATTAACCTCCAGGTCAGGCCCCACCCCAGACTTAGACCAGAAAAATCTAGATGTAACCACACTTCAGGGGATACATATTCATGTGGAAATTTGAGAAGCATGGATTTAAATGATCATTTAAAAAAAAACTTGTCCCACGTATCAATACACATCGTGTTCCTTGACTCGGTGGTTGAAGAAACAAAGGCTGGCACTGAGGAGGAAAGAGAGGGCCACTGAGGCTGTGGAGAGAGGAGTCATTGCTTAGTGATTGGTTTATGAATTTCTGGAGCCCTCTTGCCTCTTTCCTCCATGAGGACTAAATGTATGATGGAATGCACACCGATCAGGCGGTTCATCGATCGTAAGAAATGTCCCACTCTGGTGGGAAACGCCATAGTGGGGGAGGCTGTGCATGTGTGGGGACAGGGGCATATGGGAACTTTCTGCACTTTCCACTCAATTTTGCTGTGAACCTAACACTGCTCTAAAAATAATGTATTAAAACAACAGCAATCATTGAGTATGTGAGCCACGGGCTTTGCCAAAGATGGCACAGCCAGTAAGATAAAGCCCGTTCCATTCTTTTTTTATCCGTTTGGATAAAAGGTGCTTTTGAAAGAGAGGGTTTTGTCAAGTGCCATGATCTCATCATCTGGCAACACGGTTGGGAGAGGATCCAAGGGAAACCCAGGGCGTTGACGTGTGGGTGACTCAGGGGCCCGCATGGCCGACAGTGAGCAGCCCGGGGCTTGGAGTCGGAGGGAGGAGGCAGGAACCTGCCGGGCCCTTTCCACAGAGCTGCTGGGTAATGAGGACCTGGGGGCCTGGCTCTGGACTCCTGCCTGCCCAGAAGGGCTGGGCGCTGCCGTTTGCTTCTCTTTGGTGATCCGAGCTGTGTTCCCCTTTGTTCTTCAATATATACTTGTGACCTGCGGTGGGTCTTAAAGGGCTCTGCTAACCCCAGGCTGCCCGGGAGCCGGGTCAATACGCATTCCGGGCCAGGTCCCATGCTGTACACTTGACCACAATTCTTGGGGGCAGTTAGCATGCCTGAAACACACCATCGAATGTGTTTTGCTTGTTGTTGTTGTTGTTTTTTGTTTCTGTGTTTATTTAATGATATTACTAACCCATAAAGCTTTAAAAAATTTTTATTCCTGTATCTCATTTGATTTTCACGACAGTGTCTGGTGTATAGACGGGTGAATGATAGCATTAGGGAGTCCGGGTGTGTGTTACTCATCCTCTGGATAATGAAGGAACACAAGTTCAGAGGGTGAAGCGACTGGCCCCAGCTCCTTCCGGTGGGTGATGTACGTGGTGATGTGGGCACCGGCTCCCAGGCCTCGCCCTCAGGCATCCCCAGGTGTCTGGCTCAGGCTGCTTAACGACTAGCTAGGCCAGCAAACTAGAGGGTGCTTTACTTGTTAGCCTTTGAGGAAGACAGCTAACCCGGTGTGTATTTGTGGAATTTCCCAAAGCTAGCACTTTTACAGGAGATTCTGGATCAGGGTGGAGAACAAATAGGACAAAGCAGTTCTCTAAGAGAACATTCCCCCCCCCCCCCCCCCCCCACACACACACACACACCTCTTCCCATTTGGCTGTGCTGTTGTGGCCGGGCACTTAATAAAATAGCCTTCCTTATTTTTACCCACGGTGCTACGTTTTAAGAAATGACACACGGAGGAAAACAAGGCTGAGAGAAGTGGTTAGGTTTGGCTTAGGGATGCTCAGCTCAGGACTCATCTGAACCATGAAAAGGGAACTACGAGGAAGCCAGGGAGTTGCTGACAGGTTATCAGAATTTGAGACAAATGGTCCAAGTGGCTGTTTAGCATCTTGGGCTTTCACAGTTTCCATTTCAAGCCAATAACTCACTCTGGGGAGAAGGGCCCCAAGTGACCTGTGCTCCACACCTGGAGTGGTTTGCCCGGAGGTGGCTTCTTCATTAGCAAATGTGCGAAATTACTAATTAGCACCCTTCACTGTGCTAGAGCAGCGTAGGTTATAGGTGGGTGTGAGGAGAATCCCTCCCCTCCTCCTGCCCTCTTCCTCCTGAGAGACTTGGGTTAACACTGGGAGGATGTCTCTGCTAACAAAGTCACCATAGCAGCCACGACTTTTAAAACTGAAAGGATAGATGTCAAAAGGATCTAAAAAAACCCACACAATTTCGAATAAAACAAACAAAAAACCCCCTTAGCACTACTGTCCTAATGTGATTGCAGTATTTTTATATTTGCATTTTTCCTGCTCTTTGCCTACATACACATTTACTTGCCATTGTGATAAGCTCATTGTAACATCCCTGTTTAGCTTTGTGCTTTTTCTCCTAGTGTTATACCATACATGCTACTCTAATTTGTACATTGTCTTCAGCATGATCATTTTCAGTGTCTGCACAACAGTTATCACACTGACACCTCAATGTACTAACCCAGTGGTCGGCAAACTCATTAGTCAACAGAGCCAAATAGCAACAGTACAACAATTGAAATTTCTTTTGAGAGCCAAATTTTTTAAGCTTAAACTTCTTCTAATGCCACTTCTTCAAAATAGACTTGCCCAGGCCATGGTATTTTGTGGAAGAGCCACACTCAAGGGGCCAAAGAGCCTCATGTGGCTCTCGAGCCACAATTTGCTGACCACGGTACTAACCAATACTTCTGGTTGGTGTATTGCTTATTTCTAGGTTTTTTAATTTATTGATTTGAGAGGGATAGAGAGGAAGGAGTAGAAAGGAGAGATAGATAGATAGAGATAGATAGAGAGAGAAGAGAGAGAAAGAGAAAAATTTGTTTCACTTATTTATGCATCCCTTGAGTGCTTCTTGTATGTGCCTTGACCAGCGATTGAACCTTCAACCTTGGCTTATTGGGATGATGCTCTAATAACTGAGCCGCCCGGCCAGGGTGGAATTGTTTTCTTAAAGAAATACCAGCAGTGACTGTGAAAGAAAGGATCTGGGCAGGTGGTGCCACTCTTGTGCTTCTATGGGGTTGGAGGGAGATGCTCAGTGCTCCCCAGCCATCTGCACTGGCTTCTGTTTGAAGTGCTTTCTCAGACCCTTGAAAATATTCCTCCTTGGTTCCTACGTAAGCTTCTACCTGCATTCCCTCCCATTCCCTCTCTGGCCATCTTTTCTCAGCCCAACTCTGCTCCTTAGACTCCTCCAGAACACCTCCCTCCCTGTCCCTGGAAGGGTCTCACCCGAATGACCCATCTTTTCAGCCCTGGCTCTTTTCTTGAAGCCCAGCGGCCCTCTGAGGGATGGAGAGGAGAGGGAACAACACATATCTGAGTCTTAGCCTCTGGATCCGATGTCTTATCTAAATATTATTTCTTATCCTCCTTACATCACAAGCCCACGAGGCAAGGGCCCTGCCTTTACATGTGCCGCGGAGAACAGAGAGCGCTGCTGGCACTTGGCAAGTGTGGACGCTGTGTTGTAAGGTGCTAATAGCTGGAAGAGGTGAGTGGATGTTCTGGGGAGGTAGGATCTGTGCTGGAAGTGGTGGGGCTTCCTGAGAAGGCCACCAAGGAAAGTCTTCACAAGAGGAGGGTGGTCACCCGTGTTTTCAGAGGTGTCTCTGGGGCCTCTGCTACTGGCAGCTATTGGTGAGTAGGTGTTTGAATGTCCACCTGAACAACACTTCCTGGAGCAGCTCAAGTCCTGCCAAGTTGAATTCAGGGCTAGAGACAAGGGATTGATGTGCAAACACCTCTGAAATAACCCTTCAGTGACATTGGGCAAGGGGACCCGGACTTCTTGACAATTTCTACATTTTAATATTTGAAGTTTCTGAATGAGGGGTAAATGTTAGAGAGGATTTTTCAGGAATAAAAACTCTTGTTGGGTCAAGCAGGTGGGATCATCCACTCTCCATTGACATCAACAAAGGGTAAACATTTAGTTTTTTAAACTTTATCCTAAGATATTAATGATATATACCTAACCTCCCTTGATAATTTTAGGTAAGGTTTTTCATTAGTTAAATAGAAAGTACATCAAGTGGGATAGAAATCAAAATCCTATCTGGTGTGGCCTTTTCACATCAGGTTTTAAAGCAACTTAGGTAAATAGGCTGTTTCTACAAATGGGTTCTCTCTAATGCAGTCTGTTTTTGCTTTTGAAATGTGTTGATGATTATAAATTTGCTATTATTGACTGGTTTGGCTCAGTGGATAGAAAGTCGTCTGTGAATTGAAAGGTCCCAGGTTTGATTCCAGTCAGGGGCATGTACCTTGGTTGCGGGTATATCCCCAGTAGGAAGTGTGCAGGAGGCAGCTGATTGATGTTTCTTTCTCATCAATGTTTCTAACTATCTCTCTCACGTTCTCTCTGTAAAAAAAAATCAATAAAATATATTAAAAAAATAAATTTGCTATTATTTTTATACATATTGCATAGGATGGATACCTATAACTTTTTCCATATTATTCTGTAGTTCATGAGTGCTTTAATATACATTTTCTCTTTATTCTTATAACAACTTGTGAAGTAGAGATAGTCTGCTTCCATTTTACAGAAGTGGGCACTGAAACAAAAAAGGTCAGGGGTTCCGGCTGTCAGGTGTTGAGTCAGAATTTATACTAGGCATTATTACTGTCCAGTGCCATGCTGTCTGTCCGAAATGGAAAATGATGGCACATTTCTGTTGTAATCTCATTTTTTTTTTTTTTTTTTTTTTTTTTACTTTTTGAGTATTCTGTGATTTACTCTTATTCTCTCCTCATAGGCTTTCTGTCCATCTCGTGGCTATCATTCATATGTTGTTAAAATTCCAGAGGACTCATTGGACTTTGATTGGTGAAATAGTGCACGTGGCCCCGAAAGGGCAGCCTTAGGTATTTTCAGGAAACAGAGCTGGAAGACAGGGGAACAGGGAAGCCGGGCAGCTAACAGCGCCAGTTGACACCATGGGAAGCCCACGTGAGGCACTACACAGAATTGTTCTGCCGTGTGGGTTGAAGAAGAGTTGGTACTTCTTAGTCATCATGGGGCTGGGCTACCTGCCCCAGAGGTGTTGCCAAGCTGCTGCGCTGATGCTGCTTGGATGTCCAGGGGGTTTAGGCTCCCCTGCATACACATGTTGGTGCCCTACCAGGAGGGAATATTTTTGTCAGTTTCTATCAGATAAACATCCTGTTTAAATTGCATTTTAGTTCAATTACATATATTGCTTACCCATGTCTTTAGAGTCTCTTGGTACGTCTGCTATTACTATTGTGTGACTTTGGGTAAGTGACTTAATCTCTCGGTACATCATGAAATAGAGATAATACTAGTGTCTACCACAAGGAGTTAGTATGTGGACTGACTGCTGAAACAAGATCCCTAATGAGGGTCCAAGAAATGTTAACTATTATCGTTATTATAAATGCTAACTTGTCTGTAATCTATTGTAGACATTAGGTTTGCTCTTCAGCTAGTAATGAGTACATTTCTTTTTTCATTTTAAAAGATTCTGGTAAAACATACCTAACAAAACGTACCATCTTAGTCATTTCTAAGTGCAGAGGCAGATGTGTGGCATTACGTACATTTACACTCTTTTGCAGAATACATTTAAAAAACGTATATTTTTATTGATTTTTTACAGAGAGGAAGAGAGAGGGATAGAGAGTTAGAAACATCAATGAAAGAGAATCATCGATTAGCTGCCTCTTGCACACCCCCCACTGCGGACGTGCCCACAGCCATGCCCTTGACCGGAATCGAACTTGGGACCTTTCATTCCACAGGCTGACGCTCTATCCACTGAGCCAAACCAGTTTTGGCCAGAATACATTTCTTAACGTGGGGAGTGGACCAGGGAAGGGATGGTGTGGGTGCCGTGTGTGCAGTGCTCACACTGAGAGTCCTGCTCCACATCTGGCTGCCTGTCCTGGATGGCGCAGTGCGGGAGCAGGCAGGGTGACTGGGCCGTGTCCCGCAAGGCAGGCATCCACTGTCCCACTGTTCTGTGAGCAACTGAGAGGCTGCGGCTCAAACAGTTTCATCCTGTCATCTCTCCAATTTGTTTTTATTTGCTTCCCTGGTTGGCTTCTTTTTGCTCAGTAAGTTCTTTGAACCTGGGAGGATCCAAGCTGGTGATATCATGAGTCTGGTAAGTATGGGATTAGCTGGAAAAGCAACGGACCTGAAGCTTGGCACACATGTCTGTGACTTCAATGGAGAGAGATATTTTTATTTATTTCCTATGTTCCTTCAACAAATATGTATTGAGTACGAGCTGGAAGTTGTAGTGGTCACTGTAATTCCACATAAAAGGATTTCATTCTCTTCCAGAGAAGGTTTATTACAAAACATTTCTAATATGTAGCTTTTTAGGCAAATGCCTGCTATACCTAATGTTGAATTTGTTATTTAATCCTTCTGGGCTTGTTTAGTTTAACACAGGTTTTAAATATATGTGGGAGATCCCAGGTTGACAGACATATTTAAACATCAAGGAGCCATCTCCAAGGTGGCTGCTTCATTAGTTACCTTGAACTCACAGAGTAAACTATTTGCAACCGAAGGGACCCATGTGGGCACACCTAGACACAACCACTTAGGGGCTAGCTTTACTGAGATATAATTGACCTATAACATTGTGTACAATGTAGTGATTTGATAGCCACACTAATAAAAGAGTAAGGTTGAAATTGACCATACCTTTGCGACACCCATCAGCCAATCAGAAGAGAGTATGCAAGTTAACCCAACAAAGATAGTGGGTTAATTTGCATACACAGGCCTGGAGTGGCCAGGGGCGTTCTGCACTGCCCCAGCCACTCCGGGTCTCTAGGCAGTGTGGGAAGGCAGAAAGGCGGCTCCGGCCAGAGCGAAGGCGGTGCTGGCAGCCAGGGGAAGGAAGGCCCATTCTCGCACGGATCTTCGTGCATCAGGCCTCTAGTATGTATATACTGAAAAATGATTACAACAATAATGTTAGTCTACACACCCATCATCTCACTTTTAAAATCTATTCTCTTAGCAACTTTCAAGTATATAATACAGTATTGTTAATTATAGTCACCATGCTGTGCATTACATACCCAGGATTTATCCATCTTATAACAGGAAATTTGTACCCTTTGACCACCTTCACCCATTCCCCCCACTATCTATGTATGGACACTTGGGCTGTTTCCATGTCTTAGCTTTGTAAATCATGCTGTGCCCTGGCTGGGTAACTCGGTTAGAGCATCATCCGGATACACCAAGGTTGTAGGTGTATTAGGATGACGGTATAAGAATTAACCAATGAATGCAAAAATAAGTCAGTACTCCCCTTCCCTTCCTCTCTTTCTCAAATCAATAAATAAGAATTAAAAACAAAACAAAATGCCATGCTGCAATGAACAGAGGGATGCTTATATCTCCTTGAGATAGTTATTTCATTTCCTTTGGATAAATACCCAGAAGTGGAATCATAGTTCTCTAAACCTCCATATTGTTTTTGGTAGTTGTTGTACCAATTCACATGCCCGCCAACAGTGGGCAAGGGTTCCCTTTTCTCTACATCCTCACCGACACTTCTTTTGTCTTGTCTTTTTGACATGAAGTTTTTATGTTAGCCATCCTTTCATCCACCCATTCATCCAAAAAGCATTGAATACGCTCATAGGCACTGGGAATTTTCCCGAGGCAGGAAATATACCTAGCATTTCCCCGTCTAGTCTGACTATAGAATCCCATGTGTTCGGTGGAATGAACTTTTGAAAACACTAAAAAGCGATACTCTTGAATTCCCTTTAGTACCCACCCTATAAAACCTAACCTGACTAGCATTTAGATCTCCTGGGTATATTTTGTGAAGAGTAAGCAGGGACTATAAATGGTTATATCCACGAGATGTTGTGAAAGCCATCTTTCTCCAGTGATTTGTGAAGTTGAAATTTTAGTTTGGATGAAAAGAATAGAGAAACAACATTCTTGAGTATGCAAGTCCTTCCCTCCTGATTTTCTAGATAAACAAAAACTGCCACCTTCTTTCATGCAGAGCCACCTGGCCTCTGGCCTCACACCTGGGGTGTTTCATCTCTAGGTATCTGATTGACCTGCCTTTCCACTCTCTGCCTCCTACTCCCAACTGGAATCCAGGGAGACGGCAGGAATTGCGCTACCACCTGGAGGTTCGGCGGGCACACCCCTGGGACGTTTGTGTTTGTGTTTGTGTGAAGCTGTAGAGGTCTTGGCTGGAAACTCACCTCTTGGATTGGGTCTAATATACTGGCAATGCCTAGAGAAATCTATCCCCAGTTTCCTGGGCCCCAGCTTCCACCCTCTCCCTGAAGCCACTTCTCTTTCCCACCCTTAATGGGGTAATGGGGTCGTGGGGGAGGGACTGCGGAAGGATATTTCCCTTTATGTAGTCCTTGAAGGTCAAAGAGTCATAAGCGTTTCCTCTGCGGAAGAACACGACTTCCTGACATGTTGCTTGCCTTGCTATCAGGTTTCTTAGCAGGAAGAAATAGCTTCTCCTTCCCTCCCACAGACATGCCAAGGTGTGGGGATGGTCATACCACAGAAAATAAGACCAGACAAGCTTCACGTCCTTCCCTAAATCTAGAGGAAGTAGAAGAATGAACTTACAAAACAAAATAGTAATTCCTTAAATCTGTAATAACTGCCTTAAAAACAACAAATGGCCTTATTGTCCTGTGTGACAACATGCTGATGGGCATGCTTAAAGAGCCACTTGGATTCTAAGGGTTTATTTTTATGCACGTGTGCGCATGATCATTATCAAAATAAGATAATGCATGTGAAAGTGCTTTGGGAGCAGTAAAAGAAGTACACTTGGGAAAGTGATTCTTACTGGTATTGCCCTGTTACTAACACCAGCTAGCAAAGCTTTGCTCTTTGTGGGCTGTCATGGCAGGGCCTTTGCTTTGGCTGGCTTTAACACTGAACAATGTAAAAACTCACCTGATGAAACACTCAGGATCCTAGAGCCAAAATACCTATCTTCTTGTCATGGTCCCTCAAATTCCCATCATTTATCCTGCTTTCATGCCAACTGGATGGGATGATGTAGTAACACATGCTCATCATAATGTAGCTTCGTTGGAAATTTAGTAGAGAGCAGATGGTGGAGGTGCTGGGTAAAAGACAGATCCAGTTTGAAATGGGGAAGCAGGCAGAGGGAACAGGTGGCCAGAGGTCGGTAGTGTTCTACAGTGCCAGGTGTCTGAGAGGCAGCATGCATGCCAGAACAAAGCAGAAGGGTCAACAAAAGCCTCACTTGCTTTATGTCTTTTCCCTGTTGTTCAATGTGAGTGACTCTGACAAGATCCTTGCCACGTAGAAGCTCATGATCAATGGTACAACGGAGATACAAGCACATTGAAAATATTAACAAATGCTTATGCCAAAGGACGCATTTTGATTATGGTAACTGCAGTCTGTGGGGTGAGTGATGGGAAATAGTTTTCAGATAGGGAGCCTGAAAATGACTTCAGGGGCTTCGGAGTGACAGCCTGGGGGTTCTAGCTGAGCAGCAGGAGATTCCAGGCATCAGATGATGCTCAAGAGAGGACTCAGAAATCTGGAGTAGAAATTTGCAGGTTGATTGCTGAAATATGCAGACACTGTCCTGGGTCAACACAGGAGAATTTTAACGGGTTGTAAGAAATCTTAATAAATATATCTTCCTTTCCCTAAACTCAGCACAAATGCTAGGTCCTTTGGTACATGTAGAGCAAGCATGGCAAACTCAAAGGCTAACATGGACCAAATAAACCAGGCATGTGGCCCACGGGCTGCGAGTTTGAAACGCTTGATGTGGAGTCTTACTGAAGGCCTGAAGGGGATGTCTGTGGCTTCTGAGCAGGCTTTCTGTGCCAGAGAAAACGTGTTAGCTAAAGATGTACACCATTGAGTCTGGTGGGAGTTGGTGCTTAGACTACAGGCTGTGCAGTGCTGCTGTGTGCTGTGCTTTTGCCAGAGTCTCTGGGTTTCTGAATGGCTTGTTTGCTGTATGGTTCCTGACACAATAAGTCTGCATCCTGTGGGCTAGCAGGTGCCACTCCCTTCTTGGTTGCTTGATGAAGCTAGTTTTTTTTTTTTCTTTTTTTTTCTGTCTTGGACTTTGGAGAATTTTCAGCTGAATTTACCTTGAAAGTGTCATTTCTTGCAAGTCCATTAATATGTTCATTAAGCCGAAACTGGTTTGGCTCAATGGATAGAGCGTCGGCTTGGGGACTGAAAGGTCCCAGGTTCGATTCCGGTCAAGGGCATGTACCTTGGTTGCGGGCATATCCCCAATAGGGGGTGTGCAAGAGGCAGCTGATCGATGACTCTCTCTCATCGATGTTTCTAACTCTATCTCTCTCCCTTCCTCTCTGTACAAAATCAATAAAATATATTAAAAAAAATATGTTCATTAAAACCTATGTTTCTAAAATCAACCACACATTTATTAAAAAACCACCAGGATTCTGAAAACTTGGGCTTTTGGCCAGATCCTGCCTGTGTTGAAGCTGATTCTCAGGAACACAGAGAAATAAGATAGAGGAGAATGTTCAAACTCCCCAAGGCTCAGAATTGTGACTTATAATCGTGACTCCCAAATAGTTAAAATTCCAGAATATCCAAAGCCACTATTTTAAATATATAATAATTGCTTTTTGAGGGGTGTCTAAGGTCAAGCTAATACTTGAGGGTGAATGTACAAAAGCCAAGGACCCTTATTTCAAGGGTTTTATAACAACAAACCATCCCACTGCTGGATACTGGAACTCCTGCTATCCTTGCAGTGCTGTCCCAGGGGCTGTGGGAAATACAGAAGAAATCTAAGTTTCTGTCCTTTAAGAGCTCGTGTCTAGCCAAACATTAAGTAAGATCAGCACACAGGAAACAATGAGTCCTATCTCAGGATGCTTTTGACTGCGAGAAACAAAAACATCACTCGAAACTGGCTTACACAAGTAGTTGGACAAGTAATTAGACATCAGAGTTAGGGCTGGTTTTGGCTAGAGGTCCAGAGGCTCAAAAACATCTAAGATCTAGATGCTTTCAGTCATTCCCCCCTGCCAGTCCCGAGGCTCTCCACCTTGGGCTGCAGGATGCAGCTGGCAGCAGTTAGCTAAGGCCCTTTCTTCACCTCCAGTGGGAGAGGGTTGGCATCCAATTGCTCTCCCAGAAGAGCAAGGAAATTCTTTTCCCATAAATTCTCAGAAGGTCTCCTATCATTTTTCATTGTCCCTAATTAGTTATGCACCCAACCTTTGGCAATGGCGATGACTGTACTATAATTGGCTCAAATTAACTAGGGTTTACCACTGGACCTGGTATAAAGATCAGCATCCACTGAAGCATAGGACTGCATGGAAGAGGGTAGGTACCAGAAATGGGTTTAATTGAAAGGGGGTCCAGGGAATGCTGGGTTAAGGAAAATTCAGCTACCTTCTGATGATGCTGAATGTTATTGGATGGACAACCTCGTGTGGAGTCGTCTTTGGAAATGTGTCATTTTTGAAATACAAGGTGGTGGGGGCTGACGAGCTCTACACAGTGGAGGCAAGAAGAATTTGAAGTTATGGGGAAGGAAGGGGGAGAAAATCCAACAAAGAGAGAGGCGCCAGCAGGCATTTCCTGGAGTAGGGCAGAGACAGAAAGGCCCGGGGTGATGGAGGGGGAGCAGCATATGAGAAGGTTGCTGAGAAATGTCTAATAAAGATTTTGGAAGTTGCTGTGGGCAAGTGCAATGGAAACTCTTTCTCCTGTGAAACCCTATGAGTCCTTCTCTGAAATGCTATGTAAAGTTAATATTTTTTCAGCAATCCTTTTGCTTTAGTGTTAAGGTTTAGGAATATTCTGCAGTTATGCTCTTATTCTTCAAATTTGCCTTTCTGTGACTATTTTGGGCCACATTTCTCTCCCACACAGGCTTCTACAGCAGGGGCAGTGGAGTACATGCCTTCCTTCATTTATTCATTACAATGTGGTAGGTACTCCTGTTTCTCCCATTTTATAGATGAGAAACTAAGGCTCAGACATATTCAGACCACACTCAGTCAGAGCGAATCCCAAATTTACCCGGAGCACACAGTCCTAAGCAGTGACTTCACCTCCTCCTGCATTTCTGGAGGGATTTGGAGATGGCCTTTCAGATAAACGGTGGAGACCGTAGGCCTGGAGTCTGTTTCCAGACTCACAGTCCAGTGCTCAAGCCATAGTCGCTACAGTGAGCTTGGGCCTCAGATGCCTCATCTGTAAGATAAGGGAATTGCAGTAAATTAGGCCTTGCAGCTGTAACATCTGATGAACCTATGATGTGGGTGAGTGTGGGGCCTTGGGTTACTACTACATTGAGTTCCAAGACTGAGGTGAAATATTACTTTTTCAACAGCCATGGTTTATTAAGTTAAGTCCATTCTGTCAATATTCAACGAAATTTGAACATCTCCTAAGGGCCTTTTCTAGAAGTGCCCAAGGCAGATAAAACCCTCAGTCCATCCACGTAACGTGTTTTACTCAAAGAAATACGCAGGAATGTCTTTTGGGGCAGGAAAGTGTGAGAGTTTTCCATTGTTAGCATTCCTTTTCTGCTTGCCCTAACAGGCTGATCCTCTACTTCTCTGTAGGAGTCAGGACCTAGTTTGCCCTGATCTTACTTATTTTTTTTTCTTTCATGTCAGAGAATCTGAGCCAAGAGCAGGAGATTTCACTTGCCACACTGCTTTCCTAAAACAAAGTTCATGGTAACGAATTCTCCTTCACAAGATTAGTGAGAGAAAGATGGCAGGACGGACTAGCCAGGCCCCTCACCCAGCAGGCCCCTCACACAGCCTAGCAGATGGTTTCTTAGGTATGAACGAACAAATGCACTCATGACTACATGATGGACTTTGCAGAAATTAGGCAAGGGCAAGTGCATCCTGAACCTGGGAGACTGAAAACCCTTCAGATGTCATTTCTATCTCTTCAGGTTTGCTCGGAAATTTCTCATGCTGTAGATCAAAGATCAAAACGAGCACTGGATGATTACATAGCTTTAGTGTTTATGGGTCCTCACTCACATGATCTCCTTTACGTTTTAGAATTGCATGATGGGAGCTGAACCAATTCCTTCCAACCTTATATGATCTAATCCAATTTATTCCAGGTCACATATATTAGCAGATTCAAAAAAGCCTTAAGGAGACAAGAACATACACGAATTCAAATTGTTTCCTACCCTGTTTCTCCCTGCATGACACCAGGGCAGCTCTATGCTGGCAAAAAAAATCTGCCTTATTTTGGAAATGAGGAATGTCTCAGTAACCAACAGGGCACATGTGTTCCTGTATCTTTCTTTTGTTTAATCCAAATATTGACACTTTCTCTCTTACATATTTAAGATGCCTAATAGTAGCCAAACAGTATTACTCAAATTCCTTAAATCAATGATTAAAGATTTTTAATCTTGTCTTTCAAACAGCACACTGCAACTGAGCCCACAAGGATGGCCGCCAAACCACGCAAAGAGATGAGTTGTAGAGTAACTAAAGAAGTCTTTTCTAAAAAATCCAAATTAATTCTTGCTTGATGCTGATTCATAGTAGATCTCAGTTTAATTCCTTTCACGACTTAATATATGGTTTATTAGGCATGAATAAATAAATGCACTCACAACCACGCTGAAGTCAAATCAACTATTGTTATTTTTGAATTTATCGTCTTACCATCTAATAGAGAATCGTAGGAATTTAGAACTGGGAAAGACTTAGGAAAACTTTTATTTATATCAAACCTAAAAATTGGAGATCCAAGAAAATAAAAAATTTCTGAAATTTTTGAGCTAGTAAGTGACTGAGCCAGTTTTCCTGACCTGGACTCATTGATTTTCCTCCACCAGCATGGCAAAGCCCACTACCAGCTGTGACCTCAGTGCTCACTCTGAGGGAAGCAGTCTCAGGCTGAACCCGGAGTTAGGAACTCATACAGGCAAGACACCTGTAGAAGCTGTGGCTGTCCTCCTGGGTGCTCAACTGAGAACCTATTAAGAAAATGGGAACATTTCTCTTTCTAAAACCTATTCATTCGAGAGTAGGGGCTGAGAGTTTGCTTCAAAAGCATTTATCATCACCATTATCACCATTAGTATTAAAATATTTTACATTTTGTGGGATTAACTTTGTGGGATTTCAGAGCACTTACATATGTGCTACCTTATCTTCATTGTATCTTTGAGTGGCAGGTACTAGTCCCATACAACTGGTGAGAAGTTTGAGGTCATGTGTGTGATTTGCTGGAGGTCACACAACCAGTAGATATGAGTAGGTAGTAGGTATACGCTGTCACTAGAACCCAGGTCTTTTAAATCCACTTATTTATATTAAAATTTCTGTTACTGAGATAACAAATAGTTCTATAACTCTGAGGGAGGAATTTAAAACTGTGATATTTATTTTTTATTTGTTTCTCAATTGATTTTAGAGAGAGGGCAGACGAGAGAGAGAAACATCAATTTGTTGTTCCACTTATCTATGCATTCATTGGTTGCTTGCATGTGCCCTGACCAGGGATGGAATCTGCAACCTTGGCCCATCAGGACAACACTCCAATTGGCTGGATTACCTGGCCAGGACTAAATCTTCTGTGAATTATGTTGAAAATTATTGGATTATTTGAATCCTCTTAAGTCACTCGGTTTGGTCTCTGAATTTCTGAAAGGACAGTTCATGACTGGTTCCTGCTTGGAAGGTTCTCATTCCAGTGTCCACTGTGTGACCAGGGCGGTCCTGGGGTCCACTATGGCCCTGGACCCAGCTGCACCTCAGTTTCCCTCAGGGAAGATCCTGTGTTAGGCTGGCGATTGGCCTTTACTTCCCAGAAAGCATTAGTGTCAGCAGCACTTCAGACAGTCTCTTGTGCATTTTCCAAATCCTGAAACTTGTGGATTTCTTGAAATTTCTCTTAAGATCTCAGTGGCTTATTCTAATGGTTACACAGGGCTGGTTGGGCCAATTTCCTTAGGGCACGACCTCTCTTTGGGAGAATTCTGTGCACACAAATCATGGATGGAACAAGGAAGTATTTTTATTCATGTATCCTGCGTTCCCTTTTTTCTTTTGAGTAGTCTACCAAAGGCTTCAGGATTATCCCTCTTGCCTGCTCCTCGCCTCAAATGTAAACAGACCATAAATTCTGTAGTAAAGCAGTGCAAAGGTTTTAAAGACTGTGTTTACAACCAGGCTTGATCTCTAGAAACTGAACTTTACTCAAGATTGAGAGAAATCCAAGGAAGAAAGAAAAGAGAGAGAGATAGCTTGCATTGCATAAATCTCTCTTTGTACCTCATCGTCCCCTGATCAGAGAGAAACGCATTACTGGTATTCAGAACCCGGTGTTTTCACCTATGGACATCTGCAATACAAAGTTAATGGCAGTTGGGTTGTTTGCACGGTGTCTGCCCACAAAACCTGCTCCTCACGTTTAACGATCAGTTTGTGAGGTGTTTCAGATCTGCAGGATGGCTACTGTGGATAGGAGAGAATATTCTGAGCTTCCAATGTTTTCGTGTTTGTTTTTTTTTTTTTTAATATAATCTTTAAAAAAATATTTATTTGTATTGATTTTAGAGAGGAAGAGAGAAGGAGAGAGAGATAGAAACATCAATGATGAGGGAGAATCATTGATCGGCTGCCTCCTGCATGCCCCGTATTGGGGATTGAGCCCACAACCCAGGCATGTGCCCTGACTGGGAATCCAACCATGACCTCCTGGTTCATAGATTAAAGTTCAACTCCTGAGCCTTGCTGGCCAGGAAATATTTTTGTTCTTTCAAGAACTCTATCCATGGACTCAAAGGCCCTCTGAGGGCCCACTGAACCCCGAGTGCTATGATTCCTATAGCATTGGATCCTGCAACCAAGCACCAGGAAGAGGCATGCAGAATGGCCATTAGAGATGGTCCCAACATTTGGCCAACTTGCTGGGACCTCCAAAAGTCCAATTTCCCCCCACTTCCATTCTTAGTGGAAATATTTTCAAGAGACAGGCAAGTTGAGGTTGTTTGCAGTTCCTGGAAAAAATGAAGGGTTGAACCTGGGAATCTGGGGGTGGCTCCACCATTTAGACTCCCTGGGGAGATGTCATCAGTTAAAAAATTTGAGACGGTTTCTCATGACCACTTCCATCATCCTCCTTGGCAAGAGGATCTGAAATAACATTTACCTTTCCCATTGTTTGCAATTAGCAGCATGCAACAATGAGCGCTGGGTCAGCTGACCTTTCCCCCACCCCAGACTCCTTCCACATGAATCCCAGCTGGCCTCATCCCCGTAGTCACTCCCGTACCCCTCTCTACCCAGAACTACACACAGCTGTGGCCAGTCATACACTTTCTTTGGGTTATGTCTGCTTTTATTTCTCACCTGTGTTTGCTTTGTCTCCTGCTTAGGGGTGTATTATCAGAGTTGCACCTAACAGCACAGTGAAGGCCAGTGACTGACTCTGCCTTGTCACTGATGGAGAGCTGAGTCTAGAAGACTTTAAAATTCAGCTGGCAGGACAGGGGTAGGCTGGTGTGAGAGTCTGCTCTGTGCAAGGTACTGGGCTGAGGACAGTGACTGAACCAAAATGTGGATTTATCACAGCTTCTATCAGTCCCTGCTAAAGCTACTCAGTAATCATGATAATACATATTAATCTCAAGATTATAATGGTTAATATTCAATTCTGTGTGAAATTCTAAAGGAACTTGGCTTTTTAAAATTTTCATTAAACTTGTCTTATAACTGCTTACTACAAAAATATTCCCTTACGGCAAGTTCTCCAATTCTCTCCTTTAAAACTCATCCTCTCCTATATAACATCCGGTACCTTCCACTGCCTACTTCAGTGGTCTACAATGATGGGATTTGAGGGGCCTGAACTCAAGAAAATTGATGTCAATATTGATCAATACCAAAACCTTCTCTCAAGGCTAGCAAGTGTCAGAAACAGACATTTTACTTGAAATGTCATAAATTTCAGGGTGTAATAGAGGGACTATGATGAATACTTGTGTCAGAAGTGGGTGGAGGTAATTTTGCTGTGCATTTTCTGCCAAGCATGGGGTAAATAAATAACACCCAGCGAGTTAAAACTTTGTTTAAACAGTGGTTGTCTCACTGGATATCAGAATTATAAATGCGCCCGAGGTCTCTTTTATACCTTCCTCTGTGTACAACAACCCTGACCCCTAATGAAACAGTTTTTGTATTGCTTTATTTTCTTTAAACACAAAGTGTTAAGTGACAAAATCAGTAGTGAAAGTTAAGCTTTCAGCATTCAAAAACTCACTGGTATGCCCTAGCTCAGTGGTTGGCAAACCAAGGCTTGAGAGCCACATGCCTCAATCAGATTGAAGACAGTTTTAGCAAAGGCCAGCTTAGGAGTACCCTAATTAAGTTAGTAATAATGTACCAACCTATATAGTTTAAGTTTAAAAAATTTGGCTCTCAAAAGAAATTTCAATAGTTGTACCATTGATATTTGGCTCTGTTGATTAGTGTATTTGCTGATCACTGCCCTAGCTTGTTAGGCTCAGTGGATAGAGTGATGGCTTATGGACTGAGGTTCTGGGTTGGATTCTGGTCAAAGGCACATACCTCTGTTGCGAGCTCAATCCGGGCCCTGGTCTGAGCATGTATGGGAGGAAACCAATCCATGTGTCTCTCTCACATTGATGTTTCTCTCTCTCTCTCTCCCTCCCTTCCATTCTCTCTAAAAACAAACAAACCACAAACTCACTGGTGTGTAATGTAAACCCAAAATAAGTGAGTTCTTGGTGAGAACAACTGGCTCCACGTGGCCCACTCCTGGATGATCTACATGTTGTGTGTAAATGATCTCCCTCAGTCTTCATAGCAACCTGTGAGATATGTGTGGTCATCTCATTTTACAGATGAGAAAGCTGAGGCTCAGAAGGTAGAAAATGTGCCCAAGAGCACAGAGCTCTCAGTGCTGCAGCAGGGTCTGCATCCAGGTCCATTGGACAGCAAAGCTCTTGCTTGTTTGCTGCATGATATTGACACAGAGTTGGGTTTGGCATGAGAGGGAACCAGTTGGAATACTATCTCAGATATTTTCCAATTCATTTATTTTAAAGGGACAAGAGGGAAAAGGTCGTAAATTGCTTTATTGCTTTTTTTCACCTCCCATTTTATTGGTTCTCCGCCCCATTCTCCCCCCACCTCCCAACTCCAATTCTTCTCTTGGTCACCTCAAGTCCTGCCTAGATCCTATTTTATTTTGTAAAAATAACTTATTTTAAAGTAATTTGTAACTTGAGGAAGTGTTAAGAACCATACAAAGAAACTTTGTATCCCTTTCTCCCATATTCCCCAACTACCTTGTTTCCCTGAAAATAAGACATCCTCCGAAAATAAGACTTAGTGCATGGAAAAATAAGACATCCCCTGAAAATAAGACCTAGAGCATCTTTGGGAGCAAAAATTAATATAAGACACTGTCTTATTTTCGGGGAAACAGGGTATTAACATTTTATATTTGCAAGCTTTTTTCTTGCCTTCTCTCTCCATATATGTAGTTTGATTACACATATTATACATACATACATAATTAATATATAGTCTTTCATGAGGAGATCACATCAATACCTCTTCCCACCAGCCTCAGTCTTCATTAATGACTCCCTTATGAGTCAACCCCAAGATGATGGTTGTCAAATAATGGGTTTCTATTGTTGTCATTCCTTCTGCCTTCTACTGACATTCTACTGCAAGCAGAACTTTCCCTTTGCCATTCATTTGCTTCCCTATATGAATGGATGCATGGATCCTTTTATTTCATCTATTGCTATCATTATTCACTTTTGATACTCAAAGTGACACATATCTGACCAGTGGGAACCTCTTCGAACTGGCTCCTGTCAGGACCTCATCATTCTTCCAGCTTTTCCTTACTTTCCTGCACAACAAGCTGTTCCAGATTTATTGCTCCCACCTACAGGGCTCTCTGGTTTCCTATAATGGAGGGTGGCGTTTACAAACTCAATATCTGGCACACACACACACACACACACACACACACACGATAGCCATTTCTGTACATGTGTTATAAAATGGGTGAACGCTGATGCCTCTAATTCGAATCCAACGCCTCAATATTTGTGTGGGCCTTCTCACTTTCATTATTTGTAGATTCCTTCTTGAATGATGAGAAATAGGCTTCCATGATCCTTGATACTTATTTGCTCTACCCCTTGTATGCCACTGATCTCTCTTCTGCTCCAACTGCCTGTTTCATCAACTACCTCAATGGATCCCCATTTTCCCCATCTGGTCTCTGTGTTGGCCACCAGGCATGCTGCCAGCTCTGCAGCATCCCTCTCCTTTCACCTCTGCTCCCAGGCACACCACTGCCTCCATGCCCCCAAACCTTCACCCATCCCCTGCCTGCACTGCTTCCCCTGGGTTCCCTGCTGTTTCCGCACAGGGAAGAGAAGTACCTCCTATTTGGTACACCTACAATTTGAGCCCAAGTAAAGATATGCAAAAGGAGCAGCAAGCTTGATAAATACAATGGAGCTTTCTTTTCTTTTTAATTTTGCATGAGCAGTGCTCAGTATTTTTGATGATAGTTGTTGTTTGAAACATATTAATGACCATCTAATAAGCATAGCACTGCTCTTCCATTAATGAAGTGAACAAAGGGAACACCTTTAATTCATTTTAGGAGGAATTTCATGTGCATCTGTATAATACTGTCTCTTACTATGACCCACAATGTTTTGAGTTTGATTTTATAAATACCACTTTATAGACACCATTTCCCGACAGCCAGAAAAGCTCAGTGCTCACTTTTTTTCTTACTTTTTATAAGTGTACAAAGAATGTTTCTATAAAATTTATCACCTGGCATACTAAGGAGGGAAGAGGGAAAGAAGAAGGTAAAACCCATATATAACTGGGGAAAAAGTGGAAGTCATAAAGTTATAAAGTTGAAATAAGATCAGCCATAGAAACCTCAGACCTGTTTTCTACCCGTGCCTTTTGAGGAGGATGTGGGAGGGATGATGGACATCTGTGATCCTAAAACGAACTGGTTTAAACTTCTCTCCCCCAACTATACTACTTTAGTCAAATCAGGACTTTGAAATCTGCTTATTTTGAGAGTTATTATTTTAAGGATTCTCCCATTCAGAGTAACCAGTAAAAAGTTTTGAGCAAGTATGATTGTCAAGGTCCTGTTGGCATTTGAACGATGCAGAACACGTGGGTAGCAGAAGGCAGGCCTGGTCCCTGCTGTGTCATTGTAGGCCAATTATTTCACTTCTCAGTCTCAGTTTCCTCATCTATAAACTGTGGGTACTATTATGTAGGGTTGTCCTGAGGAATTAAAAATAAACAGAGGGAGAGAAAGAATGGGCCTAGACTTCTTAGCACAGTGCTGGGTACATATGCAGGGTCCAGTGAGTGGAAGTAATAATTATGAATAAAGCCTAACACTTGGCCCTTGACCTTAGTTGATGCGGTCTAGTTTAGTCAACGAGGTTCAAGTACAGGAGAAGTCAAAGCACCATCCTGTTAGCTTGCCTCAACTGGTGTTGCCACTACTCCCAAAGCACAAAAGAACTGGATATTTTAGAGGTTAAGCACAACCAGTGTTTTCCTGTTCTTCCCTCCCCCAAATGCCAAGAGCGTTTCCCCCAGCCCCCACCTTGCCTGCTTTAGAACAAGCTCTCCAGGGCGGATCCCCAGAGAAGACCTGTGCCTGTGACAAGGTAAGGAGGGAGCAGCAGAAGCAAGGCAGGGAAGCAGAGGTCCCCAAGCAAGGGTGCAGTTTCAGGAGGAGTCCCAGGGGGTGGAATCTAGGAATGCAAGCTATGCTCAGAACTATCCCAGCACCTGCGGGTGACGGGGCTGGGTTGGCCTAGGGGAAGGAATTCCAGGCCCCCTGACTTGGGGTAAGGTGGTGCCATTAGCCTAGGGGTCATCCACCGGGGAAGAGCGGAAGAGCCTGGGGGTGGTGTTATGGGATTGAAAGCACCTTGAAGTGGGGGTGGCAGGGAGGAAAGTGAAGGCCATGGCTGGAGTAGCAACGATCCTTCCTCTGGAGCCCACTCTAGCACTCAAGTTATGGAGTGCCGACCAGGCCCCAGATGATCCACCTCTCTCTCCTCCCTTTCCTCTTTTGGGTTCTTCCCTGTCCACAGGAAGGCCATGCAAAGGCCTGGCACGTCTGCCTTGGTTCCCTCCTCTTTGCCAGGCTGTGCCATTAAAACATGACTTCTGTCCTGCTACCCCACCTTTTAAGCCCTAGATACTTCTCAATGCAGTTATTACCACCAGTAGGAGTCATGAATTCACGGTGAGAGAAGAGCCATCTGTCCCTGGATGGGGCACAGTGAATTGCCAGAGAGGCCGTCCCCACACTGGGAAGGCTGGTGTGCGGAAGAGGAGCGCCTAGGGTGGGAGTTAAAGGAGAAAGTGCCCAGGCTTAACCCGGTCTGGATGGCAGGCTTGGGATTGGGAGATGAGAGAGGAAGACATTCTGGCAGTTGGACTGATAAAGAGGCAGATGGGTGAGGTATTGAGGTGAACCATGAATCAGCCCGTTTGTCAGTGGTGCCCAGTGGGGAAATGAGGGAATTCCTGGCAGGGGCGAGGAGATCAGTTGAGGAAGCTGAGCAGCAGCTGACCCCCCAGAACCCAGTGGTCACCTTAAAAACAGAAGGGACTTTCTTCTGGGACTCCTGAAAATTTGGGCCAATTTTAGAGCAATTATTTTAGGAGCTACATATTAAACATCCAGACAAATTGTTGACTCACACATAAAATCATGATTTTGTGCAGAGTTGGGGAATTTTGACACTCTATCTCACTCTCCAGTGGTTTGAAGAAGGTAGAATTCCAGTCCGGATTGTGTGGCTCAGTGGTTGAGCATTGACTTATGAACCATGGTTCAATTCCCTGGGAGGGAATCAATGCACAGGCTTGATCCCTAGTGTAGAACAGCCAATGATTCTCTCTCATCATTGATATTTCTCGCTCTCTCCCTTCCTCTCTGAAATCAATAATATTATATATTTAAAAAACAACAACATTCCAGCCCTGGCTGGGAGCTCAGTGGTTAGAGGTCCGGCCTTCACAAGGAAGAGTGTCAAGTAATGTACCTGGTTTACAGGTTTGATCCCTGGTCCCCACTGATTGGAGGCAACTAATCAATCAATCAATCAATCAATCTCTCTTTCTCTCTCTCTCTCCCTCTTTCTCTTTTTCTCCCTCTATCCCTCCTTTCCACCACCTGAAAATAAATGGAAAAAAATATCTTCAAGTGAGGATTAACAAAAACAAACCCCAAAAATTTCCATGAAATTATATTAATCTGAGTTTTTTATTTTTATTTTTATTTATTTATTTTTAAAAAATATATTTTATTGATTTTACACAGAGAGGAATTGAGAGGGACAGAGAGTTAGAAACATCGATGAGAGAGAATCATTGATCAGCCGCCTCTTGCACACCCCCTACTGGGGATGTGCCCGCAACCAAGGTACATGCCCCTGACCGGAATCGAACCCGGGACCTTTCAGTCTGCAGGCCTACGCTCCATCCACTGAGCCAAACCAGTCCCTGCTTAATCTGAGTTTTTTAAAAGGGAGGGTG
Source organism: Pipistrellus kuhlii (assembly GCF_014108245.1). Lineage (NCBI taxonomy): Eukaryota > Metazoa > Chordata > Mammalia > Chiroptera > Vespertilionidae > Pipistrellus > Pipistrellus kuhlii. The sequence continues at coordinate 34,506,414 of NW_023425562.1, forward strand.
GGTGGGAAGTGACCAACCAAAGAATTTGTAGGCATATAACCCCTGGACACAGATCAGAGGTGGTGAAGGCCTGGGGCAAGGGGCGGAGACAGGCTAGAAAGTGCAATGGGGGGGAAAATGGGGATGTATGTAATACTTTTAGCAATGAAGATTTAAAAAAATAAATAAGTAAAATAAAAGTGAGCCTCAATGTCTGTGATCCTGATACATTTAAGAGACAAATGGGGGTGTGAGTTACAGGGACTTGACAAACAATTTTTGAATGATGAGAAGAATTTTCTTAGACCAGTATTGCCATAGTTAGATGTTAATCTTATCTCAATCTTGTTTTGCACCAGGGAGGGCCTCAGGGCTGGGTTTCAAAAGGATGATGACTGCGGAGAGAGCCAGAGGAGAGCCGTGGTTTGGTCTGTTGAGGGGGTGTTTTTGTGGATGCTTAGAAGCTCCAGCTCCTGAGAAACCACAGGTTCTGGAATGGGAATCAGGAGGATATGTGTTGAAGGAAATAAATCATTTGTTTTGCTAAATTCTTTAAAATGTTTAATTTTATTTTTGACATAGATGAGTTCAATAACAAAAATTAATTATTTTATAATTATTTAAAATTATTTTAATTTTAAAAATTAAAATAATTGAAAAATGGATTAGAATGCTAATTTGTAGATATGGCACAAAATGACAAGATGTACACATTAACACACACCACGTACAGAAACCCTCCCTGTTGATCCATTGCTTAGCCACCAGGCTTGCTCCCAGAAGGCACCACTGGTGCCAAGGCCTCGTGCCCTTGCAGAGGATCTCTGTGCATCCATGAGCAAATTTCCCACGGAAGTGGCTGCATAATAGACATAATAGAGATGCTATTCTGTTCCCTTTTTGCCCAACTCAGTATCTTAGAGATGATTAATCAGTACATACGGAGCTCTCTCATTTTTAAAAATTTATATTTTAAATTACTAAACAATCAGGTATTATAAAGCTTTTAAATAATATAGAAATATACACAATAAAAAATGGAAACCCTCTCACCATTCGCCTCCCAAAACTGTTTACAGTGGCTCTCCCTCTCACAAGCCGGCACCCTTCCCCTGCCCGGCCCTTCCTCCGCTCTGAAAAGACATCGATGTGAGAGACGTATTGGTTGTTTCCCCCATGTGTAGTCAGGGTGCTGGGGACGGAACTTGCAACCCAGGTACGTGTTCTTGACAAGGAATCAAACCCTGGACCCTTCCTATTGTAGGCCAACACTCTAACCACTGAACACACTGGCCAGGGCAATGTTTCATTTTTTTTTCACAGCAACATAGCATTGTAGTCCATAACACGATGTACCGTAATGTATTTATTAGCCATTTTACATATATGGAGGGTATCTGTTGGGTAAATTCCTAGAATACAGAAACAGTTTGCCTCTCCTGCTCTTCCGCATTTCCTTATCAGTCCCTTCATTCCTTTACTCACTCATTTGTTTATCTACTAATTCTTTCAACCCTGAAGCCTGTCATAGGCTGCCTATCACTTTAAGTTCTTGACTAATTCAAACCTAACTTTCTTTTTCTAAACGTAATACTATTTTGCAAATAGACAAAGGCTTGTCCGGCTGGAGAAGTTAAAGGCCTTCCTATCTATTCCCTACTATTTGCTAGGACCACCCATACATTTTCCCAATCAGCTGGCTGGGCGTAAACCTCCAAGAGAAGAATATGGCCCGGTGTCCCTGAATCCAGGGGCCTCTCCGGGCCCTGCCCTGCAGCCCCACCGAAACCCAGCCTCTCTGCCTAGCCTCTGAGTGAGCTTGGCAGTGTCTGGGAAGCAGGTCAATTGTGCTCCAAGTGCCAGATGAGTAGGAGAGGACTCTCATGCCAGCCAGCCGGTAGGTAAGTATTAGTCACACAGGAGCACAAACAAGTCTCTAAAAACCACATTTAACCAGCTGTGGCCAGCGGTGTCCCATGGTTGCCTGCCTACAGACACCTCTGTGCCACATTAAGAAAGACTTCCCACTTATTGCGGCAACAAAACCAGCTGCTGGGAAGTAGGTGGCAAAGCTCAGAGGAGGAGGGGGTGGTTGCAGGGACTGGAAGGGAAGGCCAGCCACTCCCTGCACAAACAATTCCTTTAGCTCTCCTCCAAATGGGAGTTGGCACCAGAAGAGGAGGTGGGTCAGAGCAAAGGAAGGCAGCTCTCCAAACCCTCACCACTAATGCATGAAAAGGGGGAACCACTGATGAAGAATAGTCCCGATAATGGAAACAGGGACCTTAACGGGAGAAGATGGGGTGAGGTAGGAGGGCCATGGAAAATCTCAAAATGCCCCACATTCTTTTCTCTTGCATAGGAGATGAAAGACTATTTTTCTAACATCTTAGCTCCTGCCCTCACCTCAAAAAAACTAGATTAGAAATATTATGTCCTATTTCTCACCAAGACACTGGGTGTCAGGGGTGAATCCATTCATCGCTACCAATACTTAAAGAATAAGTTGCAAGTATTCAGTTTCTTGTTTAGGGTGTGATTTTTGAATTTAAATCTCAGAGTACAATTTTTATTTTTAAAATTTTCAGTCTTTAGGAAGTGAGTTACTATATTCCTCCAAAAACGATTATTTCCTTAGTTCATACTCCCAGAAGTGGATAAATATTTCCAAAGTGCTTATAGAATAAAGACTTGTTCACTATTCTCACATCTTTTATTCATTCACTGAATTATTGATTTAATAAGCCATTAAGTGCACATTAATTTAGTGCCTATTTCGTGCCAGGCAAAGCTCTTTGTAGGATGATTATTTTGATTGGTGAATCCACGGAGGGCTTGAGGAGGATGTGGCATTTGGATCTGGGCCTTGAGGGATGATCTCCCATGTTCTATGTCAGGGATTTCTTGCTGGCAAAACCAGATTGGACTAAGCCCTGATTTAATGGGAAATAATGCAGCCCTATTTCAGATTTATATTAAGACTTCTTTATTGATATTAAGACTTCTTTCATGTAATTTCTTGCCTGAGAATATTCAGTCCTGGTCGTGTATGATATCCTGTCTCCGTGGGTTGGATAGAAAGCATGCTGTCCATGCCCCTTTTCTGAAAGGTATTCCTAAGTTTCTCTTCATGGATTCCTAAGTCCTGAGGCTCGTGTCTGCTTTGCAGAAGGCCCTGTTTGGATGAAGTTACCCTGCTTGGGTCATGCCTATAAAAAGCTCATTCCTTACTAATGGAGAAGTGCTCTGACAGCGTACTTTCCCCGTCATCCCAGCCAGCCCCATCCTTCATAATTGGAAGGGGAGAGTGAATATTCTTTGCTTTTTATCAAGACACGTCTCCTGCCAGGAGCAAGGAAGGATGTGTAGGAGGGAATGTCTCCGATAATAACAATAACAAGAGTAATGAGTAAAAGTTCGCAACAGGATCTTGGGCAACTAAGCTACCCAGACCATTTATCCATGTTTACAGTGTGAGCGTTTTTTTCTCCAGCTAACAATGGCTCCCAAATGCCTTCCTTCCCTGGGTCCCCTCCCAACCATAGCGAACGGTCCTGTCTGAACCAGAAACAGCGTTCCCCCCACCCCACCCTCTGCTTGTTTTTGGCAGAGCATACAGCTAAGTGGGGCGCCATTAGCCTTTAGTTGTGGGAGAGCAAGGCACCAGGGTGCCTGGGTTCTAGGCTTCATTAGTGGGAGTGTCATGGGATTTTCTTGGGCTAATGCAGCCCCTTTTCCAAGTATTTGAAGAAACCTTTTCTTCAATTCCCTCCTCTCCCTCAGCTCTGAGATATTCAGAGTGCTGATCTTCATGTTTAAGAAACAGACTGTGACTTCAGCAACAATGAACCGACTTCCTATACATCCCTCTCTACCACCTCTTGGGTGACTTGAGAGGAAACAAGATTTCCTCCTCCCAGGCTCCTCCGGACAGAGCCTCCTCCAGCCTGGGTCAGCCCAGCCTTCGCCAGGCAGCGGCAGGAAGTTTCTCTCATCCTCCGCACCCCCTTCACATCCTGGTAACAGGAGGATGAGCAGGAAGTGGAAAGTGTCAGGGCAAAGTCTTTCAAGCTCACAGTGGGCTCCAGGCAGCATGTGGGCCTTTAGGAAAACAATACAAAACTTTCCAAATGGTTCTGTTAATGGCTCTCCATAAATACTTTATACTACATGGTGTCACTAACTTTATACATTAGTCACCAACACCCTGGGTTACTTATTTATTTTCATTTTGCTAAAAGAAATATGAGTCAAGGTTGAATGTTTTTTCTCAATATCTCTTCCCTGGTTATTTGGGATACTTTTAAATAAAAACCATATTATTTATTTATTATTATTTTTTGTTGTTAATCCTCACTCGAGTATATTTTCCCATTGATTTTTATTTTTATTTATTTAAAAATATATATTTTATTGATTTTATACAGAGAGGAATTGAGAGGGATAGAGAGTTTAGAAATGTCGATGAAAGAGAAACATCAACCAACTGCCTCTTACACATCCCCCACTGGGGATGTGCCCACAACCAAGGTACATGCCCTTGACCGGAATCGAACGCGGGACCTTTCAGTCCGCAGGCCAATGCTCTATCCACTGAGCCAAACCGGTCTTGGCTCCCACTGATTTTTAGAGAGAGTGGAAGAAACAGAGAAACATCAATGTGAGAGAAACACATCAATTGGTTGCCTCCTGCATGCACCCTGACCAGGGCCTGGGGCAAGGAGGGGACTGCAACTGAGCTATGTGCCCTTGACCAGACTCCAACCCAGGACCCTTCAGTCTGCAGGCTGACGCTCTGTTCACTGAGCCAAATCGACTAGGGCCTTTTAAATCTTTTTTTTAATAGGTTTTTATTTTTAGAGAAAGAGGAAGTGAGAGGGAGAGAGAAAAACATTGATGACAGAAGAACATTAATCAAATGCCTCCTGCACGCCCCCTACTGGGGATTGAGCCTACAACCTGGGATCAAACCAGTGACCTTTCCATGCATGGGACGATGCTCAATCAACTGAACCACAGTGGGGCTGCTTGAGATATTTTTGACAATAGATGGGATAGGCCTCTTGTATGAGGGAAAAGCCCATGGCAGCCTTTGTGCTCAGGATCAGGAAAACTGGTTAGCCTAAATTAATGCTTTACATTTGGAGAAATGCCCCCCCTCCCCAATAAACACACCAGGTGCAAGTTGCCAGGTTGGACACAGCCTCAGTGTCCTCATCTATAATAATAAAAGCATAATATACTAATTAGACCCGACAGCTGAATGATCTTCTGGATGTCATTCAGGATGTTCTTTCAGACAAAGCCATGGCAACAGGGGCCGAGGCAAAGGTGGTTAGGGGTGATCAGGCAGGCAGGGGAGCAAGTAGGGACAATCAGGCAGGCAGGCAGAGGCAGTTAGGGGTGATTAGACAGGCAGGTGAGCAGTTAGGGGCAATCAGGCAGGCAGGCAAGTGGTTAGGAGCAACCAGGCAGGCAGGCAGAGGGGTTAGGGGCAATGAGGCAGGCAGGCAGAGTGATTAGGGGTGATCAGGCAGACAGGTGAGCGGTTAGGAGCCAGTGGTCCCAGATTGTGAGAGGGATGTCCAACTGCCGGTTTAGGCCCTACCTGTGTGGGGTTGGGCCTAAACTGGCACTTGGACATCCCCTGAGGGGTCCCAGATTGCAAGAGGGTGCAGGCCAAGCTGAGGGATCCCCATTCTGTGCACAGATTTTGTGCACTGGACCTCTAGTTTGTAAAATAAAAGGGCTGGGATCATTAAGGTCTAATGTTCTCTGAGCCAGTGAGCCTCTGAGGAGACCCACACAGAGGATCTCTGGTTTCTCCGAGGGCAATAAACTTCAGATACACCTCAAGCCCCTTCTCCAGAGCTACTTCTCTATGTCTTCCATCCTTCTTTCCTCTTCCTGTGGGAGGCTGACCTCTGAACTGCTTTTCAGACAATCTCCACTGACTTTAGCATAAAGTATTGTCTGGCAATAGAACTTTTACACAGTGGTCTTCCAAAGTCTTTATTAGGGCAACTTTTTTTTTTTTTTTTTTTTTTTTTTTATTTTTATTTTAAATTTAGTTCTAGAATCACAGGTTGGGCCAAAAGAGCCTTTTCATCAGCTTCTCTTATTTAAGTGTTCTTGCCCTTACTACTATTATTCCACTTACTGCACACAGCCCAGTTGGAAAATAACCTGGTATGCTTCTCCCTGCCTTCCCCCACTGTCCACCCCTTTTCTTCTTTAGCTGTTGAGAGAAGTAATAGGAAAAGGGAGTTCTGTTTTGTTAGGAGGTTGGCATTTATAAAAAATAACATTTTCCCTGACTAATTTCCAGATGCTGCCCACCAATTACCTTGGAATGTAAATACAGTATCTTTGAAAAGCAAACCTGTCCTAAGGCACACCCCGACTGCCCAACTCCTACAACTGAAGATGTCAGGGCAACACCCCTTCGATTTGGGGTGAGATTGGCATTCAGAAGTTCCATGAGACGTGCAAAAGCCCCAGCTTCCTCTGATTCTAAGCTAGAGGCAATGGTACCAGTCAGAGTTATTTGTACATGGGGCCTCCTTCAATTTAAAAAATAATGGACCACGAGGAAGAGAAAGCATCGAAATGGAACTGAAACAGATCTTTGGGGAGTTGTCTCTCTCACTTGAAAAGGAAGCTTTTCACTCCTGTTCCAAATGAGATAGTTTATGTGAAGTGTCTGGCACAAAAGAGGTACTCTGTTAACATGAGCATCCTTCCCCATTCCACTGCTTTCCTTTTCACACAGTGGGTGGATGTACTTGCTCAGAGGTGGAATCCTAAAGGCATAGGGATGGCAGGGGGAGGAGACAAGGAGACCCATATCTGCTGGTTGAGAGCTCTCCTTTCCAGAATATAATTGTAACCCAAAATAGTCAGGTCTCAATGAATGCCTAGGAAAGCCTTTGAGCAGAAGGGGCAGCCTGAGCAACTTGATAAAGTTCTGTATGTTATAGAAGTCACTTCTCCTTGTGTGTTCAGAAAAACCACATTCTGGTCAGGTTCTCGGGTTTTTGAGGAGTCCTTTCCTTGGCTGTTAAGTGCCCTATGCTGATCACCTTTCCCATCCTGACCAGGAACCAAGCCATCAACTCTGGGCTGCAGCCTCCACAGCCTCCCTCTGATTGAACATGAGTGCTAATGCTCCCTTTGGTCTCCACCAACTTTTGGTGCAATGATTTCTCTGACCACCTTTTAATCTTTATTTATTTAATTTTTAATCCTCACTCAAAGAATGAGGCTATTTTTCCATTGATTTTCAGAGAAAGTGGAAAGGAGAGGGATGGGGGGCAAGAGAGAAAGGAGGAAAAGGAGAGAGAGAGAGAGAGAGAGAGAGAGAGAGAGAGAGAGAGAGAGAGAGAGAGAGAGGGAGGAGATAGATATTCACTGGTTGCCTCCTGCTCACACCCCCAGTGGGGCCAGGGATTGAACCTGCAACTGAAGTATGTGCCCTTGACCAGGAATCAAACCTCAGGCCCTTCAGTCTTCGGATTGATGCTCTAGCCACTGAGCAAAACCAGATAGGACTGTCCACTTTTTTTTTTTTATAATCTTGGGAAAGGAATATTCATTCTGTCTCCAGGTTTTTGTTCATAAACATTGTGCCAGGAACTCTGTCCTCCAAGTCAAGTAAGCAGAACATAGATTTGTGCCATAACAACCCTGTGAGGTGGGCACTCTGCTAGGTGCCAAGAGTTCAGAGAAAAAATACCATCTCTGCTTTGAAGAATTCTCCATCTTCATTTCATTTCAAAACAATGTGATGAAGTGGGGGTGGGTGGGGATAAGAAGGAAGGGGTGCTCTAATTCCCTCAGATGTTTGGTTCCACCAAACCTGGTGCTTGTGCCCAGCCTCCATCCCACCTCTTCTGAGCAGGTGGTGCCCAGGCAAAACTAAATCCTCCTGGACAGAAGCAAGTAGTGTGCCAGTAGAAATAATTAGCTCAGTCCTGCAACAGGAGAGGATGTGTCCCTGAGAACCAGGGTTTCTTAGTTGATCACTTGTACAAGAAGGAAGAGTTAGTGAAGGAAAAGGGAGAAGATATACCAGTCAGTGGCATCAACATGAGCCCATTGAGAGGAAGTAAAGCTGTGCACAGGCAGCCCCAGGCAATCAAATTCATGGTGTGGGGGAGACCAAAGGGGGAAAGGTGCTCTGTTAATGATAAGCAAGCTTGAGAGATGCTTGGTCAGATTTTTTAAAAAAGTCCACCTGGTGGCCAAAAGGAAGGTGGAGTTGAGGGAGGCAAGACTAACAAAGGAAATCTATTAGGGACTTATTGCAACCAAGCGACCCAGGAAACAGATAACCCATTTCTCATGAGGTTTTCCTTCTTTCCCCCTTCATAGTTCCCTCTTCCTCCACAGCTTTGAGGCAAGTGACTGAAGGGCCACTCTCCTCCTCCTCCTCTTCCTTTACCTTCTCCTTCTTCCTTTTGTTTTGTACTTTTTATTTTGAAATAATTATAGGCTCACAATAAGCTGCAAAAATAGTACAGAACTCCCTCTAACCTTCCCCCACCGTCCCTCATGGAATCATCCTGCATAACTTGAGTACAATATCAAAATAAAATGTCAGGAACATGACATTGGGATAAAACTGTTACGTAGGCTTCAGATTTTATTCAGATTTCACAAGTTTTTACATACATATGTGTGTTGGGGGGGCAAGAGAAAGAGAGAGAGAGAGAGAGAGAGAGAGAGAGAGATATTCAGTTTTATCACACATGCAGATTTGGATGGCCAGCATTTAATCAAGGTCCAGAACTGTGCCAGCACTACCTGGAAGCTCCTCATGCTCTTCCAGCTGCACCCACCTCACCTGTCCTGAAAGCCATTCTAATGAACTAAGCGAAACAATATACTTAAACTGCTGCTAACACACACACACACACACACACACACACACACACACACACACACACTCGCTCTTCTTAACACATTTAAGTATCCTGAGCTTTTCATTTCATTTCTCTTCCTTCCTTCCTTCCTTCCTTCCTTCCTTCCTTCCTTCCTTCCTTCCTTCCTTCTTCCTTCCTTCCTTCCTTCCTTCCTTCCTTCCTTCCTTCCTTCCTTTCTTTCTTTCTTTCTTTCTTTCTTTCTTTCTTTCTTTCTTTCTTTCTTTCTTTCTTTCTTTTCTAAAATATATTTTATTGATTTTTTACAGAGAGGAAGGGAGAGGGATAGAGAGTTAGAAACATCGATGAGAGAGAATCATCGATCAGCTGCCTCTTGCACACCCCCTACTGGGGATGTTCCTACAACCAAGGTACATGTCCTTGACCGGAATCTAACCTGGGACCTTTCAGTCCACAGGCCGACGCTCTATTCACTGAGCCAAACTGGTTTCGGCTGGAGTAGTCTTCCAAAATCATCTGGGATAATTTTCACCTCGTAGAGGAACCACTTCCCTAAGCTCTGATGCTCATGGGTATCCAAGGGCAGGGTCCCACTGGTTCACAGGGCAGCAGCCACTCTGTGTTATACAGTTCGAATCGTGGGCAAATTTCTCTTTTTTAATCCAAAATCTTCCATCACATGAATTCCATTTATTGGTTACAGTTTGTCCTCTTGAACAACTGAGGCCAAGTGTAATCCCTTTTCCACACACTATCTCAATGGAGATTTGAAAGCCGTTCTTGTGTTTCCTTGAAACCTTCTCCTTCTCATGTAAACACCCTCACTTCCTTTAACGGGTCCTCACAGGCCTCGGTTCCCAGACTCCCTGCCCTCCCGTCACTTCCTCAGGAAGTACTCTCTTTTACACATGTCACTCTTAAAATGTGCCATCCACATTTTCTCTGTTATCACAGAAAGAAAAACAACAACAGTGTTTGGGGGGCCTGACTGTCTAAACCACATGTAGGATATTGAATACTTCACACAGTATCCTGCTTTTGTGATGTACAGTCTCTACACTTAATTCTCCCTGCAAATCCTGTGAGAAAAGCTAGTCCAATGAATGCCTCATCCCTACAGTAAACACTTAATAAAGGCTCACTTTTAGTATTGCTAATTTAAGACATCTAAGACTATATATATATATATATATATATATATATATATATATATATATATTTTTTTTTTTTTTAAAGCAAAACCCAAAACAAAACACCCCAAACAAATCCTAAAACAGCTGCAAAGTTACATGCTAAGGGGCATGAATGTGGGGAAAACTGAATAACTGAGACAAATGAGAGTTTCTCTCTCTCTCTCTCTCTCACACACACACACACACACACACACACACACACACATATATAAAATATATTTTACAGAGAGGAAGGGAGAGAGATAGAGAGCTAGAAACGTCAATGAAAGAGAAACATGGACCAGCTGCCTCTTGCACACCCCCTACCGGGGATGTGCCCGCAACCAAGGTACATGCCCTTGACCAGAATCGAACCTGGGACCTTTCAGTCCACAGGCCGACGCTCTATCCACTGAGCCAAACCGGTTTCGCTGTCAAATTTATTTTAATTAAAAATATATATGTGAGGGCGAAACCGGTTTGGCTCAGTGGTAGAGGGTCGGTCTGCGGACTGAAAGGTCCCAGGTTCGATTCTGGTCAAGGGCATGTTCCTTGGTTGCGGGCCTATCCCCAGTAGGGGGTGTGCAAGAGGCAGCTGGTCGATGTTTCTCTCTCATCGACGTTTCTGGCTCTCTATCTGTCTCCCTTCCTCTCTGTAAAAAAAATCAATAAAATATATTAAAAAAAATAAAATATGTTTTTTAAAATAATAAAAATAAAGACAATAGATGCTTTAAAAATGAAAAAAATACATTTGACATAACATTGTGTAAATTTAAGGTGTACAACCTGTTAATCTGATACATTTATATATTGCTATATGATATATATAAATATACATTTATATATTGCATGGTAGAGGTAATTAGCACCTTCATCAGATTACATAATTATCATGTTTTAGTGGTTGGAAAGATTAAATTCTGTTTTCATTGTCCTGTGCATTAGATCTCTAATGCTTATTTACTACTTGTTGCAAGTTTTTACCCTTAAACAACATCTGCTCTGTCCCCCATCCTCCATCTCTGGTAACCACAATTCTACTTTCTATTTCTGAATTTGGTATTTTTAGACTTATTCCACATATAATTAAGATTATGAAGTATTTATCATTCTGTGACTTATCTCACTTTGCTTAATGCTCCCTTCTGTGACTCAGCTGGGAGAGCAGAAAACTATAGTACTTGCCCACATCTTAGTTTCAGTCATTGAAACCTTCTGATGCTTTATGGAGGGATAAACAGTAAAAATCAATTCCTTATTAACACACAAGGGCAACAATCTTATTTCTTTGCATTCCTGAAATAATTTGGTCTTCCTCCCTTCTTCCCTCCCTTCCTTCCTGCCTCTCTTCCTCCTTCCCTTCCTCCCTCCCTCCCTCCCTCCAGCTCTCCCTTTTTCCCTTCCCCTTTCCATTCCTTCCTCCCTTCCTTCCTCCCTTCCTTCCTCCCTCCCTTCCTCCTTCCATCCCTCCCTCCCTCCCTCTTTCCCTCCCCCGGCTCTCCCTTCCTTCCTCCCTTTTTCCTTCCTCCCTTCCTTCGCTTTCTCCTTTCCTCCCTCCATCCCCTCCCCTCTTCCTCTTCCTCTTTTTCCTCTTTCCCCTCCTCCTCCTCCTCCTCCTCCTCCTCCTCCTCCTTCTCCTTCTTTTTCTCTCTCTCTCTCTCTCTCTCTCTCTCTCTCTCTCTCTCTCTCTCTCTCTCTTATTTCTGGGTTTTAGAAATAATTTTTTGGTAGTAAGACAAATGTTTTCTTGTTTGATTAAGAAATAATGGTATCAAGAATCAGCTATTCCTGCCCTGGCCAATGCGACTCAATTTTTGGGCAACATCCTGTGCACTGTAAGGCTGTCTGTTTGGCTCCTGGTCAGGGCACATGCCGGGTTTGAGGCTCCATCCTCCATAGGGGGCGTGCAGGAGGCAGCTTCGCTTTTACATTGATGTTTCTCTCTCTCCCTCTTCATTCCTCTCTTTTTAAAAAAATCAATAAAAAGAATCAGCTATCACTGCTTGAGGCTATACTGGGTCACATAAACAAAAATGAAATTCCTATTTATATTTTATTGTTCTTAGGAGAAGGAGAAAAAAAAATACTTATTAAACACTTTAGCGGCAGACATTATGCAAGGTGCCTTGCAGACAAATTCGTTTGTTCATTTTACCGACCTATGGTATTAATAGATTGGATTATTGTTCAGAAATATTACTTTCTCTCCTTCGCTTTCTTTTTTCAAAAAGCAATTAAATTAATTTATTTAACCCCCCTACTGGGGATTGAACCCTCAACTGGAATTAAACCAGCAACCTTTTGGTGCATGGGACAATGCTCAACCAACTGAGCCACTCTGGCCAGCACTATAACTTCTTTACTAAAAGGTTTTTAAGCAAACGTTGTCCATGTGTGCCTAGTTTAACACACCTTTGAAATGCCAGAAGTAATCCTCTCTTCCAGGCACCTGGAAGATGTAACCACCTTCAAGAGAGAACATAACCTCGTTAACCATCCTGTAATCCAATCCTTGCCTTGCTTTCTCCCATCTTCCTTAAATTCCCACTTTAATTCAAAATGCATAAAAGAAATTGCAAACTATCATTCTCCTGCACAGTTAAGATCTTGCTTCCCAGCATTGTCATCAGTTTGGCTCAAATACATTTTTATAAAAATTCTCTACAGGTTTGACTCTCTCTTACATCCACAATACTAATGACTATATTTTTTATTTCCAAGATTATAAATTGTTTATATTAATTTGTTCATGTTTCATTTCTTACTATTTATGTCTCATAATTTTTTATACTTTCATTTAAAAAGCATAAGAGCATCCTATACATATATTACTCATGTTCTATAAAATGAATTTAATACGGCATGAGTTTTGTTCTCATTACTGATTTTGTTACTTTCTTTCATTGAATTAACCTTCTCCCTTGGCTTGCCCCTCCCTCTCTGGTGGTTTGGAGATCTCCTTCATCAGTTCTCTGGATTCCCCAGGTCAGAACCAGGCTCCAGTGGTTTATCAGAAAGTGGATCCTGCAGTGATTTGGGGATATCACAGACCAGGCCATGGAGCTGGCAGGCAGCTTGGCTCAGGTCCTGGCAGTGAAGCTGTATCTATGCCCTTTTGTCCTCCCGGGCTTGTAGCTTGCTCAAGGCTTCAGCCCAGGCATAGGAGGCACTGGATTTCCCCTTCCTCTAGTCCTTTTGGTCTGTTGGTATGGAGAAAATGCTTTGCATGCATTAAGGGGGTGGGTGGTGGGTGGGTGAATGCTATGGACTAAATTGTGTCCCCATCAGGCTGTGGGCAGTGGCAGCTCCGACTGTTGCAACCACAGAGGTGACTCCATTCTTTGAAACCAAGATGGTGGCAGTGCCAATAATCTCTGAATCACCTGCGGGGTCATTCTCCCCTTTTCTTGAGGAACAACAAATGTTTGTAGGGGAATGTCTCTGTTTTCCAGTCCTATAGAATCTGAGAAGTCCAACAGTTTTTATTCATTTCTCTCTTCTACTCCTGGCAGTATTTCTCCTGGTACAATGTCATCTCTTCTTTGTCATGTCTTCTGCAGTCACTGCTCAAATTTGTGGTTCACACCCATATAGACCTCCTCCTTTTGTCATTTTCCTCACTATGAATAAACTGAGAATTTTTCTTTTAAAAAAATATACTTTATTGATTTTTTTACAGAGAGGAAGGGAGAGAGATAGAGAATTAGAAACATCAATGAGAGAGAGTCATTGATCAGCCGCCTCCTGCACACCCCCTATTGGGGGTGTTCCCGCAACCCAGGTACATACCCTTGACCGGAATCGAACCTGGGACCTTTCAGTCCCCAGGCTGATGCTCTATCCACTGAGCCAAACCAGTTTCGGCTAAACTGAGAATTTTTCAAATCTTTAAGTTATATTTCCTTTTTGCTTAAAAATTCTCTCAGGTTATCACTCTCCTCTCATATTTTACTATAAGTGATAAAGGGAAATGATGCCACTCTTTCAAAACTTTGCTTAGAAATCTCCTCAGCTAAATATCTAATTTCACTGCTTGTAATTTCCAACTTCCACAAAACACTAGAACACAATTCAGCCATACTCACACTTTATAACAAGGATTGCCTTTCCTTCAGCTTCAATAACATGTTCCTATTTCCATCTGAGACACACTGGGATGGCCATATTTCCTTCCACATTCTGTTCATGATTATCCATGCATTTTCTAAGAAGATGGAGGCTCTCCTTCTAGCTCTCCTCTTTACTATAAGAGTTCTCACCAGAATCACCTCTACCATCCATATTTCTACAATAATCCCTTCACAACAAATTAGAATTTTTCTATTATGCACCTCCAAAGCCACTTCCACATTTAAGTATATGTTGCAACAGCATTCCACTTCTTGGTACTCAACTCAAGTTGGCTTGGACAGTCATAACAAAACACATCAAGCCAGGTGGCTTATACAACAGAAATTTATTTTTTCACAATTCTGGACTCTGGGAAGTCCAAGATCAAGGTTCCAGCAGGAAATAAAAAACAGTAATTGAAGAAGATATATGTATCCCTATGTTCATCCATTCATAGATGAATAAATAGAGAATATATGATATACATCTCTCTCTCTCTCACACACACACACATACACACACACACACATATACACACACACACACTAGAGGCCTGGTGCACAAAATTCATGCACAGAGGGGTGGAGCCTGCATCCTCTCCAATCCAGGATCCCTCCCACAATCCAGGACTGCTGGCTTCTAACTGCTCACCTGCCTGCTGGCCTGGTCACCCCTAACTGCCCGCCTGTCAGCCTGATGACCGCCTTCTGCCCCTCCTGCCAGCCTGGTTGCCCCCAACTGCCCCCTTGCCAGTCTGGTTGCCCCATGCAAACTGCTGTTCAGTTGTTTGGTCGTCCCTCACTAATCCCCCTGCCAGCCTTGTTGCCCCATGCAGCCTCTGTTCTTTCAGTCATCCATCTGGTTGTTTAGTTGTGACAGTCCCTGGCTTTTTATATATTAGGATGTATGTGTATGATGGAATATCACTTCGCTGTAATAAGGAATGAAACCTTGCCGTTTGTGACAACATGGATGTACCTAGAGGGCATTATGCAAAGTGAAATAAGTTAGACAGAGAAAGACAAATATCATATGATTTTAATTATATTTGGAATCTAAAAGATATACAACAAAAGAAAAACAAACATAGATACAGAGACAAAGGATAGTCACTAGATGGGAGGGGGTGTTGGCATGGCGTACAGGCAAAGGGATTAAGAAGTACAAACTGACAGCTGTAAAATTAGCCACGGGGATCTAATGCCTAACATAGGATATATAATCAAGTATATCACATTAGCTATGGGTACTAGACTTATCATGGTGACCACTTTGGAAGGTATACAGATGTCTAATGACTATGCTGTACATCTGAAACTAATATATTTCCACTAAAATTAAAAATTAGATTTTTAAAAAGGTGGCAGCATGTTCAGTTTCTGGGAAAGGCTCTCTCCCTGGCTTGCAGACAGCACTGCCTGGTTTTATTCTCTCAGCAGCATTAGCACGTGCAATATCACATAGGCCAGTGGTCGGCAAACTCCTTAGTCAAGAGAGCCAAATATCAACAGTACAACGGTTGAAATTTCTTTTGAGAGCCAAATGTTTAAAACTTAAACTATATAGGTAGGTACATTGTTATTAACTTAATTAGGGTGCTCCTAAGCTGGCCTTTGCTAAAAACTCAAGGGGCCAAAGAACCGCATGTGGTTTGCTGACCCCTAGCTGCATGCTTGGCATCCTTCTCCCTGGGAAGCTGGCATCATGTGGGCAGAGATTCTTATCTGTGGGGTTCACCAGTGGGTCCTCCACACTCAGAGCATGCCTGGCACTTGGCAGGTGCCAAATAGGTGTTAGTCAGTGAAGAAATGAGCCCTTCTCTGTGTGTGTGTGTGTGTGTGTGTGTGTGTGTGTGTGTGTGTCTGTAACAAAATAACAAATATTTAACCTTGATTTTGTTCTTAGTGGTGAGGAAAGAAAACCTGGCCACACCTGCTTTTCACTGAGGGTTTTTTTCTTTTCTTTTTTCTTCTTCTTCTCCATGATTTTATAATGTTGTTCATTTTTATTTCTTGAAGCCAAACAGACATTTCCTCTGAGTATGTGTTGGGTTTTATGTTCCTGAGACGTCCCTCTTGAGGAAACACATAGTCCTGTTTCTCTCATTACATGTCTTAAAGTGGTAATAATAAGCACAGATATCATTCAAATCCTAGAAAAGTTTCCCTCGCAGGTGGCAGACAGCACTCCTGTGGAGGGGACCTTGTGGTTATGGACATTTAGTTTAGAAACATTTCAAAGCGGGTAGGGAGAGGAAGATACGGTGCCATCTAGCAGTTTCGTGTTTGAGGCTCAGTGAAGCCACCCTCAGCCCCAGCTGTGGGCAGAGTCTCTCCCCGGGGCCTGCCCGCACCCCCCTCCCTCCCACACTCCACGATGGCGACAGCCACACTTGCTCCAGGCTTTGGCAGAGCCAGGTGGGAGAGTCTGTTTTCACAGGTGCACCCCACAGCCCAGAGTTGAAGTTTGGCTCATAGTGTGTGTGCCTGAATAGAACAGCTAAATTTCTTTTGCAATGAATAAATCCCCCTTCCCTCAAAATCGCTAATAAAACCGATTGCAGAGCACTTGATATTTTGGGACTGAAGGATGTCCCTGCCTTCTGTTGTCACAAAAATAGTTTCGTCCTGCTTCAGACAGAAACTGGCGACGATCATCATTTCCGTAATCGGTGATAGAGTCTGAAAAAGTTAAAGATTGAGAAAAAAAGACTTTCTCCCTCCCAAGCTGACTTCCAGAAGATCGCCCCAGATCACAGGTGTTTCTTGCCTTTTGGTAGTTAGGAAGAGCCTGACGAAATGACCTACCCTGTGTTGCAGAGCAGGCTCTGCCTTTGCTTTTTTTTTTTTTTTTTAATATATTTTATTGATTTTTTACAGATAGGAAGAGAGGGATAGAGAGTTAGAAACATCGATGAGAGAGAATCATCGACCAGCTGCCTCTTGCACACCCCCTACTGGGGGTGTGCCCGCAACCAAGGTACATGCCCTTGACCGGAATCGAACCTGGGACCTTTCAGTCCGCAGACCAACGCTCTACCACTGAGCCAAACCGGTTTTGGCTGCCTTTGCTTTATTGTACGTTTTTAAACCATCTTAAGGTCGGCATCACTTACACCCTCTTTAGCGCCTCCGTTTTAAGAGAGCTGATGCCTGAAGGATTTCTGATGCCGACGTTTCATCTACTCAGAAATGCAGCAGGGTGATGCTGAGCTGGACATCCTTAGGGAGTCAGCGTGCCAGTCTAACGGTTTATGGGACAAACACATGCCGCTTTTTATGTACCAGGCCTTTAAAAAGGGTTTAAAATGTGAATGTTCATTCACTTGATCCTTGGTACAATTCCACACCCTAGATATTAGCGCTGACCTCCTTCGGCAGAGGCAGGGGTGGGTTGGGTGTCCGCCTAAGGCACGCTGCTGCAGGCAAGCGGCAGCATTAGGGCCCAAACCCAGGCTGCCCGAGCCACTTCCAGTTTGTGGTTGGTGGTCTCTGGCCACATACGTTCTTCCCCATTTGTGGGGAGCTGAGGTTGGACAAGGCACCCTTGCTCCTGGCACAGTGGCAAAGGGCTCGGCCACTCTCCTCTCCCCTGTTGTCACCTGTCGCCTGCTTGAGGGAAAAGGAGCTGCTCTCCTCGCCTGGAAGGGAGCCTCGGTTCTCTGCTGTTTCAGGCCACTCGGGAGACCTGTTGAGTTTCAGGGTTTCCGTGCCTCCCACACAGTAAACACAACAGCCTGGAATGCTTGTTCTCTTGATTAAATGTTTTCACAGATCCCTCACTTAGGATTGAAGGTGAAACTCCTACCTTTCACCTGGCTGGTACGCCTGGACCCAGTGTGAGCGGGAGCCACGTGGTGAAGGAGGTGCTGGGAGGGGGGCACTCCGAAGGCCAGAGAACATCCTTTGTGATGGGAACAGATAATGTGACGTAATTCCCTGGCATCCAAGGCAGAACAGGCTGTACTTTTTAGAAATAGCACCACCTCTTAATCAGCTATTTTAGGGTCTGTGCATCCTGAGCTGTCACCAGGAACCTTCTGAACTTCTGGGGTGACTGAAGGTGTCCAGAGAGGCGACGTCATCCTCGCTCTCAAGGGGAGGCGGGGGCAGAGGATGGGGAGGCAGTCGGATGCCTGGGTGGCCTGTCGGGGGCTCTAAATAGCACCGGCCTGACTCGTGCTTTCTCCCGTGAACGGTCTGTGGCATTTCTAATCCGCTCAAAAGAGGATGAGGAATATCCTCATGGAGGTGAACACCAGGCGATTCTGGAGACAAGCCCATGAGAGCTTGTATGATTTGTTCAAATCGGCCAAAAGGAGAATCCAAAGAGTGATGACTCCTTCAGAAGTGCCCTGCTGGCCACTGGTGCTTGTATGGTTTCTTGAAGGTATTGATGTTCCCATATCTTCAGGGGACAAAAAATCTGGGATTAGAATAATGTGGTTCTCAAAAATTAAACTAGGAGCCAGCATGACTGAGGGCTAGTAGCAGAGGAGTGGAGAGAAGAGCTGGGATCCTGGATATGGCGATTGGCCCCTGCCCAGTGGGTGGCTTTGGGCAGAGCTCATAGTCCTCAAAAACAGTCAACAACAGCCTCAGTTTACCAGGGGGCAGCCGGGGATTAGGCACTGACCCGGGCACTTCACTGCATTTTCATAGCAATCCTTCCTGCCAGTTGACATTGTCTAATGAGAATGGATAAGGGAAGCCATACCCACACGGACATGGAAGGTGTTGATGTCATGTATTTGGTTAGTTGAGATTACTACTTTGCCACTACCTCCCTGGATTATTGCCAGGAATAATATTCTTTTCCTTACTTGAAAATAAATACGACCATGCATCCTTGACTTTTCTCATAAGAGTGTCTGCTCCAAACCTAAAACTGCTCAATAATATCTACTAAGAAGAGCAGTATCCACTTATTATTAGCTTCATTTATTTATTCATTCATTTATCAGATTTGTTGGTGACTTGGCAGTTTTTGACAGTGATAGGGTCCTAGAAGATTTTATAATTCAGTGGAGAGGAATATGAAAATAATTATGAAGCAACATAAGCAATGTTATAATGGACTTGCTTGCAAAAATGCTATGGGACAGTCACAATTTGTACACCCATGTTCACAGTAGTATTCTTTATAATATTCAAAAAGTGGAAACAACCCCAAATGTCCATCAACTTGTGGGTGGATAAATAAAATGAGTATATTCATACAATGGAATATCATTCAGCAATTAAAAGAAATGAAGTACTGACACATGTATAACATAGATTAATCTTAAAAACATTATGCTAAGTGAAAGAAGTCAGTCACAAAAATATTGTATGATTCCACATATCGTATGATTCCATTGATATGAACTATCCACAATTGGCAAGTCTATAGAAACAGAAAGATTAGTGGTTGCCCAGATCTGGGTCAGAGGGAGGAGGAGTGACTGCTAATGAGTATAAGGTTTATTTTAGGGGCAATTAAAATATTTTCAAATTAGGTGGTGCTGATAGTTGCACAACTCTGTGAATACACTGAAAACCACAGAGCCGTACACTTTAAGTAGCTGAGTTTAGTGACTTGTATCTCAACATAACTGTTAAAAATGTTATGTGAATATGGAGGAGAGATTAATTTTGATCCATATATCTTAAAGCTTCAAATTGGAGGAACACATTTGGGGATATATATATCATGCGTTTAATTTTAGACAGGTTGAGTTTGAGGACCCTCTGGGACATCCAGGTACAGATATTCAGCAGGCCACTGGGAATGATCATAATCATTACAAATAGTAATGGCCACAAAACCTACCATATCAGGATTTCCTGTTACTATATCAGCCATTGTGCCAGGTACTTTACCTAAATATTTCTGGTCATTCTAACCACATGTGTCAAACACAAGGCCCGCGGGCCAAATCCGTCCCGCCAGGCCTTGCAATGTGGCCCGCACCGCGCTGTCATCACTGCACTCCGCTGCGTTTCCATCACAATGACAGTTTATGACTGTTCAGTAAACCATTCGGCCTGCGATTTAGGCTGGATTTTAGATTTTGGCCCCTTCTCTGATTGAGTTCGACACCCCTATAAGCAGTCCCTGCAGAAAGCTATGGAACATCACCCCCACTTTATAAACAGAGCAATATACTCTGGAAGGAGGCACTCTGGAAACAATGGAATAGATTTGTTTTCTGAAGACTTGGGAAACTATTCACCATTAAAAAGTAGTTCCAAGCTCATCAATGATGGCCTAATTGCCACAGGCAGGGTATTACCTGAGCATTAGACAGTGTGAGGCCATCGGTAGGTGTAACCACTGCTCCTTTTGCCAGGACTGTAATTCCTTCTCCACTGAATGTTTATCCTCAAACATAAATAAAACAGTACAGCCCAGCAGGTGTGGCTCAGTGGTTGAGTGTCAACCTATAAACTAGGAAGTCACAGTTCAATTCCCGGTCAGGGCACATGCCCAGCTTGTGATCTCAATCCCTAGTGTGGGGTGTGCAGGAGGTAGCTGATCAATGATTTTCTCTCTTCATTGATGTTTCTCTCTCTCTCTCTCCCTCCCTCTTCCTTCCTCTATGAAATCAATAAAAATATATTAAATTAAAAAAAAAAAACACTACACATTGAGTTGGTTGTCTTTAGAGACCATACCCAGAGGATGGAAGGTGACAGAAGAGACATGGGAAAGCCAGAAATACAAAACATTTCCTTCTGCTTTTGAATCAATATTCAAGAGTTTAGTGAAATTGCTTAGCTTTAGTGTGACTCAGTGGTTGAGCATTGACGCATGAACCAGGAGGTCACAGTTAGATTCCCAGTCAGGGGCCTTGCCTGGGTTTTGGACTTGATCCCCAGTAGAGGGTGTGCAGGAGGCTTTCCTTTTCCAAAGCCACCTTGTGGACCAGTACTGCTCACAACCACATTGTAAACTTCTGGAGGAAGTTATTATTCTGGCTCTCATAATCTACAGCCAACTGCCCAGATAAAGAATGGACTCAAGGAGGAATCATGGAGTGAGTCGATGTGCTAAGACATTTATGCTTGTGATATGAGCACTTCAGTTTGCTGGGATCCACTGTAGCATTCCTCCTTCTGTATAGTTGTTTTACTGCCCAGTTGCCCTGGGGCAATGATACTGGGATTACCGATCTTTGTGATATTCTTGCCAAAGACCCAACTCAAGTAGATGATTGTGTTTTAACTCTTTGTGCCAAGATTCCCTGCTGTGAATGAATCCTATGAGTACCAACGCCCAGCACATGTAGGAGCCCCTTAATTAATATTTGTTGAACGGAAATGAGAGCTTGCATAAATTTGAGGAGTAAGTTAAGTCGTTGGCTGACCTAAGCTAGCAAGAGCTCTTTGATGAAATATGGAGGAGTAAATCTGAAAATTTAAATTTCATGAGGCTCCTGAAACCTCCCATCCTCCTTCTTTACTTCAATTTTATTTCAAATTAATACAACAACTTCAGGGGATTTGAGTAGGGAGAATAAATCCTTCAAAAAATAACTTTGCTCCAAATGATTTTTTTTAAAGCTATTGGGACTGTCTCTAAGAAAATTAATTGCATCTGGCCAAGAATGTGATAAGGAGGAAAGCTGAGAGAAAAAGGGAAGCATTTGTGGAATAAGTTGAGAAAGAGATACGGGCTGAGGGGACAGGGACAATGGGAGTAGGTACTGGAAGCAGATGGGTGACTGTGAGAGGATAGCTTTCTATCACTGCCCTGGCTGTGCCTTGTGGGTATATTTTTCAGAGCTCTAATTGCCCTCATGCCACACCTACCAGAATTTCCTGACTGGTCAAAATCTTGTGTCCATTGGTCAAGAGCAGGTAACCTCACTATTTCAAATAAAGAACACTCTTTTTTAGGGATCAGAAGAAATTTCTTTTCTGAATTCTCTGATAATCTGGCTGACCAGACCAGAACCTGAAATGATGGTAGGTGGCCATTTAGAAAGTCTCAGCCTGAAATATTGTCCTTGCTCTTTCTTCTCCACAGACCTGCCCTGATTTTTAAATTTTTGTTTCCATGTAGTCTATGAGTGCTGTTATGACTTATCTATGCCAACTGTAAGTTTTTTATTGCTGCTATAACAAATTACAGCAAATGTAAAACAAACAAACAAACCCAAAATAAACATTTGTTATCTCTCAGTTCTGTAGGTCAGTAGTGTAGCTGGGCTCCACTTGGCTCTTCTTTCAGCTAACTGTGCTCCTGTCTATAGACTGTGGGGAAGATTCTGCTTCCAAGCTCATTCAGGTTGTCAACAGGATCCAGTTCCTTATGGTTGTAGGACTGAAGTCCTGCTACCTTGCTGGCTGTCAGCTCTGGCCATCCTCTGCTTCTTGAGGCTTCCTGCCTTCCTTTTTATGTTTCACTTCCTCTATCTTCCTCTACCATTCTCTTTTGCCACCAGCTGGAGAAAGTTCTCTACTTTTATAGGTCCATGTGAATAGATGAGACCCACCTGGATTATCTCCCCTTTTTAAGGTCAATTGTGTCATTTACATAACGTGATATAATATGTCATCACATTCCCAGGCCCTGGCATTAAGATGTGCAGTCTTCCTAGAAATCCTGCCTACCATACAAACCTTTCATCATGTCAATGAAAGGAACACAGCTGGAATGGTGTATCCATTTTAGCTATTAGGAAGGAAAATTGAGAATCACTTGTGTTCATTTGGTGGCAGAATGGAGCTGTTTGCCTTATCACAGGACTCCTAAGTGCTTACTTGGTTTGCAACTTCAGGAAAGTTTAGTTCTCTCAAACTTTAAGAAAAGTATAAAAGATCAATGTATCCAAAAAGCTGGATCTTTGAAAAGATAAACAAGATGGATAAACCTTTAACTAGACTCAAAGACAGAGTGCCTGGCTGGTGTGGCTCAGGGGTTGAGTGTCAACCCGGGAACCAAGAAGTTGCTTGTTCAATTCCCGGTCATGGTACATGACCAGGCTTGATCCCTGGTAGATTTTTCTTTTCTTTTTCCTTCTTTCTT
Source organism: Pipistrellus kuhlii (assembly GCF_014108245.1). Classification (NCBI taxonomy): domain Eukaryota; kingdom Metazoa; phylum Chordata; class Mammalia; order Chiroptera; family Vespertilionidae; genus Pipistrellus; species Pipistrellus kuhlii. Next base: position 34,529,572 of record NW_023425562.1, read on the forward strand.
TCCTTCCTTCCTTCTCCTTCCATAGGTTTATTCTCTCTCTTTCTTTCCCTCTCTCTCTTTCTCTCTCTCTCTCTCTCTCTCTCTCTCTCTCTCTCTCTCTCTCTCTCTGTATGTGTGTATACATATTATATATATATATATATATATATATATATATATATATATATATATATATTATATATACATTTTTTTTTTTTCCTTCCCCTCACTGAGGATATTTTCCCATTGATTTTTTTTTTTTTTTTTTTTTTTTTAGAGAGAGTGGAAGGGAGAAGGAAGGAGAGATATATATATCGATGTGAGAGAAACACATCAATTGGTTGCCTGCTGCACGCACCCTGACCAGGGTCCAGGCCGGGAAGAAGCCTGCAACCGAGGTATGTGCTCTTCACTGGAATTGAACCCAGGACCTATGGTCTGCAGACTGATCCTCTATCCACTGAGCCAAACCAGCTAGGCCCCCAGTAGATGTTTCTATCCCTCTATCCCCTTCCTTTCCTCTCTCTCTCTAAAAATCATAAACCATATTAAAAAAAAAAGAGAGAGAGGAATCAAATAAAACCAGAAATGAAAGAGGGGAAGTATCAACTGACATCACAAAAATACAAAAGATTATAAGAAAATATTATGAACAACTATATGCCAACAAATTGGACAACCTGGAAAAAATGGATAAATTTTAAGAAACACACAACCTTTCAACATGCAAACATTTAAAAAGGTAAATGGCCTAGAGGTGATTTTTTGTTTTCTTTTTGGATTGTTTGTTTTATGTGAAGCTCTCAACTCTCTCTTTAAACGTTTTTACTGTTAAAAGCATTGCAGTTATCCTCTCCCCCGCCCCCCCATAACCCCCTCCACCCTCTAACCCTCTAGGCCTTCACCACACTATTGTCTGTGTCCATGGGTTATGCATATATGCTTATAAGTTCTTTGGTGGGGGGAAGGAGGATGGGTGGGGAGAGGTTAACCAAAGAATCAGCTTTCTTTTTAACCTTGCTTTTGCTAAGTGAAAGGTCAGTGTAAGTAATGTTATGGAAAGTTAATTATTTTTAGTTAAACAATATGGAACCAGGCAATAAAATTCAGGAAAGGGGCCTGTTTTAAAACCTGTGGCCTTGCCTAAACCACTAAGAGTAAGTAAATAGCTGCCAAAGCAGGTGGGATGCCGTTTGCCCGGCTCTGGCCCGAGTCGCCTGCTGCACTTCAGGGGACCTTGATACCTGGGCTCCGCAGTCACATTCTATTAATGCCTCGTCAGACGCAGCCCTTGTCTTTACATGTTATGTGCTTTGTGAGGGGAGAGACAGATGCCAGTTTCCCAAGAGGGAAAAAAAAGCAACTGGAAAAAAGGAAATGGCAGATCGTCAATGAGATAGCTTTTGTTTCAATTTTCCCTCCTTTGTTTTGTTTTTAAGCCCTCTGTGAATTACCGTACTTTCCCTTTTGGTATTTTGGGCCATAGATCTCCACATTAACCTGAACTTTCCCCCCCCTTTTTTCTTTTCTCTAATACTCATCTGGAAAATAGCTCCATACCGGTCTGCCTTCCTTTAGCGAGACCCACTGTCCACTTCCAGATGGTGCTACCGAGGGCAGCGGCATGGTCCTGTGGCTAGAAGCCCAGACTGGAAGCCAGGAAAGCTGGGCCCCTTTCCCAGGCCGGCCCACCACGCCTCTGCAGTGCCTCGAGGTCTCCACTAACCAGCACTGGGCCCACAGTGTGCAGTGTGTCAAGCAGAGATAAGCAAATGGCAGCCTTTGTTGGGTTGTAATTCCCAGCTCGGCCATGTCCTCGCTGTGTGACAATGAGCTCAATCAGTTTTCTCCTCATGTGAGAAGCCAGTAGATGACAAATATGTGGATTTGGTATTTCAACCTTGGTCGACCTCACAGGGCAGGTGCGGTGTAGCCATAGGCTCTCTAGGACAATGCAGGGCTGGGCAGGAGTGGAAAGGGGCCAAACCATAGACAAGGATTAGCCATTGTGCTGTGTTCCTGTTTCTTTAAGGTTTGGGGACAAGACAAGGGAACCTAGCTATAGCCCCGTGGCTCCAGACACCAGCAGGCCTGTCAAGGAGAGTGGCTGAGAGGGCACAAAGGAGCAAAGGCCACAGCAGCGGGTAGGGTGGGCACTCAGTGAGACAGAGGAAACCACCCATTCACTGGCTGCTATCTGGGCATCTTTGAGTGGGACAGGGACTCACTTCAGCACCCTGTCCTAGCACTTTCCTAAATTTTCTCTATTTTTGGTTCTCGCTGTGGCTGTGATTTAAAAAAAGAAAAGAAAAGAAAGTGAGATAAAAGAGCCCTGGACTTGCATTTAGACCAACTGGATGTTGGATTTGAGTTTGGATCTTAACCGTTCTATGAACTTCACTAGTAGACTTAACTTCTGTGCCTCAGTTTTCTCAACTGTAAGATGAGCACAGTAACACCAGCCCTGCTAACCTTCTGGTTTGCTGGGGAAACCACATACTTCACAATACACGGGCATATTTTGTAAGCTGTAAGAGTGTTATCATAACTAGTCTTTACTTTCTTGTAGGGCATTTTAAGGACAAGTTAAATCAAAGTGGCAGTGAAGTTCGAACATCAGAAGATGTTCCTTGTCCTGGAGGGAACAAGGTCAAAGGATTGAGTAGCTGAGAACAAAGAGGGCATCACGAGGGGCCCATTCCTTCCTTGAGTTCGTGTATTAATGGACATCTATGTTTCCACTCAGAATTCCCACTCATTTGTCAGGTACAAGGCCAAGAGACCAAAATAGCCCTTGTGTAGAGCTGGAACTATTACTCCTCAATTGTTTCTGGGCTTTACTTCTTTTGCTCAACTCCACCTCTCTCCGAGTATCTGCAGACGTGTCAGGGATGTAATGCAGACCGGGTGATGGTGCTCAGAAAGGGTCCAAACATTACACATGAGAGAAGAATTTTAGAGATGTTCAAGGCAGGGGTGCAAGGCCGACCTCCCTGGCAAGCTGGCCACCCAGTGCCAGCATCAGTGGAGAGGGGGGTATGTGGGGGGGGGGGGGCAGGTTGGGAAAAATGTTCCCCACAGGCTGCAGGGGACCAGCTTATGCAGGAAAAGGAGGCGAACATGACATATGTTCAACTTTAAATTATGAATGTAGAATACATTTCTGTACATGTGACAGATGGCATAGGTCAGCAGCTGGAAATTCATCACTTACCTTAACGAGAGGATTTAAAAATATATATATTTTTTATGATTTTTTACAGAGAGGAAGAGAGAGGGAAAGAGAGCTAGAAACATCGATGAGAGAGAATCATCGATCAGCTGCCTCCTGCACACCCCCCACCAGGGATGTGCCCGCAACCAAGATACATGCCCTTGACCAGAATCGAACCTGGGATCCTTCAGCCTGCAGGCTGATGCTCTATCCACTGAGCCAAACCAGTTTCAGACAGAGGATTCTTTTTTATAAGTACACACAGGTTTTCTAATAGACACAACCATGGAGTTTCATGTTTTTGGTTAACAACTGCATCTAAATAATATTGGAAACACGGAAAACGTCACTTTGAGAAGGCACGGTGACCCTGCAGGACAGACACTGACTATAGGACCAACCTCAATTTTCTGTCATTTCTAGTTGCGTGGCCGCCTCCTATGTCTCAGTTTCCTCATTTACAAAGTGAAAGAAATCATACTGAAATTATATGTTGTTCTGAGTAGTAAAGATAATGGGTGAAAAGAGCTGAACCCAGGAGTTGAGTTCCTGATGGGAACTCAAAACCTGGAACCTTTACTTATTAAAAATAAAACAGTCCATATGATATTTATGATTTAGCATTTTAAGCACTTGTTAGAGTTTTCCCCCTTCCTATATGGAGGAGTATAATGGATAGATTTAGTAGCACTTCTGTGATTTTGTTTATTTAGTATCTTAGCTGATTTCCTCTTGGTGCTTTGCCTTAGAAATCAATCATAGAGTAAAAGTAATAAGATAAAAAAAGAGTAGGATTTGAATTATATCCCAGCTAGTGGATTGCACATTCTACATGTAAAATAATTAATATACAAAACAACCCTAGGCAGTGGGTACCATTGTTGTCCCACTTTGCAGCTAAGAGAATCTCGTCATGAAGAATTGGGGTCATTTGACCAGGTGGGTGAGGGGCAGAACTAGGAATGGGATGGGGAGTTTTGTGATACCAGAGGCCTCATTCTCAGTCACCAACACATACTGACTTGACTCAAAAGCAGACTGTTGTAACGGCGTACTTCACAGCAGTTGTTAAGATTGTCAGGAAACAATATTCATTGTTTCCACTGTCACAGCTCTGATTGGTGTTCAGAGGGGCAACTCTGGGTGGTAGCACCCACTGAGCACCATGGGTGTGCAGAAGGGAATGGAAGAACATAAACTGGGGGAAAAGGGTTTTCAAGTGGAAGGAATAGAATATGTGAAGATTCAGAGGCAAGAGGGAGCTGGTGCTCTCACAGGAAGCTGTACAAAGCAGTATGACTGGAACATACTGTGTATGTGGAGAAATGGCAAAAAACCCAACTCATTATGATAGACTTGCCAGCCACCGTCCCAGCTCCCACCCAATGGAGTAATTGAGGAGCCTGCACAGCCATTGCTTACATAGGTGTGGGCATGGCTGAAAGAAGCCAACAAGGGTTATAGAGACACCCTGGGGCCAGCAGGGGAAGGCCAGCTACCACTCCTAGCACTGAAGGGGCAAGAGGAGGAGACACTTGTTAAAACCCAAGAAAGCAATAGCTATGAGCATAAGAGAAGGCCTTAAGAGCTGGGGATTTTGGCAAAAGGACACAGCCTCTGCCAACCCACAGCCTACTAGGGAGATCCAGAGGAGGAGAGCTTACCTGGAAGGAAGCAGAACATCCCCGCATGGCAGACATCAAGCTTGTCTCCCAGTTATACTCCAGCTCCATGCACTGTCTGTATCACAGACAGCGAATCTCATTCTACCAAGGTTCGCACCCGAGTGCAGTGCAAACACACAATAAAGAAATAAATACAAATTCAAAAATAGAATCCAGACCACAGAAAACATAAGTGAAAGGTCAAGTATGAGGGACGGAGGAAGAAGGCTGGATAATAAAACAAATATGTGGAGAATATTTGGACTTACATAACTGCCATTGTTGAGCCAGAAATATGGCCTCTGAGCTTCCTGGTGGCCAAATTTCAGAGGAAGATGAGGTCAGTCACATAGTTTTCCTTTCAAAGAACTGAAAGCATACCAGTTTGCATTTAAAGTCAGATTTTTCCTAGACCTTAGCATGAATAGGAATTTTCCCCATTGGGGCAGCATGATTGAAACAGACTGTGACCCTAAGACAACTCCTCTAGCAGATTCAGGTCCATGCCATCCATCCGGCTCATATGAGTTGAGTTCATGAGTGGTATTTAATGGTGGTGTTTAAGCGCTTCCTCTCACATGAGCCCCTGTTCCTCAGGATTAGGGACCAGGCTCTGTATGTTTTTTCCTACCTCCCATCACCATAGTAGTTTGAAATGGGATCTTGTGAAAATATTTTGAGCGTTCAATCATTTTTTTCTGCCATTGTGAAACTAACCTTCTCACACACTGTGAAGAATAATTAGGCCAGGCATATGCGACTCCGTAATCCTTTGGACATATTCCTGGGAAGCAGGTGCTCAGGAGTCCAAGGTACAGTGGAGAGTTTCCATGGTCGCAGGGATTTCAGAGGACAGCAGCACTGCCATTCCACGGTGCCCTGCGCCCAGATGGAAGGGAGCAATGACAAGTCATCCCAGTTCAACCTTAATGAAATGTTGTTGAGACCGGTGATGCTTAGCATTTGGGGGCCAAACGTCCCTTCAAAAAGATGATAAAAACTAAGGACTCTTTCCCCAGGAAAAGGCAAAGGCATACAATTCTGGCTTCAGGTTCAGGGAATTCACAAACTCCTGAAGCCCAACCATGGACTCATTCAAGGCACATGAAAAGCCGTGGATTAATCGATGGTCTCACAACATCTTTCTAATCTTCTGAATGCTCTGTGGCCCCATTAGTGATAGAAACAAAGTGATACCCCAGGGATCAAGTTCACTGCATAGGGGATGTGAGGAGTGGGCGAGTTATATGACCAACCTGTCACTTCCCTCAGCTCACACAAGAATTCTACAGATCAAAGTAAATATGACAAACGCCATATTAACCAGCCATAAAAAGGAAGGAAATTCTGGCCCATGCTACACCATGGATGGAACTCAGGATATTGGTTAGGCGACATAGGCTGGTTACAAAAAGATAAATACGATATGATTCCACTTATGCGAGGTTCCTAAAAAAGTCAAATGCATAGAAATAGAAAGTAGAGTGGCGATTGCCAGGGACTGTGGGGGAGGGAATGGGAGTTTCTGTTTAATCAGCACCGAGTTTCAGTTTTGCAAGATGAAAAGCATTCTGGAGAAGGATGGTGGCGATGGTTGCACAACAACATGAATGGACTTACTTCCACTGAACTGCATGCGTAAAATGGACAAGATGGTAACTTTCATATTATGTGTATTTTACCACAATGAAAAAGAAAAATATATAAAAGAAGAGTTTAAAAGACTGGAGCTTATAGAATGCAGCAGGCAGCCCGAGGGGTGTGTGGGATGGGGAAGGCCCGTCTCACCTGCCAGCTTGGGGGGACTGCGGCCTGCCCAAATGAAAGAGACAGCTATTTCCACTGTCAGGTCGGCTCCCCGGGTGTGAGGAGCGGCCCGGGCATTGAAGACCAGCACCTGGAGCTACTTTGTTTGCATTGGAATGATTCTGCTAGGAACTTTGGACTTGTCGTTGCCATGTTTTTATTTCTATACTTGACCTTGTTATTGACATAAACTTTTCCTTTAAGACAATGGCTCATGACCATCTATTTCCTAGGGCTCGATGCGTAATTTCTAAAGGAAAACGGGCTGCATATATGATTAACCATGCAGGAACTCTTCATTTTATAGGACTCATCTTTTTTATAACAGGAAGTAAATATGTGTTGCTAAGCTACTATGTCCACCAAAAAAAAAAAAAAAATTCATATAGTAGATTCCATTGTACTCTTTGTGCTCTGTGAAAGTTGATGATTCCTTTATGTTAATTCAGACCTTTTGTTCTTGACCTCCTTCACCTAAATTTAATTAGAGTTTGGCCATAGTGTAGTGAGGGTAAACAGAAGGAAAAAAAAAGGCCTGAATCAAAATTTCCCATGAGAAAACACTGGGCTTCCTTAAACTTTTTAAAAGGAATTTGAAAAGCACTTATTGGCCCATATTTTCAGTTCTGCATCTACCTACCTACCTACCTACCTACCTATTATTCAGTAACCTTGCAAACATCTGATTTAATCTCATTACTGCAAATAAAGAAGTGTAGACTGCATAGGTAAGATTAGGAGTGGCAAGTGCCTCTTGGAGCCACTGGGTTAGGCATCAGCTCTTCACCTCTGAGAAGAATAAAGCCAGTAAAAACCATTTAACCTGCCACTTAAAGGATTTAGATCAGAGGAAAGGAAGAACTGCAAGTCAGTTATCCATTTCTCCAAGACAGAGATCTCAAAGTAAGAATGGGTACCATTGTCAGATACCATGACCCCGAGCAATGCGAGGTCCTGATGTAATGAAACCATTTCACCGGTGTGTTTAATTTACACAAACTCAAATATGTACACCTTTAACTCAAATATGCACACCTTCGAGTGAGAAGGGGGCCATTTACACAGAGCTGGCAATTTGGCCTGCCATTCCACCAGGGTCCCACAGGAAGACAGGATGAGGGTACAGGAATTAGCTATTTCACAACTGGGCTTTTTCACAAGCTCTCGCATAAACAACTCACCCTGCTCAGTGTGATTCTAGCAGTTTCTATTCCCATCCAGCACGGCTCTCACGTGCAGCTCATCATCTTCCTCTAGCGCTCAGTGGGTGAATCCAACTCCAGTGCGGGAGTGGGCTGGGAGCTTCCTGAGAGATGGGATGGCCGTCTCCAAACGTGGTTCACAAGTGTGGCTTTGCTCAGTTGAACAGGGGTCATGGAGATCTGAGAGACAAAAAAAGCCATCAAGCTGTAACATCTAGTGCTATAGAGAAGGTTAAGGAGACAAGTCAAATATGTAGGTTACAGTGAGGACACGCAGCCCCTGACTTTGCCTGGATGACTTGTACTCTGAGTGTGTGCCTATGAATTTTCACATGTGTTCTAAGTTCCTGCCAACAAGGTATCGATTCCTGATGAAAAGATATTTCCAAGGGTCATTTCAACTCTACATTTCAATATACCGACTTCTGACCCCAATTCCCATGGAAATGAGAAGGGTTAAGATCATGAACTTTGGGGCCAGATGTCAAATTCTAAACTTCAGCTCCACCAACAACTGACATTATTTCACTAAGCCTCAGTTTCCTCAAATGTAACCATAGTTCTTACCTAATAGGTTAAGTTCTGCGGATTAAATAAGACAACCCATGTGAAGCACTCAGCACCTGCATTTAATAAGTAATGCAATAGATGTTTACTCTGTTCAGGAAGCAAAAGCAATCCAATGCACTGGCTCCGTGCCACCGATTTGTGGGAAGAACAAAGGACTGGTTCTGTGCTTTGGATCCAAAGCAATGAAAAAAGTTTCAAAAACATATTTGTTTTTTACTCTTTTGTATGTTGCGTTTTATATACCTAACTTCTAAACTATTTAAATATACATAGTATTACCTGTGCATCTACCCATCCATTATGTTTGATGAATATTTGTTGAGCAGCTGCTATGTGCCAAGCGAGGTGCTGGGTATGCAGTGGGAAGACAGTCACTGAATGATGCGAGGAAAGAGACACAAACTGGTAGTTTACAGTCCATCGTAGAGAATGGAGTGACAGGAGGCACCTGAAAGGGCTTAGGTGCAGAAAATAGTGCATGGATCAAGGAGAAAGACACGGAGGTGCCGGACAGCAGGGGGCTGTGGGGCAATCCTAAAAAAGTCAGCTTGCCAGAGTGGATCATGCAAATCTGGGAATGGTGGGCAAAGAGGTTGGAAGAGGAAGCTGATCCTCGAGCCCTTCCATGTTTGGCTAGGGCCTTTGACCTTCATCCTGAAGGCTGTAGGGAGCTGTTGATTGACTATATGTATATTCTCTTTGAGTCAGAGCATTCTGTGTGGAGGCAAGAGTTGGGGTAGGAGGCCACTGTAGCCATTGGGATGGGGGCTGACGAGGGGGCGTGGGCAGTTTCCCTGGGGAGGAGCGGCAGAGACACTGAGAAGTGAACAGTACGTGAATTTAATAGGACTCGTGATTGCTAGGGTGGAAAGTGAGGGCAAGAGAAGGGTCAAAGCTGACTCCCAGCTATATAATTTAGGCAGCTGAGTGGATGGTGGTGCCAGCAACTGAGATATCCTATATAATAAAAGGGTAATATGCAACTCAACCGGAACAGTGAAACAACTGGTTGATATGATGTGCACTGACCACCAGGGACAGATGCTCAACGCAGGAGCTGCCCCCGGTGGTCAGTGTGCTCCCGCAGGGGGAGCACCGCTCAACCAGAAGCTGGCTCAGGACTGGTGAGCACAGCTATGGTGGCTGGAACCACGCCCACCTCTGCGGCAGTTAGACATTCCCCCGAGGGCTCCTGGACTATGAGAGGGTACAGGCGGGGCTGAGGGACACCCCCGAGTACATGAATTTTGTGCACTGGGCCTCTAGTTTTTAGAATAAAAGAGGAAGAACATGTTTTGAAGCAGGAAAGTGATTTTGCTCCTTTTGAAAAAAATTTCAGTTATATACAGAACTCACAGTTGAGGAAGATAATGACTCGAATGTGTTTTTCTTTCATTACATCTGGAATTCAGTAATCAAAAAATTATTTGTAATAACAAAATCCTCAGAAAGCATGTCTAAACAGGAAGTTTCACAGTCAAACACTCTCAGCCAAGACCAAGAAACATTTGAGCCCAAATGACTTTCTTTATTTAAGATAGGCTTTGAGAGAATCTTTTGTGTGTGTGTGTATGTGTGTGTGTGTTAAATAATATTTTATTTTTTAAATTTATCTTTATTGTTGAAAGTATTATAGATGTTCCCTTTGTCTTTTCTCCCCCACCTAATCCTCTCCACCCTCCCCCAGCCCCTCCCAAGCCTTCACCATACTATTGTCTGTGTCAATGGGCTATGCATATATGTTCCCCAGTTAGTCTCTCTTGGGAGAGACTCTTTAAAAAAAAAGATTGAGAAAAAGGGAGGCTAGATCAAGGAAAAAAACATATAATAATACTAATTAAAAAATTTAGAAACCCTGACTTCAGATATAGTCCACCTTTTCCCTGGCATTTAATAAATTATATTCCAACCTCTCTCCCCCACCCACCCACCCAATTATCCTCTGATAGAGATTCTAAAATAAGTGGTGAATACAAAAAAAAAAAAAAAAAAAAAAAAAAGAAAGAAAGAAAGAAAGAAAATGTAGCCGATAGAAGGAAGAGGGAGAAACAGGTAGGGGCTTAGATATCCACAAACTGATAATTCACTCACTTAATTCAGGTGGAAGTTAAGTACCAATAGGCAAGACTGAGAGGAGTTAAGAACCACTGTGGGGACATATCCTCAAGATTAGCCAATTTGTAGACTCAAACCTGTGTGCTTCTTTGTGTGGGTTAGCAGCATGAAAGGCCTCTGTGTTTTTTAAAATTTCACTTTTCTTGGATTTAGTCATTTTACTTTTGGGGTGTTCTATATAGTAGTGAAAGATGGTATTTGGTTTCTACCCCAAATCCAGTTAAATAAGAAACTGAAAGTGGGAAGGAGTAGATGCATAATTTGCTGAAAATGGATCAGTGGTGCCACACTGGCATACAAAGGGCTTCTTAGAGTTATCATTTGACAAAGTGCCTGGGGAGAGGCTGATGTCAGCCGAGAGAAGGCCGTGGGTGGGTGTCCCCAGGATGACTTCCTCTCTTTCCTCTCCCTGCCAGAGCTCCATCGTCCAAACCTGTAATCCCTGCCCAGGCAATTCCAGTTCTGGGTGTTTCTTAAGCAAATAGAGCAAACATGCCAGTTTTAAGGGTGGCCACCTTTTATAAATTGTATGCCAGGGTAACGTCTGCGGACTTTTTCTCATGACTCAATATCACCGCCTTATCTGTGCCTTTGATTTCTCCGTCCTCCAGCTCCTTATAACACTCAGATCTATATGTGTAGTTGCGCCTGGAACATCCCACTAATTAGCTACTTTGTAAAGTGGAGCACTTTCTGATTTGTGTACTGTCACATTCTCCAATAGTTTGTCAGGTCTATGTCTTACTGCCCAACCACCTGGGAAGCTTTTTGTGACTGGGATTTTGATTGGAATTACATTGAATCTATAGATTGATTTGGGAAGAATTAACATCTTACGTATGTTGGGTTCATGTGCATGATATGTCCCTCTGTTTATTGAGTTCTTCTTTAACTTCTCACAATAAGGTTACATAGTCTTCTGTGTGGAGGCCTTGCTCACATTTTGTTAAATTTATTTCTAGGCAACTGTTTGTTCTTTTTTAATCATATTGTAAATGTTATCATCTAAAAGCTTTCATTTTTATGAGACTGCATTTACCTGAGTTGGGTCTGTTAGCCTGCTGCTGCCATGCTCTGATAGTGACCAGCCAGCAGTCCTTATCCTGGTCCTGGTGTGGGTCAGCATGGGCAGAGTTGAGCTTCAGGCCTGCCTCTGTATGGGGACAAGGACTCCTGCCAAGCTTTACCAGATCCATCACTTTAGACTTAACCCAGCAACCTGGAATCTCTATTTGGGTCTCTTCCTATCTTTAAAAAAAAAAAAAAAAATTATTGATTTCAGAAAGGAAGGGAGAAGGAGAGAGATAGAAAAATCAATGATGAGAGAGAATCATTGATTGACTGCCTCCGGCATGCCGCCTACTGGGGATTGAGCCCACAACCCTGGGCATCTGCCCCAGCTTCATTCCATTCTTGATTTTGGTAACTTCTGCATTTGTTTTCCTTGATTAGTTTTTCTAGATGTTTAATATTATTAATTATATTTTCAAAGAACTTTATTTTCTCTTGTGTATGTTTGTTTTCTATTTCATTAATTTATGTTGTTATTTATTTATTTATTTATTTATTTATTTATTTATTGCTTTTTTGCATTAAATGCCCTGTTTTTGTACTGACTTGAGATGTATACTTAAATAATTGATTTTCAGCTCTTTTCTTTGGCTAGTATATGCATTTACCACTACACATCTTCCTTTAGTCATAATTGTAGCCACATTCCACAGGTTGCTGTCATCTTTTCATTATAGTATGGTTAAAAATGTTTTCTAGTCCCAACTGGGTGGTTAAGTTGGTTGGAACATGGTCCCATACACCAAAAAATTGTGGGTTCCATTCCCAGTCTGGGCACATACCCAAGTTGTGGTTTTGATCCCCATTTGGGGTGCATGTGGGAGACAGCTGATTGATGTTTCAATGTTTATCTCTTCTTTTCTAAAATCAATAAAAACATTCTCGAGTGAGGATTAAAAAACATTTTGTAATTTTTATTGTGATGTATTCTTTGAATTAAAGTGAATTTTTAAAAATATTAATTTATTTTTAAAGATTACTTGCTTAACTTTTAAACATTTAGGAATTTCACTATAGTCAGTAGATACACTCAATGACTTCAATAATTTGAAATTTGTTGAGAATTTATTTATGGAGAGCATAAGGCCAATTTTGTAGATGTTTCATGTGTATTGGAATGAATCAGTAGTCATTTGTTGTTGGGTGGAGTGTTCTACATCAGTCAAATAAATCAAATTTGTTAATTTTGTTATTTGTATCTCTAGTATTCTTACTGATTTATTTTTTATTTTTTGCCAATTTTTCTCTCTCATATGCTAAGAGATTTACTAAAGACTCCTACTATCACTATATATTTCTTCCCTCAGTGTTAAAATTTTTGAATCTATATTATTTAGAATATTTTTATTATTACAAATGTCTTTTATCATTAATAATGTTTATTGCCTTAAAGTTTACTTTGATTTATAACAATGTCGTTATAATACATTTTTTAAAGCATTTGCATGGTTTATCTCTTTCATGTTTTACTTTCAGTCTCTTCGTGATTAACGGCTTTCAGTGACACACTCCTAGGAGGGTGTGTATCTTGTAAATTGCATAGTTGTTTTGAATTTGCAGTTGTTCTTGTGATTGCTATACAGACTGACAATATTTGTCCTTTAATTGAAGCTTTTATTCTTCTTATATTTAATATAATTTCTGAGATTAATTTATGTATCTCTTTTAAATATTTGCTTTCTTTATGGTCACCTATTTTATGGTTCCTTTCCTCTCCATTTTTGGCCATATTTTCTTTAATCAAGTGTTTTTTAATATGTTACCTTTCATATTTAGTAGGTTGCTTGTTATTTATTCTTTTACCATTTTGTTTTGGTATTACTTTAGAAATTACAATATCATTCCTTGATTTATTTACATCTAGTAGAATTTATACTCTTACCACTTCCTGTTAAACAATGCTTCTTAAATAATAATTTAATTCATCTCCTTTTTTTCCCTTCTTTTTGTTATTGTTGTCCTGCATTTTAATTCTACATACATTTCTAAACATTTTTTGTTTTGTTTTGTTTCATTTTTCTTACATTTCTAATCTTACAAAATATTTTCATTGCTGCTGATACAATAAAAATTAATGTCCCAAATTTACCCTTTTTATATGACATTTTCCTTATGTAAAACTTTTCATTAATATTTAATTCTTTCCTTTTATTGAAATACATTATTATATAATATTTATTAGTTTCAGGTATATAACATAATGAATTTATGTTTGTATATATTGTGAAGTGATCAGCATAATCAGTAGAATAAGATTAGTTAACATCCATCATGACGTATTTCCTTTGTTGAAAGTGTGTTGGCAATAAATTATGTCTGTCTAAAAATGCCTTTATTGCCCTAACCAGTTTAGTTAATTGGATAGAGCATCAGCCAGCAGACTAAAGGGTCCCAAGTTTGATTCCAGTCAAGGGTATGTACCTTGGTTGCGGGCACATTTCCAGTAGGGGGTGTGCAGGAGGCAGCTGATCCATTTTTCTCTTTCATGGATGTTTCTAACTCTCTATCCCTCTCCCTTCCTCTCTGTAAAAAATAATAATAAATAAATAAATAAATAAATAAATAAATAAATAAATATATTAAAAATGCCTTTATCTTCATTTTTGAAGAATATTTTCAGTCAGTGGCATTTCTTTTTTTCAGCACTTCAGAAACACCATTTCTTTGTTTTCTGGTCTTGTTGCTCAACTGAAAGTAATGTATTTTCTCTGACTGTTTTGAATACTTTTGTCTTTGTCTTTATTTTCATCATTTTTATGTTGCTATACCAAGGTGTGGTTTTCTTTACATTTATCCTACTTAGATTTTAGAGCATTTCAGGTTTTTCCTGGATGGCTTTGTGAGGTTTTGAAATATCTAGGATTTTATCTCTTTACCTATTGCTTCTGCCCATTTTGTGTCTTCCCCGCTTTGGTTACAATTTCCATCTTGTCATTTATTTTCTTGAGCATACAAGAAAATAATTTCTTTTATTATTATTTCAATTATTATTATTACTGTTATTGTTATTTTGAAGTCTGTTTCTGGTATCTCCAATGTCTGGGTTACCTGTAGGTCTGTTTCTACTGCTTAATTATTTTTTGGTCTTGTTTCTATTCATGACTGGTAATTATTGATTAAAGGCCAGACATTTTGCATAAAAATTGTAAGAAATTCTGGATGAAATAATCTTTCTCCAGAAGGATTACGCTATCTTCTAATAGGCTGTTAAAGGAAGGCTGTTTTAAAACTGAGCCGTGTCTTTCCAAGGCTCATCTGTGTTTGGTTTGATTCTCATCTATGTGGTGTGCACTTCCAGATGTTACAACTAAGAGCTGAAGTATTTACCAGGGCAATCCCTTCCTGATACTTCTTCTTTTTTTTAATTGATTAAAGTATTACATATGTGTCCTTATCCCTCCATTGTCCCCCACCCCCCACTCATGCCCTCACACCCCTAGTGTCTATGTCCATTGCTTATGCTTATATGTATGCATACAAGTCCTTTGGTTGACCTCTCCCCCTTACCCCCACCCTCTCCTACCTTCCCTCTGAGGTTTGAGCATCTGATGGATGCTTCTCTGTCTCTGGATCTGTTTTTGTTTATCAGTTTATGTTGTTCATTATATTTCACAAATGAGTGAGATCATGTGATAATTATCTTTCTCTGACTGACTTATTCCACTTAGCATAATGCTATCCAGCTCCATTCATGCTGTTGCAAATATTAGGAGTTCCTTCCTTTTTATAGCAGCATAATATTCCATTGTGTAGATGTACCACAGTTTTCTAATCCACTCATCTGCTGATAGACACTTAGGCTGTTTCCAAATTTTAGCTATGGTAAATTGTGCCACTATGAACATAGGGGTGCATATATCCTTTCTGATAGGTGTTTCTAGTTTCTTGGGATATATTCCTAGAAGTGGAATCACTGGGTCAAATGGAAGTTCCATTTCTATTTTTTTGATGAACCTCCATACTATTCTCCACAGTGGCTGCACCATCTTGATCCTTCTTAAACTCCATTTTTCTCCTTTAATTTTCAGTGTGGTTTAATAATTTGGAAAGTATCTCAAATGTAATTATCAAATGTTTGGCTCACTTTTCTGTATCTTCATTCTCTCAGGGCACTTGCCAACTCAAATCCTAGCACCTGAGAATTATCCTCCCCCAATTTTGTTTCATATTTGTTTGTCCTCCTCACCCCAAATTTATATGATGGAGCCTAATGTGATGGTGTTTGGAGGTGGGGACTTTGAGAGGTGAGGGGACATAAGTCATCATGAAGAAGTTCTCACAAATGAGATGAGTTTCTTATAAGTACCGTGCGCTAACTGATTGCGCCACTGGAGCCCCTGAGATGAGTTTCTTATAAAAGAGGTCTCTCCTGTGAGCTTACAGTGAGAAGATAGCCACCAATGAGAAAGCAGGAAATTATTAGACACTTAACCTCTGGTGCCGTGATCTTGGCCTTCCCAGTCCCCAGAACTTCAAGAAATAAATATTTACTATTTATAAGCCATCCAGTCTATGATATTCTATTATAGCAGCCCTAATGATCTAAGACAGGGGGCTGGGGGGACTTAGCCTATTTTAGTTGGAAAAAGAATATACATGTATTTGCTTTTCAATTAAATTTATTAGGGTGACATTAGTTAGCAAAATTACATAGGTTTCAAATGTAGAATTCCATGATATATTACTGATATATTGGATTTATTACATTGTATGCCCACCACCCAAAGTCAAATCTTCTGTCACCATATATTTGACCCCCCCTTACCCTTTACTACCCCTTCCATCCCCCTTCCCTCTTGTAACCACATTGTTGTTGTTGTTTTCTATGAGTTTTTGTTTGTTTGTTTTTCTTATTTGTTCATTTGTTGTTTTCAATTTTATATCCCACATAACAGTGAAATCATATGGCTCTTGACTTTTTCTGTCTGACAGATATAATTGATATATAACAATGTATTAGTTTCAGGTATACAACATAGTGATTTGATATAATATATATTATGAAATAATAACCACAATAAGTCTAGATTAACAGCCATCATCACATATAGTTATACATTTATTTTCTAGTGGTAAGAACTTTTAAGATCTTAGAAACCTTCTTAGCAACTTTCCAATAAGCAATGCAGTATTATTAACTATAGTCACCATGCTGTACATTACATCCTCAGTACTGCTCTGCCTCATGGGTAAGCTTGTTCCACACTGGCTCTCCAGGTACAGGGTGATTCCCAGAAGTGAGCTGAAACTGGCTTTTTGATAATGTTCCTGTCAATCTTATGTTGGCTAGCCTTCTAAGGTTCCTAGTTTTTCTCCCCTAAAATGTATTTTCCAACCACTTGAAAATAGGCATCAGTTGAGGAATCAGAAGACTTGAATTGTAATCCAAGCTCTATTATTAGCAATGTGATATTGAATAATACTTATTTTATAGAACAGGAACCCGAGGCTTTAAAATTAAGCACATTGCTCAAGGTCACACAACTGCCTAATGGCGGACTTAGACTGTGAGTCCAGCTATGGCAATGCTGAAACTTAAACTCATATATTATGTTATTTGTCATCTGTGTGCTATTGTTGGGTTTCTTAACCTGTGGTCAATTAAACTTCACTATTTTCTCTCCCACGAGTTTTGATTGTCAGATGTTCTCCATTTGGAGCTTACATAATTCTATCTATCTATCTATCTATCTATCTATCTATCTATCTATCTATATCTATCTATCATCATCAATCTATCTGTAATCATTTGTTATCTACTCATTAATTTATTTTCACTTAAAAGTATAACAGTAGCCTTTCCTGTTAAATAAAAAATTGAGGTGTTGACCATCATTTCAATATCTCAAAATAATTATTGGTTTTTATCATATATCATCTCCCATTGAACTTTGAGTTATCCATAAATCAGAAATTTCCAAAGTTGAAAAAAAGACATTGCTGAAATTTTTAATGGAATTATATCAGGCAGAGTCATATGACAGGCCAATGGCAACTTCAACCAGTTGTGAGCATATCCAACTATCCTACTATCTTAATCATATATTTTCAGTTTGACCACAGTGACATCCCAACAGACTTAATCTAATTTCCCTATTGAATATGCTTGATGGTTTGGCATCATGACCTTACTGAACCTTTGTGGCTCCATGGGATCACAGCATTCTTTTTTAAATGGCTCACAAACCATCTAGTATTTAGTAATTTTATTCTAGAATTTTGCCAAAGTTTGAAATTAAAAATTTACTTTGACCAAACTAGAGTTCCCAGAATCTAGGCTTTCTCTAGTTTCACAATAAAAAAGCATTTTTCCAGTTCTGGCACATCTTTTTTCCTTCACGTCCTCTCCCCATTCTTCCAAAAAAGATTGCTGATGGTGGCTACAAAACTAGATCTCTGAGTCTTTAAGTATTATAGTGGACAAAAAATATATCTAGAGTTCTAGACCTAAATTCCTGTCTATTACATCACTCGTAGTTGTGTGACCTGCAGTAAATTATTTAGTTCATGTGGCCTCTGTTTCCTTATCTGTAAATGGGAATTAAACTTCAAGGGGACTTGAAAAAATTAAATGAGTTGGGAAGGTGTCTAGAGTAGTATAAGTTTAAAAAAATCTGAATTTTCCTTAATGCCTTATTTAGCTTAGATTTCAATTTATCCTTTGCATTTTAAAATGTTCTTTCAAATTTTAAAACTTTTTTTTTCTGGAGAAGACAAAAACAGAGCAAAACAAAACAAACAACAAAAGCAAGAACTTTTTTGAAGTGCAAGATGATGCAGAGCTATCATCTGTCAGGAAGGTATTTTGTAACAAGGAGCAAGTCGAGCAATCATTCTGGGTTTTATTTTCATCTGTATAATGAGAGGGAAGGATTGGGTGATTTTTCAGTTCTAGTCCTTACCTCTAAATGCCATGAATCTAATTTTGCCTTTTGCCATGTCCTTGAACTATATAACCTTATTCCTGTAGAGGGGGTCTATACTTTTAGCTAGTCCTTGATCCACTTTGTGAATAAATCTCAGAAATTTAAAAAATCCTGAGCAGCCCCCTTGCCACACAAAAGGCTTCTGATCTGAACCCCTTTCGTCAGTGGGTTGACATGGGTTATTAGACCAAATAAGCCCAAATTAGGATGACAAACCTGCTGTCTTTTATTCTATTTATTACTCACTGACGTAAATGATCTAGGATTTTATTTTATCATTAGTCTCATGATTGAGAATTGATGGCATAATAATGCTATGTCAACATATCGAGATGTAATAGAAATAATGGGAATAATTATGTGGCACTCTCCAAACTAAAGTGTATTTTGATAAATGAGAATGGATTTAAGATGTAAAATACAGCAATTACTCTTTGCCCTAGAATGCTGAAAGAAGCCTTTTGGATCTACACAGGAAGTAGCTATTCATCAGTCATGATTAATTTTTTTGGGGGAAAAATCACATTCTTTGTTCTAAAATGTTAATAATAAGAATTTTGTTTTTATTGTGTTTTTTTTTCTACACTAGGGACATTAACTAAAATCTACAGAAAGTATTTTCTGATCATAAGGTAACAGAGATGTTTGCTCCTCTTTTCAGGACAGATTTTACCAGATAAATATTATTCATTCATTTACATTATATATTTAAGAAATTATTTTATTTAAGAAATATTTCAAACACTTATTGTATGCTATGACACATGTGGACTCGGAAAAGAATGGGGTGGGAGGGGGGGCGCTATCCAGTTGCTCAGTGGGTAGAGAATCAGCATGTGGACTGAAGATTGGAGGTTTTGATTATGGTCAAGGGCATGTATATTGGTTGCATTCTGGATCACCCGCCCTGGTTGGGGCACATACAGGAGGCAACCAATCAATGTGTTTATCTCACAATCTCACATTGATGTTTTTCTCTCTGTGTTTCTCCCCCTCCCTTCCACTCTCTCTTAAAAAAAGGAAAAAAAAAAAAAAAAAAAGAGGGGGAAGGGGCAGCAAGCCGTGAAGATGGGCAAGAAGCCTTGAAGCAGCCAAGGAGATAGATGAGAAAGATAAGGCATTCAAACAGAAGGGGGAAAAAACAAAACAAAACAAAACAAAACAAAACAAAACAAAAAACAAGAGGAGAAGAAACTTGAGGAGCTAAAAGCAAAGACCATGGGGAAGACCCCTGGCCACAGGTGGAATTAAGAGATCTGGCAAAAAGTAAATTGTTCCTTGTGCCTGGAGCAAGGGTGATCCTTAATTTCATTTCTGTTTTAATATCTGGATTTTCTATCATAATATCTCTTGCCACCTATAGCTAAAAGGAAGTGTTGTCTTGGAGGCTGTTTTATATTTAAGAATAAGCTTTTGCAACAACAACAACAACAACAACAACAATAATAATGCATGGGCTCATCTCTTCAGTTTCTCATTCTGTCATTTCAACCTTAGCTGACCTTAGTGTGGTCAGAGTACGACCAGCTCAAAATCCTATCAAAGTGTGATCTTCAGTCTTTGTTCTATCAATATTCTGTATCCCTTGAAATTAAACCAATTCATTTGGAACAAACACACAAAAACAATGGAAAGAGTATCCTTGGGTGAGGATTAACTATATATATGAATTGAGGGGGTGGCTTTGCTCTTAGAGAGTCTCAATCAGGAGAGATCGGCCAAAGCTTACAGAAGAGAGTGCAGTAACAGCCACTAGACAGTGGGTTCTGGACTTTGGACTCTTCTGAAGCCCTTTCAAGAGTCTTGCTCTTCTGTTAGTCTCCCTCTCCAAATTTTAACCTCTTAGCTTTATCATACAAATACGTTGTATTTTACATTTTAAAAATACACAACAAACCTCTACTAACTCATCAGGATTACCCTATGTTTCCATTCCTCATGAAAGAGCTGTCTGCAAATGCTGCCTTCAATTTACCTCCCATTCAACTGACTCTGGTCCAACTTCCCCTCCTCAATCCCACAAAACTGCTCTTGATAAGCTTATTAATGACTCCCAACTTACTAAATCCAGTGGATTCTTAAAAATTTTAAATCTTACTTGACCTCTTAGCAGCATTTGAACTGATATCAACTGATATTTCTTCTTGAAATACTCTTTCCATTTGAAAATATATTCTCTGCTTTCCCTTGCGCCTATGGGAAGTCTTTTTATTCTCCTCTGATGGTTCCTGTATAGCCTTGAAATGCTGATATCCTCATGACTTATTGTTAGACCCTCCTGTCTCCTCTCCTCTCCTCTCCTCTCCTCTCCTCTCCTCTCCTCTCCTCTCCTCTCCTCTCCTCTCCTCTCCTCTCCTCTCCTCTCCTCTCCTCTTCTCTCCTCTCCTCTTCTCTCCTTTCCTCTCCTCTTCTCTCCTTTCTTTTTCTTTTCTCCCTCTTCTCTCTCTCTTCCTTATGAAGTAACCTCATCTTTTCTCATGATGTCAATATTTCCTATATGCTGAAGAGTTTCAAATTTATATCTGCAGCTCAGGGCTCTTATTTGAGTTCCAGATGTAAATATTGCACTGCCTACTTGATAGTGTTATTTGAATTTCTTTTAGAATTAGCATCTCAAAATATGAACTCTAGGTCTCCCTCCATAAACTCCCCTCTACAGGTTTCTCTGTCTCAGTGAGCTATATTTCCACTAGAGGCCCTGTGCATGAAATTTGTGTACTGGGAGAGGGGTGGGGGTGGAAGGGGTCCCTCAGCTAGGCTTGCACCATCTCACAGTTTGGGACCTCTTGGGGGATGTCCAATTGCCAGCTTAGGCCCGCTCCCCTAAGCTAGCAGTAAGACATCCCTCTCGCAGTCCAGTACCGCTCCTTACTGCCTGCCTCCTTACTGCCCCTTAATGCTGCCACAGAGGCGGGAGAGGCTCCTGCCACTGCCGCTGCACTCATCAGCTGTGAGCCTGGCTTCTGGCTGAGTGCTGCTTCCCCTGTGGGAGCACACTGATTACCAGGGGTCAGCTCCTGCATGAGCGTCTGCCCTCTGGTGGTCGGTGCGCATCACAGCGACTGGTCATTCTGGTCATTCTGCCATAATGGTCACTTAGGATTTTATTATATAGACTAGAGGCCTGATGCACAAAATTTGTTATAGTGGGGGGCGTCTCCTCAGCTCAGCCTATATACTCTTCAATCCGGGACCCCTCTGGGGATATCCGAAACCAGCAGTTGGACATCCCTCTTACAATTGGGACCACTGGCTCCTAACTGCTCATCTGCCTGCCTGCCTGCCTGGTCGCCCCTCACTGCCCTCACCCCCCACTGGCCTGGTCACCCCTCACTGCCCCCATCTGCCAGCCTGGTCAGCCCTCACTGCCCCTCCTACCGGCCTGGGCACCCCAGCTCCCTTCCTCAGTCCCCCTCCCCCCCTTGCAGGCCTGGTTACCCCATGAAGCCTGATGCTCAGTTGTTTGGTTGCCCCCTCACTACCCCCCCCCCTGCCGGCCTGATTACCTCATGCAGCCTGTTTGGTCATCCATTGGGTTGCGATGATCACTTAGGCTTTCAAATATATAGATACACCTAGGTGATCAAGGATACCTCTGGCCTACTTTTCTTCTTTAAACTCTAGTATCACATCTTATAGGCACCTCAAATTCAATATGTCCAAAACTACTACATTGATTTCCATCCTTTCTACCATTACTCTGCTCTCAAGAATATTCAAAACAAAACATATTTTTAAAATGCACATACACAGAAAGAAAGAAGGAAAGAAGGAAGAAAGGGAGGGAGTAAGGAAGAAGGAAGGAAGGATGAAAGTAAATCCAAAGCCACTTGGTTCTGCTTCACAGCCATCTACTATGCTATTAAAGTCAGAACCTGGTGCTGTATTTTGGCTCCTCCCTCTTCTTCATCCCTTATATCAAAGCCATGCAAAAAAAAAAGTCGCTTCCACTTTTAGCCATGATGCATTAACAGAGAGTAAATTCACATTCCATCTTACAAACTGAAAAACTGGGCAAACTATATGAAATAATTTTTAGGGAATTGGAAAACTGATTGATTGAACAACAGATGGTGCAGAACAATGATCCCCAAGAAAAGGGAAACAAAAAATGTAAGCCCTACAAGTAAAGTCCCAAGGTCTTCCCAAGCATGTTAATATTTTGCAGTGTGTGTGTGTGTGTGTGTGTGTGTGTGTGTGTGTATGTGTTCTGGTCTATTGTCTGTCTCCCTTCACTGGAATATGAAATCCAGGAAAGGCAGGGATTTGGCTCTCTAGTTGAGCACATAACCCTGTTGTAATGAGTGCCTAGCCCATTGGAAGCACTCAATAAATTTTCTGGATGAATAAATAAATGAGTGAATCTTTGATAACTTCTGCTCCCTCACTAGCCAAGTCCTATCTATTCCACCTCTTAATTACATCTCAAATCCATCCACTGCTCTCCAGCTCTACTGCTATAACTTAGATCCCCTGTACCAGTGATTGGCAAACTGCAGCTCATGAGCCACATGAGGCTCTTTGGGCCCTTGAGTTTTTAGCATAGGCCAGCTTAGAAATACCCTAATTAAGTTAATAGCAATGTACCTACCTATATAGTTTAAGTTTAAAAAATTTGGCTCTGAAAAGAAATTTCAATTTTTGTACTGTTGATATTTGGCTCTGTTGACTAATGAGTTTGCCAACTATTGCCCTATACCATCATATCTTTCTTATACAAATATTATACCTTCCTAGGTGATCTTCTTACTTAGACTTTTGTATTCTTCCAATCACACATCCCAAATTGCTCATTTAAAATGTAACCATCATCCTGTCACTCTATATTAAAACATATCAGTATTTTCTTCACTTTGAATAATCCAAACTCTTTACAAGGGGATGGTCAGCTACAAACTATCTACTCTGCCTCCTCCTATTCAGCAGGCCATTGGATCCATGAAATGCAACTTAAAAACCAATGAGCTAGATGATTGCTGCTGTACTTTTAGCTTTTGGATGCTATGCTATGATGCTTAGACTTATTTGCCACAATCTAAATTACCCATTAAACTAT
The DNA here is from genome assembly GCF_014108245.1 of Pipistrellus kuhlii. NCBI lineage: Eukaryota > Metazoa > Chordata > Mammalia > Chiroptera > Vespertilionidae > Pipistrellus > Pipistrellus kuhlii. The sequence goes on from NW_023425562.1 coordinate 34,553,175, forward strand.
AATTGAAAAAAATTACATGTAAGTTTAACAATTCTAAGCATCATGACAAGTACAAGTAGAACAAGAGTGTCTCATTGATAATGGGAAAATTTATCAGTGTCACTCTGGTAGCCTCAAGGGAGAAGAACATCTCATTCTCAATATTGGCCTTAGTTTTTCAAGCATAGTAAACATGAAAGCCAATTTCTCAGTCTACTAAAATTTTCTAAAAGCATCATGTGACAGCATACAAACAACTCTGCTTTGATTCTGTGTCGACAAGGCAATGCTTTGCTTTGTTTTTTTGGCTTCTAGGGTAGACTGAGTCATTCCAAACACCGTGTCCAGTTCAATTGCATGTCTTTGCTTTTCAGGCCATTTTCTGTGGTTTAACATATTGTTCTCCCAGTTCATGAGTCACCCTCTTGTGGACTTAATTAGTGTGAATTAATTCACCCACCATTGAACAGAGTGAGCAGACCAAATGCATTCGTGGTCCTGCAAATTTGAGGACCAGACTAGAGCAAGAACATATCACTACAGTAGAGGCCCCCCCTGATGAAGAAAGAATGTCATGGCACAATAGGGTCAAACACAGTGATATATTGACTCAGGAAAATTAGAAAGAGGCACCAGTTTCAGGCCATAGTCTCAGGGACGGAAGAAAGAGAAGGAGAAGGAAGTAATTACAAAAATTCTATATAATAGCCCTAACCAATTTGGCTCAGTGGATAGAGCGCAGGTCTGCGGACTGAAAGGTCCCAGGTTAGATTCCAGTCAAGGGCATGTACCTTGGTTGCAGGCACATCCCCAGTAGGGGTGTGCAGGAAGCAGCTGGTTGATGATTCTCTCTCATCAATGTTTCTAGCCTCTATCCCTCTCCTTTCCTCTCTGTAAAAAATCAATAAAATATATTAAAAAAAATTCTATATAATAAAAGCCTAATGTGCTAAGTGTCCAACTGTTCGACTGTTTGCCCAGTGGCTATGATGCGCACTGACCACTAGCAGGCAGACACTCTGATTGGTAGGTTAGTTTGCTGCTGGGGTCCGGCCGATTGGGACTGGGTGAGACAAGCCGGACACACCCTGAAGCCCTCCTTCAGTCCCTCCCCAGCTCTGATTGTGCACTGGTAGAGTCCCTCGGCCTGGCCTGTGCCTTCTCGCAATCTGGGACTCCTGGGGAGATGTCAAAGAGCCAGTTTTGGCCTGATATCCACAGGCCAGGCTAAGAGACCCCACCAGTGCACAAATTCATGCACTAGGCCTCTAGTAGTTAATATAATTGATATGATCCAGTTCATGTACACTGAGAGACAAATAAGATAACAGATCTTTTTTTTTTTTTTTTTAATCATTACCTTCTCTACTCCCCACATACCTAGGTGAGTAGGAAATGCAGTCTCTCTCTCTTAGCTCCTCCCACTCCATTATATGGCCAATAATGTATAAGATCTTATTTGTACCTCTCTCCTTATATTGTGCTCAGAACCCAGCTGCCTCTTGAGGCTTGAGGAACCCCTTGCTGAGTTTCAAGAACACTTCATTTTTTCTAATTCTATTCCAAAATTTGTGTTGTGTCTGGGTGTCAGTTTTGCTGAAGGCACACAGTTGTTCTTTGAAGGGTAAAAGGGTTTGACTCCTGTTATACCTGTCCTTCCCTGGGCCCAAAGAGTGTTCGTTCCAACTCCCAATACACACATAAACTCCAACCCCAAACTGACCTGCTTACAAAGTTCAACTTTTATTTTAAAAATATATTTTTATTGATTTCAGAGAGGAAGGGAGAGGGAGAGAGAGATAGAAACATCAATGATGAGAGAGAATAATTGATTGGCTGCCTTCTGCACACCCCACAGTGGGGATCAAGCCTGCAACCCTGGCATATGCCCTAACTGGGAATTGAATTGTTACCTCCTGGTTCATAGGTCAATGCTCAACCACTGAGCCACACAAGCTGGGTGTAGAGTTCTACTTTTAAAATCCATCTCTTTACTGCCAATTTCCTGCATGCTAGTGACCTTGGGAGGGCTGGCTTGCGACAGGCTCCAGCATCCACTGCCATGTGGACCCCGAGTGGCCACTACCCTGAGGTCATTAACTTGCTTCCTTCCAGAAACAAGAAGAGCCTGCCCAGGAGACGTGTTCTTACTTCCACTTGTAGAGCCCCAGGAAGTCCATTTTTGGAAGATTTCCAATACATTTGTCCCTAATTTCACCCTCAGGGGTTCAGAAACATTGAGATCTAGTCTTATAGCACCCCACTCAAAATTTTTGTTTTAATAATTTAAAAATATCTTGCTCCTTGGTGTGTGTGTGTGCGTGTGTGTGTGTGTGTGTGTGTGTTTTAAAAATCTTATTACACAATTCACAAGAAGCTAAACTATTGGCCTTAAGTACTGGACACCCCACACTCTGGCTATGTATGGTGAAAAGATAGTATGTGAATGTGTGTGTGTGTGGGTTAGAATGAGAGAGCGAGAGCAAGAACGAGAGAGAGAGAGAGAGAGAGAGGGAGAGAGAGAGAGAGAGAGAGCACACAAGAGAAAACGTACACTCCTGCAGAATCCCAGCGGGGAGACATGAGAGTCCATGTGGTGTGGTAGCTAAGAATGTGAATTCTGGCTGAAACCGGTTTGGCTCAGTGGTAGAGCGTCGGTCTGCGGACTGAAAGGTCCCAGGTTCGATTCTGGTCAAGGGCATGTACATTGGTTGCGGGCACATCCCTGATAGGGGGTGTGCAAGAGGCAGCTGGTTGATGTTTCTCTCTCATCGACGTTTCTGGCTCTCTATCTTTCTCCCTTCCTCCTCTCTGTAAAATATCAATAAAACATATTAAAAAAGAAAAAAAGAAAAGAAAAAGAATGTGGATTCTGGAGCCAGACTAAGGAGCAGGGGTCAGAAACCTGTCCTGCTAATTAAACTGTGTGACCTCAGTTTATCCTGTGTTAAAGGGGGATGATGATGAGAGATATTAAAAAAAGTAGACATAAAGCATTAGTAAGTGCTTTAAAAGTACTAGCTGTTATTATCATTATTTTTTTTCCCATGTGGGAAAAGGTAATAGAGTATTTTAATTTCCTTCTGAGACATTTTGATCTTAGATGACTGTGTGAATTAAGTATTCCTAAGAGCACAGTTAAAGGATTATAAGTAGTTAATGTTGAGGCTAAATTCTTGCTGAATGCCATTGAAATTGAGCTAGCCTTTTTGGGTCTGGGTAGGTGATGGGGTGAAGTGGGGAGTGTGCGGTGACCAGGATTTTGGAGTGAGAAAGAGGGTCAAGGGGGTGCCAAGGGGCAGCGCTCAGAGCAAAGAGGCAAGTGAAGAGGTAGGAAGAAAGGACTGCCTTGGGGAAAAGAACTGAAGAAGAGAGATGGAAAGAATCTCAGCATACCACTGTACACAGAGTGATGCAACACATATTCCTGCACAGCCTCAAGAAATCAAGAATAATGAGATTATTCTATAAGGTCTGAGAAAGCCTGAGCTTTCTTTTCTTTTCTTTTCTTTTCTTTTCTTTTCTTTTCTTTTCTTTTCTTTTCTTTTCTTTTTTTTTCTTTTCTCTTCTTTTTTTTCTTTTCTTTTCTTTTTTTTTAAAATTCATCTTTATTGTTGAAAGTACTACAGATGTCTCCTTCTCCCCACCCCCATTACATTTCATAGCAGGAACCTATGTAAAGAACTTTTAGACCCATTAAATTATGTCCATCAATTCCCCTTGTCTTCATGTTCTTTTATCTCCAAAGATACTATATTAACTTTGCATGATCCCCCACCATTTTGCCACATTAAAAAAAAATGTGTAGTGTTTCTGCTTGATTTTTATCTTCCACTAGTTTATCTCTCATGAAAGTAAGTCTCTTGTTTCATTTGCACATGCTCTTTAAGATTTTCATGTGGGTGAGATGCTTCCTGGCAGTCAGATAGTCACGCATTGATGACGGCTTCTTACATGTTTGAGGTGACAGTTCTTTCAGAACTCCTGAGTAGCTGCTCTCTGGCTCTGCTGAGTTTGTTCTGTTAGTCGTGTCCAAAACATTCTGGGCATTTAATATTTCCCATTAGTGTACTTCCAAACTGAATCTGGGAAGCAAAATTTACCTTAAAATACCATTTGGTTTTTTCCCTCCTTTCATCTTCAATCAAATCTTTTGCACCATGATCAAAAGGGGTCCTCCAGACTTCCAGACAAATGCCCATATTCTCTTACCTCTGCCTTTGGAGCTCCCTAGCAGGCCACACATTTTTTTGCTGCCCAATTTCTGGTTTACACTTGCCCTTCAAACTGTGTATCTCCTTATTTCTTTTATTTGCTCAATCTTTACATACAAAAAAAAAAGAAAAAAAAGAAATTCCCCCTAAAATAGAGATGGTTTTTAAAAAATAGTCAAGGGCTATATAGATTTTTAAAAAAAGAAAAACATTTTTAAATGTATTGTAAATAGTTTTCTTGGGCTTCTAGTAAGCAATAACCCGGCTTTCTCAGTTAATTGTTCTATGTAAATCCTTTCAACATTTTTTTTTTCCTTTCCAATTTGCTGCTTGTGGGTTGGTCACAGTTCCCTTTTTAAAGTTGGGTAATGGCATATTGGAGTTTTTGAGTTTTCTGCAAGAATGTGGAACTAAATTGTGTTGTAAGAATTATTACGTAGTGGTTCCTATAAAAATACTTTCTAAGTATGTTCTTATCTAGCACTCAAAGCCAAGACTGATATTTCCTTTGTTTATGAATTCCAAAGAGCAATCCTTTGTTTGATCCCCATACCGGGCCTTCCCATCTTATCAAATTGTGTTTCATCAACTTGTGTAATACAACGAGGTCTGCCATTTTTCAGGGTAGCTTGATTGTGTGGTTTCTTCACTTTCCTTTAACATTTTCAGTTGGATCACAAAGATTTTTAGCTTATGGTAAGATCATGTAGCAACACAATCATGATTTGACCATGAGTTTCTACCTAGAAAAATTATACTGTACTTCCTTAGCCCTGCAGGAAGCCTCCAAAGTTGCTGTTGATTCTGTGCATGACATGCAATGTTTTAGGGACACCCTCCATCCTCTCCCATGTTTGTAACTGGGAAACTCTCCATGCATTGTTAACTTCCTCCTTACTTTCAGTTCAAGAGCCAAAGCCCCCTATTTTATTTTGTGTGTTTTAAGCATAGAAGATTGCTAAGTATGTTCACATCACTTTCCCTAAGCCTCACCTGGTCAGTCCTCTAATTAGGTGGTTTGATGAACTTATCCCTTTTTTTCCCTCAAGCTAAAGTGTCAAGCTAAAACTCATGTTCATTAATGGTGATCAGATTTAACCTAATAGTCACTTTCAAAGGACCCTGTTTTCCTGGTGCTGGGAGCCTCATATGAGCTTGATTTGGTTGAGCCTGTCCTACCTCTGTAACCTCTAGTTATCCTAGAGATCTTTTATTTATTTATTTTTATTTTTATTTTTTAGTTAGATAATTATCTGGAACTCTACCACAATAGAACTTTGTCTCACTTCCTAGTAATTGCTATCTATGGTTGGCATGGTGGCTCCATTATTACCAAAGACCCAGCTCCTGTATCTTTGTGTCACCATCCTCAATATGAGGCTTTCACTTTGAGGTCTCAGCCATCACACTTTGTGTGTGTGTGTGTGTGTGTGTGTGTGTGTGTGTATGTGTGTGTGTGTGTTTTAAATATATTTTATTGATTTTTTTTTTTTTTATAGAGAGGAAGGGAGAGAGATAGAGAGAAACATCGATGAGAGAGAAACATTGATCAGCTGCCTCTTGCATGTCCCCTCCTGGTGATGTGCCCACAGCCAAGATACATGCCCTTGACTGGAATCGAACCCAGGACCCTTCAGTCCGCAGGCTGACACTCTATCCACTGAGCCAAACCGGTTTCGGACAGCCATCACACTTTTATTTCAGTGAGCAGGAATGAAAAAAAGCACAAGAATAGGACATGCTCTTTTCTTTGAAAGGCATTTCCTGAATCTGCGCACACCACTTCCTCGTGTAATCCATTGACCAAACATGAGTCAGATAGATACACCTCATAAGAGATGCTGGGAAATATAGTCTTTATTTTAGGCAGCCACGAGCCCTTCTGACATTTGGAAATTCTATTCCTGAGCAAAAAGGGAAGACTAGATGTTGGAGATCAACTATAGAGCCCTGATATGTTTCTTAATTCGAAATGAATTCCCAACTCCTTCTTTCTATAATCTTATTTATGCATCCAAAATTTGAGAACATGTTCTTTTATTTTCCAGCTTTATTAAGATACTAGACACCTGGTACACAAATCCTTGCACAGGTGGGGGTCCCTTGGCCTGGCTGGCAATTGAGGCCTAAGGGGAGCAGGAGGCCAGCCGGCCAGGGGAGTGGTGCAGGAGGTTGGCTGTGGAAGTGCACTGACCACCATGGGGCAGCTCCTGCATTAAGCATCTGCCCTCTGGTGGTCACTGCACATCATAGTAACTGGTTGACTGGTCGTTCTGATTGTTTGGTCTTAACTGTTGCTTAGGCATACACACACACACACACACACACACACACACACACACACACACTAGAGGCCTGTTGCATGAAGATTGATGCAACAGGCCTTCCTTCCTTTGGCTGCTGGCATTGGTTTTCCTCCAGCACCTGGGACCCAGGCCTTCCCTCTGGCAACCCCCTTTAGTCTTCACCTGGGCTGGAGCACTGCTCCTGTAGCTCTCTCCGCCCTCTGCCCTCCCCCTCATAGCAGGTGTCTTGCCCCACTTGGCCACTCCCTGCCTGTGTGCATGCTGCCCAGAGGCCCAGAGTGCCTGGGGGGCAGGGCCGCCACCATCTTTGTTGGGATAATTTGCATACTCACTCCTGATTGGCTGGTGGGGACCATTAAGCAATGACCAATTTGCATATTTCTATTTTATTAGTGTAGATAATTCACATAAATATTTTGTAAGTTTAAGGTGTATAATGTATTGATTTGACACACTTACATGTTGCAAAATGATTTACCACCATGGCATTAGCTGTCACCTTCATCCATGTCACACAATTACCATTTGTTTTTTGTGGTGAGAACATTTAAGATCTACCCTCTTAGCAACTTTCAAGTATATAATATAGTATCATTAACTTTAATCATAATAATGTTCATTAGATGCCCAGAACTTATTCATGTTATAACTGGAAGTTTGTACACTTTGACCAACATTTCCCCATTTCTCCCACTTCCAGTCCCTGAATACCACCATTCTACTCTGTTTCTATGAGTTCAACTTTTTTGGATTCCTCATATAAATAATATCATACAAGTATTTGTATGATATCATACATATTTGTCTTTCTTTGCCTGACTTATTCCACTTAGCATAATGTCCTCAAGGTTTATCCATGTTGTCACAAATGGCAGCATTTCCTTCTCTCTTATGGCTAAATAATATTTGTATATGTGAATATTCATATTTATCACATCTCCTTAATCATGAATATGTTGACAGACAACTTAGGTTGTTTCCATATATTGTGAATAATGCCACAATGAACATGGGAGAGCAGATTTCTCTTTGAGATCCTGTTTTCATTTTCTTTGGATGTATACCCAGAAGTGGGATTGCTGGTTGGGAACTATTTAATTCCTTTGGGAATTCCATGGCAGAGATCCTGAACATTATTCTTCTACTGCAGAACTTACTCATGCTCCCACTGGCTCTCTCTCACAGCACTATGAGTTATGCCACCTTTGTTCTGGCCTGAAGTTTGCACTTTTCATGTAAACTGGAGGCTCGTGAATCTGAGAAATGATTCTACTTTTGATTGTGTCAAAGGATCAAGTCCCTCTCTGAATATTTTATTTTATGCTAATGCGAACATTTCTAATTTTGGGGACTCCAGTTCACTTCTGTTTACCACAGTTTTCTCACTTCTAAATCCTCTGCTGGTGGGTGGGGAGGATTTGCTCACTCTTTTGCTTTCCCATTTGCTCCTAGCTGATCTTCATGTTTACATTTGTTCCACATACAGACATTTCTTTCTTCCTGAAATTTGCATACTTTTTTCATTTTTAAACATCTTTCCTGGTGTTATCTAGTTTCCTAGTAACATCTATCTTACTCCGGTAGAGGGTTGATTTTTCTTTGCCTTTTTTGGCATCAGTTGCACCTATTTCTACTTGTTATGGAAGTAATTATAAAAAAGCATAAAATGTCAGGTAAAAAGCTAACATGATACTTCAGAGATGAGTTAGCTGTCTTACACCAGCTACACTTATTCAAGAACCATTTTGACGGCCTCTCCTAGTAAAGTATGTTTTTATTACATGTAGCATTGTTCTGTTATTCTGTTGTAGATTAAAACATGATCTGGCAACTATATACTATTGTGATGTGTATTGTCAATCCCTTCAACTTAGTAAATTTCAAAGTTACATGAGACTAAAGCCAACATGATATTAACTTTAATTCTAACCATGTGTATGAGAATTAGAAATTACAAAGAAATATCCCACAATGACTAGCTCAGCAATAAATGTTATAAAACTTAATCTGAAAGATGCATCATATACTTCATAAATTCCTACTGTTCAGTGCCACCATCACTGCCCCTCCCCAGGGTTCTTATTCACGCCTTCTCCTTCACTTCTTATAGCCAACCATTCACAAGCCTCTTTCCATCTTGGGTTTGTCCCTCATTCTCAGTTTTAACACCATGTCTCAGAGCCAAATCCCTATCAAGTCCCATATAAGTTACTGCAGCAGCCTCTTAACTGGTCTCCTCATTTTTAGTTTATCCCACAGACTGCTGCCAGACTTGTCACTGCTTTCATCATCCCTCTCCCCTGATTAAGGCTCTACACTATTGTCCTATTTTGATTACTTCAAGTCTGGACTCCTTAGCCTACTAACAATGAGCCTTGCTTAATAAATCATATTTTCACATTTTCTTTCAGAGAGCATCCCATTCCACATGCCCTACTTCAGCAAACAGCTTTCTTCATCTCTCGCTTACTCATAGACTTCCATCTTCATGTCTTTCTATGCTGGACCCTCCCTGGAGAATCTCGCCTCTTCTCCCCCAACCCACATGATACCTTTCTTTCCGTACCTGAAGATTTCCTGCACTCAGCCCAGTATACAGCACTCTGTCTTTTTATGTATAACGCTTTTGACTATCATCTGCATTTACCAAATTATTTTAAAAAAACAAAACATTGCCTTCAGGTTGTTAAATAGTTGTTCTACTTATATATATATATTCTCCTCAGCTGGTGTCTTTTATCTGCTTTTTATTCCTAAGTGTGTCTTGTTGAATGCATTTTGGCATTTGATTTTCTAAAAGAAATGAACAAAATTAGGACCATATCAGATTCCATACACTTATTTTCATGTGTTTTGCTTTTGTACTCGCATGCTGGTTCTTAGAGTGGGGTTAGGGTTTGAATGTTTTCATTTTATTGATAAAATTCTACATTGTTTTAAAGTATACCTTTGTTCCTTATCTTTATGGCCTTGTAATTTCCATCAGGTGCTTAATTGAAACAATTATGAGATGCAGATCACAGGCTAAGCTTCAGGTGAAGGAGATTAAACCAAGAAAGGGGAGGAAAAGTAAAAATTGTCTTCACTAGGATCTGTGGCCCACCCTCATTGGATTTCATTCACAACAAACTTGAAAATATTCAAATCCACTCCTTTAGAACATGGTGCAGCTGTTTATTTGAATTTGTTTCCACCCTGGCTGAGCTATTGATAATTGATTTATGTACCCTGTTTCCCATGATACTGGATATCATTAATCTTAAAATTCACGATAAGATATTGTGTACAGTCAAACAAGAATAGTTAGCTTAAGTCTAGACAAGCAAAAAGAAAGAAACCACTAGCAAAGATGAGTTAGCTTAAAACCGACTTTCAAAATCCATTTGTCTTAGCAAGAAACTGGGCCTTGAAATTCAGAGGCTCAAGTTAGCTATTAAAGATTGTAAATTTGGGCCGATGCCATGAATAGAATTGGGGCTCAAACATTGTACTCCTAGGAATGCTGAAAAGCATGCTGAGGGGTGAAGACTGTTTTGGCAGATATTCATGTCCATCTGCTCTGAGAGGATAAGGAACTTTTGGTATTTATCTGCTGGGATTGATTTGTCAGTTCCTGTGAAGCTCAAATATGGAAAAGGTAATGATGGAACTTGTTCAGGTGGCAGACACCTGGAACTCAAGGTTCTCTCTGTGGAGCACACAGTGGTGTTGCAGAGGTGGAATAGATGCTCTCCAGTCCTGAGGCCTCTTCTGAGGCAGCTCTTTAGTCAAAGGGCCTCCCCTGCAGTTAAGTTGCAGCCATATGATTAGTTCTGGTCAAAAGAATGCAGGTGAAAGTGATGACCTCCATTTTCAGGTCTGGCCAACCTTGGCTTGCTTTTTCTCTTTGCATGCTGACAGTTCAGATGAAAAAAATCCAGTGGAAAATTTGAAGATAGATCTGGTAGAGCCACAAGATGGAAGGACATGGGTTCTGGAATCACTGTGCGTAATGCTGCCCACATAACACCTTCAATAAACAGAGAAATGAATGCAAAATATACTTTGATTGATTTAAGCCCCTGAGGTTCTGGTGATGTTTGCTACCATCTATTAGATTGGTTAATACAAATAATAATATCATTAACTCAAAATTTAGAACAGTTGTAATAAATATTTACTTGTTCAAGAATAAATTTAAAATCTACCAAATTTAATTTAATTTGGCAAATTGCTGATTAATAACTATTCAGGTGTAAATACTGCTACTGCTAATAATAATAATAATGCCAAGATTTATATACTATATTGGGACTATAATGGAGAACAAGGCAGAATATCTTACTGAAGAGGGTTGTAAAATATATAAGCAAATTAACAGCATAAGTGATATGAAGAAAATTAAGCTCTAGAACATGAAAGAGATTGACTGGTATCAAACCTAGCTTAGATGAGTAGCCAGAAGGGATCATTCTTTGAGAAGCTGACAATGTAAGTTGAGAGTTGGATAAAGAGAAAGTGCCAGTCATGTGGTTATCTGGGGAAGAGCTGTCTGCATAGAAGATCCAACATGTGCAAAGTTCCTGAGGCAGGAACAAAGTTGTTGTGTTCAAGAAATAGGAAGAAGTCTTGTGTGGCTGAAGCTTGGTGAGATAAGGGGGAGATGGGAGAGGGCAGTAGTGCCAGGTTATGTATGGCCTTTCAACCAGGTTAAAGTTTGTATTTTATGCAAAGAACACTGGGAACCAGTCACAGGTTTCACAGAAACCAGTCACAGGTATGTGTGAGTGAGTGTGTGTGTGTGTGTGTGTGTGTGTGTTTAAATCACTGGTTGCAGTTTGAAGAATGGATTTTAGAATGCCAAGCAGTGGTTCTGGAAAGATATGATAGTGACTTAAATGAGTATAACATTGGATGGATTTAAATTTGAGATGAAAGGATGATCTTTCAGATGAAAGGGTTGACCACAAGGACTCGAGGAAAAGAAGAATAAAGATTTATTAATTAATTCGACAAATGCTGATTTAACATTTACTATGTGCCAGGCACTCTTCTAGACTCTGAAAATAGAGCAGGAAACAAAGAAGATCAAGCCCATACTCTCCTAGTCCTTACCCTCTTGTAGACAGAAACAGAGAGTAATAAACGACACATGTCAGGTAGTGATAGTGAAGTAAACTAACACATCTTGAGGGGATAAAGAGTGACAAGGATGCTAATCTTGGATTATAATCAGAGGAGTCCTCTTTTATGGGTGATATTTGAGCAAAGAAATGAGGAAGTAAGCCATGCTGATATCTGAGGCCAGCGTGCTCCTGGAAGAGGAAACAGGGGTGCAGTGGCACTGGGGTGGAAGTGCACGTGGTGTGTTTGGGGGAGCAGCATGGAGGGGGTGGAGCGAAATGAGAGGAAGTGGGAGGAGATAAGGTCATGCAGAGGTAGGTGGGTGGGAAAATCATAGACGAAGATCAGGATTTAGATGTTATTTGAGATGGGAAGCCATTGGAGAATTTTGAATAGAGGAACAGAAACAGTGAGACCAGCAAGAAGGCAAGAGACTTGACAAGTTATGATGGTTTTGTTTTGGCTACAGGTTGGATGCTAATGCTATTACTGAGAGAGGAAGAAATAAGGAAAGAAAAAAGAATCAAAGTTCTGTGCAGAACAGATTAAGTTTGAAATGCCTATTAGACATACAACTAGAGAAAGCAAGTAGATAGTTGGATAGTTGATGAGTACAGAACTCAGGTGAGGGGTCAGGACTAGAGATATTTGTTTGGATTGTCAGCCTAGAAATGGCATTCAATGCCTCAGGACTTGAAGGATTGCCCAGGGCAAGACTGGAGATGGAGAAAAGAGCTGAGGGCTGGCCCTGGGGCTCTTCTACTTTTCAAAGTAGCAAAGAGGGGAAGGGGATGGGAAGAGGCAGCCTGTGAAGTGGGGTCAACATTACAAGAGTTGAATGTTACAGAAGCTGATGTTTCAAATTAGAGTTCATCTGTGTCAAATGCTGCCAAGAGTCAAGAAGGGGGGAAGACAGAAAAGTGACGCTGGGTTTGACAATGTGAGGTCACTTGGTGACTTTGCCAGGTAGGAGTTAGATTGAGGATGAAGATATGGACAAGAGACAAGGAGAACTCTTGAGACAAATTTTGCAGCAAGGAAAACATCGAAATTGGTAGCAACTGGAGAGAAATGCAATTTCCTCAGATCAAACTCTCATTTTTCTCAGCGTATCTGATCTCTCCAAGATGTTAGAGGAAAGCATCATATCACACTGTGTTACACCAATCTGTACACAGCCAGTGGCTTACAGTATTGTTTCTGTGAAATATATTTTTATTTTAAGAGGATGGATTTTGTCTTTTGTGTAGTAGATAGCCTAATATATCTGTGGGGTACCTAGAATGAATGAATATTCTGGCTAAGACCAGCTCTGCAGTGTGTGTGTGTGTGTGTGTGTGTGTGTGTGTGTGTGCATTGTCTTCAAATCTAGTGGGTTGGAAATGTTCCTGACAATCTGTTAGGCATCAGGGATTTTTATCTCCAGATGGGTGCCCCATTTTTCTTCTTGATAACCTCTTACTAATGAAGAGCCTGGGATGGGAGTTCCATTTACAAATGGTGAATCATTAGAAACAGATTTGTAGGCGGAGTAGGATCTTCCAGCAGCAGAGCCTCACTTCTGAGGCATGCAGTCTGTTTCCTGCACTGATGGGCCCTATGAGCAGACCTACGGGAGGGAAGACAACTCATTACACATGTACACCCCCACATCGCAGCTCTGACTACAAGCCTTCATCAGAAACCCCGAGGGCAAAAGGACAGTCACTCCATTAGAGATCACCTCTCAGGTCCCCGGCCTTACCTCTCTTCCTTGCCTCCTCCCTCAGCAGTTATCTGCGAGATGGAGACGTTTCCTTCTGTTACAGCCAGCAGTTGTAAAGTACGGCTTACCCTTTTGGCCTTCTTGGCCCATCTCCGGCTCCCTTCTTGCTTGTCTTCTATGCAGACAGCGCTCGGAGTTTGCTGCCCTTCACTCTCATGCCCAGACTGAGGGCGAATCTGCAGCTGCTCTGAGACCCAGTGCTTTCCTGTGATTCTGAAATCGGCACTGGAACCTCAGAATTTACTATTAGATTTCACCTTCTCAAGTCGTAGGCTCTCATCCCTATGACATTTTGACTGGCCAGTTCGTCTTGCCCAGCTTCTTTCTTCTATATGCTCACCATCTGACTCTCCCAGTCACTTTTTATCCCATCACCAGAGTTTCTGAGTCTTCAGTCATTCACATACCTCCTTTCTGAGGGGACTGTTTTTTGTATGTGTGTACTATTATTTACCTAATTTATTATTATTATTATTATTATTATTATTATTATTATTATTTTTGCTTTAAATGACCTCACCATTCTACTTCAGTATTTATTTAGTAGGGAAATTTTGTTACTTTATAAATAGAAATTCAGGGCAAATACAAAATAAATTCAAGAAAAACACCAAATTTGTGTTATCAAATTCTAGTGGTATGCTTATTTATCAAAGGTTCAAGGTCTGCTTGCTCTCTCTCTTTTGAAAAAGGGAAATTATCGCTGTGGCCAGTGTGGTTGGTTGGGCGTTGTCCAGTGCCCCGGGAGGTTGCTGGTTAGGTTCCTCCTCAGGGAACGTGCCTGGGTTGTGAGCAGGCATGTGGGAAGCAGCCAATGGATGTTGTGCCCCCTCTCTCAAAAAAGGACATTATCAAATATTACAGAGCTATTAAATGTAGCTCAGGATCACTGAAACGTTTTCCTGTCACAGCCTAAAGATTGAAAGGGAAGTGTGGTTTTTACAGCACTATGAGTATTCTATAAGCCACTGAATTGTACAATTATTAATGGTTAATTTTATCTCCACTATAGAGAAGTGAAAGAGGATAACTCTGATTGAGTCACTTACTCTCATATTGTGGTATGCTCAAAATCCTTTCTCCCTCATTTTGGCAAAACACTGCATCAGGAAAGGTGTGATGTTTATGCGGCACGTGGTTCAGTCTCAGAGGAGCTTTGCTGCCAGAGGAACACAGCCGGTTGTCTAACACAATTTTAAACTAAGCCCGTGCTTTCACTGAACTTCTTGAATAAAGTAGATATATGGCTAATTACTCTCCTATGGTCCGTATTGTTTCCTTTCCACTTCTGGGGGCTGTCACGTGTCTGAACCTGAATAATTATCCTTTCAGAACTTACATTTCATATAAACACGGTAGTACCTATTTCATTCTGTTGTTGTGAGGATTGCATGAGAAAATCATGGAATAACCTAGCACAGTTCCTGTGTGGAACCTGCTTCTTCCCCACTTTCACTCTGTTGAAGAGAATTATGGGGGCAAATTCCTATGGATGGTTTATGAATGATTTGATGGTGATTTGCTAGAAATGCTTGCAATCCAAAAATGTAGTAACTTAGAGGCTGTGGAAAATAGTCACTGTGAAGTATTTAGCCAATAAAAAAAAAAAAAGAACGGATATTCTTCATGTTCAGAATCATTGATTGCTGAGATACAGTTCATCGTTTGCATTAAGAAGCATTAAACAATTATTTGCATCCCCACTGGATTTCTACTGAATTCACTTCTTGTACAGTCTATATGCTGAGATTTTTGCCAACCTGGTTTAATTAATTAATCTTCAAGTAAAACCAAAGTGTATTAACATTTATGGGATTTCCCATTGAAACCTCATCACTTCTGGTTCACTCATGTTTTGCTGTTTTTAGTCATCGTTATTTGTATTGTTGTGTTTGGCAGCAATCCTGGAAATACAATTTACTTTATGCTAAAACCATGTCTAAGAAAAAAACTGCAACTCCACTGTAGAGTGAAATATGGCATACACTCCCTTGCATTGTGTTCTCGGTTTTGGATATACATCAAACTAGAAATGATGGTTCTTTCAAACTTTAGAATCTGAGTGTGGGAGGTAGAGGAACTCTCAGATGCCACAAGCACACTTTCAAAAGCATTCTGGAACCAGTCTTCTCTCGGAAGAGAAATACAATTTGATTCTCTAATCTTTTTAACTAAAAAGAAAGTGGTTTTTTGTTTTTGTTTTTGTTTTTTTTTATAAAGCCACAGGGGTGGGGAAAAGGAAAAGGGTTTCTTGTGGCATCTGAAAAGATGAGCAAGATATACTTTCGTATGCCTGAAGCATAGTTTGGCTCACGGAGTAACTGAAGCCATATGAAGTGTTTTATGATCGGTTTTACAGTTCATTAAACTTTGACTTACAAGGAGGCTCTTTTAACCCGGGTTTCTGAGGTAGGCTTTTTTCCTCCTCCAATGAAATGATCTAGAATGAGAATTGAATGCTAAGCAAATGAAAGTGAGTTGGAGCTTCCTGTTCCAGGCCTTTTAGCGGTGTTTTCAGCAGGCAGGAATACTCGGGGAGCTTCCTATATAAATCTTTCACTCTCTTTCCTTGAGGATAGCAATTCACTTCTTTTTTACAGAGAGGAAGGTAGAGTGATAGAGAATTCGAAACATCGATCAGCTTCCTCCTGCACACCCCCCACTGGGAATGTGCCTGTAACCAAGGTACATGCCCTTGACTGGAATCGAACCTGGGACCCTTCAGTCCGCAGGCCAATGCTCTATCTACTGAGCCAAACTGATTGGGCCACTTCTTTTTAAAAAAGAAATATCTGAACACCTACCCCTGAAAAATATTTGTGGATATGAGTACCTGGCGCTGATGTTCAGTGTCTCTCTTGACTCACCATTATTGATCAATGAATTTCGTGCACGGGTAGAATCCCTAGGCCTGGCCCACAATCAGGGCCAATAAGGTTCCCTGCCTCCCCACCTACCTGCCTCCTCCTTCCCTCACTCCCTCAGTGCCCAGGTGCTGCTGCTGTTTGCCCGCCATGACCCTCGCCGCCCTCCCTGGTGGTCAGCGCACATCTTAGCGAGTGATCAAACTCCTGGTCTCCCGGTCAAACTCTTGAAAGGACACTTTGCATATTAGCCTTTTGTATTAAGACTAGAGACCTAGTGCATGAAATTTGTGCATGGGGGAAGAAGGTGCCCCTCAGCCTGGCCTGCACCATCTCCAATCTGAGACATCCCTCTCACAATGTGGAACTGCTGGCTCCTACCCACTCTTCTGCCTGCCTGCCTGATTGCTCCTAACTGCTCCTGCCTGCCAGCCTGATCACCTCCAAACCACTCCCCTGCCAGCCTGATCAACCCCAACTGCCCTCTCCTGCCAGCCCAGTCGCCTCCAATTGCCCTCCCCTGGGCCTGATTGCCCATAACTGCCTTCCCCTGCCTTCTCCACTGGGCCCTACCTCTGCTGTGCATGTGGTCATCTTGTGACAGCCATCTTGTGACGGACATCTTGTGATGATGTTAGGGCGTGATGAGTGAGGGCGAGATGACCATTTAGGCTATTATTAGTATAAATATCCCAGGTTTGTTTTGCATGCAGAGAAAGTCCAATTATTTGTGGGTTTGTTAATAGGAACCTAAACTGACTGCAAATTCAGGAATTTTGGGCTCATCAGAGATGCTTCGCTTTGGTTTGTGGTTCTCAGGAATAATATCAACTATAAGAAGCCAGGAGGATTTTTTTTTAAAAAAAGCAATTAAGTTTAAAATGACTTCTGATAGGGTCTCTTAACCCCCAGTGGAACTGGATGGCTCTGAGTTTTAATCCCTTGTGAGTGATGTGAAATCATCATGCTGTATGAATAAGTAATGACCTCAGGTTTGCGTCACCTTGGTGATAGGTGTGAAAGAGCAGCTCAGTGTGAGTGCTGGGAGCCTGGCTCCTTCTGCGCAGGGTGCAGATTCTGTCAGACAGACACTGCTCACTTTCTTTGAATTGAAAGGTCTATATGTGATTAAGTGGTCCAGAGGCTTTTGGCAGTGAACTAAAGCAGAAAAAAGCACTTCCCGTGATTGGTAAGTCAGGTGCGGGCTTCCTCCTCTGTTCGGGCAGCGCGGGTACACTCCTCAAAGCGTAGTTGTCCCTGGTGAGAGTGTCCCTCCGGGGAAGGCAGGCACTGCATGCAAACCAGGGTCAGGGCCTGATCCCCACTTTCCTCCACAGAAGCACAGTGCAGAGTTCCCCTGCCCCAGGTAACTGCCTTGCACCCCTCTTCTCTCTCTCTCAGTTTGATCCCGATGAGTTTGGGGCCGCCCTTCATCCTCTCAGGCAGGCACTCCTGCGGAGAGGCCATGTGTGTTGGTCTTTGGTGCAGCTTCTCTCTCTTCCTTTTTTTGTCCTTTTGTGGCTTTGGGAACTTTCTCTTCATCCTCAGGCCTTTTTCTGTTCTTCGTTCCTTTCACCTCCTCCCATCTAAAAACAGACCTTTGGCAGAAACTCTGATAAGCACATTTGCACTGAGGTGTGAATGGATGATAAAAGATGTGTTTCTTCTCCCAAGAGTATTTGCATTGGAGCAAGGGTATACATTTCTAAGGGTGGAATTTCAGACCAGCAAGCCAGGTGGGGGAGGGGCTGAGGAGTGAGGACTCTTCCCGAGGCCCCCAGAGTCCTGCTCCCCAAGGAAAGCACCCCAAAAAGGTAGCCAGTAGCTCATAAAGGGAGGATGGGGCTGCTGGCCCTGGGAGAAGCTAATCCCATGACCCAGACTCTGGCCTTGCTCCCTGAATGCAGTTTGAAATCGTGGGGCCCTGTCTGAAAATCTTGAGTAAGACTCTTAATTATCCCCAGAGGAATGCTTGGAAACACTATGAATATTACATTTGTGGCAAATGTTTCATTTTCTTGCTGTTGTCTTCAGCTGATGTGATAGACACCTTTTACTTTTAAGGATGCCTGAACTTGCCCTTTTGTGAAACGTCCAAAGTTCCCACATATAGGTTAGCTCCTGCTGACAGAAACCTTTTAGTCTCCCCATTCCTCAGCTTGTCCAAACAGAAGTGTTTTTGATATTCAAGCGCTGACCCCTGGGTGAATGAAAAATTGGGAAGTCCACAGTGAAACTCCTCTGGGCTCGGAGCTCACATCCGTGAGCATGTCACTGCAGCGTGGGATCCCTGGGGCTGGGACAAGGGAACGCGCCAGCCCCAAGGAAAAGCCTGTCCCTCCTCTGGGGTTCTCTGGAACCACAAGGCAGGTGTGACAGCTCTCAAAACAACTCCTACCCCATTTAAAAAATCATTGAGCGCCATATGACTAAAAGAAAATGTATTGATTAACATTATTTTTTTCCTTTAAAAGACAATTCACAACTTAGAGAATGATAAAACAGAATTCGCTTCTGTTTTATCCTAGTAAGTTGAAAATTCACTGTGTATTTCCCCTCCTCTGATGTTTACGTGTGCTATTAATAAATAACCAGTCAGACTTACCCTGAATGAATGGTATACTTCCCTGTTTCCTTATCAACCTGAATCTTTCATATCTTTGGATGGGGGTGGGGGGGCACTGTCTGAATCTTATGTATCTTTTTTTTCTCACCAGAGCCTTATATATAATGAGTTCTTATTAAAAAATTGTAAGGTGCAAATATAAATAGAGATATGTATTCTAACCCGATTTTTATAAGCCAGATCATTCATTTCTTGGCTGTTTTGTCTACAGCACTCTAAGCATCCTATAGAGCCATAGTAATACTGTTTATACTGCAACACAGATGAAGCTCAGAAACATTATGCTGAGTGAAAGAAGCCAGTCATAAAGGACCACATAGTGTATGGTTCCATTTATATAAAATGTCCAGGAAAGGCAAATTTACAGGGACAGAAAATGGATTCTTTGTTGCCTAGAGCTGAGGGGAATATGAGAAACAGGGATAATTCCTAAGGGTATGAAGTTTCTTTTTGGGGTGATGAAAAACGTTCTAAAATTATACTATGGGGATGGTTGCACAACTCTGCAAATGTACACTTAATGGTACATTTCTCATGTTATGTTATACAAATCGCATATCAATAAAGCTGTTAAAAAAAAAGTAGCGTTGGACCCTTATTTTTTACAAATGTGGGGAAAAAAGAAGAATGAATCTTAGAATTTTACAGACACAGTAAGAAAGAAGTGGTATTCTGTGGGGATGAGAAGGAAATTGAGGGGAGCGGGAAGAAATAAAAATGGAAGCCAAGGAGCTTACGGATATGCCCTAGCCTAAGGTGACCCCCACACCCATGACCCAACTTGTGTAATTCCCTCCTCCTGAGACCCAGGACTTGCTTCTAATCAGTAGGATTTGACAATGGTAGCGGGATGTCATTCCCACAGCTATGTTTTGTTTTGAAAGATGGCATCTCAGCAGATTCAAGGGAGAGTTTCCTGGTGGCCTTGAAGAGGCAAGCTGTTCTGAACATGGGCTTCCTGTGGAGAGAGCCACATGGATGGGAACTGTGGGGGCCTCTAGGACCTGGGCGTGGTGTCCAGCCACTATCCAGTAAGAAGCCAGAGGTCTTCAGTCCTACATCCACAGGGAACTGAATTCTGCCTGCACCACAGCAGTTCAGAAGAGGACTCTGAGCTCCAGAAGGAACGCAATCTGGCTAACTTTGCAGCCTTGAGTGATCTTGAGCAGGAGGCCCAGTTCGGCTGTGCCTGAACTCCTGGACTTCAGTAACTGTTCAATAATAAATGAGTGCTCTTTTAAGCCACTAAATTTTTATTCAGCAATAGAAAATTAAAGATCTAATGCAGAAAGGAAAAGTGATTGTGAGGGTAATTTTACTTGAAGGGCTTCTGGGAGAAGAAACTTGGGGTAATGACAAACTGTGGGTTAGGATGGGCTTTGCTGATGACATTTGCAAAAGCAGTTAAGATGAGCAAAGGTCAAATAAATCAAAGAATATGGGCTCCTGCCCACTCAGATTTTTGCTTGAAGGTCTCACTCTACAGAAGAGCTGCTTTGCAAGCAGAATATACAAGTATTGACTCTCATTTTATTAGTGATAACAATATATATCTATATATTCAACATATTATTGAGCTAAGCTCTTTAAACATAAATTTTATATTTCCCTTTTAGAAAGAAAGCATAATAAATAATAAATAAATAAATAAATAAATAATAAATTAAAAAACTAAGGAAAGAAAGAAAGCATAAGATAGATTCCAGCCCTGAATTTGGATTGCCAGGTTTCAAGTTCTGACTCTCAATTTACCAATCACATGACCTTCATCGCCAGTCACTTAATGCACTTTCCTCTCAATCTGCACATTTGTAAAAACAGGTTTAGCAATAGTGTCTACCTCATAGAGTTGATGTGAAGATTAAATGAAACAATTCATGGACAACTTCTAGAACAGTGGCTGCCACATGGTGACTGCTCAGTAAGCACTAATTGTTACTATTATTGCTATTTCTTTTTGTTACAGTGCATGGTGATTAAGTGTACTCCTCTGCCACACATTCAGTGGGTGACCTTGGACAAGTTACTTTTTGTAAAATGGGAATGAAAACAATACCTTCCTTGTAGGATTTTTGTGAGGACTAAATGAGATGATGCCTGTGTCACACTGCTATGTGCAGAGGTCTGACAGATGGGGCAGTGTTCATTCCCTTCTGTCAGGGTGGAGCTGTGCCTCCTGGAAAGAGATTGGGTGCCAAGTAGGGCATTATAACCTCTTCTAAATTATCAGTATTCAGCAGTTTTGTCTGATAGCACAGTAACCAAGATATGCTAATTCTCAGTGAGTGTTAGTTACTGTTACTATTGAGTATAATAATCACAACAATGCCATCAAATAGGCTTTTTTATTATACCCATTTTATGTATGCAGAAACTAAGGCTTAGAGAAGACAACTTGCCTAATGCCAGAGTCGGAATTGAAAGGCAGATCTGTCTGATCCCCAAAGCAAAAATATTTCAGGAAAGCCTATTTGCACAGACTACACAGGGCAAAGACCCTTCATAGAGGTTAAAGCGAAGAACATAGATAGAGATGGAAGTTAGGGGGGAAATAAGTAAAGAAGGATGTTTAGTAAATATAGTAATATCAGGGAAGAGAAGAACAAACAGGAGAAATAAAATTTGTAAATAATTAGGCACAGTTCCCCTAAGAAAAATGAAATTCTACTGACATATGTTACAAATAATTGTGATTTTTTTTATAAGAAAATAGTGATCTTGTATTAGAAGTACTCATTTCCAGGCTCAAGGGTCAAATGCTGGATAAGCAAGAGCTTCCATTTCATATTTCTGTGGGCCATGATCTGAGACAGACATGATTACAAAATCTCACCATCTGGCTGGAGTTAGTTGAGAGGCAGGAATCAACTGGTCTCTTTCTCCAGCTAAAAGAAGGAAGACAACAAGCAGTTGGATGACGGTGTGCCACGGCCACACATTCTGGCAGTACTAGCTTGCAACCTGGCTGGATTGACTCTATTGAAATCCCAAGACATCCCTTGACAGTATTCTCTACAACCCAAGTATGAGAATCGTACTGGATTGACCTTTGGGGCCACCCCAGTGGTTGCCAGCTGACTGCAGTTTTATTTGGGCAACCAAGTTACCACCCTAGGGCTGACTGAGTAGGCAACCTAGTCAGAGGACTTTAGTAGTGTGAGATAGGTATGTTGGCATATCCCAGACAACCATGATGATGGGGATGGCAAGGGCCATGGTGACAATGATGGTAATGATGATGATAGTTACCATTTATTGACCTAAATGAGGCATTATGGGACATTTTCATGGGTGTTAGAGCATGGATTTTGACTACATTGTTTAGGCTTAAGTTCCAGGTCTGCTACTTACTAGATGTGTGACTTTGGGAAAGTTACTTAACCTATTTCAGGGTTTTTTGACCTGTAAAGTGGAGATTGTTAGAGTACCTACATCATAGAGTTAGTACAAGGATTACATTGCTATAGGAAATGCAAACACACACACATAAATATCTATACAGACACACATATTTTAATTATGAATATAGTTACATATTCCTGTGTGTGGTTGTGTATATATAATTACATAATATATACAGCTCTTACTGTGCTAATAATTAGAGCAATCTTTAGCATGAAGTGTCATGATAAATGCCTTAAAGATACGATCTCACTTAATCTTTACAATGGCCCTGTGAGGTGTCACCTTTTCCATTTTACAGATGAGGAAACTGAGGTGGAGAGGTGAAGTGATATGTTACAGGTCACATCCTGATGGAGCCAGAATTTAAGCCCTGGTCTGTCTGACTTCAAAGCCTGACATATACAAGAACGATTTATACCATCTCCCTAGAGACTGAAGCAAAGGAAAGCCTACCCACAAATATCACAATGCCTATATTTCTCTAAGATATCCTAATTCATCTGCCAGAACAGAGATTTAACTAGAGCTCTCTATGAACCATACAAATATCTGTACAATTTTAGCATAAAATAATTTATAGCCACTCTAGTAAAAACCAGAATGTTGCACATGATACCTAAAACGGGTGTGACTGGATAAATGGATTTTACAACCCACAGAGAAAGGAAGGTGAGTCTGCTGAGGAGAGAGGATTCATCTACATAAGAATTTTTCTATTTTATTTTTCCCCCCAAACTTACCTACAGGAATAGTGAACATTTTATCGGGCTGTAGCCAGAGCAGAACAAAGAATCTGAATTAAGAATTGTGCTTTCTGCCGAGACCGGTTTGACTCAATGGATAGGGCGTTGGCTTGGGGACTGAAGGGTCCCAGGTTCGATTCCTGTCAAGGGCATGTACCTTGGTTGTGGGCATATCCCAAGTAGGGGGTGTGCAAGAGGCAGCTGATCGATGACTCTCTCTCATCGATGTTTCTAACTCTCTATCTCTCTCCCTTCCTCTCTGTACAAAATCAATAAAATATATATTAAAAAAAAAAAAAAGAATTGTGCTTTCTCACCTTAACTGCACTTCGTTATCCAGAGGGTGGCATTTGGGGCTACGAGATTTAATTCATTCAGAAGAGAAATTGGCACCTGCAGGGCCAGATGTATATTAGGTGCTGAGGGAACAAAGATAAACATAGTCAAGGGCCCTCAAGTAAAGGGCAATGTGTCCGATGGATGGGCCCTATGTGTGAAACATAGCCGTCTACAAGTGTGAGGCAGAGGATGTGTCTCCCCAAAAGCTTCATGATGGAAGTGAGCTGGACTTCATGGAGGAATGGGGAATCACTAGGCCCAGAACAAGTAGGAAAAACTACATTTGCAAAGGTATGGAGATATGAATGAGGCTACATGATCAGGAAACAGAAGGAAGTTTGGTCTGGCCAAAGCAAAGAGTGAAGAGCAAAGGAGGAGGTGAGTTGTGGTGGAATACATAGCTGATAAGGTCAGTGGGGATCAGATGGAAAAGGACCTTGAATTCGTTTCCGAAAGTGTGGACTGTAGTTTTGGGAAATGGTGTGATGGACAGGCAGTGACATGGCTGTTTCTATGTTAGACCTTGTGAAGATTGGAAATGGGCAGGACTGTTGGGAGAGCAACCAGAAAGGAGGTAATTACAGCAGTTATGACCACAGATGATAAAAGACTGACTTATGGAAGTAGTGGAGGGATGAGAAGAGTGAGAGGATGAGAGAGTGGGTGTCAGTATTGAAGCAACAAGACTCACCCTCAATTCAGATGGAAAAGTTGAGGAGGGAAGACATTCAGGGTAAATCTGGGATTCCTACTTTGGACAACCAGATACTTGACTAGACAGGAAATATATAAAGAGCAATGGCAGAAAGAACATGAAATATTGAGTTCTAGAGGGCTGCAGGAAAGTGAGCAACTTCTCAGGGTATGTTGTACTGATTTTTATTTCAGAGGGTAAGCAATCAATAAATGGTTTTTTAATCTGCTGGACTTTTGGAGTTTGGGGAATCAGTTTAGAGATAGGAAGGTAGGTAGTGTGAGGTGAGAAGCAGAGACCCAGAGTTGGGGGCACTAGGATAAGTGTTGTAGCTGAAGCCATAGGTAGAGGAGCTGGACCAGGGGCAATACTGTGAAGAGGGGCACCCCACACTGGAGGGAGAGGAGCTGGGGAAGTAAGCCCTACCCAAGTGATGGACATAAGCATGAAAAGAGGAGAAACAAGTCAATTCAAGTCAAGACAGTAGAGTCAAGAAGAGAGTGGTGGGTGGTATCAGATGCCACCAAGGAAAGGAATGAGAATCAGCACTGGGTTTTCTCATTAGCAGTTCTCAGAGAAGTCAGCAGAGCTTCTATTATTGACGTCTCACCACAGGAAGTGAAAGTGTGGATGGGAGGATGTTAGGATCAAAGGAGGTAATCATGGGAAAGCGCGGTTATTATTGTCCAAGGGTTGGTACCAATGTTGGGAGTCCAGAGCTACTACATCCATTTACAAGGCCATTTACAGAATCCTGTCACCAAATCCAAGAACCTGGGGAAAGATTTTGATTATGCCAATGTTGTTTATGGCGTTGATGCTGATGGCTTGTGGGACCACATGGAAGAGGAAACTTTCGAAGAAATGTAAAGAAGTATTTGGTGAAAAGGAGGAAAAAATATCTTAGTGGAGAGGAACAGCAAACAGAAAGGGCTGGAGACAGCAATGAGCAAGGCAGGTGGGAGGGGAGGTGTGGGCTCGCTTGTCTGGAGTGAGTGTCTGATAGGAGGCGTAATGGCACCGAAAGTGCATGACTAAGTCTTCAGATCTGACCTGCAAGGCCAGTGGGGGCCACACCATGGGAGCCATGGTAGATTTCTGAGAAACAGAGTGACATCAGCAGTGCAGCACAGTATATTCAGCGTCAGGGTCCAAGGACAGAGTGTCAGAAATGACCTCCGTGTTCTCTGCCTGCTTGGTCAAACACAGTCTGAAAGGGAAATGACTGTGTTTGTTCTTGTCCCAAAACACTGCAAAAAGTGCTTTGGTGTGGGTGGCTGACACCACACTCAATTGCACATGCAAATACAGTAATTACGCCTGAAAGATGGGAGGTCAGCTGGAGGCCAGTGGAAGATTTGGCCCCTCTGCTTCCAGATTTTGAAATAGCTTATACACAACTCACTGTCTTCCGCCAAGACCTCGTTACACACTTTTGCCAGGATCTCATTTTACATTTTTTATTCTTTTAAAGAGAAATCTCCACACAATGGCCAGCTAAGTGATTTCCCCCAAAACATGGGTTGTCAGCCCCCTGCCCTCTCCCAGGCCGGCTCCCGGAACCTGCTGAATTCCTGGACCCTGGGTCTCAGGGCCACAAAGAAAATGCTTGTGCCGAAGACGCCGGGCTTTGCTTAGGAGAGACATTTTGGGAGAGGAGGATATAATAGAGTCCTGAATATACTATGACACAACAATCTTAAATATTCCAGACAGGAAAAGTTTTTTGTCAAAGCCTCTGACAGTTTAAACTTTAAAGCTCCAGCAAAACTTTTAAACTTTTAAACTTTGAACCTGGTTGAACCTCTCGTGATTTATGAATTATTAAATGTACCACTGAAAATCAAGGACTTTCTCTTTAACGAGTAAAGCTTTCTGCTTAAAAGCACTGAGTGGAGGGTGGCTGCGGGGCGTGCGGGAGAGGGCGTGGGGCTCTGGTTGGACGGGCACTGCTCTGGCTGCGTGAACCCCAAATCTGCGGAGTCCTTAGGAGACAAAAGACCCCAACCAAGGGCTACAACAGGAAAGGGGAGCGACCAAAAGTAAAATGTAAGCCATCTGAGATCAGTTGTAGGAGCATATCTAAATAAGAGTTGAGCTAATATATATTATAATGTATCTGTATAAAATATATACGGTATTATAAATTTTATATATTGGTGGTAAAATATATATAACATTAAAGTTATCATTTTAACCATTTTAAGTATGTAGTCCAGGGGCATTCAGTGGATTCACAGTGTTGTGCAACCATTACCATTTAACACTAACTCCCCACTCCTTCCTCTCAACACCTGGTGATCTCCATCTATTAATCTGATTATCCCACTTACCTCATTAAGTAGAATGTGTATATATATATATATATATATATATATATATATATAATATACAAACACAAATAATATAGGATTATATCTTATATCTTATATCTTATATCTTATATCTTATATCTTATATCTTATATCTTATATCTTATATCTTATATCATATATATACACACACACAAATATTATAGGTTCTTGGAATAGATGAAAAATATATATGTATTCTTTAACGACATTCATAATAGGGCAACAAGCATGAGGAGGATATTAGGCAAAGAAAAAACTTAGTTTTCCATGCATTTCAGACAGAATTGAAATGTAAGCAAAGTGAGTGCAGCTAGAAAAAGAAATTGGTTGTAATCCTGGGAGCTCCGAGTCCTTGTTGCCATGAAACCTGTCATGGGGGCATCTGGGCTGGAGGCTGAGACAGAACCAGGGAGCCGTGTGCAGTGAGCACACACATGCTGGGAAGCCCTGAAGCGTGAGTGACCTAAGTTCTGAGACCCCACCCTGGAGCTCAGGTATGTGGGACGAGGTCACTTGCTCATGTCTCCCAGCACAAACATTTTATTACTTTCTGTTAGTGGGTTTCATGGGTTTAGCAACCAGTTCATAGAAACACCCCTCACCTCACAGCGTTAAGTGCAAACTCCTCATACGTATTAGCAGACCCTGGGTGAGCAGCAGCAAATTTAGGACTTGCCTAAAGAGTAGGTAATTCTCCACGAGCTGCACGTTTATACACTTGACCTGGGTAAAGGTGTAATGGCACCTGGGAGGTGCCGCCCAATAGCTGGCAGACGAGTGAGCAGGGATTTGTTCCTTTAATAACTTCCATTGTTACCAGAGTGAGGCGGGGCCCTGGAAAGTCTGGGGCAAGGATAGGTATGTTTTCAGAGGAAGAAAGGAGGGAAGGCAGGGCTGTTTAAGTGGGTGGCTGCCTCCACATGGCACAAGGACACAAGGTCCCTGAGAGGGTGGAGGGAGGGACCCCAAAAGGGGAAGGGCGGAGCAGCAGCAGACAGCTGGTGTCACAATTTTCCAAGCGCTGTCCCTCACTTTACCTCCTGGAGAAAGCTGTGCTCATGCTTTTGGTTTGGGGAGGGTGAACCAATTTGTCCAGAAGTTGCTTAATTGATCATTGGGCCTATGAAGTTCCCTGACCTGGGTAAGCACGCACACTCTTAATGACAGACAGCTGCCATGAATGGGCTGGGATTTGGGTAACAGGCAGAAAGGCATGAGGAGAACTGGGCTGGGCTGGGGTTTCTGCTCCTCCTATTGCATCATTTATCAGAGGGTAGAGACTGACTGGCAGCTGGGGGAGTTGATTCCAAGTCTCAGAAAACCGTACTAGAGCTGTGTGAATGCCTTCTGCTCAGCGTAGTAGTGAGGGGCAGGGTGGGGGCAGGGCCCCTCGGCTGGGAACCCACTGTGCCCCAGGATGCATGCTCAGGAGGTGGCTCACTTCTTCTACCTCGAGCGCATTGTGCGTGGATCCACATCCTCAGGGAGGTTCAGCTTCATGATGGCTCTCTCAAGGTTCTCTGTGTGCCCAGGACAGCACACAAGTTCCTGGGTGTAGTGGGTGGCCCCACTGGGTGGGTGTCTCTGAGATATGTCTTATAGGCTGTTGCTTAACTCTGTCCTCGCCCCAGGAAAGAATCACCCACTGTTCACAAGTTGCCAGAGAGCGCTGTGACTCCTTCCCCTTCTCTGGCCTTGCCAGAGACCACGGTCATAGGACACGGAGAGAGTAAGAACGAGATAAAAACGAGGGCAAGATACTCCAGGAAACCGAGTGGAACTTGAGCAGCCTGAACATTTAAATATGGAAACTTGGCTCCAGCTGAATGTCAACAGGGGTAACAACCCGAGCATCTGAACTGAGAGAGAGAGGAAAGGGGAAGAGCGCGCTGAGGTCAGGCAAAGGGGTAGGAGCCATAGTAATTATATCACCACTTAGTGACTGCTTTATTTAAACCTTCTCCTTTATTTTTATTTTTAGATAATTGAAATACAACTTTATTCGGATTCTAAACGACAAGGACTGGAATGACAGTGGCAAACAAGGTTTCAGTGCTGAGTGTTGCGATGTGCCTGTTAGCAGTCTTATATTTGCAACTCAATAAGAAAACAACCGCATTCCAAAACAGCCAAATAAATAGTAAGCAAGTCCCCAAAGAGAAGGTACTTTGTAACTGCCACGTTCACTTCAAAGCCCATTCATCTCCTTCAGCATCCCAGAGATCAGGTCCAGGCTCCGCCTGGCTGTCTAATGAAGTGGCAGATGCTCTGCTCCACGGGCACCTCAGGAGAAGTTGCCTATTAAACTAGACCTCTGGTTCTGGGCTCCAGCTTCCCTCTCACAGGTCGTCATCCCCTCCCAGCGAGTGGTGGCCTGAGCAGCCTGAGGATCCTGCTCACACGGTGCTGCCAAAGCGGGGTCCCGGACAACCTCTGATGGGGCAAGAGCAGGCATGGCGACAACCTCCAAGTTAGGGTTTCCAACTAGTTTTCTAGCCAAGCCCAGAGGGAGGGCTTTTCAAAATTGTAGTTCCTTTTTGACAGAATATCATACATTGAAGATTCTTCTTTCTGTGGAAGACCATTGATTTTGCTTAACTTTCCTGCCCTTAGTATCCACGTTGTTGCCATACTACGCGATGGGACGTTTTCACACACTCATACCAGTTCTCTATGTCAGTTAAGCACATTCTTGTCAGTAACTCTTGAAGCTACATCAAACATTGTAATGGCACAGTGGGCTTGGATGTGACACCTTCTGACCAGCTGTATCTCATGTATGGAAGTTAATAGGTCCTCTGCTGGTGAGGAACATAGGGGATGGACCTCAACACCCAAGGTAGCTACATACTTCTTAAATTCATCCATCAGGTGACATTTCACAAATGTAGTTTTTCCAGTCCCACCGTCACCAATCAACACACGTTTGAACTAGAGGTTCTCCTTGGGCAGCCATCGTGATGTTACTTCCAGAAGTGTTTCTGGGCCCATCTGACTCTCAAATCTTCTCCTTTAATCTTGGAGGAATTCTGAAGCCAGACTGCCTGGGTTTGAATTCTGGTTTCATCACTTACTTCCTATGTGACTTAGGCAACTGTCTTAAATACTTGCTGATTCTATTTCCTTGATTGTGAAATAAAAATAATAATAATAATACCTAGCTCACAGGGTTGTTCTGAGGATTGACTGAGATAATATTTGTAAATCTCTTAGAACAGTGCCTGGAACATAGTAAATGCCATCTAAGTGGTGGAGATTGTTATATATATATATATATATATATATATATATATATATATATATATATATATATATATATATCTCCACTCTGGTGGAGATATATACAGTGGTGGGAAAAAGTAGGTTTACAGTTGTTTGTTTAGAAAATACTGACATAATTAATAAATATTAATACAAGAATGAGCAGTGTTTTGCGTGCTCACAACTGTAAACCTACTTTTGCTAATGCCTGTACATAGTGTGGAGAATAAAGAAACTGAAGCTCAGAGAGGATAGAAATTACAGAGGTTGCCCAGCCCAAATATGAACCTAGGACTACCTCACAGTTTCACCCATGTTCACCTTAGGTAGCAAGACAGAATGTTTTCAGAAATGTGATCTTTTCACCAAGATATAATGAGTGATGATGATGATGATGATGATGATAATGAATACTTATATTGTGCTAATGTTTTATAAATATTATTTAATTTAATTCTTATAATGGCCCTTTTTGTTATATATCACCTCCATGTACTGGATTGAATGCTATCCCTCTGAAATTCTTGTCTAGTTAGAAACTCAAAATGTGACCTTAATTGAAATAAAGGGTCTTCGGCAGCTGTAATTAGTTAGGATGAGGTCAAACTGGATCAGGGTGGGCCCTATGAGAGGTGTTCTTATAAGAAGGCCACGAGGAGACACAGAGACACAGGAGAAGGCCGGGTGAGACAGAGACAGAGATTGGAATGAAACAGTTACAAGCCAAAGGACACTGAGGAATGTCAGGAGCCACCAGAAACTCCAAGAGGCAGGGAGGTTCTTTCCCCAGAAGCTGCAGAGGGAACATCTCCCTGCTGACCATTGCCTTCCAGCCTCCAGAACTTTAACCTTCAGAACCAGAGAGGATAGATTTCAGTTCCTTAAGGCACCCAGTTTGCGGTCTTTTGTTATACTCCAGTTGACATTTGAGAAGCAGAGCCTCAGGCAGGCTAAGGCATTTGCCTCAGTGGCAGCAGACCTGGGACTTGAACTTGGGTTATCTGACTCCCTACACTGTGCTCTGATCTCCAGCGAGTACCAGAGTTGCCAAGGCATCTGGTTAGCATTAGGGCTGTCCTGTGCACTCTGCCCAGGACCCTTAGGTCCAGTCTCTCCTGAATCGGACCCTGTGGTCCAGATACAGTGAACCATGTGCTGCTCAGTGCGTCACAAGGGAGGGACTTGAAACAGCAGCCATATTGGAGCGGGGGAGGTAGGAATACCCACCCAAACCTTTGGAGAATACCCTTTGAGTATTAATGCAAGTTTTAAGTATAAACAACATAGACAATTATTTCAAAATAAACAAATTTTAGTCTCTGGAGAATTATTTTATATGACACCTCTCTAGTGCACAGATTCACATTAGTGATCATTCTTGGCTCATGTCATGCTGTCTTCAGTTCACACACAGCTCTGTTGCTTATTTATTCCCATGAAGCTGCCAACGAACCCCAGAACTATTGACGGTAACTATCAGCAACCTATATTCTCATCCCTCCTCCCCCTCCCCTTCTTATATATAGCAACCCAAGCAACCCTCTTTGAATTTTGTCTTTATTTATTTATATATATATATATATATATATATATATATATATATATATATATATATATTTAAAATATATTTTATTGATTTTATACAGAGAGGAAGGGAGAGAGACAGAGAGTTAGAAACATCGATGAGAGAGAGTCATCGATCAGCTGCCTCCTGCACACCCCCCACCGGGGATATGCCCGCAACCAAGGTACATGCCCTTGACCAGAATCGAACCCGGGACCCTCCAGTCCCCAAGCCGACGCTCTATCCATTGAGCCAAACCAGTCCCGGCTGTCTTTATATTTCGTTGAAAAATAAATATGCTTCCAGATGTGTGCCCACAAGGACCTATGTGGTCTGGCTATTTCTTTGACCTTGACTCCAGTGTGTTCATCCTGGCTTGGTAACTGGTGGGTCCTGGTCTCAGCAGTCAGAAAGACTCACTGAGTAACATTTCCTGGGCCCTTGCCTGTACCAGGGACCATGGGCCAGCTGACTCCCTCCTCCAGTGGTTTCACTCCCTTGTCCTCTTCCCTGGCCTCACCAGTAGATATGGTTGCAGACCCACTTATTGGAGACAGAGGCACAACTTGTGGAGAAAAGAGGGGAGGGCTGATCAGGAAGCACAACTGACTAGAGGACTGCGGGAATGGAGGCCGAGTGCCAGATTCAATTTCTTAGCAGATCTATTTAGGTCATTTGATAGCTCATTTAGCTCTCAGGTGTCCTTGCTATTTGTAAGATCACACTTCTTTTTAGAAGGGACCCAAACAAAGGCTTAATCTCATGGCATTTTTACACAAACAGGGGCTTTTGTTCCAAGGCCTTCTGCATGCAAATAATAATTACAAAGCAGTTAAACAAATCTCTTTGGAACCCACTGAGACCAGGGCCTATGTCTGTAGATTTTGCAAAGGGAACAGGGGCCCAGAGGAAATGCTTTGTGGGGAGATTCTGGTTAGGCTTTTTTTTTTTTTCCTGCTAGTGGATAACACCTGATTTAACTGTCACCTCTCCCAAGCAGAGTTAATGTTGGGGACCATGAGGAAGAGAGGATAAGGTGCGGAATGGTAGTTAGGGAAAAAGGGACTTTGTTCAAAATCACCTTAGCTTTTTGTGGGAGGGGAGGAAGCGGGAAAATGCGTCCTCAACTGATTCCCTGAGAAAACTGACATCTGGTGCTTTCCCCTCCGGATCACGGACATTCTCCTCCCTGAATAAACACAGAGAAGGAAACACAAGTGGAAAGGAGACTTCTAAGTAAGTTCAGTAAGTTGCTTCTCCAGCCAGAGACTAGCCTAGAGCCAGCACACTTCAAAGATAACACAATTGCCTGTCAGCTGCAGAGCATCTCTTGGTCGAGGTAAAATACTACACAGAGGGATGAGGGAAACGTGTTGGAAGTAGAAGGTGATAAAGCGAAGCCAAGGGAGCGGAGAGGAGGGAAGATCCAGCAGGGAGACGCGCTTGGGGAAGCAGAGGGACAATTTTGGCCTGAGCCTAGAAGGTAAAAATGTCATAACAGGCGAGCAGATGTCTTCTGGCTGAGAGATCAAAGCTGCTACATTTGGAATGTTGTCACGAGCCATTTTTAAAAGACGGCCATCGTCCAAATGGATGCGCAGTAACCGGCGAATTATCAAAATCCATGAGTTATCACAGCCTTTATTCCTTTTCCTGGGAGATTAATAATGGTCGGGGCAAGAAACAAAGCCAAAGGGAGGTGAGGATCCTAGGCAAGGAGTCCCCGGGGCTTCCCAATGGAACCTCGGCGGTTACATATTGGCCATGACTCGTGGTATTTGGAAGGGTAACACTTACTCAGGACTAGCTCTGTATACGCCGAGTCTGCAGATCAAAGGATGGAGGAAGGGGGCTTCCTGCCAACAAAGTAGCCCATAAAACGCTTTATTAAGCACAGAGAAATGAGCTATGGCAAGAGCACACTCTTACACGTGCAGGGAAAGTGATCAAGGTAAAGAAGCCAGTAAAAACCTGCAGAAGCCAGAACTGTGGACATTTTCCAACCTAGAGGGAAAGAAAGAGCAGTCATTCTTGTGACAACCCTAACCCGGTGGCATTTGCCGCAATGAGGGATTGTGGCCTTAGGCCATTCCCTCAGGGAACGTTGGCTGCTGTTTGGGAAGTTTTGGCTTTTCTCGGACCTCTTCCGGAACAGTGGAGTCCATGATGGATTTGGAACCACTGAAGCCTGGTGGCAGCACCATGATTAGGGAAACAACTCAGAGGTGGGTAGGAAGGGCTGGGCCCCCAAGGAGGCATTGTAGTCCTTGCCTGACCTACTCCCTTCCCTCCCAGATCCGTTCTAGTTTTTTGGACAACTAAAACCAATTTCCTGCCCAAGTCTCAGTGACGGACTGAAGGTGTTACCTGCTTGGGGTTAGGCGACTGTAAGTGATTTTTGTTGCATCTGTTCAAGTCTTACTTACCCTATGTGTGTCCAAGTGATGGAAGGGCCAGTACCTTTTGGAGGATGGAAACTTGTCGTGGGAAGTGTAAGGTAGGAATTTAGGGAACTAATGAAGCTGAAGTGCTTGCTTTTGAGAAACAAAATCAACCCAAAAGGTATGTTTAAAGAAAAGAAAGAATCGCACCTCTTACAAGGCATTACAATGGCTCTCTCGCATGGTTTATGAAGGCTCTCCTGGTCTTTGCCTGCCTGCCTCCAGCCTCCTGCTGTAGCACCAGGTCAATTTGCAATTCCTCAAGTGCTCTGTAGGAGGCAAACTTTCAGAGCATCTCCGAGGATTCCTACGTTTTGACAGTCCTGTCCCTTGGGAATCCCCTCATTTTGAGCACGGGATAGCAACTTGCTTCTAAGTAGTAGAATTGGCAAAGGTGATGGGATAGCAGTTTTGTCTTGCTACCGTGTTTCCCGGAAAATAAGACATCCTCCGAAAATAAGACCTACTTACAGGTTTTCTTCTGGGTGAAATATAAGGCATCCCCCCGAAAATAAGGCCCCCTAGACGAAACATGGGAGATTTGGTCCACAGATTCTGAAAGAAATGGAGTCACAAGAAATTCACCAGGAAATTCAGGAATTGGATTGTTATGATGATGTTCCAGAAGATGATGACATGATTGTCATTGAATAAATGAGTAAATCTTGATACTGTAGGATTCACAGTTTGTCTGGTTTGTGTTGACAGCTACCGTACTATCGTACCGTATACAGGTAATAAGTTTCCTTTATTTTCATTTAACAATAAATGTGTACCGTATTCTTCTTCATGGAAAAATAAGATATCCCCTGAAAATAAGATCTAGCGCATCTTTGGAAGCAAAAATTAATATAAGACACTGTCTTATTTTCAGGGAAACAGGGTAGCAGACTATTGTCTTCCTGGCTTGCGTGCTTCAGTAAGGCAAGTGGAGAGGAACACTGGGGAGGGAACTAAAGGCAGCCTCCAGCCAAGAGCCAGCTAGGAACTAAGGTCCCCAGTCTAACAACCAACTCTCAAAGAGTGAAACTGGCCA
Organism: Pipistrellus kuhlii; assembly: GCF_014108245.1. NCBI lineage: Eukaryota > Metazoa > Chordata > Mammalia > Chiroptera > Vespertilionidae > Pipistrellus > Pipistrellus kuhlii. The sequence continues at coordinate 34,587,869 of NW_023425562.1, forward strand.
ACAACCGTGTGATCTTGGCAATGGAATCTCTCATTTGAACCTTAAGTTGAGCATTCTTTTTTTTTTCTTTCTTTTCTTTCTTTCTTTCTTTCTTTCTTTCTTTCTTTCTTTCTTTCTTTCTTTCCTTCCTTCCTTTCTTTTCTTTTCTTTTCTTTCTTTCTTTCTTTCTTTCTTTCTTTCTTTCTTTCTTTCTTTCTTTCTTTCTTTCTTTCTTTCTTTTTCTTTCTTTCTGGACTCACATAATTAGATTGGGCTCTCCCAGCTAATTCAGGAAACTTTTCCCATCTCAGGGTCCTTAACACATCTTAAAAATCTCTCTGGGGATGTGGATGTGGACATACTCAGGGGCCATTTTTTTTCTGACAAACACAAGAAAATGTACACAACGATGGTCAATGTTATGAGTTGTTCAAATAAAGAACCAAGGAGGAGAGAGAGGCCACTTTGAATTGAGGCAGGGAGCAGAGAAGGTGGGGGGGGGGGGGGGAGAGGGGGAGGGGAGAGAGTAGGTTTGGGCAGGAAGCTATTTTTGGGTCAGTTAGCTATTTTTGACCACACAGCTTTTTATAGTGGGTGAGCAGACAGTGGGCATGGGCAGGTGAGATCCAGACATCCATTTCCTCATTTACACTGGATTAAAAAATCTTTTCTTAGCTATTATTACCTTTTACTTCACTCATGGACAGTGACTTCAGGGGCTCCGGGCAAGATATTTTGGTTTTAAACCCAAGGAGTTGTGGTCTGGGGGGGTGACCTCTTATATCTTGATGAATACCTTTTAGAAATCAGGTGAGCTTCTTAATTTTATCTTCTAATTGGAGGTTTTTCTGGGCCCTTTCAGGAATTTCTCTTGGTTTTCCAGCTTTTTCAAACAACTATTTATTAATTTTGCTTATAAGCAGCATCTATATGTATGTATGTATGTATGTATATTTGTATCTACCTAGCCATATTTTTATCTATCTATATATCTAATCTATCATCTACTTCTTTTATCACCACTCATTACCCTGATCATATTTTCTAGTTTAGGAAGCCTTCAGTCAGTTACTGGATCCAGCTGCTGGGATGAAATCAGGGGCAAGACTCCAGGGCCTGTACTTTGCAAGAAATGAGGTGCCAGGCAGGTGATTCCGTCAGGGAGAGGCAGCATGACATATTAGAGAGTGGATCAATTGCCCATTATCCTTCTTTTTAGCTGAGTGAGCTTGAGCAGATGACTTAGCCTCTCTGTACTTTGGGGCCGGTCCACATGTTACATGATGAGGGCAGCTGAATTCAGTCGCGATCATTAGAATTATGCCAGGAGAGAGCATTGTGCTCTGTAGGAATGCTATTATGGCCTCTTTGGGGGATGATGCTGACACCCTAAGACCTGGATGCCAGCTAGGAGGGCCAGGGGAAGGTGGGAGGCTGAGCAGTCTGCACCACACCCCCTCTTCCTCTCAACCCCTCAAGTCTCCAGAAAAGTCTTAAGTTCATGAATGATTGGGTGTGAACAGATCTTTAAGGAGAACAAGGGGAAGGGCTGAGGTTTGAGACAGGGTTAATGGAAGGAAAGGAGCAGCATTACACATGAATGGGAAAAGTGTGCTCAGCTGAGTTCCCAGGTACAGGCAACAAAGGGGTTAATTATCCGGACTTTCCTGTGAGGAGAAGTGAGCCTAAAGCACCCAGTCCGCTGCCCAGCATGAAGACGGCACCAATAAATCAGCGTTACTTGTTAGCCAGGGAAACGGACACACAGAGGTTAGACTGGACCTTTCTGTCTGGGCTTCAGGTTCAGGGAGAGACTGGACACAGAGCAGGCCTTAGCTTTGCATCATGCTCTTTAAAAACTGTTTCTAATTTTCTTGAATTTGATGCCAGATCGGGGGGAAAATTCTAGCTACTCAAAAACAACTTAAAAAAAAATAATCCTCACCTGAGGATATTTTTTCATTGACTTTTAGAAAGTGGAAGAGAGAGGGAAAGACAGAAATATCGATGTAAGAGAAACACATTGGTTGGTTGTCTCCTGCAGGAGCCCTAACCAGGGTTGGGAGAGGAGCCTGCAATTGAGGTCTGTGCCCTTGATCAGAATTGAACCCAGGACTCTTTAATGCGCAGGCTGATGGTCTAGCCACTGAGCCAAACTAGCTAGGGCCTCAAAAACAATTTTAATGTTTATGTGTTGAAGCCAAACTTAAGGATTTAAATAAACCGCTCAGAAATCTATCTGTTTCTCATTCAAGGGATAGCAATGCAAAGTGTACACACACACACACACACACACACACACACACACTTATTTAAAGCCCTTGTTTTCAACTTTTTAATTGACCTGTTTTGTTTCTTTGAAGGTTTTGAAGGTGGTGGTATCTTGATATAAAATACTGAGACTTAAGCCTGAGGTAAAGCCCAGGAAGGAGAACATGTAAACGATTTTGTATGTTTGTAGCATTTTAAACTTCCAAAAATTGGCCTAGAAGTTTAAGGATTCTCCTTTCTGCCTATACACGTTCAAAACATTTCCCTTTGATAAATATATGACATAGAAAATTAGAATTACTGACCTTTCACAACTTTATCTTTTTTTGAGTATAAATAGATACTCCTCAAAAACGGTGTCCTCACTCCAGGCACACACTGGAAGATGAAGACGGCAACATTCTTAGGAGACCTGGCATGGTCTCCCACACTGTCCTTTCTCCGACCGGGCCGGGCGATTGGTGATTACTGGGGCTGGGTGTGGGGGGAGGCGATTCAAGGCCACTGAATGCCACGGGATGGCAAATGCTTGCAAGCACCATGATTCACATTCATGGGGTTGGGAGTGGGCTCTTTTATGGATGTGAAAAATGAAATGTTCTCCTTTCAGTTAAAAATCCTCTCTGTGGGTTTGAAACTGTTTTGTGTACAAGCCCTTACCTCAAGGCTACTGTTTTTATGGCAATGCTAGGCGTGTGAACAGTTGTGTTGAAGTATGCATGTCATTACCCCTCCCAGCAGAATGCTAGTTTTGTTGTGAGCTGTAAGGATAGTGTCTGCTGAAGGCCAGGCTCCCCAGATGGAGCCTGGAGACCAGAACCCTCGAACAGGTGACTTTCGTATGAGTGCTCCCAGGACTGCAGGGAGCTCGGAGGACAGGGCGGGGTGCACATCCACCCATGTGGCCTGCTCCAGGGTCAGGATGGAGTGTTCACTCTCCTGCGTCTGGCTGAGGGTCGCCCTGTGGGGTTTCAAATTTCCAGACGCAACCTGTCTGCAGGCAACATGGGCTGCAGCCCCTGAAAGAGCCCCCAACAGGGGTGGCTGCCCCAGCTGCTGGGAGTGGAGGTGCTAGGAATGTCCTCCTGAGACAACCGTGACACAGCCTGGGCCTCTGTTACATGGGTGTCTCTTCATGTCTGCAGACGTTTCTCCTTTGGTTCAGAATATGAACAAACACTACTATCCACCAAAGGAGAAATTGCTGGCATGAAGTCGGAGCCACCTCCATTTGACTCTGTTATCTTGCCATTTCAAGAGCATTCAAGGTGGCTCTGGCTAGCAAGGGTTTTCTCCCTCCTTCTTTAAGGATATTCATCCAAATTGGGACCAGCTAACTCTGGCTCTGGTTTCTGTGAGCGACTTGAGGATGTTTAGCCTACACACAACAACTCTCCTCCACGAGGATTCTCTCTGATGTACATTCTCCTTTCACCTTCTCTCCCAGTCTCCACCTTTGTTCTTTCTCCTCTTAGGGCGCATGTGAAGATCTTCATGATCTGCTGCTGCTTATCCACCTGCTTTCATTTCACACCACTGTTCCCCACTCTCCTCTTTCCCAGCCACATTTACAGCATCCAACAAACCTCTATAAAGCACCTACTGTGTGCTGACACTGTTTCTGGCCCAGAGAGACAACACAGGTACTATTTCCGCTTCCACGGAGCATGTGGGCCAGTAGGGAATACAGACAAACAGGATAACAATGGAGTGTGACAGGTGTTAGTTACCCAAGTGCACCTGGGCTGGCCGGGCTAGGGATGCCTGCCAGAGGAAGGGCCATCTAATTGGAGACCCAAAGGGTGAGTTGGAATAAGCCAGGGGGGGGGTGGGGAGGCAGGAAGAGCGCTCCAGACAAGCATGAGCAAAGGCTGAGGCAAGAAAGAAAAATCCCGTATGCTGGAAAGATAGATGCTAATCCCTTCACCTTTCTCACCCAGGCCCCAACCCCTGCCCTCTGACAGCTGTCAGTCTGTTCTCTGTGTCCATGAGTCTGTATCCACTTCGTTAGTTTACTTTCTTCACTAGGTTCCACACATAAGTGGACAAAAAAAGAAGACGATGATAAGTTGGGCAGAGGTGAGGACAGGGCTAGAGGGCTGTAAGCAGCAGCTCTCTGCAAGCTCATGGGCTCCCTCTCCTCTGGGCCAGCTTACCATACGATCCTCTGCTTAAAAAGGCCTCTTTCTAAACCATGCCCTCATCCAGGGTTGGTGTCCCTCCTGTCCCAGGGCCCTTGTAATTCCAGGTGGTACATCTGTTGTGTGACCTGTATCACACCACGCAGCCATGCCTGCTTTCTTGTGTGCCTCTCCCATCGGGACTGTGAGCAGCTGGGGGCAGGCACTGTCTTTGCACACCCAGCATTTAGCCCAGGGCCCGGCAGAGGTGAAGTGCTGACCAATGTCCCATGTCATCCTCACAGGGTGCCCCCAGGGCCTGGCTCAGCCTTACGCATGGGGCCACTGCCTTCTGTGGAGATGGAGGTTTGGTGCCAGTTGAAGGTGGCTGACAAGAAGGGGAACAGGAAGAGAGTGGGGAAGCAGAGAGGCAGGATATCAGAGATGGAGAGGGAACAGAAAAGGAAAAGGAAGTGGAAAATTTCACCCAGCTTTCTGGGTTTCTAAAGGAAAAGGAATAAAAGTGCAATTCTTACTATAACTAGAAAAAAACCACAGCAAATCACCTTCCAAAGTAAAGACCACAGAAGAGAATCAGTGTACAAAAGAATGACTGGCCGAGTCAAGGTAAGGAGGCCCCATCGCGGAGGCTGAGTAATGGTGGCAACTTGGGTCTCTGCCCATCAGTTAAGAGCAGGACTCCTCCGAGCCCTCCAAGCAATCAGAATGGTCAGCACCCACTGCAAAACGGTGCTTTGCTTTTATGGCTTTAATTAAATTCAATTAACTATAATAAACAAGGCTTCTGTTTGCCTCGCTCTCCAATTCAAAAAGGTCTATTTTAGCTGTCGGGCACGATGCTTCTGAGCTGAAAATCAGTGTGTGCATTGGTTCTTATTCCCCCCCGCCCCCCGCCCCCTTTCACTAGAAGGGAAGGCTGATCTTTTAAGAGTTGAATTACAGTAATAGGGGAAAATGAGTTACTCAGGGCCGCTCTCACTCCCACCTACTGCCACTTCTTTGCAACTGTGAGCCCCGAGGCATTGGCCATCATCCTGCTCAAGCGCAGTGGTTCCTACCAGCTCCAGCTCCCAGGTAGGAGACTTGGCTGGAGACGTGGTCCTCTCCCTAAAAGAACCTACAGAACAGCATTTACACCATAAAAATGGCAATACCTGTTTCTCGGGCTTATTTGGGCATTAAAAGCTGCACCTACAGCACAAGCTGATGCCTGGGATCCAGCCAGTGCTTCACAGAGGTGAGCAGCAACACACACACACACACACACACACACACACACACACACACACACACACAAAGTCTCACCACATCCCTCTGGTGTTCAGAGGGATGGAAACAGGAGCCCTTTGCCGGGGAAGGAAGCTGTGGCCCCCTTCCACGTCTCAGCAGGTGCCTTTGCCATTAATTCCAAAACAAGTGTTTATTTGCTCCGGATGACAAGGGATGGTGCAGGAGGACCACTGCTGTTCCCCCACCTCATCCCTGTCATTCGTGGGCTGAGCAGACACGGTTGCCTTTCACTGTGGCTTTTGGAGCCCGTTTCTACCATCTCGATGACAAGACTCTCCCTCCCTGGGACCCTGGTGTCTGTTTCCCTCGTGGTCACCCCCCAGGTCTGACCTGCCGCTCTCCTTTGGATTTGTTATGTATATATATTGTGAAATGGTCACCACAACAAGTCTAGCTAACGTCTGTCACCGCACAGAATTACAGAATTTTTTTCTTGCGATGAGAACTTTTGAAATTTACACTTATTTATTTTATAACTACAAGTTTTTGCCTTTTGATTCCCTTGGTTCCATGCCCTCCACTGAAATTGGGCTGCGTTAGACTTCACTGGAGGCACACCCTCAATTCTTCTCCATGTCTGAAACCCAAAAAGCCCTGAACACTTAATGTGTTTTTGTTGTTGTTCTCCCCCCCCCCCCCCTAAAAAAAAAACCTCACTGATGTTCAAACCTGAATGCCTATGAGGCTATCATCTTCATTTGCTCACTTAGGGAGTCACCCTGATTGCTACAGACTGATCAATGTGTTTGCCTTCAGAATGCTTCCCAAGACTCCCGGATCTCGCTGGAGGAGTTATTTATATAATTCAAGGTATGCACTACTCTTCTAAAATTTGAAAAATTCTGAATTCCAAACACACAGGGACCCCAGGGTTTCAGAAAGGGTCAGCTTTCCCAGAGCAGTCTCACGCTTCAAGCTATTTGCTTCCTACACAGCCCTATGCGTAGGTCCTCTTTTCCTCCCCACTTGACAGTGGCTGACACACAAGAAGATAAGAAACTGAGCCATGATTGCACACTTAACAAGTGCAGAGTCACCACGGGACCTGGTGGCCTGGCAGCAGAGCCTTTCTCTTCCCCACTCCTCTAAGCTGCCCGAGTTTCACTGCCACTGAGATATGAATTAAACTGGGGAACGTGGTATTTGGTAGTGGTGAAGGACAAGGGCTGAACGTCGGAATTCAAATACTAGTTCCCTCACTGTTATACCTGTGTGACTTTGGGCAAGTTACTTGACCTCTCTGTGCTTTTGTTTTGTCATCTGTACAATGGGGATGATAATAATACTGACTTTTTAGGGTTGCTATGAAGATGAGTTAGTGCATGTAAAGTTAACTACTATGTTAGAGTTAACTACTGTGATTAATTCACCTCTTCTGTGTCCAGCTAGCCTATCTTAACTCATTGCAAGTTAGTACATTCAGCTCTAAGGGCAGGTCATGATCTCCTTGTACAGGGAATATATGTGGACAGGGACAGCTCTCACAGGTTCATGTAATCCTTGCTCAGTGGTGTTTCTGTGGGTTCCGAGAGTGGCTGCATGTGTGAACCAAGGGCTTCCCAGCTTCACAACACAATAAAATGAGAAGTCGGGAAATCACACTTGCTGACCATCTTATTGCATTCCCAATTCCAAAGGAAATTCATTTTACTTTATCAAATTGTTACCAAATGCTTGTGTATTTCAATTCTAGAAGAATATCTTCAGAAGGGTGAAAGAGTTAAACTTTTCCTTGAAATGCTTTAAATAACTTTGTTTAAATACAGCCTGTTTGGAGAAAAGGGAAAAAAACATGAAAATGTCTCACTTTGCAAAAGAACAACAGGAAGCCTCAGTTGGCAGTGTTTTTCTGCGCACTTTAGAGAGCTGAAGGTCAAGGTGCAACAGGCCTAGTGAGGGGCTGGGGCTGAGGCCGAGCCTGGCTCACGGGGTTGGCGCCATATTCTGTCTGCTCGGGAGGAACTCTTCTTGTCGAGTCTCCCCCAGCCCGTCTGGCCCCTGGAACTTCTTCCTTAGCTTGTGGAAGATTCATTGTGGGCTCGACACAGGGGCTCTGTACAGCTTCCACGTCGGAGTCAGCTCAGGCTCCGTGGAAAGTTTTGAGGGTCACCTATTCTTAAATATCCAGGGGGAGGGGGACCTTGAAAATGGCAGGAAAAGGTCATCATTTCTCAAGACAGAGAAGTTATATTATGACTCCTGGAAAACACAACAGAAAAAAACAGAACAAAGATAAATCAACATTCATTCTGTCTTGAAAATTCAAGTACAGAGAAATGATAAATGGCAGCTTTGTGTTTCTCGTTGTGCTGACTCTTAATAGATCTGCAGTTTCAAGGACATTCAGGATGGGGACTACAGCCATTGGCAATGGGGGTCTGTGTGGCCAGGCCTCTCCCACCACAGCGGGCAGACAAGCAGAGGCAGCACGTGCTGTGGTTGGGTTGGTGGGCTGGCAGCCAGCCAGCCTGCACTCAAACTACAGCTCTGTCACTTCCCTGCATACTTGTGGGACTTTGGGCAAGGTTTATCCTGCCTGCCTCAGTTCCTCAGCTGTAAAATGGGGAGATAAAGGGACCCACTTCACAGGGTTGGTACGAGCATTTCACTAATGAAGACATGCATTTAATGCCTTGCACATACAGCTTTCAGTGTTATTTATGATTGTGTTTCAGCACTAGTGCAACCAGGGAAAAGTTATTAACCTCTTTTGTCTTCCTTTCCTTCCAATAAAATGGGGTAAAAATTCTTGCCTTGAGGCCTTTGTAAAGCTTCAGTGGAATCACGTATGAGCTGGTGTTTATGGAGGTGTATTCAATAAGTGGCAGCTTTCCCATTAGGATATTTTTTCCTGAGTATTCTATACTTCCCTAGATTCTGCATGATGTCTTTTCAAACGCAAATCTGGTAACACTCCCCTGCTTTCCCAACAAGACAAGGTGAGATCCTTGTTCAGGATCACAGGAAGCAGCAGTCAGTAAAGCGGGCAGCCCTCCAGCGAGGAGAGGAGATCTGAATAAAACAGCCCATGGAAGGACACATTGCAAAGTTGCATGCAGAGCTAGGCACCTGTCTGGTCATGCATTCTCTTATTTAAATCTCTAGTACTCTTATGAGGTAGAACGAGTATCATTCCCATTTGTAGGTGATGAACCTGTGGCCCACAGAGGTTAAACAGAAGTGAGATCAAATCCCAGGAAGACTGTCCTGACTGACCATGTGGCAGAAGCTCTCTAAGAAGAGAGGAGGCTGGGGACACGGGGAAGGAAGGAAGAAGAGAGATTGGTTCGTGTTGTGAACACCAGGGCCACCTTCGACTTAAAACAATTTCTTTAAGGAAATACAACTCCTAAATTATTCTTTGTCACCGAAGCAACCCCTTGTCCTGCGTGTTCTCATGATCAACCTTCCCCACTTCCTCTCTCCCCTCCCCGTGGCCGCCTCATTGATACGGACATGGGCACATGAGGTCAGAGAACTCCAGCGTCCGCACACTGTGTCCTTTCCTGTGGGTCACTCACCCACAAGGTCAGCACAACAAACTCACTCCACTGCAAGGACTGTTCCTGGGAAGCTGGGGGAGGAGTGAGGCGGGAGCTGCTGTGTCTTCTGCCAGTCCCCGGCCAGCATGGGATGGCTGATTAGAGGGGGAGTATGGGGGGTGTTGGGGGGGAGATAGGAGGGAGGAGAGGAGGAGACCTGGACTAGGCAGACAATTTCATGTGGACATTTTGGAAGACTCCTCAGAGTCTTTTAATGGGACTGAGCTTTGGAACCTCTGATGCTTCGTAATTCCCTGAACAATTTGTTATCTTGTTTTGGTAACAGCTAGAATTTTAATCAATCACCGTAACACTCATTGTTTTTGAAACCACAAATGTTAGCAACATAACCATTATTGCTGATGTTACTGTTTTGGGTGATGGAGGGAAAGACTGACCAGCCTCTGAGTCATCCACATGTACTATATCCTAAGGTACAACTAGAAGGTCTTATGTCCCTTTTGCCGATCAGAGATATTTTAAAATCATATAGTACGTTTGTATAACATCTAGTTTATAAATTTACATATCGATACATTTTTAGGAGATGAGAAATCATTTTTTTTTCAGGTTAAAAACCCACTCAAAATAAAATCTAAATATTTTTCTTGCTGGTCACAATTTTCTCAGGCTGAACAGTAAAATGGGGCTGTCTTTTCTCCCTTTTATGTAAAGATTACATGGATCTCAGGGCAACAAAGCCACAGATTTTAGGTGGCTAAGAATAAAGACATAAGAAAGAAGACTTGTTTGGAAGATCTGCCTACTTTGGAAATGAAGAGGGTTTTATTTCTTAGAGACCAGAGGATTTATGGATTTATGTTTCCTCCTTCAGACAAATGACCCAAGCACATTTTTTTTCCACCACTAACTCTAATCAATTACCTTTGTAACTAAAGGAATAAACAATCTCTAAAGAGAAATAGAGTTAAAATGCACTGGGTTCGCGTGTTTGTGGTTATTTGAAACCGTGTGTGTGTGTGTGTGTGTGTGTGTGTGTGTGTGTGTGTGTGTGTCTTTCTTTCTAGAGCTGGATTCATAGCTAAATCCTAGCTGTGGAGTAATTTTTCCTTTGGCCAGGAGTCCTGACCCTCAGCAGTCAAGCCAGGTTTCGAATCAGAGGAAGTGAGGGCTGGGAAGGACCCTTCGAGAAGCCCTTGTCCTGTGTCCCGGTTTGACAGCTGAGGCCCAGCACGCTAGGGCGCCTGGTCCAGCATCACCCAGCTGGGAGCGCGGTACCTGAGGCTTGCACACCGCCACGCCCTGCCGTCTGCCTTCTTTTTACAGCTCACTTCAAGGCAACACCCTCGTCCTGCTCCCCTCTCCCCCGTAAACTCAAATAAAAGACGCCGGTGTTTGAATATTTGAGTATTTCCACGCGGAAGTGGACCCGGCTTTGGCCACTTTGTGGCGTTGGGGCTCCGCGCGCGCGCGGCGGGGCGCGGGAGGCGTCTGCGGGGCGCGGGGCGACGCGGGCGCGGGGCCGGCTCGGCGCCCGGCTCCGGAGGGGCGGCCGCGCCGGCCGCGCCAGGCTCGCGGGGGTCAAGTCCAGGTTGCGGCGCAGGAAGGCGGCGGGGGAGGGGCAGCCGGCTGCCCCCACCTCCTCCCCGCTCGGCGCAGGGCGGGCGCGGAATGTTGGGACGGTTCCATAGGCGTGGTGTGTCTGTATAAACATCGTTAGCCTCCGGGCCGACACGTCGTCGTGCGTTTTTAATTTCGCTTTGTAAACTGCGGCCTCCTCCCCGCCGGAGGAGAGGATGGAGAGATCTCGCCTCTCCTCTGCGCCTTTCGGCCGCATTCCTGGGCGCCCGCCTTCTCGGATGCGAAAGGGAGAGGCGGGCGAGCCTCCTTGGGTTCTGCACCCCAGGATTCTTAACGCACCTCGTTTGTAACGTTATCTTTGGTTCAGGGGGAATCTTTCCAGCTCACCTGGAACTGGCAAAATGTGGCTTCCTCTTAAAAGATGACTCTAATTTCTCGGGTGGGAGAAGAGAGCAGAATGCTCTTGCCACTCCGTTTGCAACCGAAAGCCCTGACCAGTGGCGATGGCTGCTGAGCTGCTCTGCGGGTGGGTGCGGAGCCCTCCTCTAGTTTCTATGGCCAGTGTCCACTGGTCATCCTCACCGGTGTCCCTGCCGCCTCACCACAGCGGCCAGCGCTGCCCCTGCCCCCCTGCCTTGTGCTCTGAAAGATGCACATCGGGAACCTCTTTTAAAAAATCGATTTAAGCATCCCTAAATCCCCTGCTTTCTTCACTCCGGTGGAAGAGGGAATCATTCTCCTCACTCAGGGAAAAAACCTGAGACCCAGGAGACTTCTGTCCTGGTGTGTGTCTTGAGGCAGATCATACGGATGACGAAGATGAAAACCCCTCAGAGTCCATGACAGTTTTGACTTTAAGCAAGAGGCGAGTTAACAAGGAAGGCAGCCATAAATCCTGCCCAGAGCATGACCTGGCACTAAATTGTCTCTTACAGTGTCCAGATTTCTGGCCAAGTTGTCAATTTGATGCCCCTTTTCTCCACTCGCCTTCTCAATTCCCCTTTCAGGTTGGGCTGTCATTGTTCAGTTTGCTTTTGTTTTACTGCCAAGTTATCTCTGCTGTACCCCCTCTCCCTCCCTCGGCCCCCATTTTCTGACTCTGGTTTCCAAGTTCTTTAAGCATGACCCGACTAACACACCCACAGCTTCTTTGCTAAATCCCTCAAGTTGCTTCCCTGGTAGAAATTTTGAAACCAACTCATGTCAGAACATTTTGTTCATGCCTCCCCACACACAAGCTGATGAAAGATGGAAGGATTTGGTATTTGCTGGAAAAGAAAACATGGGGAAAGCTGCTGCAACCGGCACCAGGGTGTTCTTTCTGTCCTCTGCACAAGGCGATCATGTATCCTTCACATTCTATATAAGAACAGCCCAGAAAGAACGCGGTGCCCTGCTGGAGATGACAGTACTAGCGAGGGCTAACCTAGCACTTCATGTGCCTGAGCAAATAGTCCAGGGGAAGAATTAGACCATGTTAAATTAATAAGCTGAGCTGAAACCGGTTTTGCTCAGTGGATAGAGCATCGGTCTGCGGACTGAAGGGTCCCAGGTTCGATTCTGGTCAGGGGCATGTACATTGGTTGTGAGCATATCCCCGGTTGGGGGTGTGCAGGAGGCAGCTGGTCAATGTTTCTCTCTCATTGATGTTTCTAGCTCTCTGTCCCTCTTTCTCTCCCTTCCTCTCTATAAAATAAAATTAATAAAATATTAAAAAAAAATTAATAAGCTGATTATAGCGACAAAGTTATCCCAAAGCTTCTTTCTGCGTTATGTGTAACAGTGACTTTTCTTCAAAGGCAATGGGTAAATGTTGTTGGTTTTATAGCCTGGGACCCTCCATTCAGACAACTACAGACAAGCCTTGCATTAACCATGGTATTATCTTTCCTGCTCCTTTAGAGCTAGAAGGAAACCATGATATCACCACATGCACGTCACACGGTGTTTTCCTCTGGATGTTCTACAAGCCAAGCGCAGGGAGATCAAACACACTCAGCACCCTGAGTAAGCAAATTGCCCAAAGGCACAGGGCACAGGTTTGGAGCATCGAGCAGACAATTCCAACTGCCCATTGGACAATACAAGAAATGAAAGGGAAATGAGGATTTTCCTGAGCACCTGAAGGTTTCTCAAACCATTTCTCTGTTCAGTGGTATCGGTTGCCCTCTGCTTCTCGCTCAGCCATCACAACAATGACAGTGAAAATAATAATAGTATAACGGCCAATATTTACTGCACACACAGCGTGCCAAGCCCAAGCTAAGTGCCTACATACACGATCTCACCTAATTCGCACAAAACTTCAGTGAGCTGAGCCCCTGTTATCCCAATTTCATACCAGCAGATGAAGAAACGAAGTCAGAGAGAGGTTGCAACACTCTCCCAGGGCCACACAGCAAGAAAACAAATTAACTCAAAGCACCTGCTCAAACTTCTATGCTCTTCTGCCTCCCACATGATTTCATGCTGGAAAGTTGTGGCGAAGTAAATCAAGAAACAAAATATAAGATCTACAAAATGTCTGATTCTGAGAAAAGCTACCGTTAAGGGGGCACTCAGTATGAACGAGGCACTTAATCCTCACAGCTGCCCCCAGAAGTGGGTATGTAGTAACACTCCCAGTTTGAGGAGGGGACAGTAGAGGCTCAGAGAAGATGAGTAACTTCTCAAGATTGTGTAGTGGCAGAGCTGGTGTTTGAACCCTGAGCCCAGGCTTTTCCTTTGCACCCTGTCTATGTCTGTCCTTTAATGACCTGTCATCCTCCTTCAGTTCACACCAAGTGATTGCAGTTGCTGCGGCAGCCCCGGGCAGAGCGACTGTGCTGAACTTCATGAGACAGGGGACCTGGGGACTGTCCTTGAAGGACAGGTAAGGTCTGGATGGTGGGAGATGAAAAAGCACCAGCTTTGAAAAGGGCTAGAGGTAGGAATGAGCATGGGAAGGAGGAATGAGTCTGGCTGACTTGGTATTCAAGTCAATCACTGTAGCTGAGCCTGGTATCAGATCCAATTCATCTTTGAACCTCCCTTGTCTAGCACATGCCTGGTAAGTAAATGTCAAGCTCAACTAAGTCAGCTGAACCTCCTCACCCAGCCTGAGACATCCCTCCTCCCATGATCTTCCATCACCACTCTGTGTCTTGCTTCCTCCCTTCTCTGTCTGCTTGTCTTGGATTCGCCAGTTTTTGTCATCATCAAGAGACACTTTAAAAAACACCTTTATTATTGAAAGTATTAGATAGGTCCTCTTCCCCCTCCCCCCATTAACCTCTTCCAGCCCACTCCCATCCTTGAGGCCCTCACCACCCCATTATCTGCACATATGCATACAAGAGACACTTTTACAATGGAGACATGGCAGAGCTCATTGGCCAAGTTCCTGATAAGAGATGATAATCATAATTGCATAAACATGTAAACATAGTTTTCTGTGTGTCAGCCACCTATTATAAGCACATTATATGCATTAACTTGCTTACTCCTCTCTATGAAGTAAGCATATTTATGATGCTCATTTTACAGATGAGGAGACTGGAGCTTAAACAGCGTGCTTAAGATTATTCTGCAAGTTAGGGATTGAATCCTGACTTAAACTCTAATGATCTGGCTTCCGTGTCTGTATAGCATCTGCCTTTAAAAACAAAGCTGAATATTGGTCCAACTGCACCCAAGCCACACATAGCCCTTTCACTGATGTGTATGATTCTGACTTTCAAGTCAAGCAGGTCAAGATAAAAATTTGTAGCCTCAATTAGTTCTGAGACATGCTGGCCTCTCTCTCTGCCTCTCCCTTTAAGCTTTCTTGGACTTTGTTATTCTTCTTACACTTAAGCAACATGGAATAGCACCAAGTTTAGGCATCAAACTATGCCCTAAACTTTCAAAATCCCCATAAAGAGCACCATACAGCTCTAGATCATAACTGTTATGAAATATTTTTTTACTAAGATAGGCCCTGTGTGAATCAACCCCATATTCAGTGTCCTAACTATTCTGTGCAGGATTTCAAACCACAGAGGAAAACTCTTCCATATGCAAAGCTTATCTGTCTACTTGTCTAGTGGCCGGTGCCTTGTAGAAGCACAGGGTGAAGAAATGTCCTGTTCCCAATCTTCAAACAGCACAGAGTTCACTAGGCAGCTCCACTACCTCCAGCTGTTGTGCAGTTGCAGAGGGACCTGACTAGTTCCTTCAAAAATGGAAACAGGAAGCAGCTACATGTGAAATTTTGGACTCCTGAATGCAAGTTAATACATCAAGCAGCTGTATGAATATGACCATGAACTGGTGTTCCTATAAATGCACTTCATACCACAGCCAAATTTGAACTTCCTGTGTTCCCCTGCAAGCATCCTTGCAAATCTGGCTTCTCAATGACGTTGGTGAGCTAAACATTTTTAGGGTTTGAGGACATTGTGTTAAAGTAGAGGCAAAGAACATGATAGAGAAGAATGACATGTAACAGCAACAAGATGTTTCGGGGAAAGGATGTGCCATTTTTATATGGAAAACACCCTCAAATAAGTGTATGTTATTTCCTGGACATTAAATAAGAACAGGAAGTGCTTTGCAGAAGACTTACTAATATTCCAATCCAATGTAGTGATGGATTCATCAAGTTGACTATAGGAATTTGTGACTGTTTAAAACAGGGCCTCGGATTTATATTAGCTTCCCATTGGCAGGAGAAATGGGCCATGGCAGGCTCAATGAGGCAAAGTCAGGAACTGTTTGAGGGCTCTTCAAAATCCTTGGGATAAGAGTCCATATGAAACAGTACTCAGGCAACTTCCTTGATGCTAGGAAGTCAGTTATTTTTGTGCTTCTGCCAGATCTAGAAATAAATACAATACCTTGCATCTTATTTAAGCCTGTGATCTCATTTTGCCCTTCACAAGCTCTGTGAGGTAAGTGGGCCACAATCCTCTTTATGTCAGTTTCACAGATGAGCAAAAACAGTCATAGGGAGAATTAGATGCTCTGCTCAAGCTTCAGAGTTGTTTCTCTACTGGGCCTCAAACTCAGTCTTCTGGCTGCCATGTGGATGCCTCTCCACCATAGTCACACAACACTGACTGCTCGGTTTGTCGTATATTTAATGTCAGATGTGCCTAAGAATGATGGAGGTTCTGGTAATATCTGAGCATTGCAGTGAAGTGAAGATAGTACGATAGCCTCCTCACACCTGGGAAAGATATTCAACTTGTTCCCAGAAGCTCTTATGGCGAGATAAAGGTTGAACCATGAGCATGTGGGACTGTGGGAGTTGGCCAGAGAGCTGAGAGGAGGGTTCAGGTTCGTTCACTCCCATCACATGCTCATTTACTTGTCCCCAAAGCTGTCTCTGAATGCGGATAAGAACTGTGATTCATGAGTTGCTAAGGACTGTGGAGGAAACTACTCTTATATAAACACCACTGATGTGGAATAGCTGTAGAAAACCAATTATTCAAAGTTGACTTTTATTGTACTTTCAAACTGAATTTGTTGTCATTCCACATCTCTGTTCTTTTCCTTTATTTTAGAGTTTCTTTTCTTTCTTTCTTTCTTTCTTTCTTTCTTTCTTTCTTTCTTTCTTTCTTTCTTTCTTTCCTTCTTTCTTTCTTTCTTTTTTTTCAAATACCTGCAACTTAGTAGCTTAACACAATTAGAGCTTCACATATGCTCATATCAAAAATGAGTATTTCGGAGCAGAGGGCAGCTCTTCTCCAAGCAGAATGGTAAGCAGGCCCTTCCATGCTTGGGATTCACCATCAACACAAGGCCTCCTAGGTCTTCATGCTCATCTCCATCAAGCCTACAGAGGTGAAAAAAAACTATACATTGCACGCAGAAAGATTGCTGTAGGCACTTCTGGAAATGGCACATGCCACTTACGCTCATTTCCCATGACAAACTGGTATTTGCTTCCTGGATTGAGAAAAATTTGGAGGCCAACTTGAATTTTGAGTTTAGTCAAAGTGTTCTGGAACCAGTATTTATGCTGACCTTCCAAGTTTACCATATTTGATAGATTGACATTATGTAGGCATTTTCTCCTGCTGCAAATACATAAAAATGTTACATTTAAAAAGTTTATAGAAAATACTTTAATATATATACCTAACCTGGGAGGAAAGGGAACATCTTTGGTTTGAAAAACAAAAAGGGAGCTCAAACCGAGAGGAGAGAGCTATAGCTGGTGCTGATAAAGAACGGGTATAAGTTGTAGGAACAGGGTGCTGGGAGTTTCAATGCTTACACGGTGACAGGCATGGTATTGAGGGCTGGGACTGAGGCCTTCAATCTGGGACACTCAGCCTTTGAAAGGGAGGTTGCAAAAACTATCTTTTGGTCAGACTGAAAACTAGAGTTTAATAGAAGAAAAGGTGAAACTTTCTCCAAGCGACTCTTACACAAGCAAGGATGCATGGCTTCAACTGAAAAACAACTTTTGCTGAAGATAAGCAAAAATTTTAAAAATTACAAACTCCATGAGGAATAAGCCCACCATGATGCAGGGTCACTAGATGTGATAACTGGGAATAGTGACACCCAAGAATGTGATAAAGTAAAACAATAAAACAAGTTTAAAGTGAATAGAAATACTAAGATAAGAAAATCACTTTATAAGGAAAGCGTAAGTACAATATATTTGAAAAAACACAGACTAGCAAATGTAAAAATGGAAAATGTTGATATTTAGAATTAGATTGGTCAAAGAACAAATGAATCATAGTTTGGGAAATTATTTAACCAGAAGGTAGAGCTGAGGAAATCACCCAGAATGCAGTATAGGGAGATAAGGAAATAGAAATTTGAGGAAAGATTTAGTGATAGACCAAAGAGACACAATATATATCGAGGTATGTGCTCTGGACCAAGAGTCAAACCCAAAACCTTTCAGTGTACAGGACAATGCTCCAAACAACTGAGCCACCTGGCCGGAACAAGAAGTTGTAATATTTAAAGACAGAGAAGGTGAATGTTTCTAGAAAGGAAAAAAAAAAAAGAGTCTTCAGAACGAAGCCACATAGCATGTCCCCTCAGCAATGCTCTTTCTTTCTCTTACTTTCTATCATCTTTCCCTTTTACTATATTATTCCTGGCAGCAAACAAGCATATTTCAATAACATGTCATGGTAAAATAAAACTAGCTTTCCTCGTCCCCACCCTCTTTTAGATGCTTCTCCACATCTCTGTTCTTTTCACAGCAATACTCATTCCAAGAGTTGCCTGTGTTCCCCATCTACTCTCCTAGTCTTTCTTCTTTGTCTTCATGCCTCTATCTTCATCTCTCTGTTAGAGAGGTTTCCCATGGTATCCACATTGCTGACTCCAATGGCACATTTTCAGCCTCCTTATGTGCTTATCAGCAGCATTTGATAGTTGGTTACTCCCTTCTCTTTAAAATGCTCTCTTCACTTGGCTTCTAGGGCATCACTCTTTCTTGAATTCGTAGTGCTCTGGCTGTTTCCTCCCAGTATCCTTTGCTGATTCATTTTCATCTCCTGATCTTAAACGATGGAGTCATTGAAGGGTTAGGCTCCTTCTCTGCTCTCTAAGGCAATCACATCCCATCACATGGCTGTAAGTACTAAATGCTGGCAACTCTCAAATTTATACCTCCAGTTTGAACTTCTCTGAACTTCAAATTCTTATACCCAACTTCCTATACAATAGCTCCATTAGAAGATCTAATAGATTTCTCACACTTAACATTTTCAAAAGAAACTCCTGATTTCCCCTGTTTCTAGCTTCAAAGTTGTTCTTCTTGAAAACTTTCCTCCTCAGAAAATAACTAGTCCATTCTTTCAGTTAGTTGGTTCAAAAAAATTTGGTGTCACCCTTGTAATTTCTGTTTATCTCATACCCCACATCCAATTCAGCAAATGATATCGATCCTATCTTTGAAATATATGCAGAATTTGACCATGTCCCAACACCTTCACCACAACTGTTATGGTCCTAAACAGCACCACTGTAATGGTCTGCTAATTAGTCATCCTTCTTCCATACATTAAAAACAAAACAAAACAAAAAAACACATTTTCTGCACAGCAGACAGAGTGAGCTTTTTAGACATGTCACATACCATTGTTTAAGACTAAAGTGGCTTTCCAGAACCTTTCCAAAGACCTACAATGGACTGTACGGTCAGTGTGCATTTACTCATCTGACTTGATCTACCACCACTCTCTCTCATGCTTTTCCTGTTCAGCAACATTGACTTATGTGCCATTCCTTGACCACACCGGACTTGCTGTGACTACAAGGCTCTTGTATGTGCTGTATCCTGTATCATAAGTCTCTTTCTCCAGATAATTATATAATTGGTGTCCTAATTTACTTCAGTATTTGCTGAAATGTCACCTTATCAAATGTCACCTTATCAATAAGGGATATCTTCTGTATCTCTTATTTAGAATTCATCAGCTTTCTTAGAATCCATTATTTTTCTCCATAGCATTCATCACTACCAGATATAATGTATAAAGTAAACTATTGTTTACTTTTCATTGCCTCTCACAGAATGTAAGCTGCTTGAGCATGAAAACTTTGATTCGTTATCAGCTAATCTCTAGTGTCTGGCTCTGGCATGTAATAAGTATACAATAAATATCTATTGGATGACTGAATGGCTCCTGAGTAGAATATATACAAATAAATACACACCTAGACCCTCACAATGAAAATCCTCATCAGAAAGCCAACAAAATATTAAAAGAATACAAAAAGACAAATTACTCACAAATAAATGATAATTAGATTTAGAACAGAATTCTCAAAAATAATACCAAAGGATGATGGAAAAATATTGTTAAACAGTAGAAGGCAAAAATGAAGTCAACGTAAAATGAGTACTTAGCTAAGTTATTTGGGAGTGAAACTAGAAGAAAGACATTGCAGATAATAATTTGGAGTCTTAAAGAGCTACTTAAAAACATACATGCATTGCAAACTTAACTCCAGCAATCACTTCCCTAAAATCAAACATTCAAAAGGAAAATACTGCCAAGTTTATTTTCCATTAAATCAAATGGGGAAAATTTCAATTCATTATTTACTAACCCAAAGCCATTAACTGTTTTTAAAATGCAACCAAAACACAGTACAACATTGACATAGCACAACCATCAAATGCTTAAATAAACAAATGTTAAAGCATTACTTCCTGATCATAGAGCAGTGAACCTGGCTATTAACAAACACCTGTTTGAAGTAACACTGTGATGTTCCTCTTTAGCACCAACAGCATATGGAGGAATACTTTGCTGACTCTCAGAGGGCTTTTCAATGTCTTCCCTTGAATCTACCAATCGTATTTGAAATACAACTTTGACTCTTTTTGCAAATTGCTCTGTTTAAGGTGTTGATTACATTTTTCTAAATATATTTTTATTTATTTCAGAGAGGAAGGGAGAGGGAAAGAGAGATAGAAACATCAATAACGAGAATAATTGATTGGCTGCCTCCTGCACGCCCCCTACTGGAGATCAAGCCTGCAACCCGGGCATGTGCCCTGGACTGGAATCGAACCTCAGTCCATAGGTTGATGCTCTATCCACTGAGCCAAACTGGCTAGGGCATTTAAACTTTGAGGTGCACATAATTTTTTTCTAAGCAAACATTAGCCACAAAAAAACTATTATATTCAGAAATACATAAGTTTTATAAAGTTTGGGAATTAAAAACAGGAAAATGTTAATCTAAGAATCAGTTTTCAAAGCATGCTTATATTTCAGTAAGAAGGAAATTGAAACCAGTGGAGAACAAAGAAATTGGTAAACATATTAGTAAAATAAATAAGCATTGATGTAAGAAAACCTCAAACCAGTAACAATAACACTGACTAATGGGAGAGGGGTAAAAATAGTGCAGAATTAGAACACTGAGTAATAATATGGCTGGCAGGAGGGGTGAGTGTCCCTGGCTTTGTTTGGGAAGAGGATAGAGCCCTTGGTGATTGACTTTATCATGTGCCCACGTTAACATTTTTTAATGATACCTTATTAAAGGAATAGAAATACAATTTATGACTTCAACTCAGAAGAAGGAAGCAAAAGAGAATAAAGAAAATTTGACCTTATACAAGATAGAACATAGAGAAAAAGAAGCAAGAATGTGGTAATAGAAAACACACACACAAAAAAAGATGGCAGAAAGGAGTCAGTGTCAGTAAACAAATTCTTCAGTTAAAAGACAGGAAAACTCAGATTGCATTTGAGAATATGACCAATCATATTCTATTTATAAGTGACATGCCTAAACATAATGATGCAGAAAAATATAAAAATATATGAAAGAGAGAGATATAAACGGCAAAGTTATCACCAAATGGAAAGTACTTGTGGATGTAAGTCACATCATCAGATTCTTTCTTTCCTTTTTATTTTTATATTTTTATTGATTTCAGAGAGGAAGGGATAGGGAGGAGAGAGAGACTGAAACACCAATGATGACAGAGACTCATTGATCAGCTGTCTGCTGCCTCCTGCATGTCCCACACTGGGGATCAAGCTCCAAACCCAAGCATGTGCCCTGACCAGGAATTAAACCCTGACCTCCTGGTTCATAGGTCGACGCTCAACCACTGAGCCATGCCATCCAGGCCATCAGATTTCTTGATTATTTTTATTTGATTTTCTCCTCAGCTAGAGTGTGAACTTTTTGAGGGTTGTTAGCATATATTTTTAACACTTTATCCTAGTATCTGACACATAGTAGGCTGTGAATAAATATTCATTATATGAATAAATAAATGAATGGCCAAGATAATAAATTACCCCTTGACATTTGCTATTTTATCAGTGTGCATTTGTGTGCGCTGTGTGTGTGTGTGTGTGTGTGTGTGTGTGTGTAATGCTGTTTTCTTGATGTTGGTAAGGAGTTCCATGAATATTATTCAGATGTCAATTTTATTTTATTATCATTCTGGCTATTATGGATATCTTGGTTTGTAATATATTAGGTCTTTATTTCCTATTTTCCTCCCCTGCTCATTCAGTTGGCTCAATGTCACCAATTCTCTTCTTGAAAATGAAATGATGCCAAATACAAAAGATTTTGCAAGGCCTGCATTGTCAGTGTACCTTGAATCTTCTTTCATTTTTTCTTATTTATGTTGCCCAAAGTTGTGGTTATGATTATTTCTGAAAATACAAATATGTCTCAAAGCGGACACACCCAGGTTTGTAGATAATAGTTGTGTCACTTAAAGAATATGTACAGCTTGGTTACCATTGGAATTAAAACAGTTCCTATCAACGCTCTCTGTGAGACTGTGTCAGATCAAAGAGGTGGTTGGCTGGGCTCTGTCATGTCCGTGCCTGAGCCCCTGGGAGGCTGCCCTCCGCCGGCTTTAGGAGGGTGTGTGTAGAATGTAGTGACAGTCCTTGTCCCATCCTCTGGGAAGCTAAAGACAGGAAACAACACGTGTTTTTCTATTAATAAAGGACAAAACCACTTGGTGGTAATTAATATCATCCTCATGACTAAATTTAGGTGTTAGCCAAGTTGTTCGGGCATGTTGCTTCTTCTGGAGGAAATGTTATCTGGTTTTTGGCTTTTCTCATTTTGCTATATTAAATCCAGCTTTACATTGTTGTGTGTGAAATGCTCTAAGAACATTGCCTCATACCATCAGTTCAATTCCAAATGATCAATGCTGAGGCCGAGGCTGCAGGACACTGAACATCTGGATATTTGCAAACATTCAGGGTTTGGACTGAAGTTTCCATTTGTTGGTGTGGACTTGTCGGCCTTCCTTGACACTTTTGATCAACAGAAGGCTCCCTAAGTAATCCGTATAGGTGTTATTGGAACTAAGAGTCTCTTTACCAATAATGAGTCATTTGTAATGAAAAAAAGTGACTTATGTGTTCTATTTCCACATTCTACCTTTGAAATTTTCATTATGCTTATTTTTTTGATTCTGAGTCTGATTCTGGAAGTGCAGAGCCACGACAGGCCCAGTGCCTGGGCTGTAGACCCCTTGCTACACATACACCAGAGCCTGGGCTCACGACCTGCTCGTGAAAAGGCCTGTGCTGGGAACCACTGGCTCCACCAGAACTCATTGGCAGCACAAAGCCAGAGGGCAACTCTGAGTTCTGTTGAATGGGCCACTCCTCTACAAAGGAAACGGATCGCAGGGGGTGCTAGGTGAGCAAGTGTCTCAGTGAATATGGACATGAGACTTTTAGTGCTAGAATGGGGAGAGTCCTGGGTAGACTAACAATTGGTCACTCTGTTGGGCTGCAGGGCCTTTTTGGATGGTGGCGAATGTTCTGTGGAGCCAGCTTCGGATAACCTGAAGTGCCTTTCCTGTTCCACCTCTCTCCCATTTGTGTTTGCTGAATTCTCTTTAGAGAAGATATATATGACTTCTACAATTTTTGAAATCCTACTGGGTCTTTATGGCCTGGAGAAGATGTCACTTCCTTTGTGAAATCTCCCTTGATTCAATTCTCCAATCCACATGAATGAGTTCTCTGCACTACTGAAATCCAAAAAGCTCAGAATATGGAAAGCTTTTATGTAACTTACTTGGCCGCAATACCTGACCTAACTGATCTGAAATCCCTTTATAATCTTCATTTATCTCACTACTATGAATATTCAGATAAATTTGCTGCATAAATATATAATATTCATGTTTGATGACAGCGACTCTGATGTGGACATTAGTTAATAAATTATATATGTACCATATTATCCTATATAATATAAGCCTAATATGCTAAGTGTCTGGTCGTCGGGTCTTCAGTTCAACCAATCAAAGTATAATATGCTAATGATATGCTAAGGCCATTCAACTGCTCACTATGATGTGCACCGACCACCAGGGAGCATATGCTCCAACTGGTAGGTTAGCTTGCTGCTAAGGTCTGGCTGATCAGGACGGAGCAAGACAGGCCAGACATGCCCAGGAAACCTTCCCTGGTCCCTCCCAGGGTGGCCAACCTCCTGCATCCCTCCCTGGCCCCAATTGTGCACTATTGGGGTCCCTTGGCCTGGCCTGAGCCCTCTTGAAATTTGGTACCCCCCAGGGGATGTCGGAGAGCCTGTTTTAGCCTGATTCCATAGGCTAGGCCGAGGGACACCACTGGTGCACAAATTTGTGCAGCAGGCCTCCAGTCTTTTCAGAATTTAAAAAAACTCCTACATGTATGTGGCTCTTAGATTTCAAATTAAGTTAGAGTGAACATAAAAACAGTACTTTTACAATAGTCTGTTTCATTTGGCCTGTTTGCAGTTAATTATTTGTATGTCTCTGAGCCTCTGCTTCCTCATCTATAAAATGGGAACACTAATGTCTGCCATGACATCTGAAATGGAAAGTTTTACAAACAAAATGAGGCATCATTTATGTGACTTCTTTCCTTTCCTTTGTTCTATCTGGTATGCTAGCTATTTTAGTATTTTTTTAAAAATTGATTTTAGAAAGAGAAGAAGGGGAGAAGAGAGAGAGAAATATTGATGTGAGAGAGAAACATCTATCTGTTGCCTCTGCACCTGCCTGACCAGAGATTGAACCCAAAATCTGCGTATGGGTCTGGACCCTGCATATACTCTGAAAATGACCAATTCACAAGTGCTTTTCCTCAGTGTCATGTCTTGGAAATGAAATTAACATGAACTTATAATGAATTTACAGAAAGTTGCCAGAATATGGTCATTAAAATGTTGCCTCTGCTCTGTTGACCACATGCAGAGACTGAGTCATAATATATGGAAGTAGCTGTCCATTGGACATCCTTTAGCATAACCAAAGAGAGAATTTAATGGACATTAGAACACAGATTGATAATGTATAGTATATTGGGAGCTGGGAGAAAATGTCACAGAGAAAATGAGCTCATTTGGTATTCAGAAATCAGAAAAGATGTGACTCCTTCAGAGCAAAGCACTGTTCTCAGAATGGGAATTTTACCAGAGCAGTCAATTTGTAATTCAAGTACAATCTACTGTATTTGATCACGGGACATTGACTAGTTCAACCAAAATGCCCAGATAAAGAAATTTGAAACAAAATCTGCATATTTTTAAATATTGATAAACCAGATATCAGGAAGATATTCTAAATTCTGAGCAATCTAAAAAATAATTGGTAACCTCTCATCCTTTTAAAGCCAGGTTTCTCATATATGATTAACAAATACCATTAAGGTATTTTTCAAACATAAAGGCATAGTATAGTAATTAAGAGTTCATGGGAACCATGGGTCCTCCCAATGCAAGCAGAATTCCTTGTTCAGCACCTTTCCTGGTAGTCAGCCACCTTTTATTTGACTGTGTTTGTGATGGGGGATCATTGACTCCAGAAGTAACCTTGTTTTCCAGCAATGTTATTTGTGAGAAAATGATTTCTGATATTGACCCAAAATCTTCTTTCTTGTAACTCCAACTTGGTGATTTCAGTTTTGCCTTCTAGAAGTCTGAGGATCAAATGTGTTTTTCTTTCTATGATGATATTAGCCCGAAATGTGTTTAGCTGCAGTAAATGGAATACCTAACTACTGTGGTTAAGCAAATAGGAGCTTGTCTTTCTCACAAATTCTCTGCAAGTAGACAGTCCAGCTGGTAAAGCTCTCAGGGATACAGGTGCTTTCTATCTTTCTACATAGCCATTCTTCATATAATTTCTGATGTATCCTTTGGTGGGAAAAAAGAAAGAACTAGGGAGTGAAAGGCATACCAGTCAACTTTTTCCTTCTTGTAAGATAAGCAAAAACTTTGGTTTATATGACTTTCCTTAGACCAATCAGGAGCCATAGGGAATTAAACTACTATGGCTAGTTTAGAACCATCATGATTCTATACCTGGGGCTTAGGTGGGGTCTCTTCTTCCTGAGACCAAGGGGTCTTTTGGCAACCTAAGCAAATCTGTTTGCTTATCAAGAAAGTAGGGGTAAGGCGGAGAGAATAGATAGTGATAAGGCCATGAGAACACAACCTGACGTAGCCACACTTCAAATATTCAAAAATTGCCCACATAGCTCCCTGTAATTTACTCTATTCTGGGTTGAAATGCATTCAGTTTCTTTACTCAATTCTCCTACTTATTTTGGTGGGCTTCCTGTGAATGGCTCTATCTAGTGTGTGCCTAGAACTCAGCCCAGTCTTTTGGATGTGCCTGGCACCAATGTGTAGCCCAGTAGGACTATCTCTGTGGTCAGAGTTTGCATTTTTCATTCACATTATTGGCTTTTGTGAGAGTCATTTTGTGAGCTGGCTCTTACAGAGTTTGTAGTAAATTCCTCAGTTCCATAGGAGCTGGCCACAAGAAAATATCTTCTATACAGTATTTGTGTAATTGACTTTGTTAAAAAAAAAAAAAAAGCCTAAATAAGGCATATAACATGCTGATGTATGAAAATAGAGTAAGGGTTTATTTTGTTTAACCTTAAACAGCTGTTCCCTAATGAAATATGTTTAGAAAACTAAGACATACATTTTATAAAGAGCCTTTTAAAAATTTCTGTAAGACCCATAAGTAGCATTGATATATTTATTACTGCATATGGATTTAAAATAAAAGCTGTCACCTCTTTATGTTTCTCTTTGCTTTTCCTAAGACACTTTTTTTTTTTCCTGGTATGTTATTGTGTGCTACCACCAGGCCACACCAAATCAATCTGATTTATGCTGTAATGGAGTGGAAGATAGAGAGTTAGGCACAATGGCTTTAGTATGCTCAATAATAGGTATGTAATGGAGAGCTAATACTTTTGGAAATATATTCTTTCATGAAATTTTAGAAAATATGAAATCTTGATTCTAAGTGCTTTTTAGTCAAAAGCATTTTTATCCACTGTGGGATTAGTATGTCTTGAGAAGCAGAGGTGTTAACAATAGTACACACAACTTACAATGATGTGAAATAGATGGATAACATTAAAAACGGTCAAGAGAACATAAAATAATATAATTAAGAGTTTAAGGTTTAGCGGGCACTTTCTGTATTTTTTTTAAAAAACTAAGTTACTGGCTCATTATAGCTATGGCTGAGCAAAGAGCGTAACAAATTTTGTCCCTAAGAAACAATGGTAAATATGGGCAAAAAAACAAACAAAAACCACACAAACCATTCAGCACTCCAGAAAACAACCAAAGGTATATAATAATTTGAGAAACACTTGTATTTGAAATATCACTAAACACTGGTTAGGAAAAAATACAATTATTTCTCTAAGCAAGTCGCTGCTAAGAGAATAAAAAGACAAGCTACCTAATGAGTGAAAATATTGAAAATCACACACCTGATGAAGGATTTGCATCTAGAATATAGAAAAAGTTCTCAAAGTCAGTAAAAAGAAAACAAACACTCAATTAAATGAGCTAGCAAAAACTTTAATACTTCACCAAATAAGACCATGTGGATAACAAGTAAATGGAAGGAAGTTCAATACCATTAGTCATAAGAATGCAAATTAGAACCATAGTTTGATACTACTATATTCTTAATAGAATAATTGAAAAATAAGCAAGCAAACAAAGCATTGGTGAGCCTTAAGAGCACTGAACTTTCACAGATTACTGGTTGGCCTTTCATTTACTTGTTATCCTCATAATCTTGTTTGGTGAAGTATTAAAAATTTTCGCCAACTCATATAATTGAGTGTTGTTGTTGTTGTTTTTTTACTTTTTACTGACTTTGAGAACTCTATATATTCTAGATGCAAATTCTTCATCAGATGTGTGATTTTCAATATTTTTACCCATTAGGTAGCTTGTCTTTTTATTCTCTTCATAGTGATTTGCTCAGAGAAAATAATTTACAGCCATTCTTGAGAAAAAGTTTGGCAACTTTTAAAATAAAGTTAAATATACATTTACCAAATAAACCAGCAATTCTTCTCTTAGATATTGAACCTAGAGAAGTGAAAACTTATGTTCACACAAAAAGCTGTACCTGAATATTTATAGCAACACTATTTCTAATCTCCCAAAATTAGAAACAAGCCCAATGTCCTCTAATGGGTGAATAGATGAACAAATTGTGGTATATCCAAATAATTGAGGTACTCACGCAACAATAAAAATAATGAATTATTGACTCCTGCAGCAAAATGAATGAATGTCAAGTGCATTATACTAAGTTAAAAAGCCAGATTCAAAGGTTGTCTACTAGATTTCCTGATCCTAGATAAGAGGCCTGAAGAGACAACACTTTGGGCCTGTGGACACTGCTATATTTGGATGTGGTGCCTGGAGCTGTGTACCAACTTGAAATAGTGAAGGAGAACCCCCGAGAGCAAATCTGACCCACTGAGGATGGCACAGCTGTATGAAGGAGAAAACATAGTCCTTAATGATGTCATAGGCTTGGGATCAGCTGACCCTGAAACTTTCCTTACTTTGGACTTCCTGATATATGGGATTTAGCAGTCCTTATTTTATATAAATATTCTTTTTATTGATTTCAGAGAGGAAGGGAGAAGGAGAGAGAGATAGAAACATCAATGATGAGAGAGACTCATTGATTGGCTGCTTCCTGCATGCCCCCAAACTAGGGATCAAGCCCACAACCAGGGCCCTTGATATCTGGGACCCTTCAGTCCATAGGCTGACACTCTATCCATTGAGCCAAACCAGCCAGGGCATATAGCAGTCCTTATTTTAAAGTCAGTTTCAGACAGTGTTTAACGTTAGGATGGGAACATCCTAAATGATATATTGTTACATTAACTTTGATAATGTTATTTTAATTTTCTGTAGAGGGTATCTAGACTGTAATATTAATCTTCTGTGACTTAACATTTAGGTAGTTTTCAGCCACTATAATATAAAGAGAATCCCTTTTTAAAAGTAGTGCCAGGTAAAAGTTGTAAGCATTTTTCTGCTTCCTAAGAGCAGAATGCCTGCCTTTGAACCAGGTCCACATTCATTTACTCACTAATTTATATTCTTTGAGTGCCTACCATGCTGGAATCTTAGGATACAACTGTAAGTTAAAATTGACAAGAACCTGGTCCTTTGTATAGCTCATGAGAGCTTGTGATACTTTGATTTGGCAAAACCAACCAAAGGCCTTTTAGTTAAATAGTCATGAAACTAATTCTTACCCATTGGTTCTTGGAGAAAAGATGGCAGTAAATGTAGTAGACTGAGAGATTAAGCATTTTGATTAGCAATATAAAGTAAACATATATTTTAGCATACAAATGTATTATTTCAGACTTTGTAATTTCTTAGGGAAATCTACAAGTTTTCGTGGATGAATTTAAATCACCTAGTCCTTTAAATTATTTATTTACTTTAAAAAAAAATTTCTTGGAGGCATAATGGACATACAAAAAGCTGTAGATATTTAATATATACAACTTGATGTGTTAGGAGATAAGTATGTGCCCATGAAACCATCATTACAATCAGTGCCATAAGCTTTCCCATCACCGTCAAAAGTTTACTCCTACCCCACAAATCAAAGACACAAAGAAAAGGTAAACCTTTTACAATGTTGAGAATGCAGCATGATGCAACTTCTATGGAAAACAACATGGAGGTTCCTAAAAAAATTAAACAGAATTACCATTTGCAAAAATATTAAATATTACCATTAAGCATAGAATTACCAAGCAATTCCACTTCTGGGTATATTTCCAAAGGAATTAAAATCTGGATCTTGAAGAAACAACTAAGCTCTCGCGTTTTTTACTACATTATTCATAATAGTCAAGATATGCAAACAACCTAAATGTCTATCAACAGATCGATGGATAAAGAACACGTGATAAAGCACATACAGAGCATGTAGAACCCAGATAGCTGGGGATGGCTCACAGTTCTGCTTGCTTACTGTGTGATGTTGGACAAATCACTACAACACTCTAAATCCCTATATCCTTCTTAACCAAATGTAGAGATAAAAATGAAATCATTTATTTCATTGGGTCATTTTGAAAGATGGCATCATAATGTATGCGGAAGAGCATTATTCACTGAGAGACATTAATTTTAGTTTTTGTTTATTTTTTTAGGTTACTTAAGGGTAAAATACTTTGAAAGTTGAGGTCCCAGACATTTGTTGTAAAAAACACAAGGCTTCTGTTTTTTATTACACAATAATGCATAATCACTGTTGAAAACTGAAAACACCAAGTATACACACACACTTGTGCACAACCCCCCTCCGCTGCCCCCGAATGTCAGAGTGTCTGCCCAGTGTCTCACTGACATTGTCCTGCCCTTGGCTTCTAGTCAATGGAAGGCGGTGACACTGTACATACTGTCTTTATATGGAGTAAAATCTATCACTATTAGCCTTTAAGCTTTATTTCCTTGTGATTCTTGAGAAATCCTCTCTATTCAGGTTGTATAAGTAATCACCCATATTTTATTCTGGACATTTGATGAATTATTTTACTACCATTTAATTTATTAGTCCATCTGGAATTAATTTGATATAGGGTGGGAGAAATGTGTCATGCTTTTGCATATGACAATTCATTTGCAAATGAATATTTTTGCAAATGATACTCAATACCACTTATTGAATGACTCAGCCTTTCATCACTGATTTCAGTTGCAAATTTTTCCACATGTTATAAGCTACTGAATATATGAAAATATGTCCTAATGAGCTATATATTGCACTGAATTATCTGTACTTTGCTCAGTCACTACCACATATTTTAATTAACTTTATAGAAGGTATTAATGTCTAATCAGCGAGGCCCTCAACCTTTCTTTTCCAACATCAATTGGCTTTATTGATTTCTTATTCTCTCTGATATCTGTAGATTCCTTTATTTTTATATTCCAGACATCCATAAAAATATAGAAAGATCTCCAAACTCTCAATAAAATAAAAATGTAAGTTGACCGACAATATGATCCCAGAAGCAGGATGTCATCTTTCCAAATTCTAAGGAAATTGGAGCTAGATTTAGAAAACTTCCCAAAGAATCTACCTGAAAGATCCCCTCAATAATACCTCTGAATATACCCAAATATACACACTTCCACTATTGCAATATTTGCCTTGTATTGGTTTAAATACTGGCTGCTTCAGATTACAAGCTCATTTAGGGCCAGGGTTATTTCTTAGATATTTTTTGTACCTTTGCACAGGGATCAGAACATAGTAAATGCTCAACAAATGTTTAGCAAACTAATTGAGGTACACAAAGCTCTTCTGTTCTGCAATCCCATGGCCAAGTTTTCCTCCTCTCTTTGCCAGAGGAAAAGTCCTGGGATGGCCTACGCTCGCCCCATTCACCTAGCTGCCCCTCTGTGTTGCCTAACGAGGTTTTATATTTACAGGGTTCCTCACCATTCACAAGCTTTCACAGACCTTTGCTAATGGATTCTTTCTTCACTGCCTTCCTTCCACCATTTCTTTCCTCTTGACATTCTAACTTGTTGGAATTATATATCGTGTTTCCCTGAAAATAAGACATCCTCTGAAAATAAGACCTACTTACAGGTTTCCTTCTGAGTGAAATACAAGGCATCCCCCCGAAAATAAGGCCCCCCTAGGCTAAACATGAGAGATTTGGTCCACTGATTCTGAAACAAATGGAGTCACAAGAAATTCACCAGGAAAATATGAATTGGATTGTTATGATGATGTTCCAGAAGATGATGACATGATTGCCATTGAATAAATGAGTAAATCTTGATACTGTAGGATTCACAGTTTGTCTGGTTTGTGTTGACAACTACCATACTACCGTACCATAAACAGGTAATAAATTTCCTTTATTTTAATTTAACAATAAATGAGTACCGTATTCTTCTTCATGGAAAAATAAGACATCCCTGAAAATAAGACCTAGCGCATCTTTGGGAGCAAAAATTAATATAAGACACTGTCTTATTTTCAGGGAAACAGGGTAATAGCCCTGAAATAGTATGCATTTTGACCAAGGATGAGCCACTCCTTAACCCTATCTTCCCCTCATTCTGAATTCTCCTGATAGCCTGAAAGGTAGGGGAGCAGATTAGCAGGTAAAGCAGATCCAATTCAGTTTCGTCATGGGCCTCTCACAGTCCAGCTTCTTTTCCTCTGTTCCAAAAAGATGCCTTTCCTCCCCCACCCGGCACATAGTAGCCACTCAACAAATGTTAAATTCTTTCATTTCCACACCCTCCACTTAGCTTCCCTCTCCTGATGGCAAGGTATTAAATAACAAGGCCTTGTGTAGTCTGTTAACATTTTTAAGAGAAAACCAGCATGGCTGCTGCAGGGACATCATGAATTAAAAGGAAAAAGTAATTCCCAATGGCTTCATCTTCAATTCCCAGGTGGAGACTGACACCTTGACATAGCCTTATTTAGGCAGTGCACCTGACTTTATTTTTCTGAAGGGTAGAGAAATGGACCTTTGTTATGACTGAAGTTTGCAGGCCTAGTAGAGGTCAGGGAGTAGATGCAAGCCCATGGCATGGGCCAGCAGGCCAGGAATAATTCATTGTTCTTTTGAAGCTGATCTCCCTGGCGTTTGCTGTAAAATGTTATAGTTTCTTGGTACCCTACATATGTAGAGTGAAGAGCTAAATGTTTTCTCTTGAAACACTGGACAAACTGGCCAGACTGGCCATGGAAAGCCCTCTGCAGGGATACACTGATAGTAAGTTAAACCACGTGTGGATACGCACTGCCCACTTGAGATTCTGGGATAGTCATGCTTTTAAAGGAAGAAAGAAAACAACAGTGCAATTAAGTTCTCTATATTATTAGCTTCTCCTCAGCAATTTTATTTGGCTTAACATTGAACTTACCCTATTTTCCGGCGTATAAGACGACCCCCTAATTTTACACAGGCTTTTTATGCATGCAAATTATACATGTTCTGTACCGGAAGCTACACTATGTTCTAGTAAAAAGCCTGCTCAGATTGGCCAGAGTCGGAGAGGCGGTCTATTAAAAAAAGAACTGGTGTTGCCTCGGAAGTGGGGGGTAGTCTTATTCAGTGAATATAGGCCTAACCCTATGTTTTAACTGTAAAATTAGGGGTCGTCTTATACACCAGAACATACGCTATGAGAAGTCCTAAAGCCCACCAGCCCAAAGTCAACCTTGAGGCTGCAGACAGCCTTGGGGCTTTCTGTGCTTATGAGGCTTTTGTCCCTGGGCAGCCACCAGCCCTCTGGGATGTGTGGGGACTAAGCTCTCCTCACACCTCTTGGGGTGCTACTTCCCTTCCTTCCTTCAGGCGTTATCTCTCCGCTCTTCCTGCTCCTCTTTGGAGAAAGGAGCCAGGCCCTGATCCAGCTGGATCGCTGTCTGCCCTTAGTGATCAGGAGACTGGGCCGCCTTTCGCCCAGTCCAGTTTCCTGCTTTGCTAGTTTTCCTGATTGTTGCCGTTTGCCATGGAGACCGTGGATTGCTCAGCCTGTGGGAGAGAGAGTCTGTCTGGCCCTTATGGCCTGCTCCTTCTGTTGACGAAGAGACTCAGGAACATGGCTTTTTCCTCTAGCACATTGAACAGGCTTTGGGGCTTCTTTTTTAATAACATAAGAAACATTCAAACATGTAACGAATTTTTGTGAGTTTATTTGAGCCAAACTGTCAACAATTGCCGGGAAGCAGAATCTCAATGCATGGAGACAATGGTGGTTTTTCACCTATTTTTATAAATTATCATCAAAGGAGGAGATTAAGGAAGTGGGAGAAAGCAAAGAGGGAAACCTCTGGGATTGGATAAAAAGTAAAATAATAGACACATACTTCTTTTACATAGGTGGGTACAGGCTACTTAACAGCCAAGAATTAACATGATAACAATAACAATGAGGCAATTTCTGTTCTGCTCCCTGGCACCAGTTGTTGTTGCCTGAGGGGTCTGGAAAAAGGGAAGTTACAAGTTACTCTGACATTCCACAGGTATGTTATCATAGACGCAAAAAGACAATGGGCTCAGGAAAGACACTGGCCTAGAGCATGACTACCTACTATAAACTGCCTTTTTAAAACTTACAATTCTTACTGTTGAACATATTACATATGACTCCCTTCTTCCCCCATTAACTCCCTCCAATCTTCCCTGTACACCCCCCCACCCGCCCCAGGCCTTCACCACCCTACTGTCTGTGTCCATGCGTTATGCATATATGCATACAACGACTTTGGTTGAATACCTCCCACCCTTCTTCCCTCCCTCTCCTTCCTTCAAGTGAAATAAGTCAGTCCGAGAAGACAAGTATCACATGATCTCACTCGTATGTGGAATCTAAGTAACGAAATAAACTGATGAACAGATAGGATCCAGAGACATGGAAGCATAAACTGCTTTTTAATTAAAAGGTTTTAATTTCAGACCATTCTTTGTGGTTACTTTATGTCCCTGAGTTTGTAAGACCACCAAGCAGGCATTTCCTGAGTTAGTCAGGTTAGCATGTGGCTCTTTTTTGTCCACAATTTGGACAGGGCAGTTACAGAGAGCTCAGGAGCCTGGGCTCAGCCACCTTGGGGAGATCCGGTGCTACCTTGGACCTTAAATCTTAGGAGCATGCACCTCACAGTCTGAGGATCAGCCCCTCCTTCGATCGAGCAGGTCATCCTCGAGCAAGCCCACAGCTTTGCAGTGGACACGAGGGGCACCTGTGCTAGTTACCAAGTTAACGCTGGTAATTAGTGGGGTGACAGGCTGTAGCCAGATCTCCCTCTCTCCGTACAGGAACAGGTAACAGTTGAAGGTGATGTGGCTGACACAGGGGTTTGACTCTTGGTTCCTTGAAAATAAGTTAAGAGTGAAACTCCAAGTGCTGTTCAAGGTTAATTAACCTGCTTGGGCCTGACTGTGCAGACAATGATGACCACGTCGCCCACCAGTGCCCAGCCCGTGCCAGGCCTCAGACATTACCTTGTTTCAATCTCACAAACCACTTGGCCTTAATAAAAGTTACAACACTGTAACCTAGGCAGTACTATTGCTCATTTCCTAGCTCCATTCTCTTATTTTTACTATTAAAGAAACTGAGGCTCAGGCAGGCGCCACAACTTCCCGATGGTCACAGAGCAGAACTTGGATTACCTCCCATATCCAGAATGTGGCCTATAAACACTTGTTCATCATAAAATATAATGTAAAGAAAAGTAAAAGACAGGGGGCTTTGTGTTTTTGTCCATTTACATATAATAAAGTATATATAAGATATAAATGTTTGAAAAATATTTTATATAGGGGTGTGTGTTAAATTGTACATATAGCATTTTGCTATACATTTTGCTATACATTTCATTCTATTTTTTTTCTTTTAAGTTCTTTATATATTGCTTTATACCCATCTAGTCCATTGCTTCTGAGTGCAACATTGTATTCCATAGTATACATCTACATGCCCTAGTGATGGAGACCTGAGTCCCCGCTACCGCTCTGCCACACAAATTATGTGGTGTTGGGCATCCTTGAACAGGCAAGGGTTTCTCAGGAGGAAATATCAAGCCTCCGTTCTTTCTGTGGCAGGTCAAAGCATGAAAGGAGAGGTAGACAGCTGGGGATGGTGTAATATTTATTTTAAAGGCAACCAATAGGAACTGGAGGGCATCCCCCATTAAAGGGACTGCTTTACAAAGAGAGCCATTAAAATGAATGTAAATCACAGTAGCTTCAGGGACAGTTTAATAACAATCTGACTTTTTATTGGGTGAGCAGGAGATGTGCCAGCTTTCTCCTCACAGAGCCTTCTGGGTCTCTTGCGGAGAGAGATTCTATCTGAACGGCTATCATGATTACCGAGGGCAGAGGGCTGCTCTGGGAGTAATGGCCATAAATCCAATTAGTAACTCACTTTCTCTTTTGCCACAGGCTCCATTTCCCCCAAACACAGAGAAGATAATTCCACACTCTGGAACCTGTAAATCCCGAGGGCTCCATGATATCATGCCAACGAGACACAAAGGTTTCTTGTGTGGGGAAAGGACGGGAATGATACATGTTGGACTAGCAACAGTGGAAACCTCCAAAAAAGGAGGGGAAAGATGCTGGGGTGAGTGGCATGAGGGGCCTGGTCACACTTTATTTCCGTTTTCTTGTGTATCGCTTCAAACCAAAATGTGTCCTTGTTTATGAAATAAGGGAAACGGGGTAAAATTTAGGAGTCTCTAGAAAGGTCTAGTAAGACTAAACCCCTTGTTATGGATGAAGACACTGAGGCCGCTGGGAACAGGGAAAGTTATGTCATCCTGGCGCTTGGTCCCTTGATCCCTCCACTTTGGCCTGGGTCTGCTGGTGAGGTCGGTCACAGATCCGCTGGAGGGTTGAGGAGCCCAAGGGCTGAGCCAGAGGAGAAGGGTTTTGGATTCTGTAAGGTTTGAGGAGCAGGAACTGATCACCAAGGAGTTTTAAAGTAAAGTTTATTCCCCAGTAATGAGCGGGACTCATTATGGAGGTAGAGAAGTCAGAATTGAAGGAGTTGGGGAGTGGGGATGGACCCAGCCAGGCTGCCACCTGGACATGAAGGATCAGCAGCATGTGGCTGGTCTGGGGGTCCTTTTAAGGGGAGGAACAGGAGAGGGTTGGACCCAGGGCAGAACAAGAAAGGGTGGGCTCCAGGACACTTTGGTAGGCTCTGATTGATGACTCAATGTCCTGGAGATGTCCCTGTGACAGGTGCCAGCAATGTCATAACTCCGCCCACCAGTTAGGAGGAGGGAGAACCTTACATTCTAGACTCTTTGATTATATTTTAAAAATTGGAAGTCTGGGCAGGATTCAGGGACTTTGCAGATACTTGTATCGGCTCTGGGCTTCCCCCGCTGCCTCCTTGGCCTCTTGGTGATAGGGTGCGGCGAAATCATTCTAGCTACTTCTTGCTGACCAGGGACGAAGAGAATGGGTCAGAGGCCAGGATCAGGCAGAGGCGGGTTGGAGGGCAGCCGAGTGTAGGGATGGAGCAGGAGTTGGTTTGCAGTCACTGGAGACATTGCAGCGATCTGGGAGCGAGTGAATTTGAGGAGGCAGGGAGCTAGGGAAAAAAGACACAGATGAGAATTAGGGGCCCTATCAGGGGTAGGATCCAGGTAGCTAACAGGCTTTGGAGCCAGCCGAAAAGAGAGTTGTCCTGGGAGTGTCTTGCACATAATTCTTCACACAGCTTAGTCAGGGTCTGCACGTTCTGTTCACCACCCCGGACTCGTTGATGTAGTAGCATCATTCTTGAAGGAACATGCAGGTTCCTCTTCTTTCCGCAGTAAGAAGGCCTAGGGCCCTTCGGTTCTGTAGGGCTATTTGGGCTACTGATGTTACTTGCTGCTGCAGGGAAGCTAAAGAGGTAGTGGTAGACTCCAGGGCTACCTGGAGTTTGTCATTGAAATCCTGAGCAGAGATTATGCTGTTACACAGGGCCCCCCCAGCTAGGCCTATTGAAGCAGCGATACTTACCCCCAACATGACAGGGAGGAAGTGGGCCCGGGGGTGGGATGAAGGGAGCAACCAGGCGAGCTCCGACTCTCCATACAAGGTTAGCTGGGGAACTACTGTGACCATGAAGCCAGGCCCGGGGTCAGAGGAGTTTATGCAGCTGCTTACAGTGCCGTTGCACCAAAAGAAGGTGCCCGGGCTGGCCCTGGTGGGACTGGCTGTGGTGTGGCTTTGGGTACAGTTTCAGGGACCCGTCCCCCAGTTACCGGGTTGCTGGTCTGGTAGCATATCCGGGGGGGCAAGCTGGGTTCTGGAGTTTTGGGTTCCCAGAGGGGAATGCCAGCCAGGGGAGGCTGACACTCACGGTGTCCTTGGGTTCCTGGAGGAGTCATGAGTGGGACGGCAGCCAGCAAAGATCTTTGGAGAGAGAGACACATAAAAGGCAGTGCAAGACATTGGGCAGGGTGCGGGTCTCATTAAGGAATAGTAAAGTGTGCTGGATAAGTTGGAGCCAAGAAAACGGGACTTCTACCCGGGGGAATCAGGCAGCTTCCCTTTAAGGGACTGTTTAGCCTGTAGGATGCTTTTGGAGAAAAAGGGGCCAGACCTGACCTCATTGTAGGCATCATGGATGACACAACCTGACCAGCGGGAACCCCCATAGGTGTTGACATGTCGATTATTCCTGTCTGGGTTCCACTGGTCGTAAGCAGAGCGGGCACATGGTCGGCCACTGTTGGACTCGGAGGTTGACAGCAATCAGGATCTCTGCCTGGTGTCTGACCAGAGGGCTGTCCTGAGATCCTACCTGCCGGATGACACGTGTGCTGTCCTTGTCATAGGCTTCACGGAGGTTGCCCAGAGCTGGGAGGAGGAGGAGGGGGAGGGCGACTAAGGCGGGCCACTACTTTGTTGGAGAACATGCATCCTTAAGAAAACAAATTCTTTAACAACTAATCGTTAGGATCTCAGGTAAAGAATTGAGATGCCTGGGCTAAAAGCAAAACGCATACCAGTTTGAATCTTAAAAATATTGCGTAACTGCTTTGCTTTCGTCTCCTCTGAGACTGAAAAGGTGCACCTTGAGAATGGCTCGTCTGGAGGATGTGAGCACTCAGGCAGGGTTCTCCCTTTCTCTTATTACATCTACACTTGTTACAAAGATGCTTCTCGGGGGTAGGTAGTTTTGTTAAAATTATTGCTGAAATACATATATAAGTGACCAACTCACACTTTTGCATTAAACTTGCAGAAAAACACACACACAAAGGATCCGGGTTTGAATCCTAGCCAGACCAGTCATTTACTAGTGGCCTTCCTCGCATGGTCTTCTAGGAAGCCTCTGAGGCGTTAGTTTCATTATCTTTAAAATAATACGAGTAATACACAATTCATACGGTTATTGTGATAATTAAATAAGACACTGTAAGGAGAACTTGCAGTACAATTTGTTTTCTTAAGGATGCACGGCCTCCAACAAGTTATGGCCTGGCACATGGTAAGCGCTCTACAATGATGCCTGTTACTATTTTAACCCATCTATTATCATTTTCCCTTGGATGACTCCAGGATCAGTGGGATATTGGAATATCTTGTATTCCTCAAAAGCAGAGCCTGAGACACGGGTTTGTGTTCAGAATGTCTCTTCAGAAGGTGATCCAGCAAGCGCAATGAGAAGTGAGTCTGGGAAGAAGAGAAAGCTCCACATGAGGAGGGCTGGCGTGGGGGCCCTCCTCACCACTGTTACTGTACCTCTGTGGGCAGCTGGATGCAATCCTGGGGACCGTCCAAGAGACCATGTAAAATATACCAGGAGTGTCTGTTACAACTACACAAATAAATCTTTTACGTGTTGCTTTGTGTTTAGAAAAAAACTGTTGTCCTAAATCAGACAACCATCTCCATCAACAGACCTTCTCCCAGGATGGACAGTCACTTTGCTACTGCTATCCTCTGCCAGCTCCTTCTCCATGACCTGAAAGAGGGCATGGTTTATGTTGCAACAACGTTCAGTGCGGTAAACACATCTAGGATACTACGTTGAAATTCACATACTTCCCTTTTCATTTAAAGTTGAGGTCATCTCTTAGGCTCTGGTTCTCAAAATTTAGGTGAAGGAACTCCTGAAAATCATGGTCCTCTTCACAGAGAACATCGCACTCATTGCAAAACAACACATAATTCTGGAATATTTCATCCCCAGCTATAAACTGAAAAAAAATGATTGCAGGAAATATGACCATATTATGAAATTATTCATGTGGACAAGCAAATACACGTGCCTAGCAGTTAAATGTAATTGGCTCTTTATGAGTTTCCACTAATATTTATTTGCTAATTGATCATTAACTTGTTATCTTCTGGAAGTTGCTAGCAGATAAGCAATAGTAGGTACTAGAGAGTATAAGAAAAATAAGTGGAGAGAAACATTAAACATAGATAAAATATAACCTACGGTATTTTTATGTTAATCTGAGACAGAGTCTCTTATTCCCTTTCAGGAACAAAACCCCTCTGCCTAATTTATAAAACACTGTCATTTGAGAAGCCACTTAAAAAAATCTATTAAATCATTTCAATGCCAGTTTAGGGCAGTGTTCACTAATGAAAATGAGATAAATCCCATGAAGTTTCCAAGAACAGCAGATCACCATAGATTCTACCTCAAAGCTGCTGTAAAGTATGAACTTCTGACCAGAGGCACTTGACTTTTTTCTTAGATAACTTGAAACTGTATACATATATATATATATATATATATATATATATATATATATATATGCTTGTATTGGGACAGTTTTGTTTATTTTAATATTTTTCTCTAAATTAGGCAGTGAACAGCTGTATATAAATAACACAAATGCAAAAAAATATCACAACTACCTCTTTTGCATAACTATTCCTCATTTCCAGACATACATTTCTTAAAACTGGAATGCCTTTTGTCATTTTACTTAAGGCCTTGCTCAACTCTCATGTTCCACAAAACCATCTCAGCCATCTGCAACTGGACCCTCTTTTGAGTTCTTAAGATACTTTCTGTACCTCTCATTTAATACTTTGTGCCACCTTATATTGTTAGTGATCTCTCTCTCACACACACACTCTCACACACGAACTCATAACAGTCTCACTCTCACACTCACATTCAAACTATACACACACACACACACACATACACACATACCACTTCTATTTTGTCTAACTACACAGAGTTTACCTTTTCACATTATTTGTTCTCAGGGAATGTCCTGTGTACAAGCAGGCACTTGCAATATATTAAAATCATGTAATCAGGCATGGCCTGCGACATTATTTACAGCCTCACTCTACCAAACATCAATGTTTCTCCAAGTTGAATAATGTAAAGACCTCTTAAAGAAAAATATCTGTGCACTTTTAGTGTTGCCTAAAAAAATAAAAGTACTAGTTAAATGTGTAGAATAATAAAACAAAGCATAAACTCCTTATGCTTATATCTCTAATACAAACATGAAATGAAAACAATTTACTATTAAATGCAAATAACCCCAGTATATTCAAATTAACTTTAATTTAGTGTGACAGATGATGCTGTTTTGCTGAAACTAAATTGCTGGTCAGAACTGAATATGACACTGACTGTCACAGTGCAGATTCTTTATAATTCAGCATGCCCCCCTGAGGTTTGCTGTATGACCATTCCATTTTCCCACCCATTCTATTGGTCGGCAACTAAGTAATTGCGTATTTTTTAAAGAAAATCAAAGACAATTTTTTCATGGAACTAAATAACTTTATTCTGTAATGTATTGCCCATTTTGATCAATGACCTTTTGCCATCTTTCAGGTAGCATCATAATCCCACGTTCAAAAAACTTCTGGTTCTTATTAGCAAAAAACTGAATCAGGTACGATTTGACATCATCATCATTATTGAAATTTTTACCATTCAAGGAGTTTTGTAAAGATCGAAACAAAAAGTAATCAGATGGTGCAAGGTCAGGACTATATGGTGGATGTGGCAAAACATCCCAACCAAGCTCCATTAATTTTTGCCGAGTGACCAAAGATGTGTGTGGCCTTGCATTGTCATGATGGAATACAACACCTTTTCGATTTGTCAATTCGGGCCGCTTTTCTTCAACTGCATTGTTTAATTTCGTTAGTTGTTCAATGTAGACATCAGAATTGATCGTTCGGTTGGGTGGTAAGAGTTCAAAGTAGACAATTCCTTTGTAATCCCACCAAACTGATAACAAAACCTTCTTTTGATGAATATCAGCTTTTGATGTTGTTTGAGTTGGTTCACCTGGCCTGCTCCACGATCTTTTCTGCTTGATATTGTTGTAAACAACCCATTTTTCATCGCCAGTTATCAGTCGTTTTAAAAATGGATCATTTTCATTACGTTTCTTTAGCAAATCGCAGCTGCTAATGCGTTGCGTTAACTGTGATTCTTTCAGTTCGTGAGGCACCCATGTATCGAGTTTTTGAACATAGCCGAGTTGTTTTAAGTGATTTTCAATGCATGTATGTGATACATGAAGCTTCTCTGCAATCTCACGTGTTGTACTGTGACAGTCCGAATTGATTATTGCTTTGATTAGGGCGTCATAAACTTCAACTGGACGACCAGAGCGTTTTTCATCTTTGAGTGAAAAATCACCAGAACGAAATTTGGCAAACCAATTTTGACACTGCCGTTCTTTTAAGGCTTCGTCACCATAAACAGCACATAACTTTTTATGAGCTTGCGATGCGTTTTTCCCTTTGCGGAAATAAAAAAGCAAAATATGACGAAAATGTTCCTTTTGATTTTCCATTTTTCAACGAATGCCAAACGAAAATTACAAAACAGATCAAAAAACTTTTTTTTTACTGATTAACAGCTGAATAGCCAACTATCAAATAACAAAATGTGTTTTACATTTGTACTACGTCTGCAAACCTAAAAATTCAACTGAAGCCATATATGTGTGAAACCCGCAATTACTTCGTTGCCGACCCAATATTTGAACCACTTTGAAACCACCATTTATTCAATAAAACACCAGATAATTTTAACTTTATTTAACACAAATACATCATTTATGTATTAATTCTAATCTCCCTTCTTTTCTCACTTACCTATGACAATGAATGTACTTTTTAGCATCAATGTGGCCTTAAATGAAGATACTATGAATTCATGTGGTAGTTCTATGTATTAAATGATAATCATTATGATATTACTAGCTAACAATTACAGACTATTTCTATATCTAGATTACCTAATTTAATTACACATCCCTTGAGAAAGATGCTATTATCATTATTTTATAGATGGGAGACAGGGGATCATAGAAATTCAATAGTATTCTCAAATCCATGTCATTCATAAAGAATGTAAGCCCAGTCAGTCTGATTCTAGAAGCTGAACACAATACTTATATTAATTTTTCCTCACAGTAAACTGAATGTAAAACTAAAACTAGTATATAGGAGACACACTCCAAAATTTTATATTTCCATATACCTGCAGTCATCTTATGCTTAGTAATCAAGCATATAGATATTGATGTAGATATAGATATAGATTAATTTAATTTTATTGTTCAAAATATTACATATGTTATCCCCCCTTCTCCCCTTTGACCTTCTCCACCCTGAAGCCTTTAGCTATTTTTTGAACACTAAGTACAGGTGTAGTTATAGCTAGCCAAGATATATAAGAACTTAGCTTAGATTATGTCTACAATCAATGAAGTACCTGACTGGTAAAAATGCTTAACTTAATTGTTTTTCTCAATAAAAGTAATATATTCAAAAGAGTTGAACAGTACGTGTTTTATATTCTTTTATTATATTGCCCAAGCAATGTCTTCATTTGCTCTCCCAATAATTAGGCTCTGGGTAAGCTGTCAAGGATAGCAGAGAGCAAAGCTGACCCAAGAGGCAGAAAGAATCCATAAATCCACAGTTTAACC
Source organism: Pipistrellus kuhlii (assembly GCF_014108245.1). Lineage (NCBI taxonomy): Eukaryota > Metazoa > Chordata > Mammalia > Chiroptera > Vespertilionidae > Pipistrellus > Pipistrellus kuhlii. The sequence continues at coordinate 34,630,879 of NW_023425562.1, forward strand.
TACAGAAACTAAGTTCTTCTGAAATTGGAGTTTGAACTTTTCTTTCAGCTTATTGATTCAAGTTCTCCAAAATTCAGTATGTCTTCACTCAATTGGGAAATATGCCGACTCACTTTATTCCTTCTGATTGCCAAAGTAATGAAGTAAACTCTTAAATATGACTTATTACTGGTGTCCTTCTTGTTCAATTGATTGGCTCAATCAGGAAAGCATTTGGACAAGAAAAAGATATAATTTTAGTTCCCCTCACCCCCACTCCACCCCAAATTTAGTGATATAGTTCATGTTTGGTCAAATCTCTTGCTAGTCTTTGGAAAAAAAAAAAAAAAGTAAATAGTGTGATTAATTTGTTGGCTTCTGTTCCCCAAGTAAATGGGTAATTTAGGAATGAGAAAAATGCTTGTATGTTTTAGACCTGTATTGAATCAATTTCCTCATAACACTGCAAAATAGGATGAATTCTCTGATTTAACCATTATCTATTGTGTTCCTAGCATTTGCATTGAACCCAGTGAAATATAAGCAAGGTCTCTATCCTTAAGAATTTCTCAAGCGAGTCATGTACATCAACAAATATAGTACCATTCAGAATTTGGCTACTATTTCTTTCATCTCCAAAACAATTTGGTTAAGTAAAAGCAGAGTGTTATTACCCTCATGTAGACAGGGCTGTTAGGGCACAGGAGGTGAAATATGAGGTCACAACTAATTAGTGGCTGAGCTACATCCAGAAGTCAGGTTTCCTTGTCTATAATTTCTCCCACCAGAGCAAATGGCTACTTCCGAGCAATACAGAAACAGCATTCTAGAAGGTATGTAGGTTTATTTCTAATGTTGATCTGGCTCCATCATGAATATTAAAAAAACAACACCTGATTTGTAATTGGAGCCTGGAGTATCACCCACAGTCTGACTTGATGATTTCCTTACCAGCTGCTGAAACACTTCAATGGGAAGACATGAAATTCCTGCAGGAAATGACTCCAGGCAGCTCTGAATAAGTAAGGAAATTAAATGGCTAACTTCAATGTTTCCTGGTTTTTGTCTATCTTAATTAACAATTTAATTTGGTAAAGGAAAAATTGAACAACTTTCTAAGAGTCAACACATAAAATTTAGTATTTGCTTAGAGTAAAATATAATTCCCAGTTGGGTTTTATTTTAAAAAAAGAAAAAGAAAGACATTTTGGAATGATTTTATTAACCATATTTATTGAACATTTTCTCTTAAACACACACACACACACACACACACACACACACACACCACACAATTACAGCATATGTGTGTGGGAAATATCAATTTCCTCCTCATAATTCCCAAAGGCACACTTAAAAAAAATGTGTTGATTATTAACAGGGCTAATATATTTGTGGTAATGTTATTACTGACCATCCACAATAATTGGAGTTTGGGGTTATAGTCAGAATACATTTGACTTGTATGTTATATTAAATATAGCACAAACCTAGTTCAATGACATTACTACTTTAGATATATATTTTATGTGATTCTTTTTTTGCCTTTATTTATTTTTTCAACAATATTTGTTAAATGTCTGTTACATACCAGGCATTCTTCTAAGTGCTGAAAATTTGTGATAAATTAAACAAAGCTCTTGGCTCCCATGGAGTTTACATTCAGTTGAGGGATACTTATGAGTAATAAAAAGGCAAGGGACTCGGTCAGGTAGTGGTAACTACTATGAAACAAAACAGAGTGAGATGCGAGTGTTAAGGGGTGTTAATTTACACGGGTGGGCAGGGAATCAGCAAAGTCCTGGGTCTCTTTGTAGAAACATGATAACTTAAGACTTCTTAATTTGTCGTGAACAAGTATTGTTATTGCATTCTGTTCTGTCCTGAAAAACAATTTCAGGAAAGCTGATTTTTATATCCATGTGACTTTTCTCTTTCTAGATTTATGTATTTATTTATTTACTGAATAACATCTGTTAGGAATCAAGAGAATGAGGCAACCCAACATTTTTATCACTGGGTTAATTAACTTTATTCCCAAGAAAACTTGTATGCAAACTTCTATTGCTAGTTGAGTTTAGTGGCACCAACTTTATTTTTACTGAAATTACATAACGGCACATCCTATTTGACTCCCCCAGCATGACTATTAACCACAGTGGGGGGTACCTGTTGTTGGACAATAAATATACTATGTCAAGGTCAGAGCTTCACAGCATCCCTACATGGGAATAAGGCCATTCCCATCTCCCAGGTGGGGAAATTGGGACTGAGACAACTCCCTGAGATTCCAGCACTAATAATGCCATGCATGCTTGGAGAGTTATGTCACTTATGTCTTATTTTGGTTGGCTACTTCCCTAAACCATTCTTAGTTTGTTATGTGGATGTTTGGGGAAGGAATTTAGTGGATGTGAGTGATACTAGTTCATTAGGTATCATCTGAAAAGCCATCAGCTTACAGTTGGTGACAGGGATACCTTTTTCCAAATAATTAGCACAGATATTTGATTAACACATAGTAACAAGGCACTATATGTTAGTCATCTTACCTAATAATAGACAAACATGTAAATTGACCATACCTATGTTATGCCCACAGCCAATCAAGAGTGAGTATGCAAATTAACCCAACAAAGATGGTGGGTTAATTTGAATATGTGGGTGTGGAGGGGCCAGGTGGGGTGGGACACCTGCTATGGGGGTTGGGGGGACAGAGGGAGCTACAGGAGCAGTTCCTGCCCAGAGAGAGGACTTGGAGGCACCCGGGTGGTCTGGGAACAAAGCCAGGGGAAGAAGGCCTCTTCTTGCACGAATATCATGCAACAGGCCTCTAGTGAATAAATGAATGAAGGCAGAAAAAGGATCATTCATGTTCAAAAGTTTGATAGATAAAAAAATAGTTTGTTATATTTTGTGTTCTACTTAGGTTTAAAGAAGTGGGATTAGTTAAATTTATCCTGTGTGCCATACACTATTCTCAGTATTGGGGACATGGTAGTGAACAACACAGACCCAAAATCTCTGCCCCAAGGAGCCTATGTTCTAGTGAAGGCAAAGACGCTCCCTAGGAGAAAGCAGAGTCATTCATAAGGGAGTGCCAGGAAATAAACTAGGAAAAGCAGAAAGGAACCAAATTGCAGAAGCTTTTTGCATGTAGCAATAGTGTTGCATTCTGAACTAAAATAGTTTCTTCCACTTTGTGGGTTTTATAATCTTCAGATGTCTAAACTGTCCTCTGGCCAACCCTTTGTGACTATTCAGCCACACAAAGTTTTGTAGCATCTCCATGTTCTTTGCTATTTTTTGACCTCTGGTTTCCCTCCAACTTCATCACATCTTTCTTGTTACCAGCTGTCAACAAACAAATCCAGAGCATACTGGGTAATCTCACAAGAATTATAGAATGACTACCAATTACCTCTAATTCTCTGACATGGAATATCTCCATAAACATCTTAGCATAATTTTAGTTTGACTCCTTAAGAACTGTCACAGACTCTTCTAATTTACTATCTGCTATCACTCCAGGAGTTTGTAGGTATGTGTGAGAGGGTGTTTACCACTTTCCGATGTCTACTCACCTGCCAAATATTTGTATTTCAGGTGATAACTCCCATCCTTATTCTGGTTGGCTACTTCCCTAAGCCATTCTTAGTTTGTTATGTGGATGTTTGGGGAAGGAATTTAGTGGATGTGAGTGATACTAGTTCATTAGGTATTATATGAAAAGCCATCAGCTTACAGTTGATGAACTACTGTAAGTGAAAAATAAGATAAAATCGTTATGTATATGCATGATGTTGTACAACAGATCTCTAGAACTTATTCACCTTGCATAACTGAAATTTTATACCCATTGATTAGTAATTCCCCAGTTCCCCTAGCAACCACCATTCTATTCTTTGCTTTGAAGAGTTTGGCTATTCATATATAAAATAGCCAAGCTCTTCTTATAAATATGTATATAAGGGCAGCTTCCTAAACCTTGCTATTTCCTTAAGCTCCTTGAGAACATGGGAAGTGCCTTATTCAGTGAGGAGTCCCCATGACTAAATCACTCCCTGCATGCCTCCTCACCCCTAACTCAATGCCTGTGTGTAACTGCCAACTAAAACTCCTTGAAGCTGCCACAGTTTCTTCTTCTCTAAACTCACTGCCATGTTTATTGGATCTCTCCTTCTAACCTCCCCTGAGTCCTGGCTCCCAAATGGGGTTGCTTCCTTCAGGTGTCACCCCCACACCGGCCTCAGGGATGCTATGTCCTCTTCAGCACCCCAATCCAGATGAAGTCAGACAATACTATATACAATAGTTCCCCATAGCACAACTAATGCCAGTCAGAAACCTTTAAAGAAAATATGACTGAAGATTTGGGGTAAACAAAGCTAAGAAAAACAAACAAACAAACAAACAAACAAAAAAACACTTGAAACCAAATTATCTGCTCAACAAAGAGGGCTTCCTCAGAGAATTTTAGCTTGAGGCACACCCCCCCACCCCCCCTTTTCCGGCTAGCTTGCTGTGACCGAGATAATCTTTTCTCTTTCTAGCTGCTTCTTCAAGTCCTCCTTAAACTCCTCCTGAGTTCTAGACTCATGAGAGCAAGACTCAGAGAGACCTAGGAGTGCTCTCTCCTGCTTGCCTGCTGACTTTCATTGAATGCCCCACCCCGATTCTACAAGCTTTGACCATGGCATGAAAGGGCCAAGCCCTTCTGAATATAACATAACAGACGCAACTTGTGTACGAGACATGGGCAGAGCAACCGAGTGTAATTTTGTGATAGAATCCCCACAGAAAACTACCACTGACCATTTCACCAAGAAAATCATGGGCTTCCCTTGGAATTCCCTTGGTTTCCTTCTCCTCAGTCTCATAGAGGCATAGGGTAACACTGCTCCCGTTTGACACTCTTTCCTCTCTTGGCTTCTGTGATGCTGTTGTCTTCTCATTTTCCTCTAAACTCTCAGAGTGTATTCTCTCCTTTTTGCTGCGTATGTTCCCTCCTCTTACATGTCAGCATCGCCCAAGACTGTGTCCTTGGCCCTCTTCTCTAGGTTTCCAACCGCTCTCATCAAATGAGCAGGTGTGTGCTCCCAGAACACACTAAGTGGTGCTGGGACATGGGAAGCGTTGACTCTTCTTTATGCAGACATAGCTCCTTCTCCCAGCACATCGTGTTCCCATGGGAAACTTACCCCTCAGACATCTCAAATCCCACCCTTGAAAATGTATCCTGGTCTGTCTTTCCCAACTCTAATGCCACCTTTTCTTTGAATCCACGTGCATTTTAAACATTTTGGGTGACAGCTCTTATGTGAAAGGCACTGTTCCAAGGTGGTATTTTCTTACAACACATCCACTCATTGGACAATGTTATTTCCATTTTAGAGTGGAGACCAGATCTTTCTGGGGCTCTGTGACGATTATTAAGTGATGGACTTGTATATAAGACAGTCACACAACTTTATTGGTGCCTTCTTGGCGCACCTGCCATATTCTACCCCCTATAGCTATTTTTGTAATTAGTATTTAATTCATTTGGATGCAAACTCTTGAGGAAGAATATGGTTTTTCCTTCAGCTCCTGGCACCAAGCTTATAATTAAAAATTTTACAGATAGTCTCAATTTTAAATATTTTATCTCATTATACAAATAAGTACTCTTGATCCAATTTGGGGCTTGTAAAGTGTGGTCAGTGTATACAAATGCCTGAGACATTGCAGAAAATCAGCAAATATCTATAAAATTGAACCAAATAATTTGGGCAAACAAGCGAGGCTATTTAAGTTTTTAGTGAGATAGAAATAGAGAGTAAATGACCCCAATCCAAAAACAATGCTTTCTTAAAACACCAAGCATAAATTTTAAGTCATCACTAATTACAAGCACCTGTGTATGTTTTGAAAGGCAGATGCAATAAAATAAGAAAGAACAGCTTCCTGCATCATTGCAATTCCAATAGTAGCACAGAGGAAGAAAATATGTGACCATGGTCTAACTTTCTCTGTGACCTGTCTGTGACTATTTGCTTGGACCATACAATTATTGTTCTCATTTAGTTTCTCCTTTATTTAGTTCTCATCCTTTAATTTCAGGTTAATATATCTGCTGATTTGTAAGGCATGCTAATATTTTCTATTCACTCTTCTTAATATATATACTCGTGTAAACCTGCTTTTTATGGGAAGTATGCCTCTTTCTAGATATTTCTAGAAATTAAAAATCAGAGGTATGAACTTATTTCTTCCCTCAGTGTTAACCTTGATTACCTTTTGTATCCTTCTTTCCCATGCCCTCATCAGTAGCATTTCCCAGATCATCTGCTAGGATGGCGAAGGGTTAATCTCACCAGTAGAATGTGAATTCTTACTAATTAGAGACAGACCAGGGTATGCTGTCTTTAGCATGATCTTCTTTCCAAGACCTTGGGCCTATTTCATGTCAGAGTTCAGAGTTCAACGTCTGCTATGAAATCCCGACATGAAATCACTTTCTTCAAGTGCCAAACTAAGGGAGACTGCCTCCCTAGAAAACTACCCGCCATTTATTTCTAAATAGCCTTAGGGTCTCCTTGTTCTCTTCCAAATGACTTGCCTTTTACATTTGCATCATTCTCAGTCCCCCCCTTTGAAGTGAGATCAGTTTTTGTCTTAACAGATAAACAGTTCTCAGAAGGTCTGACAATGCAGTAATAGATAAATTAAATCCCACTTCATGTTGTCACTCAGCAGTGTCCTTTATAGACAGAGCTATTTCGAAGCCATTAAAAAATACTATTCATCTCATACTTGCCATCAGCCTTCTGTTTCTGGACCCGTCTATCGCCTTAGCTAAGAGATGAATCTCAGCAGCCAACTTCCCTGTACCTCTCCCATGACACTGGGCGAGACTCTTATGGGAAGAAGGCAATTTATTTTAGCTGAACGACCACATGGCTAACTATACACGGCAATTATACAAAGCAAATGTATCAACTTCTGCCACAGGAGGCAGGAGTTCCCTTTCTGGTCATTAATAATGAACACTCTTCAGTAAGTAGGAAAACATTTACCAAATAAAATGGCCTATTATAGATGATCCCCCAGGCAGCTGAGAAACTGCGTGGCCATGGAGGAAAGAGAGGAGCCCACAAGGTTCAGCTGCCCCGCGACCACGCCTGGTTGTCCTGGAAGCTTCTCCAGACCCACAGAAGACATGACCCGTTGGCTCTTTGTGCAGAAATGTCTAGTCTGAAAAGAGGTGGCCTGGTCTCTTGAACATTACAATTCCAGTGCTTCCTTTCCTGGCAGCTGCATAATTGGGAATGCCGCGAAATCAAAAGGAGGAGAAAGTAAATTAGAGCCGGGAAGTGTCAAGTTGATCTACTGCAGCATTGAGGGGCGGGAGTGCTGGGCAAATTCAGAGTTCTCCCGATCCCCCCGCGCCACTTCACCCACCATTTCAACCGCTTGTTCCTGGCACTTCTGGTGCTCTCTGGAGGCTCCTGCTTGCTCCAACGCTTAGACCACGACTTGGTCTACAGTTACTCATTGCAGCCGTTTTAATGAGCAAAATCCCTGTGAAGGTGCTGACATCTTAATGCCTCCTATTGATACTTTACATTGAGACAACGAGCTTTGTACTGAATTGAAAACCCTTGCAAATCCGGGGGCTCTGGGGTCTTAGCAACCTTGCTTGCACCTGGGGAGTAATTAGAAGAGACGTGGAACATGAGCATTTACATGCACTTTCATATTGAAGGCATTGGCCATTCCCTAATTAATTTTCAACACCCCTGTGAGGTAGGTGCGCACTGCCCCTGCTTCCCAGATGGATGGCTTTGGGCAGCGGCATGAAAAGCCCAAAGCCTTGAGGCAGAGATTGTGCCTTTGATGAATTTTGGAAAGGGCAGAATGGTGACACAGGAATGGTTTTAAAAAAGCCATTAATAATAGTGTGATGAAACCTGTGGCTTCTCAGCTGGTTCAAAATGTAACCCAAACTCCATTAAAAACTTGGTCCATTGCAGTGGTCGGCATGCGGCTCGTGAGCCACATGCGGCTCTTTGGCCTCCTGAGTGTGGCTCTTCCACAGAATACCATGGCCTGGGCGAGTCTATTTTGAAGAAGTGGCGTTAGAAGAAGTTCTCAAAAGAAGTTTCAATCGTACTGTTGATATTTGGCTCTGTTGACTGATGAGTTTGCCGACCATTGGTCTATTGGATTATACTTTTTTGAATTGAATGCATATATAACAACTCCCTAAACCACAAATGATGATATAAGAACCCACTCGGTAGCTATACAGGGTGGGGCAAAAGTAGGTTTACAGTTGTTCGATGGAAAATCCTATCTAATAAAGAGGGAATATGCTAATTGACCCTCACACCATCACAAATATGGCAACACCCACAGCCAATAAGGAGGGAATATGCTAATCGACTGTCCAGCCCTCAAACATGGCAGTGTCCATAGCCACAAGATGGCGGCACTCAGTCTCCTCAGCCCTACTGGGGCAGCAAGTGTGTAGTAAGGCAAGGCCTGCTGTGCCCGGCTGCTCCACATGTTTGCCTCCAGAGTCCCTCAGTTCCTTCAGTCTCCCAGCTCCCCTGGGTGGCCTGAGGCTCAGGTAATCAGGGCCAACCAAGGCTTGCGCTGCCAGCAGTGGCAGCAGCAGAGGTGTAATGGGGTGTCACCTTCCCCTGATTGCCAGGTGGCCTCCCACCCTTGAGGGCTCCCAGACTATGAGAGGGGGCAGATCAGACTGAGGGACCACTCCCTCTATCCAGTGCATGACTGGATCTCTCATAATATAACAATTAAGAAATAAGAATATAAGAATAAACTCTGTGTTTCATGTACTCACAACTGCAAACCTACTTTTGCTCTAGCCTGCATATTGTTATTGAACTTCAAAGCATTTAAAATTTTTCCACAATGTTATTACATTTTTAAAATGTAGTCATGAAACACATATTCATTGTAAAACAATTATGTGCAAGGTAATGATCTGGGTGCTTAAGCTTTTACCTCCTGAACTTCCTGTCCAACAGGAAATAAAAAGACCTAGGCAATCACCATGCAGGATGGTCAGTGCAAATGAGGGTAAACACAGCATGTTGTAGTAGTAAAGACGAGAGAGAGAGAGAGAGAGAGAGAGAGAGAGAGAGAGAGAGATTGATTCTAGGTGTTTTATTTAAAGAAACACCCAAGTGCAAAGGAGAGACATACAAGGACTCACTGCAGCATTGTTTGTAAGAGTGAAAAATTAGGATAGTCTAAATGCTCATCAAAAGTAGAATAGTGAAATAAATTATGGTATATTCATGTAATTAAACATAGGAATTAATTACATTCATTTGTAGCAGCATCACAAGATTTCAAAAACATAGTGTTGCATGCCAAAAGCCAATTATAGAATGACACATAAGGGATAAAACCTATATATATTTTATTTAGGCAAATATGTATGAATATAAAGATACTAAAATCAAAAGTATAAAGTATCTTATTCAAAATCCTTACCATCTGACATCTAGTTAGGAGAAAAAGGGGCATAAGGAGAATATAGTCATTCAGATACCACTTAGTTGATTACAATTAATATGACTCTTGCCTGGTTGGTGTGGCTCATTTGGTTATGCATTGTCCCATGTGCTATGAGGTGAATGGTTGGATTCCCAGTCAGGGCACATACCCGAGTTACAGGCTTGATCCCCAGTCAGGGGTGTGCAGGAGGCAGCCAATCTACATTTCTCTTTTTCTTTCTCTCTCTTCCTTCTTCTCTCTCTGAAATCAGTAAAAACATATTAAAAAAAGAACCATTGGCCATAAATGTAAGGGCTTATTTCTGGATTTTCAACTATGTTCTATTAATCTACATATTCTCAAAAATTGTAATATGACCTTGAAGTTTTTTTAAATTTTTTGTTGTATAAGTGGTTCATCCAAAAACAGTGACTATAAACATGTTGATATTTTCCCTTTTGGTTTTTTCCTGTAAGTGGTTCATCCAAAAACAGTGACTATAAACATGTTGATATTTTCCCTTTTGGTTTTTCTCTGTACAGACTGTATTTTAACTAGTGTTAATGTGTATATATGTATACTTTTGATGCAGCATTTTTAGAAACTTAACAAAAGCATTATTCCATGGTATAAAAATTATAATAACATCTACCATTGATTATGCACCTACCTTTTGCCGAGTGAGTGTCCTATGTGCATTATATACATTATTCCTAAGTGTTGCCACACTCCCAGAAATTATAATTCTCTCTATTTTCTATAGATAAACTGAAGATAAAATTGAGGCTAGAAGAGGTTGAGCAATTTTCCCAGGGGCACAAATTTGGCCAGATCAAAGAGCCTGGACTTTTATCCAGTTCAGGTGCCGTCAAACAAAATTCATGCTAATGGTCCAGTTGAGTTGAGCAGTCTTTGTTCTGTGTAGATAGTTCAACAGACATTAAAGCTGGAACTCTTCCACAAAGCCAATGGCAGAAATTCCCTGCCAATTAGACAGAGATACCAAGGAGGTAAACACCCAGACTCCCTTTTCTCAGAAAGAAAAGAGGAAATGTTATAGCAATTTTTTCTCATGAGTGGTCAAAGCTTGATAAATAGAATTCTTTTTAGGCACCCATTACACCATTGCTGACCTGAGGAGAGAATTGAAGAAAATAGCGGATGCTTCCTGACAAAGTAGCCAATATCCAAGAGAGAATATGGATTAGCTTGCACTGACAAAAACTCATCAGAGATGTTTGATGAATAGTCATGCATGGCCTTCCAGGTTCTTGGCTGAACAACAAAAGCAATGACTTACAACAGTTAATACTTTCAAAGAACTTGCACATGTGTATGTGCCACCAGCAATGTTGGGAGCGCAATACTAACAAGGACAGAAGAAACAATAAAATCATATGTAGTTTTGATTTTATCGTTTCTTCTATACTGATGATATGACAATATTGATCTCCTAATACTGCGATATTTTTTAAGTCCTCACTCGAGGATATGTTTTATGGATTTTAGAGAGAGGAGAAGGAGGAGAAAGGGAGAGAGAGAGAGAAAGAGAGGAAAAGAGAGAGGAATTAATGTGAGAGAAACATATATCAGTTGTTTCCTATGTGAGCCCAGGCCAGGGATTGAACCTGAAACCTAGGTATGTGCCCTGGAAATTGAACCCACAATCATCCAGGGCATAAGATGACTCTTCAACCAATTGAGCCATCCAGCCAGAGAAACACTGCAATAATTTTTTTAAAAAATTGTTCAAGTTCCCATGTTAGCACATAGGTTCCACACAGCTGACAGTCATTCACAGCATATGGGGGGATAAACAGTGACACTGATTTCTGATGTGTGACTGCAATGACATAATCTCTGTTCGTGCTCAGGGGGGGCTGTGCTAAGTTTCTATCTGTGTAGGCTGAGAGGCAGCTATGATATTAATATTTATTGCTCCACTTAGCAATGCTGAGTGATGTTTAATTGGGACACAGATAAATTGCTGAACTCAAGGCAGGAGTCAGTGCTGCAGGTGCACGTGATGCTTCTACTACTGAGCAGTAGGGGAAATTGGCCAAGGTAATACTGTAGTCTTATCTGTGTATTTATGATGTAATTCCATACAAGTGCTGACTATTAGCAATATACTCCTTGCCCTCAATAAATAATTGTGCAAAGAGAGAAAGAAGAAGCAAGCAAAAGTATTCTTTTAGTCCTACCTGTCTTCCTGGAGGAAATAAGAATGTATTTTCTATCTTTGAGGGTGATATTCTGAAAAAGAAAAGCTATTTCTAGGTAGTAGTTGCCTTATAACTAGCTCCAATTATCCTTTGAAGATGTTAAATATTGTGTGTTTTCTCCACTTAGCAAATGAGAGGATTTGTGGCTTCCTCTCTCTCACACTATCAAAAGTTAACTCTAGGAAATCTTTAAACCTAAGACTAGACCATTCAGCTAAAGTTAAGTGGGAGGTTGAGCAATGATCTAGATTACTTGAGTAGTATTATATAGGCATGGGAACCAGAATTCCATGAGGACCAGAGTTCCTTTGGGACCTCAATTTGTAGGTTTCTCCCTGAATGTTCTAGCAGAGTGATTCACACTCCAGAAGAGCATGGCCCTCAGGACGCATATTAGAATTTCAGGGAAGGAGGGACAGTTTGAAAGAGCAAATCAATTTCATGATGCAATTTTATATATGAGAAAAGAAAAAAGTTGCATATTGATTTTATATATGAAGACAAGTAATTAAAACCGAAGTCTCTCTGACGATAGTAGCCCTTTTTTTTTTTTTTTTTTTTCAAAAAGGAGGTGCTGGATTAGAAATATTGCTCTAAAGTTAAACTTTTAAGTCTAATTTAACTCTTGATGTGTAAGAAGCTTGAAGACTAGGCATGTAGGCTTTGGAGCCGACTGGGTTCAAATCCTGGTTCTACTGTCTGCTTGATATTGACACATTGCCTTAAACTTGTAAAGTTAAGGTATAGTAATAAGACATCATTATACAATGTCTTAAATTAAATGATATGAGATATGTTAAGTATATATAAAAATGTTGGACACATAAGAAATGTTCATTAATTATCACTATTATTATTAAACACCATTTTTTTATTCCTATTTTTCCTTGTTGCTATTAAGTTTTTCTAGGAAAACTTCAAATTCTTGTCAAATGTTCAGGACTATTCAAAATGCATTTTCTATAGTTTTAAGAAATGTATAGAGATATCAAACTTCATCAGACATAGTTCCATTGATACAATAATATACTTTGTATTCTCTGCACCTCTCCCAATTTATAATGAATAAACTTTTGAACTAAAAATGTTCTGTTCACCCACCATGGAGTAGAAACTGTTAGTTGCCTATTCAACATTCATTCTACAGCCCCCCAGGCGTCTTCAAACTACGGCCCTCGGGCCACATGCGGCCCGTAGAGGAGTCTGATCCGGCCCGCCAGGTTTTTTGGGCAGTGAGCGCAGCCGAGGTGTTACAGTAGGAATTAGTAGTTCATATAGTCTGGCCCTCCAGCTCTCTGAGGGACCGTGATCTGGCCCCCACTTTAAAAAGTTTGAGGACCCCTGCACCTTTCTTAATGGGCCTGTTGGCCATCCTCCTATTGCCATATATACTATAGGGAAAAAGCAATCCTCATACCCAGGTGTAGGGGATGGAGCCTGGTAGTTTAAACTAGCCATGCTAATCCCATTTCCCATGCTGAATCTCAGATGGGTGTGAGAGAAAAACGAGCATTTGTTCATAGCCATAAGCCCCAGATTAGTCAAGTATTTTGTAGGATTTCCCTTGATTAGAATTCATCTGACATTTTTTCTCATTATTAGACTACTAGAGGCCCAGTGAACGAAATTCATGCACAGAGGCAGGGGAGGGGGAAAAGGGAGGGAAGAAGAAGGGCTCTTAGCCCAACCTGCATTCTCTCACAACCCGGGACCCCTCAGGGGATGTCCAACTGCTGGTTTACAGGCCTAAACTGCAGATGGACATCCCTCTGTCAATCCAGGATGCTGCATGCACTAGTGACCATACTTTTCATACAGGTGAAAGGCATCTTGCTGTTGTATGGGCAGCTACATTTTTTTTTCTCCCTGATTGTACATAACACGATCCTTCTGAGGTAGTAGTACCATTTCCTCCTTTTATGGGTAGAAAAACTGAAGCAGAAAGAAGTTAAGTAATTGGCTTTGCCACACAGTTATAAGTGTCCGAATCAGGACTGACCACAAAATGTGCAAGCCAGAGTCCATGCATGTCATCCTGTTTTTTTCAGTGTTAGAGTAGCCTTGCCAGGTTTGAAATTTTAAATCTAACAGACTGTCCCCAATATATAGGGTAGGGTTCCTAGACCTGGGGGCGATCAGGACCGATCTCTGGGGTGACCAGTGGGGTGATCAGGGGACCCCCAATGGCACCCACCTTGGCTGGCAACCTGGTGCCACCCACTCTCTGGCCCCACCTCCCACCAACCCATTGTTCCGCCAGTCATTCTTGCATACTTCAGTCAATTTGCATATTAGGGTTTTATATAGATAGATGGCTATGGATTTGGGGGACATCTGGCACAGAGGAAAAGTGCCATTTCATTATACCATATTAAGGTTTCACATTCATTCTTTATTAGTCACCTGTCTCTCCCACTGTTAGAACAGTAAGCTCCATGAAAGTAGGGACTGCTCTGCTCACAGATTTATTCCTAGGACCTAGTATGTAGTAATAGGAAGCCTCTTTAATTATTAGTTGATTAAACTAATGAATAAATAGAAAAAGAAGCGATGTGCTGCCTATTATTTTTGCATGTGGAAGAAAATATGGGTCAAAAAGATTCATTGAGCATAGGTCAAAGGCACTAAAACCCTTTCAAATAATCTGACATGTCCACGAGATAAATCTAAACCCTCATGCAAATAAATAATTAACCCAAGGCCAATGGCACATTCAAAATCATTAATGAAAATTGATTTTCCTTCTCTGTGGGCGCTGCCTCTCTCTGCTGCATCACAGTCCCATTTGCAGAGTCAGCCACAATTTATTGTGTTTTAATTCAGTTCTACCAAGGGCCTTCTTTTTCCCAAGTGACGCTAGCCTCTGTGAATTAAAAAATATATATTTGGCTTGATTGGCTTATACATGAAGAGGGTGTCAGTGATACCATGTAGGTAATTTTTGGAAGACAGCATTTCTCCTTAGAGCAATAAGCTAAGCATGAAGGGAAGCTTAGCTTGCCCAGGAGAGAATGCAGAGAAAGGATTACTGAGCCCCTGTAGGCTGAATCAAGGTCTCTGCCAACTGACTTCATGGATGTCCGGGAGCAGGAGGAGGAGTCTATCCGCTAAATGCCTTTCCAGGAACATGGTGAAAACTGATTAAATATATATGCAATCACATGAATTGATAGAGGAAACCTGGGGGATGTCTCCAGCCATTAGAACACCAAACACCAATGTGAGCTCCTAGTGGAAGGAAGCTTGTTTTCTGCCACGAGCTCTCAGAGAATAAAGTCCCTGAAAGGAAGAACTATTTGTATTCCATTCAGAGTTCATTTAACCTTTCCCTTTTGGAAGCCCCAGTAAGCCGGGGCACATTTGTCAAGGCTTCAGGATGAATGAGAAAAGCTTTGCTGCATTAAATTTGCAGATATTCACAAGGACTTACTGGAAAGGCAGTCCTGGGCTGGGAGTAGAAAGTCGTCCACTCTGGCTGGCCAGGCAGTGGGGATCTTAGCTATTATCACCTCCAATGAGCCTATTTCCTGAATGTGCACGGTCCCCAATCAATTGATTTGAACATGAATTTCCTTAGGTAATTTACTATGTTGGTATTGCTGGTCAGAATATTCACTTTTCCTGGCATTCCTCAGAGTATGTGATGTACAGGTCAAACACCACAAAGTTCTATGAGAAGTTTTAACTAACGCATTTCTCTTAACTAACCTGTACTATCTGACATTTTGTGTTTCCGTGAATCTATGGTGCCATTGATGATAGGACTATGGTTTAATGCACATCGTTTTTTGTTTGTTTGTCTTTTGTTTGTTTGTTGTTGTTTGTGTGCGTGTTTCAGAAAGAAAACGGTCAGAACAGGAAACATTCCAATTTCAGGAATGTTAATATTTGGAGTAGTTTACAATATGAAGTTGAAATTTGGGATGCCAAACACCAAGTGAGTGTTTATAGACACCAATAAGTCCCAGTGACTTCAGTCTGCAGAGCCCATTCATCTCCCTGGGAGCCATGATGCTTCATGGATGCTGGCATCTATGTGTAGTGTTCTAAATTTCCCAGGACCTCAACTTGAGCTGGTCTCAGAGGCAGCCTGGAAAATGATCTTGGTGGTGCCATCTCCCTTCCAACCCCTCTGCTTGTTTGTGCTGTGATGGTCTGTTAGTCCTCCCATTCCTAAACCCTTCTCCAGAAGCTTAAGAATTCAATCCCGCTGCCACTGCTGGTCACCTTTCTGTTTCTCACCTATCCAGTTTCTCATCTTAACCAGCATCAGTCCTCACCATTAGTGAATTTTTCCCTCTGCCTATTCAGTCTTCAATCCCCACCATTCTCTATATTACATCCTGTACTCTAGTCCTAATACATTTCCAGTTTTACCCAAGATTGGTATTCTTCCTCTCTTACAATCGAAGAATTCTGAAATTTTCCGTGTGTGGTATAGCATTCTAAAGCACCACCAACACTTACACATCAACAACTAGCATTTATTGAGCATTTACTAAGTGCCAGACACTACAGTGTATGTGTATAAAATCTCATAATTAGTTATAACAACCATCTGAAACAGATACATTATCATTCTCTCTTACAAATGAGGACAATGAGGCTAGTGAGTAGGTCACTGGCCGCAGTGATACAGCTAGAAAAGGAAGAGCCAAGACTCTCCCAGGTCTGCCTGGCTTCATGGACAAGCTCATAACCAGTGCTCTGTGTGACCTCTCCTTTGCTAGGGCTCTGAAGCTTTTGTAAAAATCGCCTCTGTGAGTGGACTTATTCGTTCAATGGAGGAATAATGGAGAGAGAGAATTTGAGGATTAAGCCCAGGGCCTCAGCTTGGAAAACTGGGTAGACAATGGCTTTTTCATCCATGTTGAAAATTCAGGAGAATTTACCTTCACCATGAATCCTGTCATCCTTGAAGAATTTCAAAGTCCAACTCACAGACTGGTCCAACATTCCAGCCAATCTTTCCTTCACCTCTTTGACTCCAATGACCTTCACTTGGTCTTCATTTCAGCCTTCTTGGCGATGCTTGTTCCTTGCATTTCCCAGAACTTTCCTATATAAGAAATCCCACACTCAACTGGCCCACTTTCTGTCTGCCTCCAGGGTCCTGTCAGCACTCCTACTGCAGTAACTTGTACCACATGTGTTCTTCTGCCTCGACAAGAGCACCAGCCTTCCGCCAGTCTTTCTTCTCTGCACGTGTGAACTTTCCTGTCTTACTCCTCTTCCAAAACAGCTGAACCCAATGGATCATGATTCCTACTTACTTCTGTAGCCTCTTCTCTTATCTTGTCTCTCTGCCTCCTTGTTTCAGGCAAAACAATTTACTAGATATTTCCCACCCATTGAAGAGGCAATAATATTCAAACCAGGTTTTCAGAAGAAGGAAAAAACACTGCCACATTAAATGTGCACAGTAATTGTAAGAACTCTCTATTCCAAAAAATGATAAAAGTAGAAACAGATTTTTTTTTCAGGGTGGAAGGTTTATGACACTTTGAGTTCTAAGGATTGCACCAGCCTCTTTCATCTCCAGACCTTTGCACATTCTGTTCTCTCTCCCAGGAATAGAAATATTGTCTCACTTATCTTTGTGACAATGCTATAAGATGGGCATTATCACCTCCATTGTATGTAAGGAAAACAGCTTAGAAACGCAGTTATTTTCTCTTGAAGGTAGCATAGGTAATAAGGAGAGTCTCAAGTCTCAATAGTCTTTGTAATGTCAATTCCTATTTTTCTTTTATTCTGTCATACCACAGCCTGATTCATTAATTCCTGCCTGTCCTCTAATTCCAAGTTAGGGTAGCTGTGCTGAGAAGCCCTCATTCACCCCACTTGCTAGGTCAAAGCTGGGCACCATGCTCTCTTCTGAGCTTCCCTGGGACCTGTACATTCCTCTGGCTTAGTCATTTCCACAGTGTTAGGAATGATTAGTATAGAAGTCAAGGTCATATTAATTTTGCATTTTTAGGGCCAACTTGTGCTGGCACATGGTATCCCTTCAACAATATTTGTTTTCCTTCCCCAAAGCTGTTCAAATCCCCCCTAACCTCCCCCCACCCCAAATTGGATATTGAAATTCAGTTTTATCCGCTCCACGATCATTAGAACATCAAGAACCACATAAATGTCATTGTTCCTTTCTAGATCTTCAAAAGCTTCCAAGCCTATACTTTCACCTTAGAAAAATGCTAATCAGTATGACAAATGAAATGTGTGCTCCTCTGGCCAAGCTATGCTACAAATGGAGGTTTTTCTGCCATACCTGAAAAACCTATTAGCTGGGGAGAAAATGAATGTCTAAGTTGTTTGATGTTTGGCCCTGACTTTTTGAAAATCCCACAAGTTAAGTTTTACTGGTACCAACAAAGGCTTGATGATAACAAAGTCTCCTGAGACAGAGGCAGTGACAGGAGAGACAGAGGAAAAAAACTCTCTTCATGTAGTTCTTCCTTTAAAGAACTGGCCTGGCCAAAGCACTGCTTGGATGACTCACTGATCTCCCTCGTGCCTGAGCCTTGCCTGCAGGCTTTTCTGAGTTTCTGGTGAAGCTTTCAATGCACCCTGCAGGAAGTGAGGTCATGATTGTTTTCGCCATTTGGGTGGCGTTTATCCCCTGCAGCAGCTAAAGTTTATCAGTAGGCTTAGCCTTTGCACTTTGAGAAACCAACTTTTATCTCATGCACAATTCAGAATAATAAAAAAAAAGTTCATAGCAGAAAAACGTGCAGTAAATAAAGATAAAGAACAAACAAGGAGAATCTGGTGTTCCTGTCGACATTGGCCCCCAGAGCACACATCCTATCTACAGGCTGAAAGGATCAGCAAGAAAGCTCCTTCTGTATTCTCTCCCTCTTTCCCGTATTAGCTTTAAGAAAAATTTTAGAGGGTGGCTGGAAGTAGAGACAATAATGTTACCTCTTTAGTTAATCATCATTTAGGGGTATTTGCTTCCTGAATCAACCTGTCATGGGGATGTTGTGGTGTAAGGAGACCATGTATTCTCCATCCTGGAGTCTAGTTTCCTCCCAGCAAGCTATCATAGAACCAGTTAAAAGATGGAATGGGCCCCCACAGTAGTTGCTAGAACTGACTAGAAGAATCAGGGATTCTGCACGGAAGCATTCTGCACTAGGCACATTTCAACTGCATTTCCAATTTGGTTCTAAGTCTGAGATTTTTAGAAGCTTATGCACTACAACTACATAGAGAAGCTGGATTCTCCTGTAACAATTTGCCTTGGAAGGGTCTCAAAGACTAAAAGTTATGTAACTGCAAAAAAACAAAAAAAACAAAAAAACAAACAAACAAAAAAAACATACAAAAAAAACCCCCAAACAACAACATACAGAAGTTGTTGCAAAAAAAAAGTTTTTAAATATCCAAAGCAATGAGAAAGTAACATATTGTCATTGAAATGATCTAAGATTGGTTACATAGCTGAGCCACTGTATATTGTTAACTGGAAAACACCCACATAGATGAAGATGTTTAATAACTTGATAATTTATAATCATTCATCAAGCACGTGGGAGACCATTTATGCGAGTACAGTGATTCTGGCTTGACTTCTTCAAGTGTCTTTGTTTGGATTTTAAAATCTGGAATATATTGTGGGACTTTGAGCCTGTGGTGAAAAGCATATATGTCCATTTTTTAGTGTTTAGAATCTAAAACTATTGTTAAAAATTATTCAAAGTACATAATGTTGAAAAATTAAAGAAAAGCTTGATATAAAATGCAGGCCTTATAAATCATCCTGCTAACTTGATGTAAATCTGCTCTGAATGAGAGGAGCATAGCCCATGATAGGATTGGGGCACCCCAATGGCACACTGAGTCAGGTGATCAGTTCTACCCTGACTGGGGCAAGTTTGGGATTTCCCCGTCTGGCTCCAGTTACAGGTGGCTGGAGAAGGCCCTTTACCCAGAGGCAAAGTTACCTATAGTGACTATGGGCAATGTGCAATGGTGGATGTAGACTTAGGCAAAGCAAGCTTAAATCTGATGACTACTACTTGCTAGTTATATGATTTTGAGTGAGTTATATAATCTCTCTGAACCCCAATTACTTCGTGTGATTATTGTGAAGGTTAATTACATATATGGGCAGCCAATTCACTAACTCCCTGAATTTTTCATTATTCATCAGGCCCTCACATACTCACATGTTCCCTTCTCAGGCTTGATTTGTATCTGTAAGCCAGATACAAAGACCCATTTTTAAAAGCACCTTTAATCCATTTTATTCACTCTCCATTATCCTGGACTAGAAAATTCTCAACCTGAGATGTACACAACAACCCACTGCTCAGAGTTTTGCCCTAATTCTCTCACCTAATGAATGGGAGAAATCAGTCACACAAACCCCAGGCTTTCCCACCCTCGTTTCCCTCAGCTCTCCACACCATCTGATCCAACTGCCACATCCTTCTTCTTGACTTCTTTATTATTATTATTATTATTATTATTATTATTATTTTATTGATTTTTTTACAGAGAGGAAGGGAGAAGGATAGAGAGTTAGAAACATCGATGAGGGAGAAACATCAATCAGCTGCCTCCTGCACACTCCCTACTGGGGATGTGCCTGCAACCAAGGTATATGCCCTTGACCGGAACTGAACCTGGGACCCTTGAGTCTGAAGGCTGGACACTCTATCCACTGAGCCAAACTGGTTAGGGCTTCTTGACTTCTTAACACCACTTTAAAATATACTTTAAAGTTGTTTGCATCATTGTTTAAAACTAGAGTTATTTTCCATTTCAAAGGACTATGAAAAGACTTCACAGAAATGGGACACATGACTTTACTGAAGAGCACACCACTCAGAATGGACATGCCTTAAAATTTTGGACATAGCCTCTGGCTCTGACTCAAATAGAGGACCTCTGTTGTCACTGTAAATCTAGCAGGTTAGAACTGTGGTTCATGACAACCTAAAGAAACTCAGAGGACCCAGCCTGTGTGACTCAGCAGTTGAGTGTCAGCCCAGAAACCAAGATTACTGGTTCCATACCCGGTCAGGGCACATGCCTGGGTTGCCGGCTTGATCCCCAGTAGGGGGCATGAAGGAGACAGCTGATCCATGGTATGCCTCTCTCATCGATGTTTCTCTCTATCTCTCTCCCCCTTCCTCTCTCTAAAAAAGCAACAAAAAGTATTATTTAAAATAAAAATTAAAAAAAGAAACCCATAGGGCAAGGTCAGCAGCAGTCCCTGTAGCCTCGGGGTCATCAGAGTTGACCATCAGCTGACACCTATTCATTGTGCTTTAAGAGTTGAGACTTGAGGAGAGAAGTGAATCGGTTCCACCAGGAAATCACAGGACTTCAGAGAGAGATTTATAAATACCTATTTGGTGGGGGAGTGGGTGGGAGAATGCCCAGGTGTTGACGGACAGGGAGCAGACATGATTCACAGGCCTTGCCTCTCTGTGAGAGAAACTCACTGACTATCGGTAGCAACTGTACTTCCACAAATGCTCCTCCAGTGTAATTTCTGTCTGCAAATGTCTGCATTCCTTTGGGGAGTTACACCTCCTCCCCTTCGCCTCCCCTTGCCCAGTGACTTTTACAGCTATTGTAACTTCTAGCTCTAGGAAAGGGTATAAGGGAGTTCATGTCTTTGTCAGTAGTTCTGGAAGAAAATGAATCAGTCCTCAAAAATGAGTTACTCACAATGTGAATTCATCAAGTAAATAAAGGCTGAATGATAATGGGAAGAGTTACTCATATACCGTAACAAGCATTCATATACCATCTGGCCCCTTCATCCCCATGTTGCTCCACACTCAAATGGGGTTAATGGGAATTAATACATATGTATCAGGGAAACCAGAGGTCCTTGGGGACATGGGCTAAATATCAGCACAGTGCTCATCTCTAGGTGGATACGGGTGCATGGGGAAGCACTGAGTAATGGTTGAAAGATAAATTACATATAGACTAGTCAATATTTTGCCAATTAATCTTACTCTATTTCCGAATAGGACATTTCTGAGAAAAATGCTGGCTATCTGAGTAGTTGCATTTTATTGTGCTGTTTTATGGGGCAATCGCTTTCCTTATGGACATTCGTACAAACAGAGAGTAGAAATATTTTTTTAACTTACAGATAAAATGCTTTGAAATTGGATCTGCAGGAAGAGCAGCCATTGAGTAGGAAAATCAGCCTTCACAAGGCGATACTTGAAAAAGAAGGTCCCCCCAAATGTGTGATATGCTTGGCCAGGCCGTGCATGTCTAGGCTACCCATCAAGAGCAGAGTATTTGACCAGAACTTCTTGCACACTATCTCTCTGATTCACATCAGTGCTATCTCTAGTCCGAGCTATTAATTATTTATATAGTGTCTGTATTGTGAAATATATATCATGCATTATGAGCATTAGACAGTGCTTCTCAATGGCTTATATCACAGTACTCTATCAACCCATTATATAAACAACCTCTCTCATACATAGGCCTGCATGATTACCCTGATGAATTGATCTTGTTCAGAACCAGTGTACATATTAGAGCAATGTTTTATCACTATATAGATATATACACACACTCAATAGTCACTGGTGTTAAAATAAATATTGTGACTTTGTAGAGAGAATGGCCTTGTTGCCTCAGATGTTCCTTATCAGCCATGCAGATAGGAGTGCGCTGGCTTATAGCTTGGTTGTCTTGTTTGGGATGCTTCCTCTTCTCATCTAAACCTAGGAAAAGGTCTGTTCTTCATCAGCTCAAAATCCTACGGAGTGGTCTAGGTCTGTGTGTATCAGAGAAACCCAAAAGCATCTTGTCTATTCAGACAATCTAGTGTGACTATAGTTTTTACTCTGTTTATTGGCATTTATTAATCACTTAGTGTATCCTGCATATGACAGAACATATTAAAGAAAAACAATCCTTTTAAAAAAATGTAAGCATGAATGGTTGAAGATAAAGATTGCTCCCTTGTAACAGCTTTATTGAGGTGTAATTAATTTATAATCCAATTCCTCTACTTAAAGTATACAATTCAGTGTTTTTTTTTCAGTGCTGTGTAACCACTACTACAATCAACTTCAGAATATTTAATTATCTGTAAGATAGACCTTGTACCAATTAGCAATCACTCCCTATCTTCCTCTCCCCAAACATCCCTAGCCCCAGGCAACTAATAATCTACTTTCTGTCTCTATGAAATTGCCTGATATGGACATTTTATATAAATAGGATCATACAATATGTGGTGTTTGTGACTGGCTTTTTTATCCCCAATGTAGCATGTACAAAAGCTTTATTCCTTTTTACAATGGAATAATATTTCAATATATGGATATACCACATTTTATTTAGCCATTCATCAATTGATAGATATTTTTGTGTTTTCCATGTCTTGCTACTAGGAATAATGCTGCTATGAACCTTTGTGTACATATTTTGTGCTCACATATGTTTTCATTTGTCTTGGGAGTATATCTAGGAGTGGAATTGCTAGTTCATATAGTAATTCCATGTTTAATCTTCTAAGGAACTGCCAGACTGCTTTCCAAGTGACTGCACCATTTTCATCACCATTAGCAATATATAAGGGTTTCAATTTCTCCACATTCTTGTCAACACTTGTTATTATCTATCCTTTTTAAGTGGGTGTGAACTGTTATCTCATTGTGGGTGTGAAGTGTTATTTCATTGTGGTTTTGATTTGTATTTCTCTAATGAATAATAATGTTGATCATCTTTTTGTGTGCTTTGGGCCATTTGTATACCTTCTTTGAAGAACTGTCTATTCAGATCCATTGCCCATTTTTTTTTAATTGGGTAATTTTTCTATTTGTTATTGCATTGTAAGAATCCTTTATATAATCTAGATACAAATCTCTCATCAAAGACATATGATTGGCAAACACTTTCTCTCATTCTTTGAGTTGTCATTTCATTTTTTTCAGTGGTCTCCATTGAAGCACAGAAGTCTTAATTTTGATAAAATCTAATTTACTTCATTTTCCATTTGTCATTTGTGCTTTTGCTGTTTCATATAAGAAAGCTTTGCCTAACCATACATCTTGATAATTCACTTCTATGTTAAAGTCCTCTATTTCTTACTGATCTCATTTCTAGTTGTTCTAGCTATTATTTAAAAAATAGGTATAGAAGTCTCCAATTATTACTTTTGAGTTGCCTATTTCTCCTTTCTGTCAGTTTTTTCTTTTCTTTTATTGACTAAGGTATTACATATGTGTCCTTATGCCCCCATTGCCTCCCCAAGCCTTCCCTCTCCCCTCCCCCGCCACTCATACTCTCACCCCCTTCTAGTGTCTGTGTCCATTGGTGAGGCTTATATGCATGCATACAAGTTCTTTGGTTGATCTCTCCTCCTTACCCCACCTTCCCCTACCTTCCCTCAGAGGTTTGACGGTCTGATCAATGCTTCTCTGTCTCTGTTTTTGTTCATCAGTTTATGTTGTTTAATATATTTCACAAATGAGTGAGATCATGTGGTATTTGTCTTTCTCTGACTGACTTATTTTACTTAGCATAATGCTCTTCAGGTCCTTCCATGCTGTTGCAAATGGTAGGACTTCCTTCCTTTTTACCACAGTGAAGTATATTTTTGGGCTCTATTGCTAGGTATATGTATATACACTTAATATATATATATATATATATATATATATATATATATATATATATATATCTTTATATTTCAGAGAGGAGGGGAGAGGGAGAAAGAGATAGAAACATCAATGATGAGAGGGAATCATTGATCAGCTACCTCCTGAGGATGGAGCCCACAGCCCAGGCATGTGCCCCGACCAGGAACTGAACCAAGACTTTGATTCATAGGTTGACACTTAATCATTGAGCCATACCACTGGGCTATATATACTTTTAATTGTTATATTTTTTATTATAAAATGTTCTTCTTTGTCTCTAGTAAAATTTTTGCTGTAAAGGCTATTTAATTTGGTATTAGTATAGCCACTCAGGTTTATTATGGCTGCTATTTGCATAATATATCTTTTTCCATTTCATTCTGAATATATAAAGGACTACAAAACTGTAAGATATTGGTATTCCCATATGCAGTCCCTATGACCCAGCAATTCCACTCCTAAGTACATACTCAATGGCTCTATGTGCATACATTCAACAAACAACATGCACTTGACTGTTTATAGAAGTAGTTTTTGTAACAGCATCAAATAAAAAATAATCTAGATACCCATCAACAGCAGAATGGATAAGGAATCTTTGGTATATGCATACAATGCCAAATTTATATTTCAATGAGAGTGAGCTGTACTTAACCACACACAATAATATGGCTGAATCATCACACAAACATTATAGTAAATTAAAGAAGACCAACAAAAAAGGACATATTTATGAGTCCATTTAAATAAGGTATAAAAACAGAAAAAAATTAGTCTAGACTATTGAAAGTCAGGGTGGTGACTTAGATGAAGGAGGGTTACCCTTACTCTCTCGGGCTTTCATAGTTAGTGGAAGGGAAAGTGAGGAGGGATTCTGGAGTGCTGATGTTGGTGTCTCTTTTTAAAAAATAATTCTTTATTGTTGAAAGTATTACATATGTTCTCCTTTTTCTCCCATTGAACCCCTCAGACCACTCCTGTCCCACCCTCCCCTCCCCAGGCCTCAACACCCTATTTTCTGTGTCCATGGGTTATGCATTCAAGGTCTTTGGTTGATTACCTCCCACCCACCTACCCTCCTCCACCTTCCCAAGTGTCTCTTGATCTTGGTGCTGGTTACTCGTGTGGTAACTTTTGGATAACTAATGGATTTTTTCTTCAAAAAAGAGGACTATGATTTCAATAAAATATGGAATTCTTTGTATTTTTTTTAAGTTAGCATATACCAAAATTTGACACAGGTGGCACAAAATTTTTTTGACCAGGCTCACTTATGAAGACAGATACAAAACACTTAAATAAAACACTAGTAAATCTAATCTAGCATGATGTTAAAAGAAGAGTGCTCTAGGAAACCATAAATGATTCAATGTTAGGAAATCTAAAAATATCATTGATACAGCAATAGGTCAAAAGATAGAAACTTTATGTTAATCTTAAAAAACATTGAAAGACATTTAACAAGATTCAATATCCATTTCTAAAAAAGTTAAATAAATTTCATATAGAATACTTACTCAACATGATTAAAAATGTATCTCAAACCAATAGCTTACATCATATTTAAAAGCAAAACATTAGAGTAGTATTTCCTAATTTTATTTTTTCAGAGTATGATTTAAATTATAACATATGGAGAACTACCAATAGGAGCTCAAGAGTGTTATATATTTATATAACATTATATTAGGATGGTACTTTTCTTGTTGACTCACAAGTTTCAGCTGAGACCCCAAAATCGTATCCTGCACCTCTTGGAAGGTGCTGGACTGTCTATGCAGCATGGGCTAAGAAATTGTGGATACCAGACTGATTGGGGGATTCTCTTTACAAGTAATATAAATGTCTAATCTCTATCCTGCATATCTAAAACTAATACAATATTAAGTGTCAACTATAATTGAAAAACACACACAACTAAACAAGCTCTTACCAGATGTTCCAACAATCATGCTCCTTGGTATTTATCTAATGAATTGAGAATTTATGTCCCATAAAAACCTGCTCACAGATATTTATAGCAGATTTATTTATAATTGCCAAAACTTGAAAGCAATCAAGATATACTTCAGTCAGTGAACAGGTAAATAAACTATGGTACATCCAGAAAATGGAACATTATTCAGTGTTAAAAGAAATGAATTCAAGCCATGAAAAGATATGGAGGAAATTTAAATGCATATTGCTAAGTGAAAGAAATCAATTTAAAAATATTGTATGGTCCCAATAATTATGACAAAGATTCTGGAAAAGGCAAAACTATGGAGAGAGTAAAAAGATAATAGTAATTGTCATGGCAAATCTGTTTGCTTCTGTCTAAATCATATACAGAAGTCTGTAATTCTCTAATTGGGGTCGAGAGAGAGAAAGAGAAATAAGTAAGAGGAGCGCAGAGGGTTTTTAGGACAGTGAAATTTTTTCTGTATGATACAATATAATGTTGGATACATGTCATTATCCATTTGTCCAAACATATAGAATGTACAATTAATACTAAGAGTGAGCCATAATATAAACTTGGGACTTTGAGTGGTGATGATGTGTCAATGTAGGTTCATTGATTATAACAAATGGACCACTCTGGTGTGGGATGTTGATACTGAGGAGGCTGTGCATATGTGGGGGCAGGGATATTTGGGAACTTTGTAATTTCTGTTCAGTTTTGCTATGAATCTAAAAACAGCACAAAAAAAGAAGATGTATTTGGAAACATACTTTATTTGTTCTGTCTGCTCAGTGGTCGTGAGCAACCAAAGATAATTTTGATGAAATAGATATTTTTCTTGACTTTGTGTCAGAAGACAAGTGTACAAGTCTTATTTTCTTTTACCAACACCATTACATTTTAGAAGTAACTAATCTCTGAGTCTTTTTACTACCTATAAAATGGGAACAATGTGAAGAAGGTATTTTGTAAATATTATAGAAATTAATATTAAAAAATAAAAACAGAATTCCTTGTGTTTCCTTTGTCTTTTGGTATCCTTACCAAAACAAATACCCATAAAGCTAAGATCAGATGGCCTTAGGTTTTATTTTATTTGTCTTATATTCATGTTAAAAACTAGCTTTAATGAATATTCTAGTACTTTCTATTTCAGCAAAAGGCAAAATTAGCATATATTGGTGTGGGGTGGGTGCAGAGCGGAGAGGGTCAATGGAAAAAATAAACAAACACACAAAAGAAGGGGATAACTTTATTTTCATTTTTGGAAGTTCGCTTAAATTTCTAAATGGCATTATAATAGTAATTGTCATGGCAAATCTGTTTGCTTCTGCCTAAATCATATACAGAAGTCTGTAATTTTCTAAAATAATAAAATAACTTCCAATATTTACATGAAAATAATTTATAAGCTTATATGTCTTGGCACCAGTATGACCTGTTAGAATTCTGGTTCTGAAAATACTGACCATGTGATCTTAGGGGAGAAGTAATTTTTAACTTTCTTAGGCTCAGTTCATTCAGCTAAAAAAGAGTGATAAAAATCTTTACTCACCAACTGTGAAGAATAAATATTATATTGTTCATGAAAATAGAAAGCTTCAATATATATCTTTATTATATAAAATGTATATTTGTGTATAGATAGATAGATAGATAAAGTAATACATATATTTAACTTAATACCAAAAAGAACAGGTTGAAATTTTATTAAATTGCAGGAGGGATTTGAAAAAGTCAATCTTTAGAAATAAGATGCAATAAAAAAATCTAGATGTAATAAAAAATGTTTTAAATTTAAAGTTAATCTTTAAAAACAAGATATAATTTGAAGACAAGTATTCAATAATGCCGAATATTAAAAGTAATTATAAAGTATAAAAATAGTATATAATAGAGTTTAAGGTTTACACACATACGTACATATTAACTATTAATAAAGTTAGCATCATAAATCACTGGTGAAAGAATAGTTCATTCAATAAATTGTGTTGGGCTATTTGGCTATCCATTTGGCAGGAAATAGATTGAATCTCTTTCTCAAATCATATACCAAAATAAGTTCCAGATGAGTTAGCATTGCAATGTAAAAAAGTGAACCATAAAAATTCTAGAAGAAAATATAAATGAATGAGAAGGACATCAAAGGCAGAAGCCATATATTTAAAAAAATGACCACAAAAACAAATGCATTTCCAAGAGTCTATAAACAAAAATGAAAGGCCAACAGCAACAACAACAACAAAAAAAACACCTCAAGAATAACTACAACTTTCATAGTTGAAGAAGGATCAGTATCTGTATTATACAAAGAAATTTTATCAATATTACAGTGGACGAATTTTCAATAACAAATTATACAAAGGGCATGAACAAGTTGATCACAGAAGAAAGATTACAAGTGACAATGAAAATGTCCATTTCACCTGTAGATATAAAAACACAGATTAAAGCAACATGAAAAGATAGCTTCTTCCCAACTGTGAGGAGTAGAAAGTGGAAATTCAGCTGAACACGGGGGGATATAAAAATCAGCAGATTAGAGATCCAGGCATAGGGGACTACAGAGCAAAGGAAAGCCATGCCAGGCTTGATTGGGATATAAGAAGCAATATGGCAAAGCTAGGTATTGGAGTGGTAGAAGAGACTACAAAGTTATGGAGATGTTTTCAATGGTGGGTATTATTTTCTTGAGATGACACTGGTTTTCAGGGCTTGGCAAAAGAAAAACAAAACAAAACACCAACATATAGCACCAACATATAGCATACAATAAAAAAAATTATAACAGTAAAAAAAAGTTCTTTATAAGTTCTCTTTCAACATATTATTTCAAAGGGCAACTTATGCTTGAAGGAATCTATAAGGAAACCAGCAACGTCTAAAACTTTTCTAAAGGTGAGAGTATGGGGAAGAGAGAGAGATAATGAAAATGATGAAAATAACTACAGAAATGTTAGTCTCAGAAAAGTTCTATTCTAGCCTGGCATGGTAGGACTCTGCTAGACATTTTGGGGAGGGTGTGCCCTCATGCTAGACATCCCAGGATCTGAGGTGCAGTCAATTCTCAAGCTAGGTTTCTGTGTATGGCCCCTGAGAGTCCTGTATTGATATGGCCCACTCAATTTTATTTCCAGTAGTAGTTTTTTACTGCGTTTCCCCCAAATGCTTTACAATGACTTAGCTTGATTAACCTCCTAGGTATTCACGTCACTGCAACATGAATCTACCCAACTCTCTTACAAATTGGTCCTAAACTTAGAAATGATTCTCAGCTAACAGCTTACTAAGACTGTTGTTAGTGACAATAAGCTACTCACTCTGACCTTCACCCCAAAGGTTTAGAATGAAAATCTAACAAGGCTCTGCCCCTTCAGTCCCAGCATAGACGGCGATACTGAATGATGGCTGAAAGAGCAGTTTCAAAGGCAGTTTTGCAGAAGTGTTCTTTTCACTGCTGTAGCATCTACACATCCACCTTGAAGATTAGACAACAAATCTTGTTGTCTGTGGCTTTTCATTACTTGACAAGAAGGTTGGGATCCTTATTGATTTCCCAAGTAAAAAATGCTCCAGGACAGGGGTGCTTCTTTCCCCGGCCAATTCTCAAGCTCTTAGACACTGCTTGATGAATTGGTAGAACGTTTTTTGCAATCTGGTATTGATTTACTATCTTCATCTTAAACTCCGCCAAATTATTATTTTATTGGGGAGGAAAATGTGGATACCACAAAGTGACACATATTCCAAAGGAACCTTGGCAGGCTGCCTTTCCTACCAGGAGACTGCAGCGGCCCCCATCTGTCTCTCCCAGAGGGACAACATGTACCATGTTCCCTTGCAGGGATACATCTGGATCAAAGAAATGATTGTTCTTTTTTTGTGTTCTTTGAAAATAAAACCTGATACTCCGTTTTCCCAGTGACCTCGGCCCGAGTGTCTGTAGGGTTTCCCTGCCACCCCTGCAATCATGAATGACAGGGGTCTACCCCGAGATGGCGGGTGATAACTGGTTGGGTGATTTATGGCAACAAGGTGAGGATGAACACTGAGGTACAGAGGATGAAGCAGTGAGTGAGTTTCAAAGCTGACAGGTTTATCATAACTCCTATCATGGTTACCGTTGAAAAATGAATGGTGGCAGTCAGATATCCTACAGGAGAGAGAACCAAGAATGGTGATTATGCAAGAACTTCTTTTGAGACTCTCCTTGGAGACACTCACAAACTCCCCTGTAGGTGTGGGGGTCCTGCTGGCACCTGTGAGGGCAACATCTCAGGCAGTGAAGGATCAGCATCGCTAGCAGGCTCCGAAGGTACTGGCCATGTGAAGAGGTTTCTGGGAAGAAGTCACTCTTTTGGTTGGCAAACAAAAGGGCTCTGAGAACGACCAACTTCAAAAGAAAAATTCATCTGAAGATGGGAGGTAGTAGGGATGCTGTGGAAAAGATTTTGAATTTATGATTAGGGACCTCACTTGCAATTCCCACTCTTCCTGGTGTGAGAATTCTCTGGCTGTGCCTTATCTGCATTCTGAGCCTAGTTACAGCTTGAGGCAGACTGTGTTATGGCCTCCTTCAGTAATAGAGACGGTATGATGTTGCTGGAACTGGCTGGAAGCTCTCAGTGCAGGATGTGGCCTGGATGGAGCTACTAAAGAAGTCGTGATTGCCTGTAGAGTTTTTGAAGACCTTGTCTTCAATTGTGGGAATTGAAGTATTATTCCTGTGCCTATCAAGTTAGTGGCCCAGTTGTCTTCTTTCAGTATCTTAATATATACCAAACCCCGTCTAGCCCACCCTATACCCCACCCCAGGACCTTTGCTCCTACTAGCCTCCCCACCTGGAATGCTATTTCCCCAAAGTCTAAGACTAATTAACTTATCCTCAGCTTAAACGTCACTTCCTTAGATTAGATTTGGTACCCTGTCCAATGTTCTCAGAGCACTCAGCTCTCTGCTTCCTAGCGCTTACCACAACCATAATTCCATCCTTATTTGTAATTAAATAATTTTCTCCTTCCCATTAGACTACAGCTCCATGAGGATGGCAGCCATTTTCTGCCTTATTCAATATAATTTACTTCAATAGCCAACACCTGTGACAAATGTGAACCCAACCTTTGTTATAAATTAAACCTGTGGGAGCAATAATCACTTTTCTTGAGTACCTGCATATATCAGGCCAAGTGAAGTATTAAATTTATCTACTCTCTTCCAAAAGAAACAGCCACTAGTAAGGTATTTGGATTAATCACATTATTTGATGTCTTAGTTTGCATAAAACTTCCACTCCATCGTTGTGCTCAGCAACCAAAGCTCCTTATAATGCTTTCCAGAAGGCCACACTTTTTCAAACATAGAGGATTAAGTCTGATGGATTGTAAGCTACTCACAAAGTACTAAGAGCAATGAACTCATTTTCAGTCAACTTGAAAGTGCATCTACTTCCTCTGTTCTGCAAGCAACAGATTATTATTTAGGTTTGAAGTAATCTAATGAGTATAACATTAAAGTAAGTATTAAAAAAACAAATAAAAATAAACTGATGAACAAAATAGACCCAGAGACATAAAGGCTCAGACCAGACTGTCGAACCTCAGAGGAAAGTCTGGGGAGGGTGGGTGCATGGGTGGAAAGAGGTCAACCAAAGAATTTGTATGCATATATGCACAACCCATGGTCACTAACAATACAGTGGTGAAGGCCTGGGTGGATGTAGGGGTGAGCTAGAAGAGGTCAGTGGGGGGAAGGGGGGACATATATAATACTTTCAACAATAAAGATTTCTTTAAAAAATTAAAAAAGCAACAGAGCTAATGAGTAGTGCTTATTTTATGAATATTTAGGTTTTAGTTTTTAAACTATTGCCTATATGCAGGATTGGTATCTGAAGGGGTTTTTTCCCCACTGTAGAAAACTGTGAAAATAGCAAACATATCTTTTGTTTTTTAAATATATTTTATTGATTTTTTACAGAGAGGAAGGGAGAGAGATAGAGAGCTAGAAACATCGATGAGAGAGAAACATCCACCAGCTGCCTCTTGCACACCCCCTACCGGGGATGTGCCCCCAACCAATGTACATGTCCCTGACCAGAATCGAACCCGGGACCTTTCAGTCCACAGACCGACGCTCTACCACTGAGCCAAACCGGTTTCAGCGCAAACATATCTTTTGATTAATAAAGCAACAAGGCTCACAAATACCAGAGGCTTAGGGTGATCAACAGGACTGAAGGGCTTTTGGAGAAGCAGAACTTTGGTGCTAAAATCTCAGGGATCCCCAGCAGACCAGGCAATTGAACACAGAGCTCCAAATGGGAATCCCCATACTTGGGTTCTAGTCCCAGCCCTTTCTGTAGGTTAGTCAGGCCCTGGGCAAGTCTTTGGAACCCTCTTTCCTTAACTGGAAAACGAAGGAAGCAAAGGATGACTGATGGTGCTGAAACGAATGGTGTTCCATACTCTATGAAATGAACACAATAGTGCATCTATTAATAGTCATGGGGAAGAACCTTATGGGAGATTAATACTAGCATTTTTAAATTGTGATGGTGTTAGGACTTCACACAAAAGCACGAAAAGAGTTGGGTACTCTGGAGAATTGACCACATTTGCTCATTTAATTAACTTACCCCTTATAAAAACTCAATGAGTTAGGTGGTTGTGATATTGCAATTTATAGTAATAAATAGATATTTTGCCTTTAGCTACATTCCTGACACAGATCTAAAACTATGCAGAGGCAAGATTTTTTAAAGGAAAGAAATGGGGAAAAAATAGATACAGAGTCAAAGAATCATTGAACAGACTGCTATACTATAGCAGGAAGGCAGGGGAGGTTTGGGGAGGGGGGCTGTAAGTGATCAACAGAAGGACTTGTATGTATGCATGTAAGCATCATCAATGGATCCAAGACACTGGTGAGGGGGCAGGTGAGGCATGTACTGAGAGGTAGGGGAGGCTGAGAGGAGGTCAATGGGGGGAAAAAGGAGACATATGTACTACTATTTGTAATACTTCAAACAATAATAAATAAATAAATAAATAAATAAATAAATAAATAAGTAATTTGAATTAAAACACACACACACACACACACACACAACACACACACAAAACACACACAAAAACTCAGGATTTCCAAAGTGATGAGAGCAGAAAAGTTGTCTTTTGTATGGGAATGACTTTTGGAGAGCCTCTTAGGTCACCTAAAAATGAAGTTTTGGTCATCAGAGGAACCAACCATGTGATTAGAGGGTTGGAAATTTTAGTGCCACCACCCTGATTTTAGAGAAGGGGAGAGAGGTTGGAAATTGAGTTCAGTCACCAATGGCCAATGACTTAATCAAGCATTGTAGGAAAGCCTCCATAAAAACAAAACAAATGGGATTCAGAGAGCTTCTGGGTGGCTGAACAAGCAGGGATTCAGGAATGGTGTTTTGCTCAGAGGGCAAGTAAGCCCTGTCCTCCGCATCTCTTCCACCTGGCTGTTTCTGAGTTATATGCTTTTATAATAGACTGGTACACATAAGTAAATGTTTCTCTGAGTTCTGTGAGCCACTCTAACAAATTCGTTGAAGCCAAGGAGGCGGTCATGAGAACCTCAGATCTGTACCCTGTCAGTCAGAAGCACAGATGACAACCTGGACTTGGACTTGTGGAGGGGGGCGTTCTCGAGGGATTGAGTCCTTGAATTGAGTTAAATTGCAGAACACCCAGCTGGTGTGTAAGGATTGGTGGTGGTGTAAAACATATGCACACACACATTGAATTTGGTGGTAATCTCATAACACCCATTTGCACGTGAGGACATGAAGAAAAACGAAGTTCAGTAGCCAGGCTAGTGGGCTCAGTGGTTGAGGGTGGTTTGATTCCTGGTCAGTGCACAAGCCCTGGATGCAAAGTCAATCTCCAGTGTGGAGCAAACATGAGATATCCAATTAATGATTCCCTCTCATCGTTGATGTTTCTATCTCCCTCTCCCTTACTCTCTGAAATCAATAAAAATATATAGTTTTGAAAAAAGAAGTTAAGTAAAAGCTTGTTTGTAAGGTCACCCAAAGGGCAAGCAGTGAGCCGAGAGACAGACCATATTGATGACACTCTTGGTCAATGTTGCCTAAAACCCAGGGACTCCTTCAGAGAGGGTTGGGCGAGCAGAAGCCAGATCCAACGCAGACTCCCTTGGTGTTGACTGACCACGATCACCATCTCACAAGCAGTGAGGAGCTGCCCCCTGGCACAGTCCGCACTGGGCCTCAAACAAGAAGAGCCCAGCGCCAGGCTCTTCCTGCTAAGATTGTGCACCTCAGCCTGTGCCCTGGAAAAACAATAAAAAGGCAAAAGAAAATTTAAGATGAACTTGAACATTTTCAATCCAAAGTGTGATTTGCCTTGACCATTGTCCAGGTCCTCCCAGAAGGAGGGGGCCAGGAACATGTGTGCAATTCAATGGACTTTGAAACCAGGTGGAAGGCTCCCCCCAGGAAAACACAGAATGGGTGAGGGAAGCCCAAAGGAGAAAGGCACAAAGGTTGGTCCTGCTGGCAGGGAGAAGATAAGGTTGGGGTGGAGAAGGAGAAAGGTAATGTCAGCCAAATTCAATAAACAGGCCTTCCACAAGTGCCCCAGAGCAACACTGGGGAGTCGAAAGAAATAAGCCCATTAATAAATGAGAAGGGAAGGAAATGACCGCTTCAGGAATGTCTGGGGCACTCAACTATTTTTAAAAATATCTTTAGAAAGAAAACTGACAGGCCCTTCAATAAAAAGCAGGGGATCAACGCCGACCTGCCTAAGAGCTAATGCTAAATGAGGGCAGCTGAGAAAGCTGAGTAGCCAGGAGTCGCCTGTCTGACAGGTGAGATACAGAAAGCTGTCTTCCTAAGGAAAATCTGCCGAGCTTGGTTATTTTCTCAGGGAGGAGAACAGCCCAGTAGTGAGAGCACAGACAGTGCATGGGTTTAGATCCGCCTGGTTTGAATTCTCCTACAGTCCTGCGACCTCAGGCCAGTTTCCTAGACGCTCCACTGGAAGTTTCTTTGTCTGGAACCTAAAGCTAAGATCAGTCCTGTCCTGTGCAGGTTCTTGCTGGGAATTACAAGAGAGCACAAGAATACTCAATAAATGGCAGCCGTTTGCATGTACAGGCCCTCATCTCTTAAAATCCCAAATCCAAGAAAACCAAAATCAAAAGGGTTTTGCTAATTCTTTTGGCAACAAAATTAAAGTCATCTGACAGTCAAAGCCAATCTGAGCTGATACTAGCCTATTTTTATTTTTTATTTACCCTACCAAATGTGAATATTCATAATTTAGCTACAGAAATATTGACGTGTTTGATCAAGGGGTGCTGCCAAGACCCAATGGGAGATGTTGGGAATATACAGTATATGCACATTTCTTCTCTGAAATCTAAAAAGTCTGAATCATGTTGGTTCAAAGGGTGTCAGAGGACAGCTTATGAACCCATACTATAGTGACCCTTGGATTCACTCATCAGGAGCAGCGTAGCTCTGGCATGAAATCCAGATGCTATAGCTCAAGTAGAAGATCAGCCTCAGAATGAGTTCCCCCCAAATTCCATGAGGCTTTGGCTCAGCCAGCCCTGCCCAAGAAAGTGGCAAGAATGAGCCTAATTTATTAGCTGTTAATGTTGTTATGTAACAAACTTGATCTCTGAGTTGCAAAAAGCCCAGTTAGAAGAGGTAGAAATGTGAAGTGATCACAATGACTGGAGTGTTGAGCTCAGAAAATATAAGAGTTTCATGGGAAGAAGTTTCCAGAAGCCAGAATGACACTAAAATTTAGGAAGTTTTGTTGTTGTTGGTTTTTTTTTGTTTTGTTTTGTTTTTAAAGGAGTGGTCTTTTTATTCAGCATTAAGTTCTTTTTCTATAGTAGTTTAATTTCCGTCCTATTAATTTCAACCAGAATTTTGAGCATAGGGTATAATAAGTAAGTACCAAGCCTCTGTATCTGCAGCTTTCAAAGAGAAATGAAGATCCAGATTACAACTGGAAATGGTGCTATGCAGGTAGTGGAAAGCAATATGCTCTAAATGGGTGGTCAGGATTTGGGGGGGTAAGATGGATGAGGATGTGTGGGATGTAAGCGTTAATTGGGCAGGGTGACATTGATAGAGGAAAGAGGCATGTGTAAGAGGAGGCAGGACCACTGCCAACTTGCATGGGACTTCTTGTAGACAGGAAAGTGGGTGTCTGGGGACACATGTCTTTGTGAGCTCCACACAGACATCTCACCAGTCCACAAACCATCCTTCACCAAGTCTCTCTCCTCTCCCCTATAAACATCTCGGAAGACCTACATTTCCACCTGCCGTGCTGAAGTAGGAAATTCACTTTCAGCAACCCTGTTGTATTTTGGGCCTAGGACAGGGCATAGGTAACTATGAATCAAGAGCACTCTTACTGAGCTCTCGTTCTGAGTTGCTAAGGAGGCTGGATTGCACAAGTGGTTAAGAGTGTGGTCTCAGACACCATGTGCTGGAGTGTGAATTCCAATCCTTCATGAACTTGGCAAGTAACTTGATATCCCTACATTTAGTTTTCCCTTCTGTAACATGTACCTTACACATGGGGCTTTGTGAGGATTAAACGAGATAATTCTTATAAAGCTAACCATAGTGCCTGGCACATAAATGGTTTCTCCATCGTGGGCTCAGTGCCCTCTCTCTACTTGCAGCAACTTTGAGGCTCCCACCACCAAGATATTCCCAATTCCTCCTAAGTCCATTGAACCCTAAATAAAAACATCATTTTATTCTGAGGTCTTCCTGGCCAATTTCTGTTAATTGTAAGATTTATTATTTTCTTAATCGTATTAAATACTTAGTCCCCAAATTTCTGAGCTAAATTTCTCTGCTACTTTCTACTTTCCTACTCACAGCAAACTCTCTCCTGGCTCTTTGTTGTACTCTTGATCCAATTGTCAGTTGTGATAGTGTCCAGGATAATCCCAGTTACATGGTTTTGCTTTGATGGGACTAACAGGGTGGGGCTGGGACTGCATTTATAGGCAACATGGCGGCACCACATCTAAGATGCCTGCCCTGTTGGGATTCTTGCAAAACTTCCAAGTTTTATTAGCAGAAAGGATTCCAAGAATCTTTTTTTTAACTTCAGATAAGAAATTCTGGAAGAGAGATCATTCCAATGATACCCTTTAAAATTTGAAAAATGCTCACTGGCCTTTCTCCTACTTCTTACTTACATACTTATTATAAATGTTGAGATGTTTTTTTGATTGTTGGAGCACTCTCCTTTGTGTCATGAAAACCAGGGAAGGATGGTGAATGAAGAGGAATTGGTGCCGTAGGGGATGAGGCCCTGCACCATCTCAGTCTTTGAAGCTGTCCTCCAAAGGCTGGTCAAGACACAGGAAAGGAATGACTTTCCATGGGCTTTATCAGCCCTGGGGAATGTGGAGCATGGAATCTTAATTCTGCGAAAAAGGTACTGGACTTACTTCAGTGAAATAAACATTAAAGATTAAAAAAATAGGAGATGAGAATTAGGAGCTGTGAGAATTAGGTCCATGAAACACATATCATATATCATATATCATATACTTTGCAAAAATATGAAATTTCTTAACTTTAACATCTACTAGGTTGTCATTTGGAGATAACTACAGCATTTGTCAAGCACCCCCTGTGCCAGGCACAGTAGGGCAACATTATTATATTTTGAATCAAGCAAGGTGGGTTTTATGGCTATTGACCTGCCCCATATGAGAAAGAGAGAGAGAGAGAGAGAGAGAGAGAGAGAGAGAGAGAGAGAGAGAGAGAGAGAGAGAGAGAGAACTGAGACTCAGAAAGGTTTGGGAGGCAGGGGAAGGGTGGGGCTAGAATACAAGTTTCAGACTGCCTGTTTCCAAAGCCAGCAGCTACATGCCTTTCTTAGTCATTATGCATTTTTAGTATATGTCAACATCAATAATAAAATGTGGAAATGTAACAGATTTTCCTCCTTTTAAAAATTTTATACTATCTTATACTTCCTGGTGAGTCTCTTTTATAATTTTTATTCATTTATTAACTGATTTATCCATCCACTCACATACCCATTAATTATCTCTGTGTGGCTCTATATCTCAGAGGAATTACTGTTTTAATCTCTATCCTTGAAGAATTTATAGTAAAATCTTTTCAAAGTTTGCTCTAGTGAAGCTTACTACAAAGGAGATTCACACATTTTACCAGAAGATAAGAACAAAAAAGAAATATGGGAGGAAAATGCAGCTTAGAGACAAGAGGAAGAGAAGACATCTTATCAGTGTAAGAGCCTGCCTAACAAAGTATTAGTCACTGATCTCCATTTGATATCTTCCTTCCTTGTAGGCTGCACCGTGAATTCTTACAAAGAGGAGAAAAAGCTGTTCTGTGCCCCGGGTGGAGATGAAGACACTCTTTGTTTCTGATAATATGGGAGTAAGAACCGGGTTGGGTGTCAAAAGATCTGAAACAGCATGAACCCTGCTCCTTTACATTTTCTGAGAGAGGGCACAACTAAGTTAGTGTGTTTCTGGACTAAGGGCCATGATAACGGTCCACAAATATTTAAAGGGTGTAAATGAAGACTTTATTGCTTTAAAATGTCTTTGTACTAACTCAGTTTACTAAAGCTGCAGAAGAGTCTGGTGAATCACTTCTGAGCTCTAGGCTCCCAACCCCCTGCAACGTTGTATTTGGGGATATGATAGAGCCAGAGGATGGGCCTTGGGCCCGTAGTGAAGAGGGCCTTTGAAGATTGTATCAGCAAGAAGGAGACAAAGCCACAGAAGTGCTAGTCTAACCAGAACCCCAGAAAGATGTCATGAGAGAGGACGGTTGCAGAACAGGGAAAAGTTTTCACTAATACTCCACTGAGGAGAGAGAGAGAAAAAATAAGTGCCTCCCGTTTTAGAAGAATATGAAGGGTCTCAAGTTCAGGGAGGTGGAGGGTTGATTTTCTAGCTTATGGATAACCAGATACCTCGTTTTGTTCTGTTCTGTGACTCCTCACCTGTCCTGTCTATCTCCGTTCTTCGGAATTTCCCATGTAGGGTGAGAACACTAAACCATGTAGGAAAAACACTAAAAGTCATTAAATAGTATTTATTTTTGGCAACTCTAGTTAAAGGCTCTCTAGATTAATTTAGAACAATTAATTACTATAACATTACTAAAGTTTCTGGAAACACAGATGGATTTCATTTGTGCAGATAACAGATCCCAAACCTATGCGGATAATTGCATTTAAGAGATACAAATACTAATTTGAGTGTGGGAAGAGGGTGTGCTATATAACAAAATGGAAACATGTAGAAAGGAATTGTGTTAAATATTATCTATCATGAAAGATGAAGGCCAACTGTATAGAAATTAGATTTTTAATGACCTGTAAATGCCCTTGGAGAGATAGTGAATTGGTAAAGTCTTTTGACTGGAGTAAGTCACGTAACTAAAAGATATTTTAACAGACCTAGCCAACTATAGGGCATTTAGAGCAGACAAAAAACTAAACCCCAAGACAAAAAATTCCTCTGCAGCAATGAAGATGAAGAGAATTTCCCCTATGTCTTATGTAAGAGGTGGCTAAAGATTTCTTTGCAAATGCTGAATAGTATATATCCTAAACAAGAGTCAAAATGTCTTGGTTTCATCCAAATGCTATAAATGAAGTTAAATGGGAACATACGGTTATTTAAATTTCCATAGGACGGTCTGTTTGCCAAAAGATTTATAATCACTTGTTACTGAATATTCATAACATCTCTCTAAAGCACAATTTTCCATACTGGGACTGTAAGACTGCGGGGTTGGTGGAAAAATTCCAAGAGGGTCATGGGGACTGGAGCTGTAGTATTTCAAACAGCTGTCTGGGGGTGAAGGAAAATTGTGGCCTGCAGAAGGAAGGTACAAAGCTCCCAGCACCCTGTGATCCCTGAGCAAGTTTCCTCCTGAGACCTGGGCCACTTCTTAGGACCAGGCCTGCCTCCCCGCAGGATCTGAGGCTCCA
The DNA here is from genome assembly GCF_014108245.1 of Pipistrellus kuhlii. Classification (NCBI taxonomy): domain Eukaryota; kingdom Metazoa; phylum Chordata; class Mammalia; order Chiroptera; family Vespertilionidae; genus Pipistrellus; species Pipistrellus kuhlii. Next base: position 34,671,207 of record NW_023425562.1, read on the forward strand.
CCCACCCTCCTGTGCTCTGGAGCACCAGCTCCTTCCTCTGGAGAGGATGGCATATAATTCAACACCCAATTAAAAAATGAACAAAGGGCCGAAACCAGTTTGGCTCAGTGGATAGAGCGTCAGCCTGCGGACTGAAAGGTCCCGAGTTTGATTCCGGTCAAGGGATGTACCTTGCTTGCGGGCACATCCCCAGTAGGGGGTGTGCAAGAGGCAGCTGATCGATGATTCCCTCTCATCGATGTTTCTAACTATTTATCCCTCTCTCTTCCTCTCTGTGAAAAATCAATAAAATATATTTTTAAAAAAATTAACAAAGGATCTGAATAGACCCTTCCCCAAAGAGCACGGACAGATGACCAATAGACATATGAAAAGATGCTCAATATAACCAATCATTAGAAAAATGCAAATGAAATCTACACTTCACACCTGTCATAGGGAAAGGTAAATCAAAATCAGAATGAAATATCACCACACCCCTGTCAGGATGGCTATTTAAAACAAACAAGCAAAACGTCAACAAATATGAAGAAAATTTGCACATTGTTGGTGAATATGTAAACTGGTACAACCACCATGGAAAACTGTCTGGAGGTTCCTAAAAATTTTTTTTAAATAATACTATCACATGGTCCAGCAATACAACTTCTGGGCATTTACCTAAAAGAATTGAAATTTAAAAGGAGATTTCAAACTTCAAAAGGAATCGGGATCTCAAATAGATATCAGCACTCCCATGTATATTACAGCCCTATTCACAAGAACCAAGATGTGGAAACAACTTAAATGGCCATTGACAGAGGAATGGACAAAGGAAATTTGGTATATACAATACAAACAAGTGGATGCTGTACAGTCTTTAAAATAAGGCAATTCTGCAACATGTAACCACATGGATGAAGCTTGAGGACATAACGCTAAGTGAAATAAGCCCATCACACAAAAAGGCTACATCATTCCTCTTATTTACTCATTATAACCATTCTGCACAGCATGTATGATTATTCAGCATTTTGCAGATGTAGTCTTTAAAGCTGAGAGAGGGTAAGAAACATGCCAGTGTCATTGGGAAGCAAGAACCAAAACTTGGATTCAAGCACAGATCCTTATAGCCTCTTCCATTTGTTCCTTAGATTGCACATATGAGCAAAATCGTATGGTAGTTATCTTTCTCTGACCTTATTTAATTTAGCATAATGTTGTCCAGGTCCATCGATGTTGCTGCAAAGGGTAACATTTTCTTTTGTTTTATGGCTGAGTAGTATTCCATTGTATAAAGGTACTGTAACTGTCTAATCCACTCATCTACTGATAAATACTTGGGCTGCTTCCAAATCTTGGCTATTGTAAATAACACTGCAATGAGCATAGGGGTGCATATAATTCTTTTGGATTAGAGTTTCAGGCTTCTAGGGATAAATTCCAAGAAGTAGAATCACTGGGTCATAAGGCAGTTCCATTTCCCCTGATAATTAGTACCAATAGTCCAATAATGTATTATACACCTAAAATGTGTTAAGAGAGTAGGGCAGATTTTATGGTAAGTGCTCTAACCACAATAAAATAAACAATAGAGTAAAAGTAAAAATATTTATACAAATACAAATAAAAAGAAATTCATTTCAATGAATTTTAAATACAAATAAAAAGGAATTCATTTAAAAATATAGAATAAGTGAGCTATAACAGCCTTATCACATTGCAGTTACTATTTACCATGTCCCATGGCCTATACAGGGGCTTCTTGTTTCAGAAAACAAGCCCAAGACTCTTTTCATTTGGAGGGCTGTCCTCTGAATCTCACTGGTAAAACAAATAGATACAAACATATGCATTTATAAAAAATAAATGTATGCCATCACAAATATTTAGATGTAGTACACAGATGAATGAAGCTTAACAAACCTTACCTGCTTCTTTCCATTGTGATCTTTGGTTTATGGCTTCTGACTATTGCTGAGCACTGGAAACCCCATTCGACCTATTCCCCCCTTTTAATTCGGAAAACCTCCAGCTTCAGCAGAGGCTGGTGACTTTTACTTCCCAGGTGACATAATGGAATAAGATACAATTGTGTTGTTGTTTTTAAAGACAATAGGTGACTTCTTGTCTCAAGTAGAAAGTTCACAGGTGCAGGTCTGTTGAGGGCCCTGCCATCTGGACCCTTCCCTTGACAGAAGTTATCCTGTTCTGGAAATGTCTTCATACTTTGTTGTGTTCCATGCCCCCGTCTTCAAACTGGATTAAAGAAAGGGGTCGAAGCTGCAAAATTCAATGATAGTGGTGATGGTGATGGCATTTGTAGATCAACTGTAGCCTTTTACTTTGGAGCATCACTCTTCTAAAGGGAAGTGTTATTATCACAGTTGCAGAAAACTGAGCAATGTGATGACTCAGATAGTCAGTAACAATTAAAAAGTGCATGCCTTAGAGTGTTGGTGAGTCAGTGGGAGAAGGGAGATTTCTTGTGTGCAGCTCTGCAGCTGCCAGTCTTTGCAGGAGGAGAAGCTGCAGGCTGACAACTAAAAGTTGTCTCTCACCATTACTACCTTATATTTAAGGATCAGTCCTGGTAGAATACCACTCTGGCCCTCTCCCCGCATAAATTTTGTGCAAATAGCTGATTCTGAAAGACCTGCCTCATTTAAAGATGACTAAACAAAAAGGAACCAGCACAGCATCTACACATGAAAGAAGAATGAAAGAAGCAAGAAAAACAAACTAATCACAGTTGACAAAGATTCACTAGGAGAATATTGCCACAAAACAGATGAAACTTGTGACTTAACATACTGTCATAAATTTAAAAAGAAAACAACTTAGTGAAGCAATCATCTCTTAAAAAGAACAAAACAGGATTTTAAAAAAGCACACACAAACCAACCCAAAACAAAATAGATCTACAATAGCTCAGGAAATATTTAGCAAGGCAATAGGAGATAAAACAAGAACCAGTAGAATTTAGCAAAGAATTTCTTCCTAGAAATAAAAAGTGCAGTGGGAGAAGCAGCAGAAAGGAGGACAGTGAATAAAAATTAAGTGGAAATGGACAAGGTTTCTAAAGGACTTGCAGGAAGGTGAGGGGTATGAAGGGCAGATAATAAATAAAATATACCTGAAAACATCACCATTTAAATTTTTTAAAATTTAATACTTTACAAATATAAAAGACTAGACTATTCAGATTAAAAGGGGCTACTCTACTGTAGGAAAAATTAACACAATGATCAACATTGAGACATATTTTAAAGATGATACAAAATAATCCTTTGGGCTTTGTGATAGCCAGATCAAATCACCTGTGAAGAGACTTATAAAACTCAGGCAGATCTTAGATTTTACATGGCAACTCTCAGAAGAGATAGAAGATATTTGAGCAATATCTACAATACATGACCAAAAAATTTTAAATCAAGCCAAATCATTTTTAAGTAAAAAACAGAAGACAAACATTTTGAATACACAGGTTTGATTCAAGTCAAGAGCATGTACCTTGGTTGCGGGCACAGACCCAGTAGGAGGTGTGCAGGAGGCAGCTGATCGATATTTCTGACTCTATCCCTCTCCCTTCCTCTCTGTAAAAAAATCAATAAAATATATTTAAAAAAATAAAACTGATAATAAGGAGCTATCACCTGAGGAGTTTTGCCATGCACACGCTTGTTGGTCAGGTTAAAATGAGTCAACTAAGGTTTTATTAGTCTCAGGATGAATAAGACAGAATCCAAAGGTCCTCACTCAAGGTAGCAGGAGAGGTCTGATAGGAGGGAGGTTTCACAGAAGGGAGGTCATAAAGGGGATTCTCACTTCACATTAAGCTGGGACTCCCAAAGGTGAACTAGAGGTAAACCTGCTCTCTTTTGCCCTCCTTGGGGAACTATGGGGAGAATTGCCTTAACACTAAACAAAGCAGGAAAAATAAATCTGTCCCTGATAGGATTTCACCATTGAACCACTGGCCAGCATTTGCACATACTTATACCCCAAATGCATATCATTATGGTGGGTCAAGAAACTTTAAGCTATGAATTTAGTTTGATGTAATACCAAACCATAGTGCTTTCAAGCACCTGGCAGGAGCAAACTCTAATCCAGAGGCAGACACTTTCATTGTGGGCCTCAGGGATTGTGTACAAATGATTTGTCACTGTCAGTGAGCAGTGTGTTTGAAGACCACCAAACCTCAGAAAGCAAGACACCATTCGTTAGTGCCAGCTGAAACAGTCAGCTGGAGGGAGTCCCACAGCTTCAGCTATTTGAATGGTTAGATAAAAAGTCTAAACAACTATGCTAATTTTATTTAAATAAATGAAAAATAAGCTTTAAAATATTTGTAAGGAATCGGAAACAATAAAAAGGACATGGTGGGTTTGAAAAAAAAAAACACACACACAACACAAATAGCACCTTTCAAATGAAAAATACAGTAATAAATTAAAAAGTCATTGTAAAAAAAAGTCAATGTATAGGTGTGGCATCAGATTAGACATAGCAGAAAAGATAATTAGAGACTTGAAGATAGTGCAAATAAATGTACAGAATGGTAGTGCAGAAAAGCAAAGAAATGGAAACTCTGAGAGAGAAGTTAAGAGACATGGAAGATAAAGAGGAAAGATTCCTCTTCTCAAAGAAATCTCTTTCAAAAGTGTAGAAGTATTTCAAAAGATGAGATGAAAAATAATGTTATAGATTGATGGAAGAATAATGACAAATCTTAAATGAAAAGAAAGTTACATCAAGACACATCACAAAGAAACAAAATATATTTTTAAAAATTATAGACAAAGAGGAGATCTTAAAAGTATACAGAGTAGAGGTGGGGTAGGGTATGCTGATTAATAAGTAAGACTAGCCCTATCAGATATCATAATACATTCTAATGTGATACTAATTAATACCACATGGTACTGCTACATATGTAAACAGATAGATCTATGTAAACAAAATAAAAAGCCCAGAAATAAATAAAAAGTAGTATATAGGAATTTAGCATATGACAAAAGTAGGCAGTTCAAATCAGTAGGGAACAATTCACATATTCAATAACTGAGAAATGCAAATTTAAACTAAAATGTGATACTGTACTACTCTATCAGATTGGCAAAGAGGAAAACATTTGATAGTACACTGTATTGGCCAACATGTATGGATGTGGGCTCTCTCATACTTTCCTGGTGAGGATGTAACTTGCCACAACCTTCTTGGAAAGCATTTGGTTCTATGCATCATGACTTTTGATCACATGTTATTTGACCCCAGCAACTTTACTTGTAGGAATTTATCTTACAGATATATTCACAAATACATGAGATGGAGAGCTCAGGAATATGGATTACAGCATTGTAAAAACAGAAGCTTGGAAACAACTTCAACCCTTATCTTATCTGTGGGGAATTCATTAGTCTCTTGCCAACTGTTTTTTATTTGTTTTCTTTTTTCTCCTCTTTATCTTACACTGCATGTCCACACTACCTGGCACACTTAGACTACCTCTCAGGCCCTGGACACATGAGAGAGCCCTGTGGAGGGTTCTGGTGGCCTTCAGGGCTCTGCTCTTCATTCTCTCTTCCTCCTGGGGACCCTCCCTCCTGGCACTCTCACCTACTCACCATCTCTCCCTATGAATTTTACTTCAATTAAAAAAAAACTGTTTTTAATGTAATGCCCTCAAGGTCCATGTTGTCACAAATGGCAGGATGTCTTCTTTATGCTAAGTGAGATAAGACAGAGAAAGACAAATACTGTTTGAGCTCACTTATTTTATGAGGCCAAAGTGATAGAAACAGAGAGTAGAATGGTGGTTGCCAGAGACCAGGGGGTGAAGAAAATGGGGAGATGTTGATCAAAGGGTACAAACTTCCAGTTATAAGATGAGTAACTTCTGGGGATCATTATATTTAATAATACTGTATTATATTCCTGAAAGTTACTGAGTAGATCTTAAGTGGTCTCACCACACACACACACACACACACACACACACACCCTCAAAAAGATAATTCTATGATATAATGGAGGTGTTATCTAACACTATGATGGTAATTGTTTTGTAATATATAAATATATCAGATCGAGAGCTGTACACCTTAAACTTATATACCGTATTTTTCGGACCATAAGATGCACTTTTTTCCCCCCCAGAAGTGGGGGGAAAAAGCCCCTGCGTCTTATGGTCCAAATATAGCCTACACATATACTTTAAAAAAAAGTTTTTTTACTTGCCTGGCTCTGTGTGGTCTCTGTGTGCTCTAAAATGGTTCTAAATGCTGCTGTTTACTTTACAGGGTTGATTACATGTGTTTATGACTGTGATGTTGGGTTTTAATGCACATAAAATATTTTAGGACACTATTTGTTTCAGAATCTTTTTTTCTTCATTTCCCTTCTCTAAAAACTGGTGCGTCTTATGGTCCGGTGCATCTTATGGTCCAAAAAATACGGTAATGTTATATGTCAACTAGAGGCCTGGTGCATGAAATTCATGCACAGGTAGGGTCCCTAGGCCTGGCCAGCAAACAGGGCTGATAGGGGGGGCCTTCCAAATGCCAGTCAGGGCCTTCCTTCTGGCTGCTGGCCAGGGCCTTCCTTTCCCAGCTTCTGGCTGGGGTTTCCTTTTCCTGGTGGCTGGATGCTGGCTGCTGGCTGGGGCCTTCCTTCATTCCGCACTGCCCCTTGGTGGTCAGCACATGTCATAGTGAGCAATTGGTCTCCTGGTTGAACTCCCATTGGGATAATTTGCATATTGGGCTTTTATATATAGACTAGAAGCCCGATGCACGGAGATTCGTGCTAGAATGGGCTTTCCTTTTCCTGGCTGCTGGCACTGCCTTTCCACTCCAGCCCAGCCCCTTTCCACTCAGACCCTGGAGCTGCCTCTTTCTGCTCTGACTCCACCTTCCCACGCTGCCCTGAGAAACCGGGAATAGGGCAGAACACCTGTGTCATCGCCATGGCGATGATGCAAGCATCCCACTCCCATCACTCTGAGCCTGTGTATGCAAATTAACTTCCATCTTTGTTGGTTAACTTGCATATCATTCCTGTTTGGCTGGTGGCATAGTGGAGGTATGGTCAGTTTACATTTTGTTTATTATTTGATAAGATAGATTCTATCTCAAGGAGAACAGAAAATTGTTTTTAACTCAGTCTCCAAAGGCCATTGTGAAGCCTTCCTTCCTCCCTGCAGGCAGAGTAGTACCAGCCCCCTTCCTTCTCTCTCCCCCTATGTAGTCATACGAGTCCTTGGGGGGCAAAACTGCTGCTTCTTTAATGTCCAAAGCATAAATCTATGTAAATAAATATACAGTAAACCTGTGGGATTAAAATTTTATGGGAAGAATGCAACTAGGAAAAAGTATTTAAAAGGCTCCTTAAGGGATGATCATGAAAAGAAGGTTGAAAAACACTGGCCATCACATGTGAGAAAGAGACATGCCAAACCCAGTTTGTCCAGTTTGTTCCTCATCTTACTCCCAAGTCCCCACCCTACTCCTCCCAAATTCTAGTTCTAGTTGCAATGGACAACATCACTGTCGGTGACTCAGCACCCTGCGGGGATCCTCACTCATGTCTCAAAAACTCCCCGCCCTCACTCCCCACCTCTGCTCCACAGCCTGCCTCATTGTGCTTCACAGGGTGCCCAACTGTGCTCCCACCATCTCTCTCGTGTCTGTCTCCTCTCATCATTCCAGCCTCTTGGTCTTGTCATCTCTCGCTTGGACCTCAGCAACAGCCCCCAAAATAGTTCTCATCCACTCCCCAATCCAACCTACCTTTCACTGTCACTGGAGAGAGTGTTCTAAAACACAAACTGTATTCATAGTTCTTTTTCTTTAACTTATTTTTCCCCCCATAGTTTTATTCCTGTTTGCCTAAAATAGGAAGTCTCTATCAGAAAATATAAGTCCTCCACCTTGTTCTGCATTCCCCCCTCCCCAGTCATGTTTTGTTCTAATACTAGTAACGGTGTGTTTTCCCCAGAAATCATTCTATACTTTCATCCCTTCCAGTCCTCTTTGTATTAAGTATTCTGCTCAGAATTCTTTTCTCTTTTTACCTGAACTCCTATTTCTACCTCAAGGCCCAGCTCAAATGTTACTACTTTTGTTGAATCTCCACTCACACGATTCCTGGCAGACACACTTGCTGCTTCTGTTGATGAACATCTACCATGTGATGTCCATGTTTATATAATTCTGAAAGTACCACGTGGCTTTTCCACTGGAATCCTTAGTAGCCTGTAAATTTTAAGAGCAAGGACACTTATTAAATTAACACAGATTTTGAGAAAAATACTTCTATTTGTGAGGCATTATGCTGGGTGTCCGAGCAGTGGCAATGGATGAGTGAGGCTTGCCACCTTGAAAATCTTGTGGAGAGGATCGAAATTAGGCAAATTAATTTAATAAATAATCACTTAAAGGCAGTTGTGATAAGTGCAACACAGGAAAAATACAGAATGGTGTGAGAATACGGCGCAGAGAAATTCACCTGTACCTGAAGTTAGCTAGACAGCTTTCTTAGAGAAAAGATAATTAAACCAAAAAGCAAAAGCGATAGCTAGTTGGAAAATGGGGAGCAGAGATGTCCAGGCAGAGAGAATATCACTTGAGGATGTGCTGTGGTAAGGGCTCCTACCACTGTGCAGGACCTGAAATAAAACAAACAGACAAACACAGCGTGGGTCTGAGGCATGGGGAGACAGGGGAAATGGGTGTTTGATGACACTGTGAATACCCAATAAGTGACTGTTGAATGGATTGAAGGAAGGAGTTACTTCCTTAACATGAAGAGGAATCTTCATACTGTTCCTCTATTTACTTCCTTTGCCATATGAAATGACCACTGACCTGGATCCACATGAAGATGTTCTTGTTGTCGTATAGAACCAAAAATATTTTATGACAAAACAGCCGGTGCAAAAATTCTGGTAGAAATAGGTCATTCATATGCAATACCTTCTAGAAATACTTCCGTTTCATTATGCGTCATTTTGAGAGTTCATCGTCTCATAGAAATGACTAACAGCCTTGCAAGGTATGGTTTTTTCATGATGTTAACCTGGATGCCTGGTGCCTTGGTAAAATGGTCCCAAAATGAATAAGATCGTTTCCCTGCACCGCAAACTCTGAGGTCAAGGGTCAGTCCCATGGATGTGAACATGGAGAAAAGAAAATATGGAAACAATGTGCTTGACTCTATGACTCATCCGCTCATGGGCCGCATTGTTCTGCAGCATCGCTGTGGTCGCTGTCATTCTGTACATGTGTGTGGAGTACCTGAAGCCCAACGGCTCTTCTCACACCGCAGACTCCTGAGTGTTGCAGGTAGAAATGGAGACGAGTGAATTGGTTTGTTAAAACAAGCCAGCCCCATGTGCAAAGAGTCACGTGTACACGGGCTACCGACATAAATGACTCACCCAGAGAGGTATGTAGATGGCTGTGGAAAGAGAGGGGAGACTAAAAATAACAGTTCCACTGAAGGGTGGAGCTGGAGGCTGGTGTTTTGTCATACTTGCCTGCTGTTTCTGAAAATTCCTCCAGTTCAAGTGGAAAGTGGAATGACGGCTGCTGATACCCTGCCCATAGGGAGAGATACAAACCTGGAGGCAGCTCTGGCCAGGCACAGCTTCCAGGAGAGGCACAGCAGGTGTCTATGAAGGAAGGCTTCTTTCTTTTTATGTTTTTTAATGTTTTGTTTTTGTTTTATTTTATTTTTTATTTATTTCAGAGAGGAAGAGAGAAGGAAAGAGAGAGATTGAAACATCAATGATGAAAGAGAATCATTAACTGGCTGTCTCCTGCATGGCCCCTATTGGTGATTGAGCCTGCCATGACAGGAATCAAACCTGGGACCCTTCAGTCCACAGTCCAATGCACCATCCCCTAAGCCAAACTGGCCAGGACAGGAAGGCTTCTTTATCCCTTCTTTTCTAAAGCCTCGCAGTCCATGCTAGAGCACCACATCTTAACCATAAGTCAGGACACCTTGGGTTATTGTTAGCAATGCATTTTTGAAGGTTGTTGGGGCTACAAGGATGTTCAGACTTTGTTTTCTTTTTTTCTTTTTTCTTTTCTCTTCCTCCTGTTGTTCCATACATTCCATGAGGCAGGGACCTTATTTGTCCTGTTTCCGGTTCCATCCTCAGTGTCTAGCTCAGAGTGGGAGCTAAATAAATATTTTCTTAAGGAAAAATGAAAGGAATGTATCTAGCTCAGTCCTCTTGGTTTGCAGACAAGGAAAGTGGGCAGGGAACAGCACATGTCCAGGGTCATTCAACCAGTAAATAGAAGTGGGAGTGAAGCCAGCTCTTGGCTCTGCACCCAGTGCTCCCTCCACTGCAGCAAGCTATTACTAGGACTCAGTGTGGCTACAACTGTTTGGCTGAGGGTAAGAGAGTCCAAACATGGCCACCAGACTTGGGAGATTATATAGAAGGTCTTAAGGATGCCAGAAAGTGAACTTAGATGGGAGAAGGTGGCACTTAGAAATGCCCAGTTAAGAGCAAAGAGAAGCTCCTTTCTTGTTTTTGTTGTTATTGTTTTTAAGTTTCTGTGTTTGCCTAGATTTGTTTTAAATAAAACTTTGGAGAAAGCAAAAGTTTCTGGAGCGGTAGAGGCTGGTAACCCATTTTTTGCCAAACCACAGGCTTGACTATACGTGGTCAGGTCTACGGCCATAAACACTGATAGTGTGTGTGCTTTTGTGTGTGTGTGTGTGTTTTCTTTTCATAATCAGACAATAGTTTACATCTGTACGTTGGCAAGGAGCCATGAAGAAGAGCATCCAAACAATGAGGAGAAAAGCCAGACTGGTGAGTGGGCTGGCTGGGAAGGAAAACTCAGATACTTTGCCTTCAGTCCCTGTGGATGAAGGATTTAGAGTTCACCGTGGGGGAGGGGAGTGCAAAAAGAGGGGAGAGGCCTCCAAGGATACAAAAAATGGACATTTTTGAAGCTGGTTTGTATTTAATCTCACACTATCTTGTCTTTAAAAATCTCTAAAGTGAAATGCTCTGAGAGATCAGAAGCAATTGTAGAAGCAGCAGGGAGAGGCTTGCACTGGGGAGTAAGATGGAGGAACAGGCAGAAAAAGAGCCACTTTTGGGGTCTCCTGGCCCTGCCCACTGCCCTAGGCCACCCCCACCTCCTCCAGCCACCCAGACAGGGGAACAGTGCCCTACCTGGCCTGCTGTCCAAGTCCCAGAATAGAAGGATGCCATTTCTGTTCCCAGCCAATGGGCTGGCAGGTTTTGACTTTGAGTCATTAAAGCCTGTGCCCAGCTCACAAGGCTGGGGCGTCCTTGGACGTTGTGGAGGCTGGGTGTACCCCTGGGTGTGAGAACACCACTAGACACTTGATGACAGCTTTATGTTGAGTCGGTCCCCCTCGTTTGTATTTGGGCATGGAATTAAAAATTATGGAAAATATATATGCTTCTTTGATCAAACTATTGAAGGCAAAGCCCACAGGTTATAGCCAGAGTAGGTTTTAAAAACCGATGCTTAAGCAGCTTGTAGGATTTCAATGGAAGGGTAGGGAGGCTCTATCAGGTGAAAATGGGTCAGGATTTGTTAAGGAATATCCATAAAACAGAAGCGGCTTAAATTATTACTGTTTTTTTAATTTAAAAATTAACACCCTTCTAATTGTCAAGGACAAGCTAGAAGGGGTCTGAGAGATATTTATTTCGAATCCAGGTTGCAAATCTGAGACATCCAAGCCAATAGAACTCCCACACAAACTTCAGGGAGGCAAAGATTTTTTGTTTGTTTGTTTTCAAAACATTTTCAGCATAAGAACATGTCCCAAATATTTAATGCATAAGAATGTACTCGGCAGTACCAGTAATGGCCAGGACTGTAATGACTGAGAAGGAATAAAAAGAAGCAGGGGAAAAAAATGAAGGCAACACTGACAGCCACTCAGATGGCAACGTACATAAATTAGTCAGCTTCCTTATCAGAGATTTACATGTTAAAACTGCTTGATATAACCCAGCAGGAAATTGAACAAGTGATTCTATGTCCAGACTTGGAAACAAAAATAACCGCTCAGGGTCGGCACACATTAGTTTGTTCAAACTTGTGCTGATAAAAGTCTTTTTGGCTGGAGCTGGAGTGTGTAGTTATGAGACTGGGAGTTTGTTTGGCGGGTGATTGACACTAAAACAATTGCAAATGCTTCATGCAGGAAAACATATTTTGATGAAAGTTTCAGCTGATCTGTGATAGCCACCAAGACGATGCGGAGGAGTGAGAGACGTGGCATGTGATTTAGCACCTTCATAGTAAAGAAGAAAAAAACAGCCCGAACCAGTTTGGCTCAGTGGATAGAGCGGCAAGGCTTCCAGGTTCGATTCTGGTCAAGGGCATGTACCTTGGTTTTGGGGGTGTCTGCGGGAGGCAGCTGATCAATGTTTCTCTCTCGTCGATGTTTCTAACTCTCTATCCCTCTCTCTTCCTCTCTGTAAAAAAATCAATAAAATATATATTTTTAAAAAGAAGAAGAAGAAAAACAAACAAAACACCTCCTCCTCCACCGGCTCTACAAAGTATGTTCACCTGTTAATTAGCGGCATTGTCACTTCACAGCCAGCACACGGAGTCCTGCTCACACTCACACAGATACTTCACATATTCCCCTAACAGTTATACCCATTCCAATGTTTCTTAGTGTCCTTAGTATTCCCAAGAATAAAAACAGTTTTGAAATTCTGAACTTGTAACCTCAGGGACAAGCAGACGTATGTCTGTGGGACCTTTTGGGCCCAGACCTCATGCTTCCCCCTGGCAGCCCTTAGACGCCTCTCCGACCACTTTCTCCCTGGTCTCCTGGAGTTCCCTCGCATACCACATGCACATTCTATTTATATGTTTCTTTGTCCTGTACAAGAGTTGGCCCCATTGTGTGGGAGCAACACCAGAAAAGAAAAACAAAATCCATCCACTGAGAGAAAATGGATATTGTGGGAGCTTGGAGAAATTTACATACTTTGCTCATTCTATTTTCTGATGATGTCAGAGCCAAAGAATATGCCTTTAAAAAAAAAATCTCACACACACATACACACACACACACACACACACACATCAAAATGCTGGGGCTCACCAGCTCTGTCCTTCCATCGGACTTTCATGAAAAGGACAAATGCAAATACTCCCTTGCCTGCGGGGCCCCCCTTCCTTTCCCTCACCAGCCCCCTAAAGAACCTAACAAATTAGTCCAGACTCCATTTGGATGGAATTAAGGGCCTGTCTGCAAAGCGGGAAGAGGTACTAATGGAGATGGGTGGGGGATGGGACTAGAAGTGGGAGGTGGGAGTGAGGTGCTGAGTCTGGGTGACTGGCTCCTGCATTTTATGGAGGCAGAGAGAAGGCTCGGCTGACACTTTACAGATTGGGTGTAATGTTCAGGGAATTTGGCATTTCTGCCACAGGGCTCCGGCTGCCCTGCTAACCGCTCTCTTTCTCCCTGCTGGTAAAAGTGCAGGAGAAAAGGGTTAAATAAATGTTTGTGATATGATAAGGTGCTTGTTTATTCAAGGAATGACAGATTATTGGCTCCAAAGGCAGCCCTGAAAAATAGTACAAAGGAACTGGCTCTCCCCTCACGGATGATGTGATTTCCTCCTAAGGTTCTGGTCTTTCCTAGGAACAATTTGCTCTGGGAATGAAAAGGGATGATTTTTCTTGCCATCGGAGATGGACAGCATGGAGGACTGGAACCCTGGGAGTCGACTGGGAACGGGGATGCCTTGTCTTGGGGAACACCTCTCTCATGGCCCTCGTACAGGCTCAGCACAAAGCTGGGGCTCCAGCACCCAGGGGCCCTGTTCGCTATCCCAGGGAGGATGTGGGGGTAGGTGCCTCCCTTCCTTTCTCAGAACATGGGAAAAAGATTTATTCACTCAGGAGGAGAACTTCTTCCCCAGGAAATCCTAGGTACCAGGTTTTCCTCCGGACACAGACAACTATACCTATCGGAGATCACCCTGACATTCTGAGAATATGCACACACGTGATCACATGCACTTTTGTGTATTTATATGCAAACACACTGTCTACTCCATAAGCTTCCTCTTATTGGGCCCTGGTGGATATCATAGCTTGTCCTGGAGGAGAATTCAGCTCCACTTCCCCCAACAATAAGACCTTCACATAACCTTGGTGTGCTTTTCCTGGGGGAGAAAGTACCAATGATTGCCAACCCTGAAACTCAGAGAGGTATGGCCTGGGGCGCCTGGAGGGTCTGGAGACAGAGGCCCAAGGTGCTGCTTGAGCTGGGCAGGCCCACAGTTGGCCGTGTACTTGAAGTTGTTCAGTCCACATCCTGCTTCCAGATGCCTCTCTGATGGAGCTGGCTCCTGCCTGCAGAGAAAGGCTTCTGAGCCGAGTCTTCAGAACTCGTCCTTGCCCCTCCTCCCCCTGCCCCTGGCATGCTACAGAGAGGCTGTTCGCATACTTGCCGAGGAAAAGGGCTTGGACAAGATGTTTGGCATAGTTCTCATTTGGAAAGAACTCAGTGCCAAAGTCAAACACCAAGGGGGAAAAGAGCTGTGATTGAACTGCTGTTTTTCCAGGATCCTGGGAACTACTGTGTGATTTTCACAATAGCCGGCTGCCTTATCAGCCAAGGTGCTTGTCTGTAAGACACAAGGCACCAGCCTGGGGAACCCAGTGCCCTCCGGACATGATGACTAAGGCTGACTGCAGGGACGTTATCAAACATCCACATTTGGGCTATTTTTATGATTGCATTCAGTGCTAATAGGGCTTGTTGAGTGTACACAGCCATGTGCTCATTCTTGAACTACACAAGATAAGATCCCTGTCCCTGGGAGCTTACTGCCTGACTTTTGCAAAAACCAGATGGCAGAAAATGGTTTCCCTCTGCCCATCAACAATGATTGAGGGGGTGGAGATGAGAAGGGGTGCAGTCAATTCATAACTCTCCCAGGGTGGGACCTCAGCTTTGGCATTTATCCCGTGTGACGTTTTAATTGTGGACTGTCTTCCCCCATCATCTGCTACTCCATAAGCTGTTCCTCCTGAGGGCCCTGAGAATCCAAGCTAATTTGAATATCAGCTTAATTAACACATCATTAGATGCATAAAGATGACTTTCACCATATACACACACATACATACTCACAAATATACAATGGATTCCAATACTAGTTATAAGTGGTTTTTAGACTGCTAGTGGAGACATCAGAATGAGTAGATCTGACCGTTGTTGGTCAAGTCTAAATTATATGCTATGAAGCTGGATTAGGAAGAACCAGCTGGGATACCTCATCACGTCACTCGTGTCGCTAGGACAGCCTCTGTCAGAGTCTGCCCCCGCTGTGAAAGTCAGCGGAGAGGCCACCTTGACCAGCATGCAAGCAACACTGTCTCCAGAAGAACCTCCCTGCATGTGAGCATGTGTTTCACATACCCCAACTCTTTAAGGCATTTGCAACTGCATGAGTTTTCTTGACAAACAAGAATCTACTTTTTATGTCGATTCAGGAACAATCTTATCAAGGGTCCATGCCCTGGTTGAACCCCAAGAATGAGACGAGTATGTGCACGTGCTTTATCTTCAGCTGAAAGCCAACCCTGAGACTGGCATTTGGGTGGAAGCAGTTGATTTGGGAGGTTATTCCAGGGAGCACCAGCAGGGGGCGGGAAGGAAAGCCAAAACAGGGTGTGTTAATGAGCAGTTACTACTGTAAACAGCTGAGGCTTAATCCTGCTGGGAGTATCTGGGGGACAGTCGAGGATGCACACAGAGCTCTAGCTCTCTAGGAGCAATGTAGCTGGGATATTGATCCACCAACTCTTCTCTACCTTTGGCTGAGGGTTATTACAGCTCGCGGGCTCTTCCAGTCTTGCTCTGCATACAGGCTCAGCAGATTCCTTTAGCCAGAAAAGCTCTGAGGCCGAGAGTTGCATGTGCTTGCCCAGTTGCTAGTGTTCAAGGGAACAGTGGAAGCCAAGAATACATAGTCAGGGACCCAACAGAGTTTGACCTAGGTTACTTTTCTTTCTTCCTTCTGTCCTTCCTTCTTTCCTCCTTTCTTCCAACCTCTTTCCCTCCCTCCCTCCCTTCCACTCTCTGAAAAGCAATGGAAAAAATATCCTCAGGTGAAGATTAACAATCAATCAATAAACAAACAAATACATTAAAAAAGGTGGAGAAAAACAAAGGATTTCATTCAACCTTCACTTCTTCTATGAAATCTCCAAGTTCCCCTTCCACACCCTGCCCCTTAACTTAAGATGGTACCCAATCAATGATCCAGTAAACACTGAGGGCAACACCTGCACACATCATTCCAACTTGTAATTGTCCATTCATTTGCCACTCTTCCAAATAAGGCAGTCCTTTGCTGTTTATGTTTTTATTTTACTTCCTGTACTAACTTATTTGGCATGATAAATGCTAAATTAATTTCTAGGAGATGCTTTTGAATTATTCCATACTCATCTCTACCAAAAGATTAAAGTTTAGCATTTAAGAGGGAACTTCCAACCAAGTTCCCATGGAGCTTTGGTGATTGAGTTTGACAGATGTGTGTGTCTGTCCTAACACTCATTACAGAAGTTCAGTGATTTTCCAAAATCAGGATTCTTCCAATGCAGAAAAAGATGGACTTCCCATAGGGCCTAGGGGTCCAGTGAAGTGGAAAGCTCAGATACTCAGCCTGAAAACCCCATCCCTGAAAGTTAGGGAGTCTAGCATAACGTAGTAGGTCATTACATATTCATTTCCATTCTTGCAAAGAGAATAGCAGAGAACCTGGGAGGATGGTGCCTACGATCCTCTTCAATCTTCTGCGTGAGAAAGGTTATGAAAAATCTCTG
Source organism: Pipistrellus kuhlii (assembly GCF_014108245.1). Classification (NCBI taxonomy): domain Eukaryota; kingdom Metazoa; phylum Chordata; class Mammalia; order Chiroptera; family Vespertilionidae; genus Pipistrellus; species Pipistrellus kuhlii. The sequence goes on from NW_023425562.1 coordinate 34,688,063, forward strand.
CGACATTCATCAATGTTCATACTAGGATAAGCGAAGATGAGTGACGCAAATGGCTCACTTGAGGGGAGACAGGCAAGTAGAATTTAAGTTCAACAAGCTAGAGACCACAAAAGTGCAATGCACAGACGCTCACTGAAGAAGGCGCTGAATCATGAAGGCATTAGCTAAGTGAGGTGTGCTTTCAGAGGAGGAAGAAGAGAGGCCAAGAAGGTGTTCTAGGACAAGAGCAAGAGTAAAGTCTTGAAGCATTGAAGAGCATGGTGTATTTAGAAAACTACGGGAGCTTGGTGTTGCCAAAAGGATGAAGTGAGAAGTGAGGAGTCGGAGAAGTAGACGAGGGTTGTGAAGGGCCTCCTAATTCATGCTAACGAACCTGTCCATTATTCCATAGGCCAGCGATTTTCAAAATTTCTATCTCATGGCACACATAAACTAACTACTAAAATGCTGCATCACACCATAAAATATGTTTTTGCTGATCTGACAAAATAATAGATATAATTTTGATGCATTCGCACCAGCTGGCTATTGTTGTGTTGGCTATTGTCATTTTTTATTTGACAGTCTAAGGGAAAAGAGGTCAGTGCCCCAGACTAAATAGTCAGTAATTGCATGTTTTAAAAATTCTTGTGGCACACCAGTGAAAATCACTGCCATAGGCAGTGGGAAATCACTGAATGGATTTTTTATTTTAATTAAAGCATAGCATGGTAAGTTTTGGAGAAATTATTCTCCCCTATTATGTTAAAATAGTCTCAGCATCATCTTCTGAGGGAAATGATTTTCTTGTTCTTTTAAATGATAAAACTAACACATGTGCACTGTAGAAACTTTGGAAAGTGTACCAAGCATAATCAATTATAGAAAAAAAAATTACACATAAATTCCTCATGCACAGGTAACTTTTAGTACACATTTTTTTTCTAGTATTTTTTTCCTATTCATATTTTTAAATAGCTGAGATTACAAGTATATGGCACTTTGTTTTCATTGTTTTTTAATTTATTTTGTATCTATTTCCCATGTCTCTGAAAATGGAGCCAATAGGAAGTTTCTTTCTTTCTGCCCTTACCCCTACCTCTTACCCCTCCCCATTCTATTCTCAACTCAGAAGCCAAAGTAATTATGTTAAAATGTACATAAAACTATAAATAACAATAAGAAAAAATTTACACACACTCCTACCACCCAGAGTCTACTATTAATATAGTGGTGTATTATTTTTTAGTCATTTTTTTTCTGTGAATATTTTAAAATAGCTTAGGTTACATGGAATATAGTAATTGTTTTCTCATTTTCTTTTAGCATAAGCTCAATCTTTAGCATGAATTTAATTGTACAAATTAATATTTATATTTCCTAAAGCATTTGCATTCATAAATCCTCCAAATAATCTAGATCCTCTGGCCCCCTAGCCATTGTAGAGTGGCAAACTTGGTCTGAATTGCTTAAATCCACTAAAAATTAACATTTAACATTTTAAAACTTTAATTTGGTGTTAAGTCCTCAGCTTGTAAAAGAGATCACATTTTTTAATATGAAATTTGCAATGTCTCCTTTAAGAGACTCTAGAGAAACATTCTTCTCATAGCTTATTGCTAAAAATGTTTTGCTTCTCCTTCACAGAGAGCATGAGTTTTTTAAAAACCTTATTGACATTGCAAACCAGGTAATGCAAAGTAGTTTCTTCTTTTTATTGGCCACTTCAAGATTAGCCCTAAGGTTCTAGTATGTGAACTAGTAAACATTATGTGGTATTCTGTAGTGCAATGGTCGGCAAACTTGTTAGTCAACAGAGCGGCAAACCGTGGTTCGCAAGCCACACTTTGCCAACCACTGCTGTAGTGTATTCACCAATATTGCCTTTTTTTACATAAAATTTTTATTACAGGCAATATTGGTCCATATATTATACTACACAATGCAAATAATACAAGTTTAATCCTTCAAAATCATCATTTAAAGAGCAAAATACTAAGAAATAAAATTACTTTAACATATACTAATGCTTCATATACTAGCTATAATATAAAACTTTATAGCATACATTTATGTCCTAAATTTTTATCTGGCTTTGTCTTATTCAATCTTTATTTTCTCTTTCCCCTACATAATATTTATACATACATATACACACAATATCCACATACATGTAAAGAACATATAATCATATATGCATACAATGCACTATCTCTTATGGTGTAGTAATTTTTATAACATTTTGGAATGAGAAAAGGTCTCAGTAAGCAAACAGTTTGTACAATTGATTGGACAGGGCCTGTCTAGAGGCAGGGAGACCAGTTAGAGAAGTATAACAAAGTAACAGGCCCTGCCCCTTTGATCTAGGACCATGCATGTTCACAAGGGAGAAGAAAATAGAGCTGAGAAATATTTGTAAGGCAGAAACATCTCAACTTAATAACGGATTAGTTGAGATGAAAAGAGAAAGGACCTCTAGATTTCTGGCTTAGAATCTAGTTACTGATTGGGGCAGGGAGTGGTTGGGAGGAAATGAAGCATTCATTTTTGCACAGACTGATTTGAAGGAAACTGTCTAGGACAGCCAGATGGAGATGTTCAAGCTTTCTCTACCACTCCATTAATTTCCATTTATGGTCATTTGCTCCCATTAATTTCCTCTGCCTGGAGTACAGCCATCTTGGCTTCTAATACGGACCGAACTTGAGCCATTTTTCTGGGCCTCATTGAGTTCCTACATTCCAAGAGGATCTTTCTTCTGACCTCCAATAGCACTTATCATAAGTATTATATTGAAGCTCCTCATGTTGCTATACCACTTATGATCATAGGTGACATTCACCTACTTAATAATTCAGTGAATATTGAGTGTGAACAATCCACACATCCTCGGTGATGGGCACACAGATGACGCGGGCATGGTCCTGGCCCTCAGGGAGCTGGCTGCCCATTGGAAGAGGAGACAGCACAACATAAACAAATCACTTTTTGCCTCTTGAAGCACATGAGGTTCATTCTCTTCTATCCTGCTTCTTGTGGGGACTAGCTCAGGCTCCCCACAGAGCCAAGCCTTGACAAAGAGCATATCGATGGACAGATTATTGATTTAAGCTGACAGAGAAACTCCCTAGTAAACCTTGGTGGATGAAATATGATGTTTCTCTGAGCAACCAGATTTTTCTCCTTATACAATGTGAGTTGTGACAGCAAATAATGCAGGCCCTGTCTTTCATCTCTTAGCCACGTTAGGTTAGACCTGCTCCTGTTATGCTCACATCCTAAAAGAAGCAAAATCTTATCTGAAGCTCTGACCTGGCAGACATTTTTTGTTCGTAGAGGATAGGCTTGATTTTTTTTTTCCATAAGCAGCCAGGAGGAATTCATGGCTATAAAAGACCCTTTCAGATACATGGGGGATGGGAGGTGACTTAGTAGCTTTGCAAGAAGCAGTGAGGTGGGAGGTAGAGAGTACCTCAGGCTCTGCATCTGCAGGAACTAACTGCTTTGACTCGGGCAAGCTGCTCCTTTCAGGGCCCAAATTTATAGAAGAAAGTAGTTGGAAAGGTGATATTTAAGGGCCATTTGTATCCTCCTACTTTTTTATTTTGTGTAATAAAAAGTCTGTAGTTAGAGTTTTATAGAATGAGTTCTCTCGTGCTCCAGTCATGTCAATGGGACAATGGGAAGACCTAGAAGATCTAGATGTAGCAACTACCAGCTTGAGAAGTGAGGCAATGTTTGGGTGTGGTGTAGAAAGAGTTGTTTTGCAGAAACTTTTTCACTTCATGAGAACACTTTATCAAGAAGGTCTACAATGTGCCTGGGTTGAGGTGGTGTCCTGAAGTCTAGACACCTCCAGGTTGTTGCCCTGGAGCATGAGGGTGTCACCTAGAGGCCTCAACAGGGCAGGATGGAGAAAGCACTGGACTTGACATGGAAGACAGTCACTCCTGGCCCCACCATTTGCTACTTATCAATGGGCCTGGGGACAAAGTTTGAGACTTCTCTCTAGACCTCAATCTCTTTACTTAAAAGATAAGGGTTTATTTTCCAATTATTGTCTAGTTCTAATATTCTATAACTTCTTGTAAACTGTGTGGGTGCAAGTGTGTGTATGTGTGTGGTTTGCAGGAATTACTTTGTTTAAAATTGCAAGCTCTTTTAGTTTCTAAAATAATAATATCTGACAATTCCTAACATTATGAAAACAAACAGCTTGTCAGCTTCCTTTTTTTCCTTCTTCACAGTTTTCTTTAGTGCATCATAGAGTTGTGAAACACACACAGAGTTTAAAGCTAAGAGACCTGCCGAAACAGGTTTGGCTCAGTGGATAGAGTGTCAGCCTGTAGACTAAAGGTTCCAGGTTCCATTCCTGTCAAGGGCACGTACCTTGGTTGTGGGCACATCCCCAGTAGGGGGTGTGCAGGAGGCAGCTGATTGATGTTTCTCTCTCATCGATATTTCAAACTCTCTCTCTTCCTTCCTCTCTGTAAAAAATCAATAAAATATATATATTAAAAATTTTTTCTAAAAGCTAAGAGAACTGGGTCCAAGTCACCACTGCCACCACTTCACTATGTGGTTATGAGGAAGTGACTTCTAATTTACAAAGTTCATTTGCCTCCTCCATAAATTGCATGCTATAATATCACTACTGTGTGCTTTTGTTGTGATAACTGACTGTACAGGAGTTGGCACAGTCCATCTTTAACAACTGATAACTCATAATGTCTACAGGTTTAATAAAGACATTTGAGTCTACTAATCAAGTGACTAATGGATGAACAGTGTTGTTATTTTTTGGTTTATTCTACAAAGGATTGAAATAATAAGTTCTTGGTGTAGGAGAAAGAAACAAATGCACAAACTCTATGGGCTCAGTTTCTCCCTTATAAAATCAAGAGTGCATCAGATACTTTTTAAAGGCCTCTTTATGCATCTATAATGTTGGCTCATAAACTGGATCTGGATATAATTCCAAAGCAGTTCAAAGAAATAAATTCCAAAATATGGTTTCAAGTAACAACATCATTACAATAAATTAAAGTATGATTACCTTAAAGCAGCGATTTTCAACCCTTTTCATCTCATGGCATACATAAAATAATTATTAAATTCTGCAGCATACCAAAAATTATATTTTTTTGCCTATCTGACAAAAAACAGGTATAATTTTGATTCATTCACACAGATGGATATTGCTGTGTTGGCTATTGTCATTTTTTTATTTGACAATCTAAGGCAGGTATTGCATGTTTTAAAAATTCTTGAGGCACGCCAGATGAAATTGCTTTAGAGGATAATATTCAAGTCAGGTTATTTTAATAATATGTATTGAATGCTTACTTTTCTACATTCCAGTGGGTTGGTTACATTTTGTAGCCACAACTCAGACATGTGGGAAGAACAGGAAAAGGTAGAGACAGTATGAGGTAGCAGGCAAGGGCAAGGTGACCAGGCAAGACTGGTTCCATCTTCTCCCAGATGGACAATGACTTGGTTGGAAAGTGTATCTTACTTTTTATAATGGATATATTCCTAACAGTAGTTTAGAAGCATTTGTAGATTCAGTCATGTTTTGAATGAAACATAGATGTGTTTTATTGAAAACACTTATATGATAAAACGTATCGTGTAAAAAGAGATGTTATTTTCTCCCATCCAAGTACTAACCAGGCCCGACTCTGCTTAGCTTCCGAGTTCAGACGAGATCGGTCGCGTTCAGGGTGGTATGGCCGTAGACAAGAGATGTTATTTTTTAATTCTAAATCTATATGAGTCTGCTTAAAGGAGAGGTCAACGCTAGTTCTTTTCCTGGAGAGGAAAAGTGATGTCAAGCCACACTGATGAGAGCCCGGTGTGGGAACAGCTTGTCTGGTCTTCTGGGCTCTCTGGGGAAAGTAGATGGAAAGGAGGAATAGACACATATTCCAGAGCTGGACTTAGAACGGGCCTTTGGCCAAACTTGGCCCAGTTTCTCTGAGAGAAAGCATTGACCAAAGCTAAATGCTGACTCAAATCCAACTTGCTTTGGACATGTCATCTTCTGCCAGGCACACTCAGCGCCCTCTCCCTGGGGCACTTACCCAGCCAGGGGAAGGAAATGCTGGAGAATAAGCTTTACTCCCCCCACCCCTTACCCCACTTTCTACTGCCTGGCCCAGCTTTTCCCAACTCCCAAGATTAAAGGGGGCGGGGGTAGACCAAGAGACTGGCAAGTAGAAGGAGAGACGATGGGGCCACCCATGAAGATGCACCCATAAAGGAAGCCAGGAAACGCCAGAAGGAAGTCATTGCTGAAGAAGAAAAAAATTTGAACAAAATGAAGAACGGGTTCAGAGGAACCTCATAAACACGATGGAAAAGAAGGAAAAGGGGAAGACTCCCAGGATAGAGAGTGAGCTAGGAAGAGATACATAGGTGCTTAGATCAAGCTCACAGCTCCTCTGGCTCTAACCCATGTCCCAAGTTGAAACCTTCTTGATTTAGAAAAATGTCCTGTGATTAGCTCTCCAGTGTGAAGTCCAGTGGGTATGTTTTTTCTTTACATACTTTTGGAATGACAAGGAATTGAGGCATGATTACTCACTTTCCAGAAAGATTCACGGTGGCATTTCTAACTCTGCAGAGGCTGCGTTTGCAGGAAAAGTTGCAACAGGAACAGCAGCCTAACATGTTGGTGGGTGGAAGAGGAGAAGGGCTTAGTATTCAAAATGAGAGGGTGTTCAACTTTGAGGTCACAGCTTTAGTTTCAATATATTATACATGTAAGGAATGTTAAGGTCGGTGTAACTGGTATATCAGTGTTCCAGTACCCACTGTGCCCTGCCCTGGAGAAAGAACACACATACACAGTGCTCACAGATAATTCAACCCTCATCCACTTTTGGATTCCATTTGTCAAAGCAGTCACCGAGAATGAGATTGTACAAATTTTAGTTCTTCCAAAGTGCCTGTCTTCCTGGAAGTAAACTCCTCATGCTGAAGAAACAAAGAGGAGCAGAATCAAATATAGGTAACCCACACATTTTGTAAACAACACTTGGGAGATAACCAAAGGTCAGAGTCAATATATCTAATTGTTCAGTCATGGGATTCACCAATTAGATTTCGCCCTGGACGTACACAGCTCCTATCAGGCCTGAAGATAACACTCAAAGAAGTTGATTTTTCACAGAGGTTTCTGCACACTTGCAACTATGTGTGTAATCACTTAGTATTATTGGTCTACCACCTGTCTTCCTCTCCAGACTGTAAGCCTATTGAGAGGCTTCACTAGCTACTCAATAAATTAGAGGTGCTCAATAAATTTCTGGTATCTGACTATAAATACCACACCAGTGAACCATGTTGAAAAACAAAACAAAACAAAACAAAACACTTCATCTTGCTGTGTTGTGCCTAATTTAAAAGAAATAGCATAGAGAAGTGGAAAATCCCTGGATCTCAGGACAGCAGCTCTGCTCATGCCCAGGCTCTACTATTAACATGTTGTATGGCTGGGCAAGTCATTTCCCCACTCTCTCTCTCTGACTCCTTTGCTATGAAATAATCAGAGTGGATTTGATGACTTCTGAAGCCAATTCCCACTCTAATAGTTTGTGATTCAGCTTGCCTATAAAGTGAGTAGGGGAGGTTGATTTATGACCAGAACAAAATATTAAGAACTGATAAAAACTGCCATATACTGCCTAGAGGAAAAATGGGAACAAGATTTTGCATGAAATATGCTTGGGTTGCATGAGGCAAATGTTTCTTTTGTGAGAGAGGAAGGCCATAGGATATGATTACTTAATCCACCGCTGAGCTTCCTGGGAAGCTCTGGCCACTAAGGATACCTATCCCTTTTGTTCAAGGTCCATTTCCTACTGAGTTGTCACACTGTTGAATTATTGTTGAGTTTAAGTCCAAAAGGGGAAATACTTTGCAATCTAGAATTGGACCCTGGAGCTATACAGTCATGATTACTGAGACAGATTTCCCAAGAAACATTCAGTGCACCAGGAACCCTCTTATTTCTGAGTGCTGTTTCGTGCGCTTACTCTGCAAGTGGTGCTGTGGTTTCATGAACATTTTCTCAAATGAAAATGGAAAGATTTCTTTTTGCTTCTTCTTAAGCTACTACTTTTTTAAATTATATGTAAACTGATTTTTTAAACAAGACTTTAAAAAATAACTCAGTTTAAAAAGCACTTTAGAAATAATAATAAAAGATGAAACTAGAGCATCAACTTTCAACATATACAAGAATAAACTCAAAATGGATAAAAGACTTAAAGGTAAGTCATGAAAAATATAAAAACCCCAGAAGGAACCATAAAAATCCTAGAAGAAACTATAGAGAACAAAATCTCAGATATCTCTCATAGCAATATGTTATGGCTACATCTCCTAGGGCAAAGGAAACTAAAGAGAAAATAAACAAATGGGACTACATAAAAACAAAAAGCTCTGCATGGCAAAAGAAACCAACAACAAAATGAAAAGAGAGCCCACTGTAAGGGAGAATATACTTGGCAATGATACACCTGGTAAAGGTTTAATATACAAAATATATAATGAACTCATACAATTGAATAAAAGGAAGACAAACAATCCAATTAAAAATGGGCAAAGAGCCGAAACCGGTTTGGCTCAATGGATAGAGCGTCGGCTTGGGGACTGAAAGGTCCTGGGTTCGATTCCAGTCAAGGGCATGTACCTCGGTTGCGGGCATATCCCCAGTAGGGGGTGTGCAAGAGGCAGCTGATGGATGACTCTCTCTCATCGATGTTTCTAACTATCTCTCTCCCTTCCTCTCTGTACAAAATCAATAAAATATTTAAAAAAAATAAAAAAAATAAAATAAAATAAAAATGGGCAAAGAGCTGAAACCGGTTTGGCTCAGTGGTAGAGAGTCGGTCTGCGGACTGAAAGGTCCCAGGTTCGATTCCGGTCAGGGTCATGTACATTGGTTGTGGGCACATCCCCAGTAGGGGGTGTTCAAGAGGCAGTTGGTCGGTGTTTCTCTCTCATCGATGTTTCTAGCTCTCTATCTCTTTCCCTTCCTCTCTGTAAAAAATCAATAAAAATATATATTTTTTAAAATGGGCAAAGAATCTAGACACTTCTCCCCAGCGGACATACAGATGGTCAAGAGATATATGAAGAAATGCTCAAAGCCACTGCATCAGAGAGATGCAAATTCAAAGGACAATGAGATATTGCCTCACACCTGTCAGAATGGCTACCACCAACAAATCAACAAGTGTTGGTGAGGATGTGAAAAATGGGAACCCTAGTACACTGCTGGTGGCAATGTACAATAGACTCGTGCAGCCATTATGTAAAACAGTATGAGTTCACTCAAAAGATTAAATATGAAGCTACCATTTGACCCAGTGATCCCACTTCTAGGAATATATCCTAAGAGACCTGAAACACCAATAATAAAGAATGCATGCACCGCTATGTTCATAGCAGCACAATTACAATAGCCAAGAGCTGGAAACAGCCTGTGTGCCCAGCAGTAGATGAGTGGATAAAAAAACCTGTGGTACATTTATATCATGGAATACAATGCAGCAATAAGGAAGAAGGATCTCTTATCCTTTGATCAGCATGGAGGGACTGGAGAACATTAAGCTAAATGAAATAAGCAAGTCAGAGAAAGACAAGTATCACATGATCTCACTCATATATGGAATCGAATGAACAAAATAAGCTGATGAACAAAATAGATCCAGAGACTTAGAAGCATGGAATAAATGGTTGAGGGCAAGATGGGAAGAGATCAACCAAAGAACTTTGTGTGCATACATGCATAACCCATGGACTCAGACAATAGGGTGATGAAGGCCTGGGGTGGGGGATGGAGGTGGGTTAGAAGAGGTCAAGGGGGGAAAAAAGGGGACATATATTTTTAAAAATATATAAAAAAGTAAGAGTAAAAAGCACTTTAAAATAAAGTCATGTTTTTGTCTTCACAAAAAGAGAAATCTGTGTATTGAGTGAGAGGATAATAAACCCAGAGTTTCCTGAATCTTAACACAGATGTTGATTTGACTGTTGTTGCCTTTTAAAACTCACATCATCCTCAAGAAGTCTTTCTTCATGGTGGTTTGTCCACTTCAAATTATGTACCTAACCATTTATGATAATAGTGATAAAAAGAATGCTAATAAGGCATGTTCAAAGATCCCAGGATATTCATTCAAAAGGCCCAGCTTTGCCTACTGTTGTGGATCAGTGGATTAGTGTCAATTCCCAGTAAGGGCATATGCCTGGCTGTGGGCTTAACCCCCAGTGCGGGGCATGCAGGAGGCAGCCAAACAGTGATTCTCTCTCATCACTGATGTTTCAATCTCTCTCTCCCTCTTCCTCTCTGAAATATATATATAAACAAAAGGCCTGGCTTTTCTACCAGTTAGTGTATGACCCTGAGCAAGATTTTGCTTCTCTGAGCTTCAGTTTGTTTCCCTGCAAACTACTGAGCCGGGCACCCAGAAGCTCTGGGTTCTATGGAGAGCCTTTGAGGTGAGATGCAGGTGGAAAGAGGAAAAGTACCAAGAAGTAAATGGGATCGGTTTCCATAGCCAGAGTTCTATTCTCATATTTTAGATGCGTTCACAGTCTGCATAAATTTTCATTGAAGTAAGTATTCTGCCAGTTACAAATAGTTTGAAAAGCACTGAATTTTATTATCTCCAAACACACATTCTCAGTTCTAAAAAAAAATGTCTTCTGAGTTCATGTTCACATAAACTTCTGAACTCAGGTATTCTCTTTCTCTTCCTCCACACATACTTTACACAGTGCAAACCTGAGGCAGCCACTGTGGAGAACAGTATGAAGTTTCCTCAAAAGAATAAAAATGGAACTCCCATTTGACCCAATGATCTTCACTTCTAGGAATATATCCCAAGAAACTGGAAACACCAATCGGAAAGGATATATGCACCCCTAGTTCATAGCAGCACAATTTACCATAGCTAAGTGCCCATAAGCATATGAGTGGATTAAAAACTCTGGTATATCTACACAATGGAATACTATGCTGTGGTCAAAAAGAAGAAATTCTTACCATTTGCAACAGCATGGATGGAACTAGAGAGCATCATATTAAGTGAAATAAGCCAGTCAGAGAAAAATAAATATCACATGATCTCACTCATTTGTGGAATATAATGAACAACATAAACTGGTGAACAAAAACAGGTCCAGAGACAGGAAAGCATTAATCAGACCGTCAAACCTCAGAGGGAAGTAGGGGAGGGTGGAGGTAAGGGGGGAGATCAACCAAAGGGCTTGTATGCATACATATAAGCCTAATCAATGGACACAGACACAGGGGTGTGTGTGTGTGAGGGCATGAATGTGTGTGTGTGGGGGATAAGGGGGTAATGGGGGGAATAAAGATACATATATAATACCTTAATCAATAAAGAAAATAATAAACTAAAATAAAAACAAGGCTGATTAACATTCCATGGAACATGTTGAAAAGGAAACCTGCTTTCATTGCTTTTGTAAGCTCTACTGTCCCCCAAGGCAGTCCAGGGGTGCTGGTGGAGTTGGGGAAGCAGTGCATTTGAATCTTCCACTGAAAACTGATTCAGTTAGAATTGGAATTTTAACTTTTAGAAAGGAAGCTTAGAGCTCTTATATCTCCCTTTAACTTTATACAGGAGGAACCTAAGACCTGGAAAGGTGAGTGACTGGCCCAAGATCACATAGCCAGTAGGTGATAGAGCCACTGTAAGAAGCAAGGTCTCTAAATCTCAGCCCAAAGCACTTCCCAGCACACTACTCTCTTAGGAACTGATAGACCTATATGGATACCTGAATATCATGTAGTGATAATCCAAAAATAAAAATATTGTCTATCCACCTCTAATATGGGTTGATATTTAGATTTATCAAGACCTTAGCATGCGTGTGCACACACGCGCGCGCACACACACACACACACACACACAGAGGCACTTTGCCAAGGGGATAAGAGGTAATGAAAAATGCTTAGCAAATGGATACTTCAAAGCTTCTGAGGGTTTATCTGAAGACTTTGAATAGAGTATAATGTTTTATGGGTTCTCCTAATCCCCAATAAATATGCCTTGCTGAATAAGCAGAAACATTTTTAATGACTACTAGAGAGCAATAGACACAGATCTGTGATGGTGTGTTAGAGCTGGGTTTCCTAGGACCTTTAGCCTCCTGCACTACAAGCCTGGAGGTAGAATTTGTATCTATGCCACTGGTCCTGAGGTAATGAGTTTAGAGAGCCCGAGGCTTTTCCCTCTGCGGGTTAGTGGCCTATCCCTCCTTATTCAGTCCTATCAACCACTACTTCTACCAGCACTATCTCCACCTCTGCCTGCATACTTAGGAACATCTCTTCAGCTCTTTAGCCTCACAATATCACTAGGAGGTGTGTCAAATATGAGTAGAGAATCCCTTTTTTGGTGAAAGGCGCAAGGCCCTGTAGTTCAAGGCCCTGTGGTTCAAGATTAAGGGAAGGAGACTGAGAGCAGGTGGAGCTCCTGGAGGTGAGGGGCTGTGAGGGCAGCAGAGCCAGGCACTGACATTGAGGCTCTCCCAGCTTTGCTCTGTTGCTATCCCTGCCTCTCCTGCTTTTCAAGTTTCTAGACAACTCCATTTCAGAAAGCAGCTTCAATAGGGTTGAAACCATAAGAATTTGTTGAGTCATTTGGAGCTTACACTCCAGGGGTGGAATGAGCAAAATGGGAATTTTCTGGGCACAGCGGGACTTCAGGCTCCAAGCTACAAATTCAAGAACTGTAGCTTTCTGAGCTCGATTTCGGGGCTCACACCAAGTCTGTGTAACTTACCTTTTCTTTTGCAGTAGCTGGATGTTGAGGAGTTCATGTCCTGGGCTCAGTCACATCCCCCCCACCCCTTGATCATTAAAACTCCTTTTCAGGAGACGGGAAATGAAATTGTTACATGGCCACTGTGTAGATAAATGTGACACACCAAGGCCAAGCCTAGCATGGCTTAACAAAAAACACCAAAGAGCACAGCATTAAAAAAACAAAACAACAAAAACCAGTACCAAACACAGAACGTGAGGATAGGTGAAGCCGAATTGCTATTGCTTCTACTTTATGCGACAAAGGAAACAAAACAGGAATTAAGAGCCACGGTTAGGATGGGTATGGCCTCTCCCAAGGCTAAATCTGTAGAAAATTTCTGAATGGTGAAATGAAATTCAGGAAGGAGACAGACACACTTAAAAAATATAATAAGTTCCAAAAATGATTCATAGGGGATATCTAATTTTTTTAGTGAAAATTTAAAGGGAAAAAGTCAGAAAAATGATAACACCTTTCCACCTGGAGTGAAAACAACAAGTGTTCTTTCTTCTAACTTATAACCAAAAATTGGATAGAAAAACATGGCTGTAGCTCATATCCTATGCTCCAAGCTTAAAGGCAAATCTATTATAAAACAGCTGAAACTGGTTTGGCTCAGTGGATAGAGCATGGGTCTGTGGACTGAAAGGTCCCAGGTTCGATTCCTGCCAAGGGCATGTACATTGGTTGTGGGCACATCTCCGGTGGCGGGTGTGCAGGAGGCAGCTGATCGATGATTCTCTCTCATTGATGTTTCTGGCTTTCTATCCCCTTCCTTCCTCTCTGTAAAAAAATCAATAAAATATTTTTTTAAATCTATTATAAAACAGATATTTTAAGACACAAAAACCTTAACCATATAAGGGAAAAAATTGGTAAATTTGACTTTCCTAAAATAAACCTTATGTTTCTTTAATTAATGGTCTATAATGCTGGCAACTCATTTGAATGAAGGTGAAAATGAAACAAAAAAAATCTAATCCAAATTAATTAAATATGTCTTTGCACTATTTTTAAAACACAAACATCTCACATGCAGTTTATGTATCCTTACATCTCTGACTTATGATACACTTTCTATTTGTATATGAGTGTATAAATGAAGAAAGTAAATTGCATTGCACTCATAAATTAATTCATTCAATTTGCATCCTTTATTATGTATCAGGGACTGTGTTATATGCTCAGCTATACTAGTACAAATAACTCAGTCAATCTCTGACCATAATTAATGGGTAGTTAGAGTTCTAGGTGGGATAAAAGTTGTCTGATTATATGGAGTAAAGTGAGGACACAAAGAGATAGATTCCACCTGGTGTGGGTGCCGGGGAGAGGAGTAAAAAAGGCCTCAGAGAGAAAGAAGGGGTTTCATTTAACTCAATTATAGAAAGATGATTAGGTGTGATCTGGCTGTTCTGAGACAAGTGGAGTGCTCACACCCCTCACACACACTTTTGAGCACATATAGTCAACTATTTGTTTCAGTTTTCCAAGTAGCCATGCCTACTTTGTAGTTGGGGAGCTTGAGGGGGGAAATTCATTGCACCTTCAAATCTTGTACCTCAGGAGTCCAGGATGTAGAACCTTTTCCAACTGCCTTCATCATATCATTCCTCTGTTCTTCTTTCCAGCTGGTGAGTCCCAATAGGCCCAGATCTTCCAAAGCTAGTGAAATCAGCCAGAATTTCTGAAAAATCATCACCTAAGGATGGATATATATATATAATTGATTGATTTTGAGAGAGAGAGAGAGAGAGAGAGAGAGAGAGAGAGAGAGAGAGAGAGAGAAAGAAAGAAAGAAAGAAAGAAAGAAAGAAAGAAAGAGAGAGAAAGACATTGATGTGAGAGAGAAACATTGATCAGTTGCCTCCCCTATGTGTCCTAATTGGGCTTGAACTCAAAACCTAGGTGTGTGCCCTGACCAGGAATACAACCTGCAACCTTTTAGTGCAAGCACTAAAGGCTAACACGGGCCAAATAAATAAGGCATATGGCCTATGAGACACGAGTTTGACATGCTTATTTTAGCATATGGAGCTGAGCCATCTAGTCAGGGCACCATTAAGTTCTTTACTAACCTTTTCTTCTCAGTTCTAGCTCTTATCCTCTGACTTATTTCCTATAAACTTGTTATCAGGTTGGTTGGAATATACTGTTTCCTTGTGTCTTTTTGCTTTTTAGAGAATAGGAGTCTATTGCATAACTGCTCCACCTCATCTGTTTTTTATGTTGCTATCAGCGCCTTTGGGGAAATAGTTCAAGGTAAACATTGGGACATTTTGAGGAAAGGGAACTATCTATATAAGCAGTTAATTTTGTAGAAATAACTGTGAAGGAAAAAGATGGCTACGCATTCATACCCTGAGAATAATATATGTACCTGTGTAATCCATGAATCAAACAAATAAACACACACATATTCCTCTCCCTGTGCTTGAGGAGAACAGAGCCCATGATTCATTTCTGCAGACTCCCAGTCAGTCACTCCTGAGAAGCACTCCCATGATGTTTACATATCACAGCCTTCCCACTACTTCACCCAACGCCTCCCGGCCTTTGCTCCGTGAGCCAGTTGGGCTCCCAGAAAATCCTTCATTCTTTCCCAACTGTGCCTCGTAAGACAGATGTTCTATATCAAGAACACCAAGTTCTGCCCTGAGGTCTTAGCCAGCAAAAACTCACCAGTGGCCCTTGCCTTTGGGAGATGATGTAATGCATTGTGGACATGTGTGCTACAATCTCCCCGCAAAGACAGAAGACAGGATGAACTCACTAGGGGCTGGGGTGGGGGCATTGGGTGGGCCATCCCATCTCTTATGATGTGTGACTTCAGTGTGTAAGCCAGCCTGGAAGAATGTCTCTCATCCCAGGAATCTCCAGGAGTAAATTCCACAGCCTCTTGGCTCACAATCTAGTTCTCAACGCCCTCTGCTTACAGGACATTCTTCTCAGGGTAATGCTGCAGCATAAGCCAGTGCCCTCTGCTGTATTCTCAGTAGAGCTCCTAGCTTGGCCCCACCACCTATGCAGAGAGCAAGGTCTCATGTGTCTACAGGGTCCTCTAGTAAGTGGAAAGACATGTAAGAACCTACCAGTCTTGGAAAAGTGCTCTGAGCAGCACAAAGGGCAGTCCCAAAGGCAAGCAGTCTATGTGATCTGACATGTCTCAAAGGGCCTTACTACTTCTGAGCCCACAGCCAATAGAAGTAATCAATTCGTAGGGGAGGCTGGAGTTGGTGGGGACAGGCCTAGTGACATTGTCTAGCACATAGTAGGTGCTCAGTGCATATTTCTTGAACAAATAAATGATCAAAAGGCACCCAAGGCTCTTTCTCAGCTGGCCCCGGGGTGCCTTTCCAGTGTCGTTGCCACCACTTCCTTTGCACTGTTCACACCCTGGTACACTCCCAATCCTCCAAATACACTTTATGTTCATGCCACTCTGTCAGCGGGGAACCTTCTCCCTCTCAACCTGAGAAACAGCACCCTGCCATCCACCACCACACTGCCACCAACACACCTTCCTACCCTACTGTCCAAGTCCACTTCCATCATCATCTTGCCTGAGACGCCCTCCGGAACTTGCATGGAAAAGCCTCTGCACTGAATTCCCACAACACAGCACGTTTATTGGTATCATTAAACATAATTGTTCAGGTATGTTTTTTTCCTTTTAAAGATTAAATTTCTATGTGTCAGTGATTGTGATTCATTTATCTTTAGTTCTTAGCATAGGACCAGATACATACATAATTAATAATGAGCAACAAATGATAGAAAATAGTCAATGCTGATAGACTGAGTAATCACATTAAATGGTGATTAGAAGCATTGTTTAAGAATGCAGAGAGCTGCCATTTATTTCAGAATTATTTATGTTTGTGAGCATTTGCAATTTGTAAAAAGCATTGTGCTTAAAGAGGTAAATTTCATTATATGGAAATATTCTTCTGCAGAGCACCTCGTTCCCTCTCAGTTCCTGATCAACAAAGACATCGTTTTAAACAATATTGTACAATTTAAATGAGCTCTGGACCCCAGGCCACAGCATTACTTCATAGGTGATCTCTAAATTACAAGAAAGAGAGAGTTTATATAAATATATACATTCTTATGCAAATCTTTTGCATATGCTACATACCATGTACCTTTTTGGTGCTCACCTCACCCAGCAATCTGAACTTGTTGGGATGGTGCCACAGCAGAGTCACACAGGCTGAGGGACATGTGTGGCTTGGGCTGACAGTTTTTTTTTTTTGAGGTACCACCTGCACATGGTGGCTTATGGTTCCGTTTCCTCAGCTATAGAAAGGGCACAACATTGCCTGTCAAACAGGAAGGTTTTAAAGCAACATAATTAAACCCTCGGGATTAGGATTCCATTAAATTTGAATAAAGATAGGCTCTAGGGGGAAGTTTACCTTTGTGCTATTTATAAGAGAAAAGGTTTAGAAAACCAAGGACCATTTTAAACCACATTGCTGCGTGCAGGGGTGTGAAACTATCTAAGCAAATAAACTGTCTTTAAGCTACTTCAAACATTAGAAAAGCATTTATTTGCATGTAGATGAATGATATGACTGCCTCTGCCTGGAACCATTTTTCACTTTCTCCTTTTTTTCTAACTTTTACTTACCCTTCAAGTCATGCCGTAACTGTCGCTCCCCATGGGAAGCCTCTACTGACCCCAAGACTAAGTGACTCACTCCTATTATATACCCTTAGGCTACCCATGTCCTCCATTATTTTAATTACTTGTTTATTATCTGTCTCCCTTGTCAGGCAACAAATTTCACAGGAACAGTAGCGACAATGTCCTTAGCACTTAGCACCGTCCCTGGCACACTGCCAAAAATACTTGTTAAATAAATGTATTAATAAATAATGTGTGTTCTTTTGAAGAAAGTTTTAGTCAGATTTATTGGGGTGAATTTAGTTAATAACATTATATGGGTTTCAGGTGTACACTTCTTTAACACATCATCTGTATATTGTATTGTGCGTTCATCACCCAAAGTCAAGTCTCCCTCCATCATCATTTATTCCCCTTTACCCTCTTTTACCTAACCCCACCCCTTTCCCTCTGGTAATTAGCATACTGTTTTTTGTGTCTATGAGGGTTTTCTTGTTTTTGTTTTTTGTTTTGCTTAATCCCTTTACCTTTTTTTACCCAGCCCCCAACCCCCTCCCCTCTGACAGCTGTCAGTCGTTCTCTATATCTATGAGTCTCTTTCTATTTTGTTTGTTAGTTTATTTTGTTCATTAGATTCCACATATAAGTGAGACCATACAATATTTGTCTTTCTCTGGCTTATTTCACTTAGAATAATCTATCCATGATGTTGCAAAGGTAAGATTTACTTCTTTTTTATGGCTGAGTAGTATTCTATTCTGTAAATGTACCACAGCTTTTTTATCCACTCATCTACTGATGGATATTTGGGCTGCTTCCAAATCTTGGCTATTTTAAATAACACTGCAATGAATATAAGGGTACATATGTTCTTTGAAATTAGTATTTTGCATTTCTATGGATATATTCCTAGAAGTGGGATTGCTGAGTCATAAGACAGTATCATTTTTAATTTTTTGAGGTAACTCCATACTATTTTCCACAGAGGCTGCATCAATCTTCATTCTCACCAACAGTGCACAAGCATTCCCTTTTCTTCACATCCTCACCAACACTTTTTGTTGATTTATTGATGATAACCATTCTGATAGGTGTGAGGTGATGAGTCATTGTGATTTTAATGGGCTGTTTCTCTGATGCTTAGTGATGTTGGGTATCATCTGAATATTTTATTATAAAATTGATGTAATTAGGTTCACCTTTTCCTCTTTGTATTCAATTTTCCCTACCCTATTCTCATTCTCTTTCCTTTTTTTTTTTTTTTTTTCACTCCTTTCTCTCTCACCACCTGTGGTTTACAATTTTACTATCTGGTTGTCATTTTTTTTTTTTTTTAGTGTGTTTCTCTTTGCAAAAAACCCCCCACATATTTATGTACTGTAATAACTACTGATATATAAATTTCATACTATAAAATTTACTCTTTAAATGTATACAAGTCAGTGATTTTTTTATTATAATCACAGAATTGTACAACTTTCATCATTAGCTAATTGAGAACATATCTGTCATTCTGAAAGGAAACTAATATCATTTACACTCATTTCTCATTTCTCCCTATCCCAATCCCCTGGGAACCACTAATATACATTCTGTATTTCATATAAATGGAATAACAATGTATGGTCTCCGTCTAATGCTTTTCTCACTTACATGATATTTTTAAGGCTCATCCGTGTTGTAGCCCATAACAATACTTCATTCCTTTTTATTGCCAAATAATATACCACCATATGGATATACCACATTGTATTTATCCATTCATAAGCTGTTGAACATTTCAGATGCTTCAACTTTTTGGCTATTATAAACAATGCTGTATGAACATTCGTGTACAAGTTTCAATGCAAGCCTGCTTTCAGTTCTCTGGATATACATCTAAGAGTGAATTGCTGTGTCATAACATAACCATATGTTTAACATTTTGAGGGAAAAATTTTCCAAAGTGGCTGTACCATTTTATATTACCACCAGCAAAGAATAAGTTTCTAATTTTTCCATATCCTCATGAACATTTATTACTGCCTGCCATTTATTTTAGTCATTCTAGTGGCTGTGAACTTGTATTTCATTGTGGTTTTGGTTTTCATTTCTCTAATGGCTAACCATGTTGAGCATCTTTCCATGCGATTATGGCCATTTGTATATATTCTTTAGAGAAATGTCTATCTTTAAATTTGGGTCATTTGCATTTTTATTGTTGTTACTAGAGGCTTGGTGCACAGATTCATGCACAGGTTGGGTCCAGCTAGCCCACCCTGATTGGGGGAGGGGGGTGATTGGAAGTGGGACCAGCCAGGGGAAGGGGCCACAGGCAGTTGGCTGGTCCCACCCCCTGGTCAAACTCCCAATTGAACTCCCGGTCGAGGGGCCAGTTCACATACTAGCCTTTTATTATATAGGATTGGTTATGTATTCTGGATAAAGTAGTTTTTATCACATATGTAATATGCAGTATTTCCTCTCAAATTATGGGTAGTTTTTCACTTCATGTTATATTTTGGAGTACATTTTATTTTTTATTTTGATGAAGTCTAATTTATCTGTTTTGTTTTGTTTTTCCCTTTTTCACTTGTGTTTGGTGTCATAACCCAAGGTCAGAAAATTTACTCTTACAAATTCTTCTAAAAGTTTTATAGTTCTAGTTCTCACATTTAAGTCTGTATTTCATTTTGAGTTAAATTTATTTATATTTTATTGATTTTTTACAGAGAGGAAGAGAGAGGAATAGAGAGTTAGAAACATCGATGAGAGAGAACCATCAATCAGCTGCCTCTTGCACATCTCCCACCGGGGATGTGCCCACAACCAAGGTACATGCCTTTGACCGGAATCAAACCTGGGACCTTTCAGTCCGCAGGCCAATGCTCTATCCACTGAGCCAAACCAGTCTCGGCTTGAGTTAATTTTTTGAGGTAGTGATCCAACTTCATTCTTTTTCGTGTGGCTATCTATTTGTTCCAGTACCATTTGTTAAAAAGACAATTCTTTCTCTATGGAATGTTCTTCCAATGTTTTCAAGAGAGATTAGAGATTATTCAATAACAGCTGAAGACAGAACCTAAGAAATACAGTAATTTACTGCTAATATAGTATTGTTATATTTAGAAAAAAAATGTAAGACAACTAGTTATATTTGTATTTCAGATAAGCAATAATTTTTCAGCATCAGTATGTCCCAGATATTGCATGAGATATACTTACATTAAAAATTGTATTTTGTTTATCTGAAATTCAAATATAACCAGATGTTCTGTAGTTTATCTGGAAACACTATGTAATGTCTCTCAATTTTTTGTACTAGCATGCTGAGGCCTGAAGAAACCAGTTACACATCATCCAGAGATAACTAAAAATGTCACTGTCATTGAAATGCCATCCCAGCATCTTGCATCATGCTATGTGGCTTTAAATGTGTTTGTCTCTTGATACTGAGTTTCTTCTATTGCAAAATAGAATTCTTATTAGAGATAAGAAGATCCAGGAATTTCAAGTAGGGCCTCTTTACACAGTGTCACACACTTGCTCAATAAAACACACACAGCCGAAAACAGTTTGGCTCAGTGGATAGAGCGTCGGCCTGCGGATTGAAAGGTCCGTGTTCGATTCCGGTCAAGGGCATGTGCATTGGTTGCGGGCACATTCCCGTTAGGGAGTGTGCAGGAGGCATCTGGTTGATGTATCTCTCTCGTCAATGTTTCTGGCTCTCTATCATTCTTCCTTCCTCTCTGTGAAAAACCAATAAAATATATTTTTAAATAAATAAATAAATAAATAAATAAATAAAACACATACATAAAACTATACTGTGATTTTGAAGTTTCTTTACACTTCGTTGACAGATTAAGAGTCGGCCCTCTCCTTTCTTCTCCATTCCATTTTGTCTCTTTTAAGGGTAGGAAATTGAAAGCTAACCAGCAGGCTTAGATGTAGTCCTGGTATATTCTATAATTGACGTATATTCTGTTCAGGAGGAAACTCTATCCTTGTCCTTCAAATTTGACAATAAATTTTTTGACAAGTTGACCAGCGTTTTTCCTTCTCCCCTCAGAAGGCACTTTATTCATTCCTCTCACATCTAGTGAGGACAACTTATCAAACATAACCTGTGAACCAGGTAGCTGAGACTGAGTAGACCAGGCAGCCATATTGAAAACTACTCTTGGTATATCAGGTTTTGTGTCAGAAAGCTGGTGGAAACCTTGATCTTTCTACTTACTACTTGAAACTAGAAAGGGTCCTGTGCCTACTTTGAAAAATCCACTGACTTAAAAGATAGCACCAGTGTACATTCATAAATGGTCTACTATTTTCTCCATTAAATACACATGTTCAAAGATTCATAAATAGCTGCATGACTCTCTGTAACAGATATTTTTGAGTCTTTTGGAGGGAAAAACTAAAGTGCTACAGAAATGTGATTTTTATGATTGTCTAATAGATTCTTTAAATAACAGTAGACCTATATGTTATTTTTCTGGACCATTTCTCAAGATTTCAGAGCAAATCTCTTGTATAGAAAAGATCTGAACAAGTATTCTCTCTAAGCACTTACTAAAATTCTTTCTTTGTAGCTATTTCCAGTGGAAATTTTTTTTATTAAAATAGTGATTCCTCTATAGGTTTTTAATATAATCATGTAGCCTTTAAGTATAATTGTGAGATATTTATAAGGTCTCTGATGCTCCTAGAAAAATCCTGATAATGATTAGTAAACTTCAATGAAAGGGGCCAAAGTAAAAATAATCCCAAGAATTTAGAATACTCAAGATTGGAATTATTTGAAATTTTATATATGAACATCTATTTATTCACCAAAATAATAAGCATATTATTTGTTTTGATTATCTCAAAAGTGTATGGGTGTGGTTAAACTTTGAAATCTACTTTGGCATCTGAGAATTTTAAAAAAAATTTTGATGACAAACTATAATTTTAAATATGGGGAAATTGCAAGTTTTTCAAATAACTAATTCCAGTTTAAAATTTGAAATTATTTGTAAGCTTCATTGCCTTAACATCTAATGGAGATGCTTCCATTTCTTAAAACATAATGTGCATTGCTCTACAAAAATTGTTTCCTACATTGAACACACTCTCTGCCGAATCATTTAGAAGCAAAATCCTCACAGAATAGGAGTTATTATTTTCAGGCTACTATTAACTATATAGCAGGCTACTATTTCAAGGGTACACAGCTGACATTTTAACCAAGGTCTTCTGCTTCAAATACAACTACACACATTAGATGAAATATTAATTATAACTAATATTGTTTTAATGAGAATATATGGCTTAAATTAATATTACCAAGGTTAACAACTTTGGCATTCATTGATAGCTTTGGAGCAGTTGAAATTAATGTCAATAATAAATAAGGAGAATGTTGATTTTGAAGGAAGCTTGAGTGTTGGGAAAGCAGTAGACTTTTGCATGCAGAAGGGCTCCTTTTTAAAAATTTTTACAGAGAGGAAGGGAGAGGGATAGAGAGTTAGAAACAGAAATCTGCTGCCTTCTGCACAACCCCTGCTGGAGATGTGCCTGCAACCAAGGTACATGCCCTTGACCGGAATCGAACCTGCGACCTTTCCATCCACAGGCCAACTCTCTATCCACTGAGCCAAACTGATATGGTAGGAGGGCTGCCTTTTGAAGTATATATTTACAAGAGGCATGGCAGTTGGTTGATATTCTAAATGGTTGCCAGAATGGTCATATACTGGAGGGGAGAGAGAAGAGAAGATGAGTGATGATCTATTTCTCCCAGCAGCCAAGGCTTAGACACCCCAGACAGTAATTATCTCTGTCCTTGATAGTATAGCCTCTGGGATCAAAAGTCCAGCTTGGAAACAGCTTCTCAATTACCCATTTACATGAGGTTCTCAGTCTAGTACCCTTGACATGTCCAGATTCATGTTATCTTCCCTCTTATCTACAACAGTGTTTGAGCTTTGTCAAAATACAGGAGTCAGTGGGGATCTCTTCAGGCTACTATAAAAAAAACAAGATAATTAAGTCATTCAGGCCTTCATAAAAATCACCCGTGATGGTAATTTGGTCTTCATTTAACTAAATAAAATCAAGAGGAATTCTGGTATAACTAGGAAGCTACAGCCAATATCTAAATTAACTGCTTGCCGTCTCTTTCTCTCTTTCCAGTTCTACTTTTAAAATGTGCCTTAGAGTTTGGGAAGCTTTCAGATCTAAGTATACAAAAAAACCATAAACTATTTATCACTGTGGATCCACTGTAGAGGTATACAATAAAATCCAGAGCAGGGGGGAGCTCTCCTGCAGGCTTTGTCTAGAGACTTCTAATCTATCCTTCAGGATTCTGTTCTTGGTTTTGCCTCATCATTTACCCACTTTGGGCTCCATTTCCCCCCCCCCCCCCCCCCCTGTAAAATGAAGGAGTTAGATGAAATAATAGAACTAACTATAAATCAATTCCCACTTTTAAACTGTATGATTTCCAAATGACTACTGGGAAAATAGCTTCCCACTTTTATTGGAGCTCCCCTGCCGTGCCCAACTGGAGGGTGGGTATGTTTGAATATGGGGGAGAGGAAGGTGAGGGAGGAAGCCAGGAAGGTGAGAATAAAGCTCAAGGTCAACCAAAGCCCAGGCTGCAGTTTCCTGTCTGTCCTGAAAGTGGGGATTTCCCAAGTTTCAGAGCCAGAGTCTTACTTATCACTTGTTACTCTGTTAAGGGTAACAATCAGCATGATTAACAACAGTGTACACCACACAATAAAAAAGACCCAATGTTATCGGGCAACAAAAAGTTTCACAAAGAAACTGGTGGTTCTCCTTTTGTTTGTTGTTAGGTACAGATGAAAAATTAAACAAGTCAATTAAAGTGATCCTAGAAACTCTCCATTACTTTTTTTTTTTTTAAGTGAAAATAACCCCAAACCACACAATATATTTGAAGACATTAACTAGTTTCTATTAGTGTTTGCTGGATGCTTACTGAATCCTGTGAGATGAGTTAGTTGCTTACAGAACTTCTTCATTCTAGAGGGTGCTATGACTACCAAAGCAACTTGACTGTACTGTGTGCAAAGGACATATTTTTTATTTTGTTTTGGTTTTTGTGTTTTTTGTTTTGCTTTGTTTTGTTTTTTGAACACACAAAAGAGAAGGTCCTCCAGTGTCTCCCATGAAGTACTGTGTGGGCGGGAAGTCTTAGCCAAATTACTGTCCCACAGTGTAGTGCCTTACATGACCCAGAGGAAAATGAGTCAAGTCGCACCAAATCCGTGAGAACAGCTATATTTAAAACAGAACTCAGAGTATTGAGAAGAAAAGACCTGGATCAGGGCCCAGGGTACTGTGTATTAATGCTGAGTGCCTACCATGTGCCATAACTGTGTTAGGCCTTGGGCAGAGGTAGTCAGGCAGTACAGGGGGACACTGCCAATAGTGTTCCAGTTCTTACAGGAGCTTATAGTTTAGTGAAAGAGGCAGAATTTAAAGGGAAAAATCCAAGCTATGTTTATCTGACTGTGCAGATATTGGGATTTCCCAAGCTTCAGAGATAGCTAGTCTTAACATTATGACAAATGCAATAAGGGAGAAGGAAGTACAGGATGCAAAGGAAGATAGGTGGTTCACTTTTCAGTGGCATGAAACCTCCCACAACATCCATCTTCAGGATCTTAGAGGGATTCATAGAGGGTTAATCCATTCAGGGTTAATAGTAGAAACACGAGCTGCCATTTTCTGGGTCTCAATAATACACTAGTGACCAGGTAATTCCCATACGTATCTTGTTTAAAAGAGGGGTCTGGACTCTCCACTTTGGAAAGGTTGATGATCCATAACTAGAGTGTGGGAGGGATTTCTATTTAGGGTTTGAATACAAAACATGCATTCATTTTCAAGAAAAGAATGAAACTCGGGATTTCAAGGTTGCTAATGCCTTATTAAATTGTGACAATATGCTATTGTTCACATACAAAGGTGTGATTATCGTGGATCCTCAGTGCCATATAATTGTGGGGTTGTTTCACTAGTGGTGAGACTAAGTCTGGGCTCTTACAGGGTTTCAGTGAGGTGGATGACTGGAGGCATCCAGGGGGCAGGATGGTGTCATTGATCACAGAGTCATGGTCTGGGGTGTCCCTCTGTACTGCCTGACTACCTCTGCCCACACCCCAGGATTGGAGGAGAAGTGTAACTGATTTGCCTTAATATTAAGATCAGAGTGTGACTTCATTCTCTCTGCCCTTCCTCAGTGCAACTTCTTAGGACCAACATCATACCACAGGCTTGAGTGAAGGGATTTTATAATATTTTAAATGTCAAGATAGTTTTATAAGCCACTATGTAAAAATTAAATGCAAGTATTCAAATTCCCACTAAATATGGATTTTTCCTGGACAGTTAACAAAGCAGTTCAGTAGACTAAGAAAAGATTTAGTTTTAAGAGGTTTAAAAATAGAGTGTGCCATTAGCATCTTTGCCCAATAACAAGAAGAGAAATTCATTTGTGGGATACTTTTTAGTACTCACACATTGCTAATTAATCAGCAAAATTCCTCATTTCCCATTTTTTCCCTTCAACATATTTTAATAACAGAAATAATATAAAATTAGAAAAACATAAAAATATATCTGGTGCACTTACATGTAACATTTTACCAGAATAAAAGATAATTGGGAAACTATTATATTCCAACTGCATAAATTGGTAAGATAAAAAGTGGGAGGCAGATAGAATAACTGGTAACAGAGAGTGTATGATTCATGCTATTGATAAAAATAGTTGCCCTTTAAGCCAAAAATTTTTAATAATACTTATTGTAAGTTATTGTCTAAGGAACTTAAATAGAGTCAAAATATTCACTGTGCCTTTTAAAATACCACCAGATATTTTGGAGTTCTTATGTTTTTGCTTGTTCATTTGTTTAATGGTTTAAAAGTTATGCCGGGACCGGTTTGGCTCAGTGGATAGAGCGTCGGCCTGCGGACTGAAAGGTCCTGGGTTCGATTCCGGGCAAGGACATGTACCTTGGTTGCGGGCACATCCCTAGTAGGGGGTGTGCAAGAGGCAGCTGATCGATGATTCTCTCTCATCGATGTTTCTAACTCTCTATCCCTCTCTCTTCCACTCTGTGAAAAATCAATAAAATATATTTTAAATAAATAAATAAATAAATAAATAAATAATAAAAGTTTCATTAAATTCCTTCCCACGTAACACTTAATTTTTTGACATGTGGTCATTAAAGGTATTTTGGATTTTACTAACTATTGCCAATGACTAGGTGGGCAATGGAAAGAATAAAGGGGTGTCGTTTTCTCTGTCCCCTTAAATCTATGAGCAGGTCCCATTGAAATCTGAGGATGCTCATCCAGTAGAGCCCCACTCTCCTGGCCATCCTGGCATCCTTGTACTCATCGGGTTTCCCTCCTACTATTTTTTAAAGGAAATGAGAGAGAAACATGAATATTTCACATGTGATGAATTAGGGGTAGAGTTCTGATAGATAGAGGGAGGAAGAATATGCATCTGAGGGTGAAAACTGTGAGCATGGGGTTAGGAGGAAGGGGCTGCATCTGTAGACCAGTTTGGCTGCTGCAAAGACCCAAAGTGACGCGAGAAAGGGAAGGGAAGGCGGGTTAGAGCAAATTGCTAAGATCTCCACCATGATTGAATGACCTGACTTCAGACACGTGTCTAGGATTTGGCTAATTCATCTATAAAACTGTGAATCTGGAACCTGCCTCCAGTATTATGTTTGAAGTCTCACATTTTCAAATGCCAAACTACAGACTTCAATATTGTTACCATGAAAAACCTTGTGGGGCAAACAGAGAATACAAACTCAAGAATCACTCACATAGAGGTGACATTTAAAGTAGTGGTTAGTGAATTTACCGAAAGATAATGTGCAGAGAGAGAAGACAAGAGGACTAGAGTAAAATTTAGGGTCACACTCATGGCCAGAGAAGGAAGAATCACCGAGGAGATGAAAGCATTATATAGCGAGGAAGGAGGAAAACCAGGATAGGACCCTCCCAACGGGAACATCTACCACAAAAAATCAAGGAACATGTGAAATAGAGGAAATTAGGTTTGGCACTTAAGACATGATTGCTGTAAAGAGAACAGTTAGCAATAAGCATGACTGAGTAAAACCAGCACAGGAATCTGAGCCACACTGAGAACAACAAGGTCAGATGAACTTCAGGGCCTCCGGGTAACAGACCTTAAGTCTTGAAGTAGGTAAGCTTAGCAAGATCAAGAAATCCAGATGAAATGAACTAAAGCTCCAGAGGAACTGAATAACTCTGCTCACTGTGTAGACTCACTTTACACCCCTGGAGTTAGCTGGACCCAGGAGGGGTCGGACCATCCATTTCTTGTATCTAATGGAGAAGTGTTCACAGTGATGAGGCCTTGTTTCACTCAGTGCTTCCCCGTCCAGACCTTTCTTCAGAACCAAGGAGATCAGAAAAACAATTAGGAATTAATGGAAATGTCTGAGAGGAAGGAGGAACTGAGGACAAAAGAGGGTATAGCCAGGCTTTTTGCAATGAACCTGAGTCCCCTTAGAGATGAAGTGATGGAGTCATTGTGGGGAGAGCAAAGGTCCCTTCCAGGGACCGGTGCTTTCTTCCCCACGTTGTTCAAACCCAATAATAAACACATACCAGATAACACATTCGTGGAAGGCTGTGGCCTGTTGGAAGCAGACCCAGGCCTTTGGGAATCCCCTGAACCAAGGCAAGAAAAACATTCTCTTCCTTAGCACCTGTAACAATCTCCCAGTATGGCTGTTTCTCTTAAAGCCATAGGCATCTGTTTTCAAGTTTACTCCTTGGAGACGGAAACAGGGTTACAATATATGATATTTTTTTCTCATTTCCTGCTATGTGCTGTTTTAAGTTTCTGCGACAGCTTTTCCACTCTTTCCTCCAAATGGTGAATGTATTTATGGTTA
This sequence comes from Pipistrellus kuhlii, assembly GCF_014108245.1. Classification (NCBI taxonomy): domain Eukaryota; kingdom Metazoa; phylum Chordata; class Mammalia; order Chiroptera; family Vespertilionidae; genus Pipistrellus; species Pipistrellus kuhlii. The sequence goes on from NW_023425562.1 coordinate 34,716,481, forward strand.
CCCTCCTCCCACCCCCGCCCTACCCCATGTTGATGGCTGGGGCAAAGACTTACATGGGAATGTTTAGGAAACAGAATATTCTGTAACTAGTGTTGTTTCATCTGCTTTTTTTTTTTTTTTTTTAATCTTCCTACAGATTTCAAGCCCACTCTCCTGGTGCAATAGGATGATGGAATAGAATCTCTCTTTGATGATTTGAAATCACATTCAGCCTCAGAGTCACCGTAGGGCATCACTGAGTCATCATTGACCTCAGTGCCATGGGCCGTGGGACAAGCACTGAGGATTGGAGCTAGAAGATGTGGGTTTGAAGATTGACTCTATTTAGGAGCTCTGAGATTCAGGGCAAATTATTTTAAACGCGCGCGCGCACACACACACACAGCTCAATTCTCAGTTTCCTCTCTCTGTAAAGTAGAGATATAAAAAGGAAATCTAGTTCACAGGATTATGTAAAGACTACAGGAATCCTCTGGGAAAGCATTTGCATTAAACTGAAAACACTCCACAACTGTAAAGATTTTCTAGAATTGGAGATGTCGCTCTAGGAGGCATACGAGATCAGGCTAAATCTTGATAGAGTCGGAATAGGTGAGTTCAAAGTGTTGGCTTATAAAAGAAACCCTTGAATTGAGTTTGACTTCTCGTTATTTATTTCTTTGGGATGCTAGCAAAAAATAAATAAATAAATAAAGTTCTCACTCAAGTTGCTTTTTAGTTAACTGCCTGTTTTCTCATATAACACATAAGGAAACCAAAACTTAGAAAGTTTCTATTTATAAGTCTATTTTTTTTAAAGTAACTTAACCCAAATCTCATAGCTAGCAAGTGTAAGCATCAGGTCTCACACCGGAAGACTGCTAGAGGTTCTATTTCCTTAAAGGCCTAATAAGCATGCACAGGAAGACAATGGCAGGAGCTTCAGAGCACTGCCCACAGCAGGACCTAGACTCTGAAGTGTGAGCCACCCCACAAGCTCCTGGCAGGGCCACTTTCAGGAGGGAGCTCATTCTGCTGGGAGAAACTGGAATGGAGACTTGGGTAGGTGGGATGTTTGTGAATGCCACATTGGGCGAGTGCCCTCCAGTTGTCTTCTAACTCAATGCCAAGTCCCGGGAAGAGGAAGACAGTAATAACTCAGTTCATGAGTCAACAGAGTGATAGCATAGAGCTCTGTGAGGAACAGGCAGGGCAAGTCCATTAAAAATTTTTTCTACTGTCAGCCCTTTGGCTGGGGAGGCAGCTCTCAAGACCATGCTGGTACCAGGTCAGTGCTGCTGATGCTGGAGGAGTGACATCCCAAGACACTGCCCAGTGTGCTGAGCCTCCATCAATGACACGGCCCATTACAACTCCTGTTACTGCGCTCTGATAGGAGGAAGGAAATGAGCTACATGGTATTATTGTTGCACATAGATTTTTTTCCTCTCTCTCTCTTTAACTCATTCCTTTACTTCCACTGGTGTCTGTGTTTGAATCACAGATTTAGAATCTAAACTTTGGATCTAAGTTTTTCTCATTTTTAACCTCTTATAAACTCCATTAATGTTTTCCCTCTAGCTACACCCAACCTGCGCCATGAAGGTGCAGTGTAAGGCAGTGGGTGTGAGCAGAAGTTTTGCTAGCAGGAAGAATGGGCCTGACTTTACCAGCCCTGTGACTTTAGGAAGTCATTCCGGTCTTTATAATGAGATGAGAATAGCAGGAATGCAAATGCCTTCAAGTCTTTGAAAAGATACTACATACAGTAAGGCTGATTGGTAATTTATAAACACCCAATATGTGATAGCTGTTATTACTACATAATAAGATGCTTCCATTAAAAATAGGACTGCAGGTGACTTTTCAACCAAATGTCAAGGGACTGTAGCTCTTCCATGTGAATAATGCCCAACTGTATAAGAATTGTCATACAGAGTTGTCCATCCCCACCTCCTGTCTCTCTTTCAATCCAGGCACCCAGGATTTCTGTTACATCCACAATCAGGTCCTCGGTTAGCTCTCCCTTAACTTTTTTTCCTCAAAGTTGAACAACATTTTTTATTACCCCATCCCTTTCTAATATCTATCTGCCAAAGCCTCTTTAAAACATCCCTACTTTTGCAATATAGTTGTTTTTGTTTTGTTTTTCAGGGAAATTCAAATTTTTCTTTCAGGAAATCATGAACTTTGCCAGACACATATGCACAAATCAGCTACCCATTCATGTTCTACATTCTAGGGATGCTGTGAGAATTAGTTAGATGAAGTCTGCAAGACACAGCCTGCTCTTAGAGAAATATGATATATTAATATATGAACTTGGTCACCTGCAATGACTTTACTGTTCTTTAGGCACATACATTTCCACTACACAGTAGTCAAGTTTCTGACTAGCAAAATTAGTAGTGGTTCTTTCCCCAAATGTGCATCTAACAGGTTGATGAGAAACTTATCTAAATTTTTCTCTAAAACTTTGTTCCTGTCTTCTCCCACCATTCTGTGATGGGTCAAGATTTTCTTTCTTCTGTAAAAAGATTGGTTCTTTTATGAAAATTAGAGCATCCTTGAACTTTTCCTCAACTCTTGAGTGTTTTCTTAGGCTTAATCACTAATTTATGCTATAGAATTAAATAACCTTAGTTACAAATCTAGTCCACATTAATGCAAGTTTGCTGTAATGAGAAACTAGGCCATTAATATTAGTGCCAGTGGCCACTATTAATACCTGTGATGGCTTAAAAATAAATTCAATATTTGGACATGACTAATCTTTTAGCATTCTGCTAATGACATTTGTTTATAGAAAGTGACATAGCATTGACTACAGTTATATAGTGTAATGTTTTTATTCCTTTCTTCTCTCTAATCTGCTATTATACCTATACCTCCAGGCTGAGAGAAAACACCTTCTAGAAATTGGTAGTGCTCAGAACAGAGCAGAGCATGTAAACATAGGCAGTCAAAGAAACATCTTCTTGGTAAAACTCTGCCCTTTCTTTCCAACTTAGGAAATTAAAAAGGCATAATTAGCTTAGTAAAGACTATTGGAGGGAAAGCATCAGTAAATCTCAAAAGGCAGGTTCTGAGAAGCTACTGCCAACCCCAAACATGTCATCCTGGAGGTTGTAATTCCCATATTTGGGGCTGGGAAGAATCTTCCCCTCCTAAAAAATAAGATTTCTGTCTAGGCCGCTAAATGTTATATCAGTTACTCTCTTTCCTTTTTTTAACCTGTTCTTTTCCTCTCTTTCCTAACATGGCAGATGATATCAATATATCTTTTTTTAATGTCAGTTTTGTTCTTCTGGATATCATGAGAAGGGTAGGAGTGGGGACATGAACGATGTCCTCATTTTGTGCATTCTCATAGCTGACAGTTCACACGACTCTTTAGAAGTTAGGCATTCTCTGAATTGTTCCCAAAGAGTTTTGCTATATTCTGTTTCCACTATAAGAATCCCTGACTTATTTTGCTTTTGGGAAATTTGAACTGTTGCTTTGTTTTATTTTGTTTGTTTTTATTCTGGGTCTCCTATAAAATCTCTTAGCAGATCATTGTGTTTTCATAAGAAAAGCCCAAGCTTTAGTGTAGTGATCCTTCTCTTTGTTCCTGTTACAGGTAGGATGGGCCGGGGAGGTTTCCTGGTACCATCAGAGGACATCACTGACCCAGCAACAGGTTGCTATGGCAGGTGCATGATGACAGAAGACAGCCTGGGAGTGGAATGAGGCTGCCAAGGGTAATTACTTGGGCAAGTCCTCAAGAAAGAATTCCAATAGAACTCTATCTCCAAGACAGATGAAGGTGTTGATTTTGTTGACTTCAAAGTATGACAATTCCTGCCAAGCTTTTCTCAATAAAGCCATAAGAACAGGCAAAAGGAATCGCATTCTCTTAGTGCAACTGGAAATGTGATTTTCAATACCATGGGATGGGAGGATGTACTTGTTAAAATTACATACATGTAGCACCAACCACCCAGAATCTCTGCCTTTTGGTGAGAATTACCACTAATAGGAATGTGCTACATACATGATGATAAGGAGTCAAAACAAAACAAGAAAACTTGGGAATCATGAGTGTGTGTGTGTGTGTGTGTGTGTGTGTGTGTGGCCCGTGAGAAAAATTGTTCCCAGCCCTCAGACTTTCCTAAAGTATGAACAATGTGAAGAGATCCAACTTTTGATTTGGACTTGGGATTTTAAATTTAATGTGACATATTAATGAAAGCAATGTGTGGTATTTGCTCAAATCATAGTTTTCTTCAGAGCAGTGTAAGATTCAGTCATGGATAAATCAGGAGAGTACTCAGGATTCCAAGAGAAAAGGGGACCAAAAATCAAAATAGGGGGAAACACCAAAGGACGTAAGTTAAAAAAAAAAAAAAAAAAAAAAAAAAAAAAAAAAGAGTTCTTTAGTTTGTGAGGCAAATGATCCTAGTTGGGGGAAGTACTAAAAATACTGCAGTCATAAACTTTATGAGGGCAATATGATTGCACACACTCTGATCACCTTGTGGCCTAGAGTGCATGTCCTTGGAGTCCCTCAGGGAGCTGGAGGCTAGGGTGAGCGAGCTGGGGCCTGTGATCTTGGTCACTGAGTACACTTCTCTCCATAGTGGCAAGCCATTCGATGGCAGTGACACTTCATATGGATTTGAATGTACTAAGTTGCATTTTTCATGAATGTTAATTCAAGTGACTTGAAAACAAGACATATTGAGCCAAACATTTTAGTGAGTTTCCATAGTATTGGTTTGATTTTAGAAGGATATATATTCTTCTATTTAAATTTTTTTTCAATTTTTAAGGCCCTCTACTTAAATTTTGAGGGCCTTAAAAGATTAAACACATTTTTATAAAGGTAAAAACACATTCCTGAGCAAAATGAAAAAAAAAAAAATTGAGGTCAAATTTGTCTTAAAATCTGGGTACATGGAATTGTGAGGATTCCCTAGAAGTTTTTTGGGAGCTACTATTTATTGAGTGCTTGCATTTGCCAGACCAATTGCTTTATAAATGTTATTGGATGAATGAATAAATGAATGAATGAATGAATGAATGAAAGGGCGAATAAATAATCCTATAGAATATTTCCATTCTACCAATGAAGAAACTGAGTCTTAGGAAGATTGTAAGAAGTTATCCATATGATATGTATTGGAAATAGAATTCAAACCCAAATCTTTTGACTCTAATTTATGTAATGTGGGAGATTTAAAAATAGAGTGCTGGGAACAATCATAAAAACTCCTCTGCCTTTCACTGACTGATGAAGATAGCCTTTATTTTTCTCCTTGTAGTCCCTAATTTTCCCTAATGAGTGCCAATCTCCTCATTCATTTTCTCACGTTACTCATCTCTTTTACCCACACAATTCTGGTTGAAATTAGTGAATCTTCATGTTTAAGAGCTTCTAATGACAGAGAGAGCTGGGAATACTAGCCCAATGTTCTGATCTTTTTTAAAAAGCCCAGACAGAAAAGAATATTGGCCCCAGTGGCCAAAACCCAGACAACTCCAGTTTTGATGGGACAGCTCCCAAAAAGTTCAGATGCTTTCCTGAACTTATCCAATCCTTGGGCGGTCTCCTGCTTTTCCAAGGGGAACATGCTTGGTGGATGATGCACCGAGTTTGAAACACATGGAGAATGCCCTCCATGGAGACTCTTGGGTCTTATGTGAGGTTAAGTCCCAATTGCACATTAAGCTGCCAAAGGAGAAACACAGGCAGGCTTTGCTGTGTTGAGAATAGAATCCCAACCACACAGAAACCATTGGAAGTTATATTAGGTGAAGTCATCAAACTTCTGTTTATGGTGTTCAGTTATTAAGGACCTACCATGTGCCAGATACTTTCCTAGATGCTTCACCTGTTATTTACTCTTTCCAATAAACTTAAAGATAGTGGTTATCTCAACAAATGAAACTGAGGCCCAGGTTGATTAAAAAATCAGAAATCAGAGCCATATGACTTGTAGGTGACAGCTGAGATTTGAACTGACTGTCTTATGTCCAAAACTTGTACACTTAGCCATGCCATGATGTCCCCTGACCAGTCTGAAGGACATGAGCAAAGATCACATCTGTGGGAGGATTTCTAGCCTAGCTTTATTTCCATTTGTCTGCAGCCTCCCCTGGGCCATTCCGGAAGCAGGCGTGGAAGCAGTGGAGCTGGCAGGACCTCTGGTTCTCATGTAGCAAACATGGGCGACGTGGCCAGCTGCTGGGCAGAGGTCACCAGCTTCGGGCCAAGTGACAGGAGTTAATGAGCGCCAAGGAAAACCAAGCCGTAAACTGGCTGGAACCTTTGAGGAGCCATCAGCAAAAGTTTGACAAGATAGACTAAGAAATTCACAAATGACTTCAGATATCAGAAATAAATCAGAAAGAAAAAAAGTTGATGTGTGAGCCAATTCCATAAATAGTAGAACCTCATAGAATCATTAAAAGTCCCCATAACTTGGTCCTAACTGTAACTGTGGTCCCTTCACTGTAGTCATTTAAACTTAACTGTTTATTTTGGCTCTGTCTTCAATGACTTGTTCTAATCAAAATGCTTTGATGAGATGTACAAAAGGAATAAAAATATCATTGAGAATCTGGAGAGTAATATCTTGCTCTAAAACAATTCTGAACATAAACTTTAACCTTTATCCATGTTATAAGGGCCATCTTTGACTAACAACAGCAAAGACTTTTAAAATCTTATTTGAAAGAGAATAGCATTTTTATTTTTAGAGTGTGTTAATGTACCCCTAACACCTTGCTGAACTAAAATGCCTTTTCACCAAAATGCCTTTTATTCTGCCTATAAATCAATGCACATTTGACATCTAAAACTCATTTCTTGGAAGCTTTTATAACAGTCTATCAATATTAATAAAAGGGTATTATGCTAATTAGACCAGACCTTCTGGACGTCCTTCTGGACAAAGCCTTGGTGACAGGGTCAAGGCAGAGGTGTTTAGGGGCAATCAGGCTGTCAGGGGAGAGCAGATAGGGGGATCGGATCACCAGGCAGGTGAGCAGTTAGGAGCCAGTGGTCCTGGATTGTGAGAGGAATGTGCGACTGCTGGATTGTGAGAGGGATATCCAACCCGGACTGAAGAGGGTGCAGGCTGGGCTGAAGGACATCCTCCCATCCCCATGCACGAATTTCATGTGCTGGGCCTCTCATAGTTTATAACAAACTAAAGTCAACTTTATGCCGAGTTCAAACAATATTTGAGGGGCTTAGGCTCCTGTTTTTCCTACAGGCAAACCAACATGTTTCCATCCTCTGCTTTATTTGAAGTTCCTCTGCTGATGGACATAAAATTCATCTCTTGGTGGTGTGCCTACCTGAATTGAATATTATCTTTTGGAAGCCAATAGCAACAATAAACAATGTGTTAATATTTATTAAAATATTACCATATGTCAGGTATCCTCTTAATGAAATGGTTTCAAAGCTTGGCCAAGCTATTTGACCACCTGTGAGACCACAGACAAGTTAATTATCTCTCAGATTATCAGTTTCTAAATCTACAAATTGGTGATGATAACAGATTCATTTTTGCAGGGAGTCAATGAGAAAACATATGTTGTGCTAGTTTGTGCTATGGCTGCCACAGCAAATTTTACAGACTAGATGTATTAAACAACAAAAATTTATTTTCTTACAATTAGGGGGCTAGAAACCATAAATTAAGGTGTCAGCAGGGTTTGTTTGTTCTGAGGCTTCTCTTCTTGGCATGTGTATGATTTTCTTCTCCCTGAGTCTTCACACGGTCTTATGTGTGTGTCTGTGTTCTAATCCCTTCTTCTTATACAGAGACCAGTCAGATTAGAGCCATACTAATGACTTTATTTTAACCTTTTAACCTTTATAGACCCTATCTCCAAACACAGAATTACTCGGGAGAAAACAATTTAGCCAATAATAAGTGAAATGTAGCATACTTTCAATAAATGCTGGTTCCCTTCTCCTCTCTACTTCCAAGATTTGGTGTAAAGAAGACACAGAGCATGAAGTTAGGCTGTTTGAGTGGATTGTTCAGGTTCCTTGACAAGGAAACTAAAATACAGAATAAAAATGGGATGTCCACTGCTGCTTACCTGCAGGCCTCCAGTTTAAAAATAGGGGCAAAATAAACTTCACTTTACATCTAAAAAAGTATATGACAAGGTACAAAGAGGAGCTTTTTTAACTCAGCTCTCAGCTCTCATTGATTTAATTTCTGGTCAAGGAGAAGTAAAGAACTGCAATGATGGTGACAATGATGATGACATGACAGGGCTGTAATAACAACTAACATTTACTGAGGACACACACATAAGAAGCCCTTCAAATGCATTCCCCCATTTGATCTATCACAACAATATCTACAAAAGAGTGTGTTCTTTCAAATAAACTGGTTTGTTGTTTTTGTTTTTTTTAAAGGAAAACCCATTGGAAATGTCTACATGTAAGAAAGTATAACATTGGTATTGATTTTTGTAAAAATACCAGCCCAGATGATCATTGTCCCTCTAATTATAGCTTTGCTGATGTTTAAGGACAAAGAAATCATGTTTGGATTGACTAGAGAATGCCGACATAAGCTTCCAGAACTGGAGCACCTTCTGGAGCACAGCGATTCCTTGATCAGTGTTGATTGACCTGGAGAGCTGGAGACAGCAGTCTGGGAGTCCATCTCTCCCAAGCACTCTGCTCTGTATGCCATGACAATAAACAAACGTATGTGGATTGAAGCATGTACCACCCCACAGCACTCCAAGTTACTCTCTCCTTTCAGGGCCAGCATGGCTAATGGCTGTGATGGACTCATTGACCAGGCAGCTCTGTCTATGCCTCCCTTAAGGACACTCAAGAGATCCCCAGGAACACACTGCTGTAGAATGAGGGGGATCACCATGTGGCCCCTTTGTAATCTACTCTCAAATGCTTTGGAGGTCCTAAGCAAGAATGTTAGCCACGTGAACAAATCTGTACAACTTCTTGGGAAATCAGAAATATCAAATGCTGAACTTCCAAAGTTTTTACTTAATGGCACGTCTGCACACATCTCCCAGAAGACACGACCACTCACAGTTGATGGAAACACCCATTTTGAAATATTGCAAGACATAGAAACATCTAGGCCGAGGTGATGCCTATTGGATTTTGCTCTGCCAACTGTTGTCAGAAGAGGCAGGCTGCCTTTTTCTCATTGGCTCAATGCAACCATCTGTCAGCAAGCGTCAGTGGCCATTGCTTTTGGTAACTCTTCTAGCCTTGAATGTTAGCAGAGTGCACACAGAGAACTGCTTTCCATCAGCTGACTCTCTGGGCATGCGCGGGCCTGTGGACAGGGCTTTGAGTTTCTGGCTCGCTATCAATCCCATTGAGCCTTGGCTGCGTCATACTCAGCATTGTTTTCTGTCTGAAGAATGACCTGATTAGGAAAGACAAATAGTAGAGATCCCAAAAAATAATTAAGTGTTTGGACCCCTCTTTGAAAACACAAATCTGTGTGAGGTTTTCTGGAGTGAATGCTGTAGATGGCATTCCAAAGGCTGAGAGGCCAAACACCATGCTGCTCAGTCACCCATATTCTCCCCCAAAATAGCACCATGCCTCTCTGAAGCAATGAGATACTGTTTGTGGTACCAGCTGATGGTACCACAACTAACGGACATGAATATGACAAAGACCACCACAGGAATGGCTGGGTGAAGGGTGAATTCAGTTAAACGACTTGTTGCACAAGTGACATGTTGGACAAGTCACTTACCTATTCTAGGTCTCAGTTTCCTCAGCTCTAAAGTTAGGTGAATAACTCTGTTCCATAACCAGAATACATTCATTGAGAGCCTGCCATGTGTGTAGTACCGTGCTACAGGCTGGTGGTGAGGATGAAATAAAACAATGTACATGAGGGCCCAGCAGAGCAGCTGCCTCATAATAGGTTCTCCATAAATGTTGGTTGACTGTGGGGAGGGATTGGGGAAGGAGAAAGCCTTGGCCTGAGTTCTCTGACAATGTAGATATTTACTCAGATTCCTGAATTATTTATTAAGAATATGAAAAATTGCTTCCTTCTATGAGAATAATGATTAAGCACCAGACAGAGAAAACCAAGATCATGGGACCAGAGAGTTAAGACAGGAATGATAAGCTCTGTTCCAGCTTAGGGGGACCTTGGCTGAGGTTTAACATATGTGAGTAGATCCTCCGGATAGTCCATGGCTTCGAATCCTGGTTCAGCTGGGTAGAGTAGAGGGGAAAGATGCCAGCGGGTCTGGGGGAAAGTGATGAAAGGGGCAAATTCATATATTCTGAGGAAAAGTATAGAAAAATTCCTGGGTACAAAATAACAGACATGTTTACCCAGTTAGAAGCCTTAGTGATTTCAGTGGTTGGCTGGAGGGAGGGGAAAATTGAGCTCACATTAATCATGCTCCCAAGTTCAACTCCAGCGTCTAACAAAATAGACAATAGCTGGTAACGCCACTCCTGGTCCTCACAACCCTGGGGTCAAGGTCTGGCTGGAATTACCTAACAGGATTTCAGATCAGGCCTGGAAACTTGTGCATTTATTCTGGAATGCACACTACATGTAGAAAATGATTTTTTTATGTAATTGTAAGTGAATCTCAACTTAATAAGAGTTAGTGTTTTATAAATCCCCTACATTTTTTCTGAAGAGAAGCATGTTGTAACAGAGACCAGCCAAAGACACACCTCAAGTCCTACTTTGGAAAGTACCATTTTTTTTTCTTTGATAGAAATCCCTTAAAATTACCATGTTCCCCTCCAGTTGCCTTTTATTTGTGCTTCATGATTTCTTTTGCCCTTATCATGCTCCTCTAAAGAGTTAATAGAGAGGACCTCTGGGAGTCAGGGTTTCAAACCCCTCCTAGGTGGGGACTCGAGATGACAGGTCAAAACCAACATCAGTCTTCAGCTGCCTGGTGTGCACCTTACGAAACCAGGCACACCCACGCGAAAATAAGGAATTGGCCTGCACTCAGGGAACATTGAAGATGCGCTTCTTCTTCCAGTGATATATTGGGTAGAAGTCAGAGGGTGCGGGTTGAGCACGGAGGGAGCAGGAGGGGAAGTGAGGCGGAGATGAGATGCAGACAGGGGAAATAGAGGCGAACCAGACCGTTCGATGCAGCCAGCTAGTGAGGAGAAGACCTGCCAAATGCTGGAGGGTCTTTCACACCAAAGACTGATGTTCAGGATGAGTCCAATTTTAGCCCAGGAGAAATAAATCAGCTAGAGGGCAAAAGGTTTAAGGAGAAAAAAAAAGTCTCATCCCAAGTATGTGGTGTTGTCCACATCCAAAACTTCTAGGACAACGACAATGAGGAACTAATGTGGGAAAAAGAAAGCCTGAACTCTGGGCGCCATGGGTCGGCTGTAGCGGCTGTCCTGGTCCTCACACCCCTGAGGTCCTCGCCCAGCTGGTGAGCAAAGGAGGGAAGCTCAGCCTCGCATCTCTGAATGCTTGGAGAATGCAGAGTGGGGAGTTTCTCACTGGCATACCTTTTAATTAAAGGGAATAGCACCTTTCCTATGAAGATGAAAATAATAAAACATCTCAAAAAAGAATGGGGGGGAGGGGGTGGGAGACAGTGGTGCAGAGTCTCAAGTATTAGCCAAGCTCTGTGGAAGGCAAGAGGGCTTGGAACAGTGAAATCTTGTTTGTTCATGCGGCTCTGAGTAACTTAAGTGGGGGAAAACACTCAGAAAATAATTGATTAGATGCCAATTCACATAGCTCACTTAGTCTGCTTTTTATTATCAGTATTTCTTTAAAAGACTAATAGATCCTGTTCTTGACAAGCATGAAGCCAGAAGGTGGGCTCTTATCCAGTGTTTTCATTTTTTAGCTCTCAAGAGGCCATGATTAGATCTTAATATTGAATGCACAAACCACACTCACTGTGTGAACTCTCTGAGAGGGCTCCCCACCTAAGGATAAAAACAGTAAAGACGTTTTATTGGAAGGATTGTAAAAGGAAGGGGGAAGAGCACTCCCGGGTCTCTTTGGGCCAACTGATTAGGGATGAGTTGATTTTCTTATGAACGCTCTAAATCTCCTCTGAGGGTGGGGGTGAGGAGAGGGAAACCTGAGAAGACTGGACTTCAGTGATTTAATTCCCGGTCTAAGAATAGCCAAGCTGAGGGCGGAGAGGAGCAAGCACAAGTCAACCACTTGCAAATTGAGCAACTTTGAATCTTAGGTAATAGCTGCGAGCAGAGTTTCTTCCTTCCACATCTCATAAACTATAACTGAACTTGGGAAAACATGCCAATCACGGGATGCTCTCCACAGATTACATGATCTGAAACGGAGCTTTAGAAGCCAAACATGAATAATATGCACTTCCAGCCCCAAGTTCATGGTGTTGCTTCTGAGAGGCATCCCCCGGCCCAGTAAGCACTGGATACATTTTATTCATGACAACATGGTCAAGATTAAGCTGCCATGCATCGCATCTGTGTCCACCATGTAACTACCCTCGCCGTGTAGTAAATGTGCGGCCCTCTATCCTTCATAGTGGGATTGATTTGTGCTGGGTGCACCCTTGAGGACTGGCTATCCACTTGCTCACCAGCCCAGTGAATCAAAAGGGAAAAGATCTTTTCTCCGAGGAAAAGGGTATGCCAGTATATGGACGGCTTCTGGAGTGAGCTCCTGAGATAAGCCCTATTCCTTCTGATGGCAGAACCTCCCCATGAGATAAATGCTGGAGCTCATTTCCAGTGTTGGTTGGCCAGCTGAAAATACCTTTCAATACTTACAGAATATCATTTAAAACATAGCCTCCAGTATTACTAATGGATAGAAATAGCTACATAGATGAGTCCAAATATTAAACATGTAATACCCGGATCAGTCTCATGACTTTAAGGGCACGTTCCATGCCATTTTAACTAATGAAGGTGAGCCCAGATGCTAACACTCAACCCTAGGGAAGGTGACAGGTGAGGGGTGGAGTGCAATCCCATCTTTTCCATTCTGTTGGGAGTGAGATCCCATGAACAGCTTTTCCCCAGAGTATACCACAAATATATTAGGTTTTTCTTAAGGCTGGTTAAATATCATATATTTGTGCCTCAGAAAATTAGTTACTTTAACCAAAGCACAGTCCATGTGAACCCCAAATATCGCTGTTCTTGATTATCCTGCATCATTTGCTGTGTTTTTTCCAAGGCTTTTAATATGGAAGTGCTCAGCCAGATTCTCACTCTTTGTCACTCAATTGGATGCATATATTTGAAGGCTGATATGTAGTTTGGGAAGGAAGCCATGACATTAATGTGGAGTTTAAAGAGTTAGCATCATCATGCCAACTACTAATACTCATACTCAAAAGGCAATGTTATTGTTTCTAATTAAACCATGTTTTAGGATAATGTTTTTCATTGGTCTCCATGGAATCTGTTGTCTTCTCATACTATTGGCTTACTTACCATCACCGCCTGGACACCTGAGAACATGCTCCCAGCTGGTAGGAGTCACCCCTAATGCTCGCCAATTCAGGGTGAGTTTGTGCTTTAGAGAAAAGCAGTTAAAATGTTTTAGTGTAGATTCTCAGAGAGCTGTAACCTGTCAAGTTCTCTCCTGGGTGGACACTGAATACCATAACAGTGCCCACAATGGAGTGATTTCTTATAAGGCTAAATGAAAGTCCACTACTCTGTTTTTAGATATTTTGGTTGGATAGTGTGTGTGTGTGTGTGTGTGTGTGTGTGTGTGTGTGTGAGAGAGAGAGAGAGAGAGAGAGAGAGAGAGAGAGAGAGAGAGAGAGAGAGAGAGAGAGAGACCGACCCCATCCTGGTCAAATGGGAAAACCATGATGTATACTATTTAGTGAGGATGTATACTGTTCACCAGTCTCTTCCAATTTCTGTCATTTCATAGTTACTTTCAGAAGTGGCTAAGAGTATCCCATTTAAGCCCAGGAGTAAATTAATATGCCAAGAGAAGCGGTCAAGACCTTGATGCCTTTTGTTTGTAATTTCCTTATGCTTTTTATGTCCCCAGAGCAGATAAACAAGGGGGTGTTCACCAGTTGGAGTCAGAAACCTCTCAACTCAAAATGTCTGGGAAGTCCTGTGTTCTGTTAGCTCTAATACACACGCATCAGCCATAAGGAAAGTCTAATAGTGAAAGACAATAAAATCCCTTCATGTTTTCTGTTTTAGGGAAATCCTGCATGGTTGCACAAGGGTCATAAAAAATTACTAATGTGTTTTCTCATGGCGCTGGGCCATAACAAAAGGCCGTGTGCAATGGTATTGTATGCAGCCTGTAATCACAAACAAATGTATTCCACCAGCAGATGAGATGTTATATGAGAAAGTGTGAGAGGTTTGAGCTTGAGTCTTGGTATCAGCTATGAAGCAGGTCCCTCCACAGTCAGAGACCCCTGAGGCCATGCAAATGAAAACGACAGTGCCTGGGAGGCAGGGTGGGAGGGGGATGCCAAGAGGGATGAGGTCACCACTAAGAACATCCAGCTTCCCTCCAACTGGGAAATATGAAAAGGCATTCAACTGTGGTGCACTCTGGACTAAGAAAGGAGATGAAATTTGTGGGTCAGGTAGGGGGAGATGTGGAGATCCCCATGAGGAGGAGATAAGAAACACCAGTCAGTGGATGTCCTAGAGGGAAGGATGGCCTAACACAGAGCCAGCAGTTCTGGAACCAGCTTATATCCGCTACTGAAATGGATTGTTTGCTTCCAGCACCACTTATTTGATGTGTCAATGCATAAGGAGGTCCATCATCAAAGTAATGCCCATGTAATTTGCCACCCAATACAGGTCGAGCTTGGAAGGACATTCAGAGCTGTTTTCAGAGACCAAGTATCATTGGACTCATTCTGTCCAGATGGATGGAAATCCTCATAAAGCAGTTGATGTATTTTTCCTTAACTTCCAAAAAGGAATTTCTGAGCTGTGAACAGTGACATTTCTCCATGAGAGGTCCTGGGACAAGTAGGAGTGTTTTCCAGGATTCTCAGAGGTGAAAAAAAAAGAAAAAAAGAAAAAAAAATCCATAGGAGCAATACAATCAGATGATTCAGAAACAGTGCATTTGCCCAAAAGCAATGGTTTGCACTGGAAATGCACAGGGCAAAAGTCCTGACTCTACCATTCTTTAACTGATTTTGAACAAGTTATTTGTGGTCACTAACCCTCAGTTTCCTCCTCTGAAAACAGGAAGAAAAATATATCCCTTAACAATTGTTGTAAAAGTAAATCTCCCACATGTCTTTTCTCTCCAGCCCAAGTTTCCCTTCAGAGTTTTACATCCTGATTCTCCTTCTCATGTACCACAGGCTCTTCAAAAACAAATGGTCCAATATGAAATTATCATCCTTTCTCCTTCTAACCTCACAGACCAGTTTTCTATTCAGCTGAAGATGTCATCATGTGTCAGAAACCTTAAGACATCTAATTCCTTCCTCTTCATCACCATTCTTAAATCAATCACCAAATCTTTTATTCTGGCTCTTTCAAAGCTTTCTAGCTATTTCCATACTGAATTTGGGTGACACCATTTCACACCTAGATCATTGCAAGTCTCATATCTCTGATGTTTGCTCATTCCCCATGCTCCATTCAGAGAGACCTTTGGAAAAAGCAAGACTGTTTGGTTCATTTGCTGTTTAAATGGGTAACCACCACTCAGGATATATTTTTTACACTGGCTTCCCAAGATCTGGTCCTTTCTTACCACCCAACATCACTTTAGTGTCCAAAGTTCCTGGCACTATAAGTTCTCCCTAGCCATACTGAACTTTGTTGACTTTCAGTCATCTCTGGATCTTCACAGAGATTATTCTCTCTGTCTAGAATCCACTTCCTTCCCCTTCATCTGATTAATTGTTATTCATCTTGTAGGTTCCAATTTATATAGCCTTCCCTGTGACATCAAGGCTAGATATGTGCCCCTTTCATGCGTTGTCATAGTATGTTGCAGTCTCCTTAACTTAGGCACATAAACCTCACCATATTGGACTTTCCTGTCCCTGTCAGTATCCTCCCCTATATAGTAAACTCTTTGTGGAGGTGGTATGATTAGTGATATGTAGACCACTCAATAACTATGTGCAAAGGAAGAAAGGGAGAAGGAGGAAAGAAAGGCAGGAAGGAGGAAATAATATGACATATTAAGTATCTTGCATAGAAGCAGTCACGTAACAACAAATTTCACTCTCCATCTATATTGATAAACTATATATATTTACTTTTCTTAACCAGAATTTGTAATTACCTTTTCACACTCAGCCAAGTGGGGAAGTCCTTTCATATCTAGATATACTAAATCTCTACAATCAGCCAGGTCCACAAAACTCAACATGCTCTATCAGTTTCAGAAGCCTCCAGACTGGAGGCTTTATTTGTCTAAGAAAGTCTTTATTCTTCTTTACTTTTTCTTTTTAAATTATAGACTTTATTTTCTAGAACAGTTTTGAATTTACAGGAAAACTGAGTAGAGTCCGGGTGGCATGTGGGTCAACATCGACCTATGAACCAGGAGATCATAGTTCGATACCCAGTAGGGACTCAGTCCCCAGAGTGGGGCATGAGGAGGCAGCAGATCAATGATCCTCTCTCATCGTTGATGTTTCTATCTCCCTCTCCCTTCCTCTCTGAAATCAATAAAAAAATATATTTTTTAAAAACTGTGGAGAGTACAGTTTTGCCTTTTCATTCCTTACCTACACAGCTTTCCATATTATTAATATCTTTTATTGGTGTGGCACATTTAGTTAGCAATATTGACATTTTATTAGTAACTAAAGTCTATAGTTTACATATGTGGTACATTCTTTGTATTGTACAGATTTGGGGTTTTTTGACAGATGTATAATGAATGACATGTATTCATCATTATAGTATCATACAGAATAGTATCATTGTCCTAAAAATCCCGTGTCCCACTTATTTATCACTCTTTCTTTCCTTCTCCCCATCCTTCTAAACCCCTGCCAACCACTGATCTGTTTATTGTCTTTATAGTTTTACTTATTCCAGGTCACACAGCTGAAATCATACCGTATATAGCCATTTCAGATCGACTTCTTTTACTTAGTAATTAGTATTTAAGGTTCATGTCTTTTTATGACTTCATAGTTCATTTTTTTTTATCACCAAATAATGTTCCATTGTGTGGATGGATATACCACAATTTGTTTATTAAATGATGTTAGTTGTTTCCAAGTTTTAACAATTATAAATAAAGCTGCCATAAACATTTATGTGCAGGTTTCTCTGTGGACATAGTTTTGTTTTTTTTTTTTTTTTTGGTAAATACAAAAGAACCCCACCTATAATTGCTGGATCATATGTTTATGGTTAGCTTTGGAAGAAACTGCCCAGCCAGCGTAGCTGAGTGGTTGAGTGTCCATCTGTGAACCAGGAGGTCACTTGATTCCTGGTCAGGGCACATACCTGAGTTGCAGGAGAGGGCATGCAGGAGGCAGCTGATCAACGATTCTCTCCCTCTTCCTTTCTCTCTCTTTTCCTCTCCCTCTCCCTTTCTCTCTGAAATCAATAAAAAAAAAATTTAAATATGTAAATAAAGTAGTTGCACCATTTTGCATTTCCACCATCAATGGTTGCTCCACATACCTGTCAGCATTTGGTGTTGTCAGTGTGTGTAGGGGTATCTCATTGCTTTTTTAACGTGCAGTTCTCTAAAAATATATGGTAAGAATCTTTTCATATGTTTATTTTCCATCTGCAAATTATCTTTAGTGAGGTATCTGTTCAGATCTTTTGACCACTTTTTAATTTCATTGTTTGTTTTCTTATTGTTTAAGAGTTTTTGCATATTTTGGCTATAAGTCTTTTATCGGATATGTGCTTTGCAATCATTATCTTCTAATCTGTGACTTGACTTTTGTTCTATTAATCTCTTGAATGACAGTTTTGCAAAATATAGAACATTTTAAATATTTCATTCTACTCTCTGGTTGCTTGCATGGTTTCTGACATTGATACCCAAAGTAATCCTTATCCTTATTCCATCATAGGTAATGTGTTTTATTTCTCTA
The DNA here is from genome assembly GCF_014108245.1 of Pipistrellus kuhlii. Lineage (NCBI taxonomy): Eukaryota > Metazoa > Chordata > Mammalia > Chiroptera > Vespertilionidae > Pipistrellus > Pipistrellus kuhlii. Next base: position 34,734,514 of record NW_023425562.1, read on the forward strand.
GCTTCTTGAGGATTTTCTCTTTGTCTTTGATGTTCTGCAATTTGAATATGATATGCCAAGTTGTTTAATTTTTTATATTTATCCTACTGGTAGTCTCTGAACTTCCTGAATCCATTGTTTGGTGTCTGTTTTGGGCTATTATTAATTCAAATAATTTCTCTGCTCCATTCTCCCCTTCCTCTCTTTCTGGTATTCCGATTATGCATATGCCTCACCTTTTGAAATTGTCCCAGTTTTTGAATGTTCTGTTCTTTTCTCTTTTCTGTGTTTTCTTTTTCATTGCAATTCAGTTTTGGAAGTTTCTATTGTCATATCTTCAGGTTCACTGATTCATTCCTCATTCATGTCTGGCCTACCAATGAGTCAATTGAAGGTACTCCTCACTTATAGTGTTTTGTTTTTTTTATTTCTAACCTCTCTTTTTGTTCTTATGGCTTGATAGTTCATTTTTTATCACTAAATAATGTTCCAAAGTTTCCATCTCTTTGCTTATATAATCACTTGTTTTACTTGTTGTCTATTAACCCACCCCCCCCCCAATTAGAGCCCTTAACATATAAACAGTTATTTTAAATTCATATCTAATAATTACAGCATCTGGGTCATAATTAAGTCTGGTTCTAATTCTTGCTTTGTTTCTTTAGACAATGTTCTTTCCTGCCTCGTAATGTTTTTGTTGTTATTATTGACAGCCTGACATGATGTATCAGGCTATATGTCTTTAGTGTGAGGATTTATGTTAATCTGGATATCAGTTGGATTACATTTGATGTTTGCTGTAACTGCTGGGGACAGTGGCTTCAAATTTCTCTTGAATCCTTGCTTTTCTTCCCTGTGAATTTTGGGCTTCCCTAAGTACTCCTCAGAGAGATTCTGTATCTTACAGCTCTTTCAGTTGTAGGTCATCTTATACTGAAGACTCATTGCTGGCAGTGGTGGGGGTAAAATATGGGTGAAGGAATGTTCTATAACCTTATTATTAAATCTCAGTCTCTTAATTAGTCTGTGTCCCTGGGCTATGACCTTCACAGGTGTTTCTTAGCTATCCTCTCATCCCCTTACATGAGACAGAAAGGCTTGGCCTGGGGATGTCTGTGAAAATTAAGTGTAGGGCAAAACTGTTTGGGATCTTATCTTGTATTGTCTGCTTCTACAAGTGGTGATCAGACCATAGGTATTGAAAAGAATGAGAAGGGCAAGGCTTTCAGGAAACTGAACTCTGAAGAAAGGCTGGAGAGATGCTAGGATTGCCTCAAACACAATTCTGGGGCCAGAGCATGGCAGTCAAGTGATCTATGGTGATGTTAACTGGCTCATGTTTCTTAAAGAAATGAAAAGGAAAGCCTTGGACTGGGAGATTAAAAAATGCAGGTGAAATTAGTAAAATATGGCAACTCTGACAATCCCTGTGCCCATGATCACAGAGGGTAATACTTTAAGAAAAAAGAAAGAAGGAAGGAAGGAAGGAAGGAAGGAAGAAGGAAGGAAGGAAGGAAGGAAGGAAGGAAGGAAGGAAGGAAGGAAGGAAGAAGAAAGAAGAAAGAAAGAAAGAAAGAAAGAAAGAAAGAAAGAAAGAAAGAAAGAAAGAAAGAAAGAAAGAAGAAAAAAAGAAATTTAACTAATTCAAGTCAAAGAAATAAATTCAATTTAAACATCTAAGACAAATGTATAAGAGAAGCAACCTTTTGACAATGGGGTCATTGTCAAAAGGTTGCAGTCAGTTTGGCAAGTTCTCTACATGGTAAAGGTGTGACTTTGGCCCCATTTCTTCTCCTGGCTCAACCACTGCTCATAAATTATGGTTCAAGTTTGTTAGTGAGTTCAGAGATGGGGTCCATGCCCTCATCATGTAACCTTGAACCAGTGCCCAAAATGACTTAGATTTTCTCACTATGAAAACAAATATAATGGTCACCACTAAACTAAAATATCAAAACCCGGGAATTGCTGTCCAGAGGAAACAATGCTGGCACTGTAATTTCTGAATATGAAAGCCACATTCCACAACTACCTGTAAGTCTGTGAAAATGGAAATTAAAAACAAACAAAAAAAAAAAACAGGAACAAAGAAAAACTGCCAACCCAAATGCAAAGGGTGGATTAGGTAGTTCCTGCATAACTAGTGAGGATCTGATAAGAATGGACATTCCTCACCAGCATAATCATCTGCTGCCATTTGGAATTCAGGAAGTGTTTACAGTGAGTGAATAAATGAAATGAGTCAATGAATAGGAGTTATTAGTTGTCATTGGTGGCTATCTCTGACTAATCTAACCATATACTCCTTATTTTATGTCTCTTTGATCCTAGCAACTCAACTCTAAGCTCCTTGACAACTATATTATGACACTTTTACCCCACATAGTTCAGTATTAGAGCTATTACTTAATTATCAGTCAGGGATCTCAGGAGCAAAAGAAGCAAAAGGATACATATATGTAAACAAAGAGAATTGTTATAGGACTTAGATCACATGATTTTGAAGCCAGGAAGTTCCATGATCAGCCCCTGGCAAACTAAGGAACCAGGAAAGCAGGTGGTCTAACTCAGTGTGACTCCAGGGGCCTGAGCACCAGGGAGGTAGATGTTGTAAGTCCCCACAGGATTCTCTATGCTCAAGAATCAGTAGCGTCAGTGTCTGAGGGCATCTTGACGTCTCAAGATGCCCTCAGAATGGCATCTTGGTGTCTCAGCTCAAGCAGAGAAAGGGAATTTGTCCTTCCTATGCTTTTTGTTCTATTCAAGTCCTCTACAGATTAGATGATGCTCACCTGTACTGGTGAGGACAATCTTCTTTACTAAGTCTATGGACTCAAATGCCAGTCCCATAGCAGGCATTCCGGAAATAATATTTTACCAGCTATTTGGACATCCCTCAGCCCAGGGAAAGTGACACATAAAGTTAACCACCACAATATATACTAATTGACACAGTAAAACATTTTAAAAAGAAATTTAACTAATTCAAGTCAAAGAAATAAATTCAATTTAAATATCTAAGACAAATGTATAAGAGAAGCAATCCAAATAAGCTTTACCAAACTCCGGATTATTATGGATTTTAAATAAATTGGAAGCATATTTGTAATACAGTCCTCTGATATTTTGGTATCAAACACCTTAATCAGAAAGCTTCCAAACACTAATAACAAACCATTATTTGCTATTGCCAATGGCTGGCTTCTGGTATCTCCAGGGTTGCAACCTTATCCTTTGAAGAGCCATGAGTAACTTTTATTTTGTGTGATGTTTTCTGCCAGGGAAGTCAGCTGTCTTCTTGGTTGCACATGCTTTGGGGTAGGGGTGTCGAACTCAATCAGAGAAGGGGCCAAAATCTAAAATCCAGCCTAAATTGCGGGCCGAATGGTTTACTGAACAGTCATAAACTGTCATTGTGATGGAAACGCAGCGGAGTGCAGTGATGACAGCGCGGTGCAGGCCACATTGCAAGGCCTGGCGGGACGGATTTGGCCCGCGGGCCTTGTGTTTGACACATGTGCTTTGGGGTATCACAATGAGATGATGCGCCTTTAGCATCCCTCTAACCCCCTCACCACCACCAGACACACAACCTGGCACTGTTTACACCATCACAGGGGATCTTAACTAGCTTTCTAGCTTGCTCATCCTGAAATAATTATTGACTATATCAGTAACAACAACAACAACAACAACAACAACAACAACAACAAAACCCTGAAAGGTTTGAGGGTGTTTAATCCCAGTCAAAGATTGTTCCATTAATGTTATCTATTCTCATTCAAGATATGAGTTTATCATATCTGAGATCTTTAACAATGGCTTTGATAATAAGAAGGTTACTTTGGAAAGTAAAATGGTAAATGCTAATCTAAAACATAATTTGTGATCTCTCCTTTCTGAATTAGTAAAGCAAACATTCTGAGATTTAAAACAATAGAAATGTGCATTTGAAAATAGAATGTTGCTCTTTTCTGTTTTCCCAACTGCTATGTTATCAGTAATATGATACTTGAAGTTGTAGCAGAACTTCCAAAATAAACTTGATCTTTAGTTTTACCACAATGATGCATGAATCTCAGAAAGTTCAGAAATTCTATCCAAATGGAGAATTAATGTTCTGGTGCCAATTTTCTTTACCTCTGAGTTACTGGGCTGAAGTCTTCACAACAATGGCAACCTCTTGACTATCTCATGCCAGGTACAGGAAATTAGACAAAAAGAACAAATTTTCTCAACAATCATTCATCCATACAACAATTCAATGAAGGTTCTATTGTTTGCCTGAGCCTAAATTGAAAATAAAGAATAGGGTGTTCATATTTGCAAAGTGGGATATGAAAGTCCACTCTTTATGGATTGACATCTTAACACACCAAGTCCTCTTTTGGCCCTTGTCTTTGATGGAGGCCATCCCCAGAGACACTTATTTCTAGGTTGTCAGCTATGCTCAACAACGAGAAGGGAGGTTTTCCTGGCCAAGGCTTACCAAGAAAAGAGGGGTAATTTCTTATTCTTATCCTTGTAATTATAGAAAAGACAAAAACAAAACAAAAACAAAAAAAATAGAAGTCACTAAATGATATTTTCATAACGATTGACACATCTATACTAATAAAAGGGTAATATGCTAATTAGACCAGGAGATCTTTCTGACATCCTTCCAGACAAAGCCATGGTGGTGGGGTAGAGGCAGAGGTGGTTAGGGGCAATCAGGCCAGGAGGGTGATTGGGGGTGATCAGGCCAGCGGAGGGCAGGGGGAGAGTTGGGGGCAATTAGGATGGTGGGGAGTGGGGGGTGGAGTTGGGGGGCGAGAAGGCCAGTGGTGGGGGCAGTTGGGGGCGAGCAGACTGGCAGGCAGAGTTGTTAGGGGTGATCTTGACTGTTACTCCTCTTTTTCATTGTCTAAAATGCATCTAGTATGAGGAAGAAAATAACAATCATCCATAAATCTACCATCCCAGTATAATCACTGAACCATTATGATGTATTTTCTGGTTTTCTAAATAATGCTACAGCCCAGCCAGCGTGGCTCAGTGTTTGAGCATTGATCTATGAACCAGGAGGTCATGATTCATTTCCTGGTCAGGCATATGCCTGGGATATGGGCTGGATCTGATCTTCGGTGTGGGGCATGCAGGAGGCAGCCGATGGATGATTCTCTCTCATCATTGATGTTTCTATTTCTCTCTCCCTCTACCTTCTTCTCTAAAATCAATAAAAATATATTTTAAAAACAAATAAATAAATAATGCTACATAAAACATTTCTTTGTTATAAAAATTTCAAACTTATACAAATATAATGAGTACCTATAAATCTTCCACTTAAAATCAATAATTATAAATACTTTGCCATATTTGCTTTAATCATCATACATGTATATATGTGTCCTTTTATATATAAATAAATATATAGATGGGGTTTTCCTTTTGCAGAAGTATTTTAAAGTAAAGTGCATTCATCAGGGCATCTCACTCTACATAGTTCAATATGCATCTCCTATAAATAAGGACATCCTCCTAAATAATGACAAATTTTCACAACACAATATTAATGATCATTCTCTAATGTCATTTAATATCCAATTCATATTCAAATTTTCTTAATCGTCCTCCCAATGACTCTTTGCTGTTATCTTTCCCAACCAATTCCTGCATTGTTTTCTCACCAATATTAGATTACTCTAATGATACTTTTAAACGATATATACATTCTAGCGCAAGCAGGTATAGCCAATCTTTTAGCTTTAGAAACATACAAGGTGTTTCCTTTTTTTTCCCCCCCCTAAAGCAAACCATGTTAAGATAAACATCTTAGCTCACTCAAATTTTTTCATCTTTTCTGATTACTTTAGAAAAATAATATTTATTTTTTCTAAAAGAGATGAAAATATTAGGAGCCTCCTTACAGTTTACTGTCCAGAAAGGTTTATGGACTGCTATCCCCCAAAGTATTTGAGTATGCCACTTGGAGAGCTGGGGTTCTCAAACCCTCCTCATCCTCTGGGTCCTGGCTAAATGTCACCTCTCCAGGGGGCATTTCATGGTCAGCTACACTGGATGAGCTCCCTATCTTGCTTCCATAGGCTGTCCTTCCTGTGATTACTTCATTATTTGGCTCCTCCCTCAGAGGAAGAAGAAATCTCTGCTTGGAAAGGTCACAATTTTTCTCTGAAACAAGGAGCTCAGTCAAACTGATTGATTGCTTTTCGCATTGTGCTGATTTTAATAAAATTTTTAACATGAAACTTCTGGCTCTTTAATTTTTGCTAATGCGATACACATTAAAATTAAGTATTACCATATGTACAGTAAATATGAAAATGTACCCATAAGGAAATCCTTTGAAAACTCTTATTTTAAAAGAAAATAACCCAAATAACCAACATTAGGTGAGTGGTTAAGTAAGTTTAACTAATCTATATGATTGCACAGTCTGTAAACATTAAAAATAATATTCATAAAGTGTTAATAAGAAAATGGGGAAAATAAATGCCCATTAAATAGTATGGATAAATAATTTGTTAGGAATTTAGAATGTTAAATACAGGACAAAACGACTAGTAAGATATAGTTAATGCTGCAACTGTGAGTAATCAAAATTGCTTTTCTTAAATAATACAATTTTTTCTGACCAAAGCACAACAATGAATAAGGATCTTTAGAAAAAAAGCATTGTTATTTGCCAATGTTATATCCCATAATGGTTTAATCTCCAAAATTTACAGGGAACTCATACAGCTTAACATAAGGAAGATAAACAACCCAATCAAAAAGTGGGCAGAGGACTTAAATAGACACTTTCTAAAAGAGGACATACAGAAAGCCAAGAGACATATGAAAACATGCTCAAAGTCACTAATCATCTGAGAGATGCAAATCAAAACAATGAGGTACCATCTCACTCCTGTCAGAATGTCTATCATCAACAAATCAACAAACGACAAGTGCTGGAGAGGATAAGGAGAAAAAGGAACCCTTGTGCACTGCTGGTGGGAATGCAGACTGGTACAGTTACTGTGAAGTACAGTATGAAGTTTCCTCAAAAAAATAAAAATGGAACTCCCATTTGACCCAGTAATCCCAGTTCTAGGATATACTCCAAGATCAGAAACACCTATCAGAAAGGACATATGTACCCTATGTTCATAGCAACACAATTTACCATAGCTAAAATTTGGAAACAGCCTAAGTGCCCATCAGTAGATGAATGAATTAAAAACCTGTGGTACACAATGAAATACTATGTTGCTATAAAAAACAAGGAACTCTTACCATTTGCAACAGCATGGATAGACCTGGAGAGCATTATGCTAAGCAAAATAAGCTAATTGGAGAAAGATAAATGTCACATGATCTCACTCATTTATGGACTACAGTGAACAACATAATCCGATGAACAAAAAAAGATCCAGAGACAGAGGAGCATCAAAATTACTGTCAAACTTCAGAGGGAAGGCAGAGGCAAGGGAGGGGAAGTGGTAAGAGATCAACCAAAGGACTGTATGTTGCATATAAGCATAACCAATGGACACAGTCACTAGGGGGTTGAAGGCATGTGCTCATGGGTGAAAGTGGCCAGGGAGAGGTCAATGGAGGAAAAAATAATAATATTGTAATAGCTATGTATGGGTCAGGGGAGATACTTGAAATATCAGGGGGACCACTCTATAAAGTATTAAATTATCTAATCACTATGTTGTGCACCTGAAACTAATACAGAATAATGTTGAATATGAACTATAATTGGGAAAAAAGATGAAAAATTGTATGTTATATGTTTTTATCATAATAAGATAAAATAAAAGAAGTATCCAGTCAAAGACTGAACTATTTGAGTATACTCCAAGGGGGGAAAAATACTTTATTTAACCATCCATAGTTCCTGTTTACTAAGCTACAAAAGAGGAAAGTAGTTTAATTTATAATAATTTCTAAACTTTTTAATCTCATTTTTGTAGCATGAATTTAATGTTAGTATTACTTTAATGTATAAAGGATCTCACAAAAAGAAAACAACCAACCAATAAACAAGTAAACAAACCTTTTGGCATTCTCTATTTCCTTCTGAAGATTTTCACCCATTTTTCTCTTATAACAGCATTTATAATTATTCCATTTTTTTTGGTTTACAAGCCCCTTGACAAAACTTACCAACAACTTATTCATGTAATCTAAAGAAAGTAGCATGAGTAGGTAAGTACACAACAAATGCAGGTTATTTCACAGTTGTCATCTTGAGCAGTGATTAAAGGGCATTCCTTGAACCCAGCATTATACTTGTGATATGAAGCAGCTTGCCCTGTGGAGTTGGCCCTGGGCTCTAGAACCTTACAGCTAATGACCTGTGATCAACAGACTCATCTTTCCTCGAAACACATGACTAACCTCTTAGACCCAAAGCCAAAGGAATTTACAGCTTTCCAAGGAAACATATTTGCTTTGACAGTTTCACATAGCTCTCTCCTGAAGCCAGACAAAGAGCTGAAGTTTCATCGTCCCTCACCTTTCCTAGGATCAAGCTCTTTGATGGAAGGACATCATTGGGAATCCATCCTTAGGCCTGGAGGTGTTAGAAGCAGAAACCAGACATACAAGTCCCACTCTCTTTGGGCCTCTGGGAAAATACCTAGCCATCACTGCCCTGATCTGCCAGTCTCAGGTTGCCCATCTGGCTCCCAGTGAGTACAAGCTGTAACTCTCAGCACTGCATGTGTCTGGGAGATAGTACAATAGAAGAGAAGGAAGGGGCGGGCTAGAGGTGTGGAAAAAAGCTGGCTGGTGATGCCTAACTGGCAGAACTCTGTAAGCTCTGGGCTGGGTTTTGAAATGTTCCACCACTGTTTCTGCCTGGCATCCAAACCCCTATCTTAAAGTTAACTTTTAACATTCCATTCTTCCCCCAAATCCTGCAAGGTAGGATCTTTACTTTTCTCACAGCTCCAATGTCAACATTCCCCTTGACCAAGCAACAGGTAGTCCAAGTGCCAATATATCTTAGCCAGTTTCTGCAGTCAAGTGAAACAAAGAAGGGAACTTTATAAAAATTGGTGCTGTGGAATGGAACCAGACACAATTAATAATAGCTAGTGTGCACGTTCAATGACCTCAAGGCTTAGCATCCCAAAGGATTCCCAGAGATGTCATACATAGATTTTTGAGAGGGAGGTGGCATTTTCTAAGGGAGCTGAGAGTTGAGGAACATAGTCAAATACAGCAGTCAGTTTGCCATCTGGTAAAATGGGAAGAAAAATCTGTGAATCTAAAATACTTTCTCAGTGTGAAGACATGACTTACAGGAGATACATGAATACAAAGCATCCAGGCATGGCCAAAATGGCCCTGTGGAGTTCCCCCATCAGGAAACATGTGCTGTCAGAAAAATGGAAGGAGGTTCAGAGTGGCCAGAATGGAGGCCAGGAGGTAGTAAAGGTTATTGTGAAAGACAAGAAAATGAGGTAAGCAGGACAAGTTCATGAAGAGCCTTGTAGGTCCTTTTAGAGTTGAAAGCCATTTAAGTGTTTAAGTAGATTTGTATCATTAGACTCATGCTTTAGATAAATTACCCTTGCTGAGGCATGGAAAATGGATTGAAGGTGGGCAAAAATAGAGGGAGAAAGACCAGTTGCAATTACCAAGTGAAGGAGGACAGTGGCCTAGATTGGAGTAGTGGACAGAGAGGTTGAGAAATATGGATGTAGGAGGTATTTAGGAAGTAGAATTGATAGGTCTCGGTGATTGACTAAGGAGTCGGGGTGAGAAGGACAGTGAAGGAGAGAGAAGAGCCTAGAATGATTGAGGGTTGGGGATGTTGTCTAGTAAGAAAAGACAGAGGGCACATGCACTTTTGAATATTCTGTTCATTCTTGGCAGCTTATCGTAAATTCATTTAACAATACTTCCCTAAAAGCAAGTTCTGCAGTAAGGTAGCCTGTCACACTGGGCTCACAGAATGGGAGCAGAAATTGTCAAAGTGGGGAAGGAAGAGAAGTAATTGTAAGAGTGGCCTTCGTTACCAAGCACTTCCTATGTGCCAGGCCATGTGCTGAGAGCTTTATGCATACCGCTCTCTGGAGTTTCGTTTAATTCTTATAGCATCCTACATAAGGTAGTGTATTACCCCCATTTTATAAAACAAGGACAAAACTTAAAGACCTTGAGTACTAGTAACTCTAAATCTCTGCTGTCCCAGATGGTAGCTGCTAACAGCCTTGACTATGAAGAGCATAAAATGTGTGATTGAGGGACTTGGCTTTTAATTTAACTTAAATACAATTTTAATCAATTTAAATTTAAAAACAAACGCTGAATTGCAAAATGTTGCAAAATGTTTAAGTATGTTCAGAACCACTTGGGTATATGAATCAACTTTTCCAACTGAACATTTTATAAAATCTAAATGCAGATCAAGTATTTCCAGTGAAAAAATGAGGACCTAAATTAAGATGTGCTGTTTGTACAATACACGCTGGATTTCTAAGATTTATATAGACTCATTAATAATTTTTATATTGGCTATATTGGGTTTAATAATATTATTAAAGTTAGTTTCACCTGTTTTATCTTTTTATTTTTCCATACGTGGCTTTTGGAAAATTTTAAATCCTCTAAATTGGCTCGCAGAAGATTTCCTCTGAGGGTGGGAAGCAATGTCCCGACGATTTAACTATACATATTTTTTTTAATATTTTTTTTTTGGGGGGGGGCTCCTACAAAGTTGAGCGCACTCACGTGCGCATTTGTGCCATCCTGCTGCGCTCACTTGGACCGAATTTTGCCCCCGTGCCCAAGACCAGCCGGCTTTCCTGTTTGCCTTTTTGAACTGTTTTCCCTGAGCCTGGAGGAGCCAGGAGCTGTGATGTCACTGTATACACAGAGGGAAGGGTGGGGGCGAACGTGGCGCTGGAGAGGACCGGGCCGAGGCCGGGAGGGGGGTGGGGGCGGAGGTTTCCAGAGGTGGCTGGGTCTGGAGTGCGTGGGAGCCGCGGGAGACAGCGCCGCCGATAAAGAAACATAATGGAACTGCCAGTCACTGCCCCCCCCGGGGGGGGGGGGGGGGATGGGGACGTGGCTGCAGGAGAGGGGGGGTGGGGGGGGAAAAAATATGGGACGCCTAGAGCTAATTCCCCTGATTAAAAATGCATTAGTTTGGAGGTGTCAGGGACACGCAGCTGTTTTCAAGGAAAGCCTGGCTCCACCAGGTCCTCCCTGGCCGGGGCCGCCTGGCGGCTCCATCCCGGGGTGGATGTGTCAGCGAGCTCCCCCCGGCCCCGCCGCCGACGCTTGTCCTTTCCCTGACAGGGCCCTGGCCAATGTCCTGCTGCTGAGGGTCGCGGTAATTTACATCCTCTCTGTGTACATTAACTTATCTGCAGCCGCGCTGGCTGCGCTCCTTCAGTCAGCCTGTCTCCTGCGCAGCCTGGGAGACTTCCCCACCGCCCGCCGCCGGCCGGGGCTGCCGCCGGGGAGCCGGGCCGCCAAGTTCCTGCGCCCCGCGAGCAACAACAAACGCCCGCCCCCGCCTCCCTCCCGGGGAGGAGGAGCCCTGCAGCCCGGCCCGACCGACCGACCGACCGACCGGCCGGCCGGCCGGGGCGCGGAGCTGTGCGTGCGGGGGGGCCGGGGCGTGGGAGGCCGCGCGGGGCCCAGGCCGGCGGCCCCGCGGCTGCAAAGAGAAACACTTAGCGGCTAATTCATGACTCATGACTCATGGGCAGGCTCCTCTTCAGTGACAGCCCGGACAGTTCCTGGTTATTTGTAGCCCCCCGGCTTTGCTTTCGCTGTAATTAAGCAGTCATGGGAGGGTCATTTCATACCCGTTATAGGTTTCTCCCCGTTTTAATAATGGTTTAAGTTCCAGGGAGGAGGGGGGGGGGTGTGCAGCAGGGAGTGGAAGGAGGAGGTTGGGAAGGAGGCGTGGAGGGCAAGAGGGTAATCGTCTCTGAGAACGTGTGCACTTTCCATAACTCTTCCCCTGACAGGCCCCAGCGTGGAGTTTCCTCAGATGCCCGCCCCTCGCTGTCTTGTTTTTTGCAGAGCAGAGCGAAGGCCAGATCCTCTTCCATGACACGAATGGTCTGCCCCCGAGAAGAGGTCTGGCCGCCTTTTGGAGTCAGATGTTGGATTTTCTTCTTTCCCCTCTGGCACCACACTAATCATTCTCTTTAATCACTGCAGCTTTTTAATGAGGCCAAGTAGGTATTTATGGAGCCGTCTACTCTCTAAACGCTAATGCTTGATAAGTCATTTATAACTTATCGGTGGGCTTTTTTTCTGCATGGGCCAAACCCAGAAGAAAGGAAGTGAGAGTAAAACAGTCTGGAGTTTGCTAGGAAAAATGCAGCAGCGTATCTAGAGGTCCTAGGTGGTACCAAGCCCTTGTGGAAAATGTTCAATCCATCAGGCGCAAGAATAAGGAACAACCAGCCTATCCCAATGTTGTGACAGTTCCCTGGCTGTCATTCTTGATTCTCTTCATCCCCCACCATTTTATCTGTTGGCTGGTTCGTGTATCTTTGGATATCATTTAAAGCTTCCATGCTAAGGCCAGTTCTACAAGGTTCTTGAAAGGATCCTGGGACTATTACACTTGGAGGGTACACAGAGGCAAAATGAAAGGGCTGGAAAGAAAGGAAGGACAGAAACCAGATTTCCTGTCATTGCAAAAGTAGGTGCCACGTGCCCCAAATTTCAGATGTTACAGCTGGAATTTAGTTGCCTTCAAATGAGTAGAGGAGAGAAAACCTCTGTTTTAAGGTGGGTAAGAGGAGGAGGAGTGAGGACGAAAAGAAGACAGGGCCCCACAGACTAGAAAAACATAAATCAATCCATCAGCATGTGAGTATGTAATAGACATCGAGGAGACTTTTAAAAAGTTTTCAGCCAAAAAGGAAAGAAGTACTGATATATACTACAACATGAATGAACCTTGAAAACATTATGCTAAGTGTTAGAAGCCAGTTACAAAAGACTACATATTGTATGATTCCATTTATATTAAGTGTCCAGACTAGGAAAATCTATAAAGACAGGAAGTAGGTTATTGGTTGCCCGGAAGAGGGAAGGGAAGGGTGAGGGGGCAATAACTGCTGAAGGGTACCGGGCTTCTCTTTGGGGCACTGAAAATGTTCTAGAATTGATTGTGGTGTTGGCTGTACGCCTCTGAAAGCTATTGTATACTGAAAACCATTGAATTAAATGGGTGAATTGGATGTTGTGTGGATTATATCTCAATAAAGCTGTTACCAACAATTATTTTCAAAAAGTTAAATACAAGTTGCTCCCCCCCCCAACCCAAAAAAGTGCTATTAAGAAACTATCTTGCTAAGTACATTGCTCCTGTCACTATGACAATGTAGCCAGCAGATAATATCTGTCAGGGCCAGGACTTTGATTCTCGGCATGGCCCCTGTTGCCTAGAACAATGCTGCTTGTTGAAGGTACTTGATAAATATTTGCCGAAGAGAAGTATTTGTAAATAACCAGATGGGCCTAGTTCAGATGTGCTCCTCACTTCCCCTCTCATTTTCTCTCTGCATCCTCTTTCTAGTTTTCCAATGTACCTATTATTACTAATAATACAGCTAGTAACAATAACTACCGTAATAAACAAAATTTTCTTTATTTTGTGCCAGGCACTGTACATATATTTGTCTCTAATCCTTATAAAACTCAGCAATGTAAACTCACTGAACCCAGGTCTGTCTGGCTCCCAAAGCTTTAGTCTACTATAAACACTGTCTTCTAAAAACACTAACCACAAAAGCAAGGAGGAGCAATGACGAATATGCATAAATACTCAACCAAAGTCACCTATAAAGAAAACCAATTTGTTTTCTATTCAAACTGAAAGAATCATCAAGAAGCATCATAAACACATAAATCAATGATGGATTTCCTTAGTTAAAATTATTATAATTTTATAATAACTATTGATTATATGTTTAACAAATATGGAGCACTTACCTACACATAGCCCTGAATGAGGTACTGAGAAAAGTTTTAAAAGCAGTTAACATAGGAGCCTGTATTCCCCTGCATACTATAAAAGTCAGTGTTCCTTTAAGAAAAAGAAATGAGTATTCAATCTTTGACTAAATAGTATATAAAATGTTTAGACATATGTAATCTGAAAAGTTCTGATCACTTAAGATTGAAACATGTCTTGGGGATGAGAACAAAAGCCTGTGAATAGCTGCCTAAATGACAGCTCCCCACATGGGCTGGAGAAAAACACAAAAATGAATATATCCAAAGTACTCAAAAAGCTACTGAGTGGTGTCTGCGTGGGCAGGGTGTCCATTGAATGGTTAATATTTCTCATGTCAGAAATCCCAGATTCCAGGCCTACACACCAACTAAGACTCAGGCTCACCAACTTATCACACATTTTACTTAGTATATTAAGATACCCCCTGAAAGACACAAAACCTTCTAATTAAAGGTTCCATGTTCCCCTACTTTACCATAAGAATTTGCTCTAAGGTTTATAATTAATAACTAACATTCTAACAGCTGGAAAAACCAAGTAACTTCTGAGACAACTTACTGAAACTGTCCCAAAAGATCACGACGGCGTCAAGAAAATATCTCAAATAACTGACAGCAAGTTCTCCCAACAGTTAGATACATCTCCCATCTAAACTGGTAAGAGATGTTCCTTTGGCTAATTTATATATACATTTCTTTTTCTTAGCTAAGTCTGAAAAGGAGGTACACCCAGCCCATAAATGTGGAGAAAATTTGTATTTCCTCCTCTCTGCTCCACTGGGGGGATTCTGGAAGTGAAAGTCCAACCACTTAGGCTGATGGGCTTCAGGAGACTCCACTCAGGACTTTGGAATGTGCCTAGGTACCACAGCGTCTACAGAATGGCCATCCATCCCTAAGCATATGTGGTTGTCACCCTCTAGTGGATGATCTATGATAATAGTTGGCAGCCTCCTATGGGGGACAAGAGCTAATGTCATCCAAGACAGACCTCTCGAAGAGGTAGATGACAGATAAGCCTGCACCAGGACTCTTCAGTCTTGGACTCATATTTCCCAGGAAAATGGATGTTTGTGGCTGCTTACTCAGTCTGCAGTGTCCTGCTTCTTTTGAGTCTACTGTTTGTGTTTCCTACTGATGTGGTGGCATTTTTAAGAACAATACATAGTATTTCCTAAAGGCAGACTTCTCCTGGCAATTGATTCCCAGAAGTTGTTTGCCTCCAGACTAGCTTTGAATGCTTTCTTTGTCTGCAGGCCTACTGAATGTACCCAACTATTTAGCTGGTAGCATAGAGCTTGCCAATTGAAGGACAGTCTTGTGTTGAGAGATCTGATCAGCCTAAGGAAGTTGTGGACCAATAAAGATTGCCTCAATATTCAATGTTGTGTAGAGAGCCTAAAAATAGGGCCCTAAATATGACACTTAAAAATAAAGTCTGGCTTTGAGTACATTCATATTAGGTATTCAAAATATAATAACATTTTTATATTTTCCTGTTTTCATTTCATCAGGTAACTGAATAATTATCTCTCAGATGGGAATTGAACTTCTACCTCAGATAATTTCTAGAATGAAAGGATTATGGGTACAGGAAATACTCCACATTCTCAAAAGCCCATACTATTGGTACTTGCATTTGCTCTGTGAGAAGTTACTGAAAGAATTTCTCCAAAAGACAAGTATAATTTCCTAAAGATCTGTTTATTCATCCGCAGAGGAATTGAATGTTCAAGTCAAGAATGACCTTGATTCTAAAAATCTAAGGTCAAATAATCAGAGCATTGTAGAAATGAACTGCCCCTCTCCTCATTTTACCCATTTGATAGATGAAGAAACTGAGACTTGGCTAGGTTAGGCAATGTTAGCTGATTATAGAGATGGTACCCTCTTCCGCACAATCTACACCCCTACTTTCCCTCTCCCCCCACATTGACTGTTGTCTCCCAGGTAGAATCTTCTTAGTGATTATAAGAAAATTATTTCCCTAGTCTTATTCATAGTATATACTGTGTTTGGTTAGAAAGTATTTTTATGGTAGCAAAGTATGTATTACATAAAATTTACCATTTTAACGATTTTTAGGTACACAGTTCAGTTGCATTAAGTACCTTGTGCAACTGTCACCACCATCCACCTTCATAACTTCTTAATCTTCTCAAACAGAAATTCTGTACCTATTAAACACAGATTCCACACACCCCCTTGCCCTCAGCTCCTGGTAAATACCATTCTTTCTGTCTCTATGAATTTGATTATTCTAGGTCTCTCATAGAAGTGGAATCATACAGTATTTGCCTTTCTGGGTCTGGCTTATTTCAATTAGCTTATCATCTTCAAGGTTCAACTATATTGTAGCACGTGTCAGAATTTCCTTATTTTTTTTTTTTCAATGCTGAAAAATATTCCACTAGAGGTATACATCACATTTTACCTACCCATCAGTTGACGTTTGTGGAAAATATATTGTAAATGCATAAGAAAAACAAATAAAAATCTTTAAGAAGTGAAAGCATGTCTGCAAGAGGCTTGAAGCTATGTTTTTAAAAAGACTCCTGGAGGTTTCTAATCTATATATTAGAAGGCTAATAAGCAAAGTGGGAGACTGGGAGTTTGATCGCTTGCTATGACATGCGATGAACACCAGGGGATGGGGCGCAATGAAGGAAGGCCCCAGCTGGCATGTGAAAGTCCCCAATTGGTCCTGATCACCAGCCAGGCCTACGGACCCTACCCGTGCACTGGGCCTCTCGTTAAAGAATAAGTTAGTAATTCCATGTAGACTTATTTTAAACTATAGCTAAGGAGTTTGGCTTAGTTATCTTTATAGTCTCTGCCATCACCTCTCATCTCATCCCAACATCAACAAAAGTTCACACACAGGTATTCGATAGATGTGTGCTAAATTTCCAAGTCAGGCACAGGGAAAATCAAATGCAGTCTACATTATCATGTTTTCTCTTAATATTCCCATTGATTATGCCAGGGGAAGATGCAAAGGTTCCTGAGAGAAATCTGGTAGAAAAGCTATTCTCCTGGAAAAACAATGGTTTCAAACAACTGAAACTGATTCTACAGGAGCAAACCCCAAAGGAGTTTGTCAAAAGGACACGTGCAGATGGAATCGCAGGATGGCTGGAGAACCAGGTTTGAGGCTTCCAAACACAAGGCCCCAAACCAGGGGTTTCCAACCAGTGTGCCACAGGAATTTTTAAAACATGCACTACCGAACTATTTAGTCAGGGGCATTGACCTCATTTCCCTTAGACTGTCAAATTAAAAATGACAACAGCTAACACAACATTAGCCACCTGATGTGAATGAGTCAACGTCATAATTTTATTTTTTGTCAGATTGGCAAAAAAAAAAATACAATTTTTGGTGTGCCGCAGAATTTCAGTAATTCGTTTATGTGTGCCATGAGATGAAAAAGGTTGAAAATCACTGCCCAAACCATATCCAAAACTCACATGAGGAAGAACACACCAGCAAAAGATAGCATGACACTGAGCAGTGGGTGTTCAATTTGCACAGCTGCCCAGACTTACCTGCATCCTACTACCACATCTTGCCATTTCTGCCCAGGATGCGAACCTTGCAACTTCGGCTATTGCCCAAACCCGGATGCCTGGATCTCCACTTGAGCAGCCAAAAGAATTCCTCCTCAAACCATAAGGCATGTCTCATGTTAATACAGTGATTGATGGGGTGCAGGTCAAGGGAGAGAGTGGGCACATGAGGAAGACAATTCCCTACCCAGACAGGGTGTTCAAAAGGTGCTGGACAGCCCCTCCTGAAGGTGAAGGGACTGTGTGCCCCCTAGGATTATAGGGCAGAAGACCAGGCAAAAATCTTAACTACAATCATTAGAATCAGCAATTATTTTAAAGCACCATTAGTACCTGATGTGGAGAAAGCATGAATTGGCAAGATTTCAGCCAGTTCATGTCAGCCCGTACTGGTATTATAAACTTACAAAGCATCTCTGGAGAACTTCTTCCTCTAGAAACTGCTTCAGTCTTGATAAGAGAAGTTAGAGCTTGATTAAGCAATAATTGATAACAGCTGAAATGTTTAAGGAAGGAGCCATACCTTGCTCTTAAATGTTTGAATTATTGTTCTTGCATTAATTGCTGTACATTTCCTTCTATATTTTGATAGTGAAAGATAAGTAATTTACATCCTTATTTTTAAAGTATATTCAAGTAGGAAAAGCAGATGATATTAGTTAAAACCTCTATTTCTATTACTTACACACACACACACACACACACACATATAAAAATCAATTTTATATATATATATATATATATATATATATATATATATATATATTTGATTTTTTACAGAGAGGAAGAGAGAGGGATAGAGAGTTAGATCAGCTGCCTCTTGCACAGCCCCACTGGGGATGTGCCCGCAACCAAGGTACATGCCCTTGACCAGAATCGAACCTAGGACCTTTCAGTCCATAGGCCGACGCTCTATCCACTGAGCCAAACCGGTTTTGGCTACATTTCTTTTTTTCTTTTCCTTTTTTTTTTTTAATATATATTTTATTGATTTTGTACAGAGAGGAAGGGAGAGAGATAGAGAGTTAGAAACATCGAGAGAGATAGAGAGTTAGAAACATCGATGAGAGAGAGTCATCCATCAGCTGCCTCTTGCACACCCCCTTCTGGGGATGTGCCCGCAACCAAGGTACATGCCCTTGACAGGAATCGAACCGGGAACCCTTCAGTCCCCAAGCTGACGCTCTATCCATTGAGCCAAACCGGTCTTGGCTACATTTCTTAAGTGACTCCTTTTTTCTCAACCAAATAGCTCTAGGCAAAACGGACACGTGCCTGGAATGAAAGTGCCTCCAAAGGACTGGCTTTACTGGCTCTGAGCTATTGGAGATGGCAAACACAAAGGTAGTCACATGCATCACCACAGAGAAAAGTTTGGAGTAAAATGCCAGAATAAGAAGAACTTAGTTCCATCTGACAATGAACTTTTCTCCCAAAATTACCTCAGATGGGTTAGTTCCTAACTGTCATAGACGGCCATGATTTTAACAAAAGAAAGCACATTTATGAAAACCTACACATCCAAATACCTTCAAGTAACTGAATAACTTCAAGTGATAAAGTCTCACAGGTATACCTACTAAGATATATGTAATAATTAGCATTTCCCCCTAAGTGTTAATCCTTAGCTTCTTCACTTGTTTATGATCAATTTCCACACACAGAAAGATGCATTAAATATACTAAAGTTTATGGGGGGGAAATAATCTATATTTTAAACATCCCTGGTGTAATGTTCCATAACGTGAACTATAGTTTGGTTCATAAAAAATATTATTTAGATGAATTTTCCTTCATTTACATGGTTAAGAGTGCTATACATGTTTACCTTTAAAAATATCAGTAATCTAATAAATACACCATTAAAAAAGGAAAAGCATGGAGTCCAAACTAGAAAATAAAAATCATGGGCAAGAATAGAATAATAGCCTAAAATAAATCTTCCAGATCATCTAATCTAAGATTGACAAATACACGGGGTAAGGATAGGCACTTTTCTAATTTCTATCCAAATCAGACATAATAAATTGATCTCAGCAATTTTCAGCTGAGCCCAGACATAAATAGCATTATAATTCTTCTTAAGGTGTCTGGTAGCCTCTATCATTCACATGGAATGGGCATATGTAAAGAAACTATTGGCCATATCTGTTATTCCAAGTATATATTCCATATATACATGGAGACTTAAAAAGCCTGCTGTGACCAATGTCTTGATCAATGTTGTCCAGCTGGAAAATGAAAGATTGGGCATTATAACCTTGATTATCTTTGCATGACTTGGATTGAACTTGTAGAGTCAGAACACATAGCACTCAGCTGGTTGCAATCAAGTCCCTGAATCCCAAGTTTAGTAATTATAATGCTCCTGAAAGAGTTTATAACTTTTATCATTTCTATTATGAAAGCAAAATAGAGAAAAAGAAGAATCTTAATTCTTATGATTGAGTATGTATGAGTTCATTTATGTTCATAAATACAGAATTTTTCCTTCTTTTTTCATAATTTAAAGAAGAATGTTAAAGCTCTTACTCCACATGAAATTGTGATTAGGCTATGGTTGTAATTTAAATGCAATGCCCTTAGAAGCAGAGGAAAAAAATATGCAGAGACTGGCACAAAATAAATCTTTTGCATGAAATCCCTCTTTGAAACAACAAAAAATTAACAGTATACCACAACACCTGCAGTTTAAACAACTATTTACTTTCATATAAGTGGTTTTTTTATTTAATACCTAGAGGCCCAGTGCATGAAATTTGTGCACAAGTATGGTCCCTAGGCTTGGCCAGCGATCAGGGCTAATCAGAGTCTTCAGGCTGCAGGCCAGGGCCTCCCTTTCCCAGCTGCCAGCTGCTGGCCAGGGCCTTCCTTCATTCTGGGCCGCCTCCTGGTGGTCAGCACCTGTCATAGTGAGTGATTGAACTCCTGGTCTCCTGGTCAAATTCCCAAGGGGACAATCTGCATATTAGTCTTTTATATATAGATGTCTTGTTCTACCCATTAAGAAAGCATGGTTATCTAGTTTAAGTTTGATATAGTATATCCATCACTGTTCAACTCATGAGTGAAAACAAACCACAGAAATCTCATATTTGGAAATAAAAGTCTCCAACAAGAAGAAAAAAGACCGACCACTCTTGGTTGATAATCACCTAAGGTCAAGTTGTTTTAGAAAATTTTCTCAAATATAATTTTATTGTTTGCCTTTTAAAATGTTTTTATCAATATAATACACACACACATTGTTTTAAACATCAAATTGTGCTAAAAAGCTTTTAACAACAAAAATAGCAACTTCATTTTCTTCCTGAATGTATACACACACACACACACACTTTTTTATACCCTAAAGGCAATTACTTTTCAATTTTTTAAGCTATTTATTCTGTGTGTATTTTTATTTCTATATATCTAAATAATATGCTTATGCATACATCTCTTGACTTATCCCTTTAGAGATTATCTGTTATGGTAGACAAGAATTTGAGCTCTCTCACATATTTTCCCCCCCTCTCTGCTCTCCAAATTTTGGGTTAAATCTACAATCAGTGTTTTCATTATTATGACTAACGAAATACTGTTTACTATATATATTGCTGGGTCTCCCAGCAAAGAAGTGTTCTATGATTTGATTTTGTTTCTTGTAAAACTTTTCTTTTTCTTGGAATTACTAGTTGCCTCATCTTCTCATTTATTTAGTTTTCTTGGATTCTCCAGCCAAAATTTTCAACACATTCTGTTAGCTTTGGAAAATGCTTCTCAATACAATTTCCACAAAGAAGTAGCTCTGTCAGTTTCCCTTTGTGTTTCCTGGAGACATCCCTCCTCCACCTGCTCCAGCTCCCTGGCTGCTCACTGTGTCTTCTGCACAGTTATTGTCACGGTGATTCCCTTTGCAATTCTTCATCACTGGACCCCTCTTTCCAGGGTTCTAAATCTTCCTCTTTCTTGAAATACTCCCTTATTTGAGTGTAGTGCATCCTTCCCTGGAAAAGGATGCATAGAAGATAACTTTTTCTGAGACCTTATGTGTCTGAAAATACCTTTATTCTATCTCACACTTGTTTGGTAGGTTCGCTGGGTATCAAATTTAAATGAAAATGTTATTTTTACTGATAACATTGAAGTCATTGCTTATTGTTGTCCAATTTCCAGTGGCACAACTGGAAAGTTTTTTATTCCTAAATTTTTGTAAATGTCCCTTTTCTCTATCTTTAGAAATTTTTAGAGGAATAGTTTAATCCCCTGTATACTAAAGTTCCATGATGATGTGCCACAGTATGAGTCTTCTTTTAATTCACTGGTTTAGCACTTGAAAGGCTCCTGTTAGTCAATTATTGACAAATTTGTTTATAGAGATAATCTGCTCCTCTCTCCTCTGTTTTCTCTTTCTGTCCATAATGTTTATTGTAAAATATTAGATTGATTCTTTAAGTTTTTTATCTTTTCTCTATTACTTTTCATCTCTATGCATTTTGTCTACTTTCTGGATGAATTCCTTCACTTTATTTCTAAACCTTTTAACTGAATATTTTATTCCTATAATATTTCTCATTTACAGGAACTCTTACTATTTTTATACTATCCTTGTTTTGTGGACACAATATCTGAGAATACTGATTCTGGTTTACTTTTATTAAGTTTCCTTCTTCTTTTGGAATGTCTCTGTTGCCTCCAAGCTTTTCTCCCTTTTACTTATTTTGCAGAATTTCGTATTGTAGGCTCTCCTCAAATATCAGATATTACTGGTGCCCAATTCTATTTAAGAACAAAGCACTAAATGCCTGATTAGGAGCTCTGTGGGAAACAGATCCTTAGTGACTGGGTGGCACCTGCATCTTTGCCAGGTACTCCCATAGGCTGAATCTTCAGGTTCTTCCCCTGAGTGGGTCCCAAGTACCCAGAAAAGGATGGTCGTCCCATCTCTTGCCTGGGGGTTGAAACCGGGCTGCATTCTGAGCTTGGGTGGCAGAGAGGATTGGGTGAACATTTTTCACTTCATTCCCTAATTGTTCCTTTCTCTCAGACCATCTGTACCTGCTCTGTGCCAGTTAAATTCAAATTCAGATAAATTCAAAACCAGATAAATTCAAACTCAGTCTTTTCAGCACCTAAACCTCCTGTCTTGTGCTTGGAGGGTGGACACAGGGTGGGGAGCATTCATCATTCTGCATCAAATGGTAGAAGGAATTCTAGGATCTGCAGATCATTATGTAGTATTTTAAGGAAACCCCTTATTTTTAGCACCCCATTCCCAACCTTTAGAAGAACCTGCTCTATTCCAGGACCTTTCCTAGGTAATGGGGTCACCTTGTCTCTAAGTGTGGTCCTCTTCAGACACTGATTTGCACCCCCTCTTCTCTCTCCTTTATTCTATGCCCAGAATGACAGAGATCTTTAGGTCCCATTAGAGATAAAATTTGTACTCTTCTCATTGTTGGAAGGTGATATTTTAGCAAAGAAGGAATGAAAGACTTGCTACGTGGCTGACTTGAAAGAGGAATTCTTGGTGTTGGCCTCAGGACTGCTTAAGGGCAAGTACTTGAGGATCCTAATATAGTGTGCTATAACAAACTACCACACACTAGGTGCTGAAACAAAAGAAGTGTGTTGTTTCACAGTTCTGGAATTAGGAGGCCGAAATCAAAGTGCCCACAGCGTTGGTTCCTTCTCAGGCTGAGAGAAGAAACTATTCATGCCTTTCTCCTAGCTTCTGGTAATTTTCTGGTAAACTTTGGTATTCCTCAGCTTTAGTTACTTCACCTCAATCTCTGCCCTCATCTTCACATGACACTCTCTCTTATGTGCAACTGTGTCCAACTGTCCTCTTTTTATGTTGACACTAATATTTGATTAGGTCCCATCCTACTCCAGTATAATCTCATTTTAACTGATTACATCTGCAACAACCCTAATTCCAACTAAGGTCACATTCTTCAGTACTGTAGACTTTAACATAGGAAATTTTGGAGGATGTAATTCAACCCAAACACATACCATCTATGATATCTTGTGTTTCAGTTGATCCAACATCTCACTTTGTTCACGGCAGTCTCAGTTTACACATGTTATCCCTGCCCACTTCCACTTTCAATAGTTTCCAACTGAACAGTCATTTGCGTAGTCACCCTTTGTATGGTCCTTTCCACTTGCATGGAATAATCAAAATAAAGGCTTTTACAGTCATTCCAGTAGATCTGGACACAAATCTGGGGAACAGCATTTCAATGTTTTCCTATTTTTTATTTTATGGCAAAAAACAGATGATAGAGATGAGATAGAAATAGAGATAGAGATATCATTTTTATAAAATTTTATATAAAATATAGGATTACAGCCTGGAGGACATGGCTCAGTGGTTGAGCTTTGACCTATGAATCAGAAAGTCACAGTTTGATTCCCAGCCAGGGCACATGCCCGGGTTGCAGGCTTGATCCCCAGTGTGGGGCATGCAAGAGGCAGCTGATCAATGATTCTCTCTCATCACTGATGTTTCTATTTCTCTCTTCCTCTCCCTTCCTCTTTGAAATAAATAAAAATATGTTTTAAAATAATAAAATACAAGATTACATAAGTACATTTTTACATATATAAAAATAAGCCATATATATTGTTTTAAAACATGCAAAGCTTATTGTGATAGAGTAGCAAGGTGTACAAGAAGAATTCTTTAAAAAAAAAAAATAAACAATTCATTAAGAAAAGAAACAGAACAGAGTTTTATGTTGCTAACAATAACAAACAAATTTCCAGCCACTTAAGAAAATTGGAAACTCAGTACTGCCAAGGTTCACAAAGGCTCTGAATTTGACCAAATCAGCTGCTTTGAACCATTTTTGTTGTGGAATTGGGGACAGCTCAGTTCTTTCCATGGCAACCAACTGTGCTGTCATAAACACTACATGATGGTCTCTAAAATGATCCAGCAGTTGCTGGGCTATGACGGAGATAAGGTCCTATTAAAAATAGAGAAGTTGGAACTAACATACCAGAATATGGAGCTGTATAGACAAGGGATTTGCATTACATATAAATAGTCTTCATATTTGACCTCATAAGGAAAAGGCCCTAAAGGTGTAAACCAATATGGATTAATGCTGGTCTTCTTTGAATAGTTCT
Source organism: Pipistrellus kuhlii (assembly GCF_014108245.1). Classification (NCBI taxonomy): domain Eukaryota; kingdom Metazoa; phylum Chordata; class Mammalia; order Chiroptera; family Vespertilionidae; genus Pipistrellus; species Pipistrellus kuhlii. The sequence continues at coordinate 34,759,176 of NW_023425562.1, forward strand.
CACACAAATCATCAGCAATAGAAAAGGTTGCAGGAGAGAAAAAAGCAAATATAGGCAGTTCCCACTGAAGTGTGCCTTTGTCCAAAAACATCACTCCATACCTAAGAATATCCTTGGTTAAGAAATATTTCCCTTTTGAAAGATAAAACTTGTATTCTTTTCTAATTATAAAATACAATTTTATTTTATAAAATTTAGAGGTACATAAAGCATAGGAAACAAAAATCACCTACCACCTGAGAACTTTTAAACAACTAAAATCATGCTGCACATAGAATTTTATACCTTTATTTTTTCACATAGTATTACATCAGTTGCTTTATCCCATGCCATGAAAAATGCTTCACAAACCTGGCATTTAGTGAATGTCTAGTAGTCTAAGATGTTAATAAAAGGAGACTTCTCTCATCATAGATTAGTTTTGTCTGTTTTGAACTTAAATAAATTAAATTATATATCAAGTACTCCACTATGGCTGTTTTTTTCACTCAGTTATATCTGTGAGTTCATTCATTTTATAGTGAGTAGCTGTAGCTCATTTTCTTTTAAAGTACCATGGCATGACTATTCCATAATGTTTCCATTCTACCATTGATGGACATGTGAGTTGTTCCTAGCTTTGCACTCTTACAAATAGTGTGGCACTGAGCATTCTGCTATGTGTGTACAGACATATTGCTGTAGCATATATTGCACTAGGAATGGAATTGCTAGATCACTAGGTACACATGAGCAGATACTGTCAAACAACTTTCCAAAGAGGTTGTACTAGAGAACATTTCCACTATCAGTACAAGAGAGCTCCTGTTGCTTGACATCCTCACCAAGCTGCTTGACATCCTCACCAAGCTTGAGTAGCGTTGATTATTTATTTATAAGTCAGCTATTTAGGTGCATGTGTATTGGTTCCTTGAAGTGGTTCTAATTTGCATTTCATGGATGACTACTGACATTAACCACTTTTTATGTTTTATTAGCCTAATTTATCTTCTGTTGGGAAATGCCTATTCAAAGATTTTACTCTTTTTAAAAATTGGATTGATGGGTTGCCTGCCTTTTTAATATTGACATGTAAAAGTTCTTTAGATATTGTAAAAATAAGCCTTTGTTTGATATATGTATCGTAAACAGATGCTTTTTCACATCTTTACTGGTGTTTTCTGATTTTAAAAGTTTGCAATTTTAATTAAATCCATCTTAAACAATCTTCTTTTATGATTAGTACTGTCTAGAAATCTTTGCCTACCCACAACTCCTGTGTTTATTTCTAGAAGTGTCATTGCTTTAACTTTTACACGTTGGTTTACAATTTACCTAGAATTGTTTTTTTGTGTGTGAATGAAATGAGGAGGAAATCAAGTTTAACTTGTTTACAGATATATGTGCATTTGCTCTAGCAGAATTTATTGGAAAGAATAATTTTGTTTTATTTTGTTTTGTTTGTAAATCTGGTGTCTGTGATATCACCTTTAGACATGGGCAAGCAGGTCCCTGCCCCAAGTCACATGCCTCAGGGGGCTTCATCCTTTGGAGTATCTTCCTCCAACCTCCCTTAGGCCCATGGGTGGCAGGACTGTCCGGGCGCCCTTTGTTGAGATGGAGACCCGCATGGGCCCTGTCCCAGTTTTTCCCTCTGAGGTAAAGGATTCTCTCCCTCCACATAAGGGGTCAATCACACGCCCTGAGGAGCACCATGCATGGGTCCTGGTTCCAGAAAGGGGAAACCTGGTGAGGGCATAGCTTCCAGTGTCTGGAAGAGTATGTCATTTGCAATACTGTGCAAGACTGAGCCACCAGAATGATATCGACATGATGATTTGTGATGACACAGGACAAGTTCAAGGCTCTAGGCTGCAGAGGGTCTATCACTTGGTCTTGAACTGCACGTGTGCACCTTTGCATTGATTCTCACTTATGTGATTTGACTGTGGTGCTGCCTCTGGATATCATAGTGCCACAAGGTAGAGAGTCTCAGGGAGTGGCCTCGGCTATCTTCTCTGGAGCTTTCAAGACCATTGTTCACCACAAACCAGCATGTCAATATCATGTCTAAAAACCTTAGGAGCCCTATCCAGTTTGGCTCAGTGGATAGAACATCAGCCTGTAGACTGAAGGGTCCCAGACTCAATTCCAGTCAAGGACATGTACTTCAATTGCAGGCTCAATCTCCAGCCCTGGCCAGGGTGTGTACAGGAGGCAATCAACTCCTGTGAGATGTTTTTCTCTCTCTGTCTCTCCCCCTCCCTTCCACTCTTTCAAAAAAAAAAAAAAAATCAATGGGAAATACCCTTGGGGTGAGGATTAACAAACAAACAAAAAAACAAACAAAAAGGAATAGGAGCCTATTTCAATAGGATCCAGTAAAAAAATAAAGCAATTTGAGCATATTAGGATAATAACTTCAGCCTGGTTGATGTGGCTCAGTGGCTGAACATTGACCTATGAATCAGGAGGTCACAGTTCAATTCCTAGTCAGGGCACATGCCCAGGTTGCGGGCTCGACCTCTCATCATTGATGTTTCTGTCTCTCTCTCTCTCCATTTTCTGTCCTCTCTGAAATCAATAAAAATATATATTTTTAAATAGGATAATAAATTCAACAAACTAAGACACATCAAATATGTTTAAAATCCATACATTCATGATAATACAGAACAAAACAGAACAAATAACACTACACACTATGATAAATGTTAAGAAACAACTTGTTTTGAAAACTAATTAATAAAAGGAAATAATCAAGTATTTATCTTACCTTTCCCTTATGAACACACCTCAACTGATTGTTCCTCGGTGCATACAAATAGATGATGAGTGAAGTAGTTCTGGTTAGAAGCATCCCATCTAATAAAAAAAGAAGAATGATTAAGTTAGAATATCACCCTTGTTTAAGCCTAAATGAATGAACAGACCCAGGAAATAATTATTAATGATTTCTAATACCAGAGGAAAAAAAACAAAAAACAAGAAGCATATAAAATTTAGTCTCCCACCCCAGAAAAAGAAATCAAATCTGAATTAAATCACATCTCTAGATTTAATTACCAACTTATAGAAAATATAGAGGAACAAAAGAATATGATAACCCCATAGGGAGCCAATCAGCAAAATATAAAATATGGAACATCTACAGGATAAATGATCCAATTTCTTTAACAAAAATATTCAAAGTATAAAAGAGCTAGAGGGTGAACCTATCAATTAAAAGAGAATTGGAGACATATAAAATAATTGTGATACATGGATTTAATTTGGATTCTAATCAAACCAATGATCTGGAAGAAACTTAAAGACAATTGGGGAAATATGTATATTGACTGGATACTTAACAATATTAAAAATGATTGGTGAGTATTTTAAGATGTAAAAAGTTATATGGCTGTGTTGTTTTCAAGTTATTGTCTTTTAGAAATATATACTTATATATTTACAGAGGAAATTATGTGAAGTTTTGGATTTGTTTCACAACAACCTGGGTGGGGGAAGGAAGTCAGTTGGGAATGGATGAAATGATATTGGCTGTAGATTGAAAATTATTGAAGCTGAGTGATGGATACAGAAAGTTTTAGTATCCTATTTTCTTCCTTTTTGTTATGTTTAAAATTTTCCATATCAAATGTCTTAAAAAAAGTTATAATGAAAGAAAAGATTCTCTTTACCACAGGAACAAAAATATAAAAATATAGAAAATGGATAATAAATATATGAAAATAAAACTTTCCAACATTACTGAAATACACAATAGAAGACTTTAACAAATGAAAAAATGTACCATTGCATGGTAGGTGTCATTATATGTAATTTTCCTAACCCTTCTGCAAAATGTAGTCTAATAATAAAATGCAAACATAATAAAAACACAGAGTTGTTTTTTACACCAGATAAGTATGAAAAAATAAGTATACAAGACAAGCCAGAAGATCAGAGAAAAGGAATAATAATAATAAGGGACAAAGTCTAATACATATTCAAGTCTTATGAGACTAGTAAAGAATATATAGATCAGTGCAGAATAGTACACATACTATGCAGCCATTTAGTTAAAAGGAGAGAAAGAGAATACCAGAAACAGGTAAATAAATTTTTACATGACATTTGAATTTCACATGTACTCATGCATTAATATATCCAGAGAGGAAGGAAAATGTTCAAAGGTGGCTTTTAACTAGATGGAAGGATTTCTTTTTAAACTCACACATTTAGTGAGAAATTTAGTTGGTATGACATCACAGTGGTGCAGATTTTTAATCTCTGTGGGAGAAATGGGGGAGGATGGGAGAATAAAAAAAGATGACATCAAGTAACTGTGGGAGAGGAGGAAGTGGTTTCTCTCTTATTCTTCCAAGGAGCCTGTAAAAGGAAAAGTGAGCAATTTAATACATTAGAAAGAAATGAGTATAAGTGAAGCATAGAGCCTGAGGTAGCAGGAGTTATATCTACCTGCTATTTCTCTCCTTTTATGGAGGGGTGAGGCATGGTTTCCATGTTCAAGAATTTCTAATCTAGAAGGTATCCATGCAAAACAAAGACCATAGCTTATGGAACAATATCATCTTTGCAAGGAAGGGATGTGTCTGGTCAAGCTGTCAGAAACACCAAAAGTCTCTCAGCATGTGCCCCTTTGCTGTTCTGGAAGCTGTCAGTTCTTTGAAGCGAACTGTATTTTTTTGGGCAACACACCAAAGAGTGATTTAAACCTCAAAGCCTGACAACTTGGATCCCAGTTCTAGCTTTCTCTCAGAACACTGTTTTGTCCTATTGGAACAACTATTAGAGGGTACAGAGGAAGAAACTTTTATGGACTGCATTTGAATATTCAAAAAAACCCAAATTGAGGAAAAGCTAACTAGATGTCTGAAATGCTTTGATTATAATAATTTCCTTATTATTTTAAAAATATTTTTATTGACTTCAGAGAGGGGAAGGGAGAGAAAGATAGGAACACCAATGATGAGAGAGAATAATTGGTCATCTGCCTCCTGCACGCCCCCTACTGGAGATCGAGCCCACAACCCAAGCATGTGCCTGACTGGGAATCGAACCATGACCTCCTGGTTCATAGGTTGATGCTCAACCACTAAGCCACACCAGCCGGGTCCTTAATATTTTTTTTATGATTCTATGTCATAAATACCTAGAATTAGACCCTTCAGGTCTGAAGTGCAACGAGTTCTGGGCAAAACAGATTTCATGAAGTCTATTGATGTTTTCAACTGCATTGCAACTATACTAGGATGGTGTGTTTTTAAGTTCCTCCTCTGTTCTTGGCACTGATGTTAGGGAGGCTGTAAAGGAGACTAAAACAAATCCCTGTTCTCAAAGAATATATAAGTTAGTAAGATATGGATAACCCAATAGCATTACAAGATAATACAAAATAAGAGCACATGAATGGTGTAAATAAGTAGATTACCACAGTATGTAAACTTGTGAGTCATTTGGAAAAAAGAGAAACATGACTCATTATCTGATTTCATGTGAAATTATATCTTGAACCCATGGAAGCTGGGGACAGAGGGTCATTTTTTACTGCTTCTTCTAATGCCTTTGATGTTGGGACCAAGATATACTATAGAAAATAGCTTTCCATAGCTCCTCCAGAAAAATTCTCTCTTTTTTTTCTTTTTAAATCCTCACCCAAGGATATTTTCCCATTGATTTTTTTAGAGAGGTTGAAGAGAGAGGGAAAGACAGAAAGAAATATTGACGTGAGAGAAACACATCAATTGGTTGCCTCCTGACCAGGGCCCAGGCTGGTGAGGAGCCTGCAACCAAGGTACCTACCCTTGACCAGAATTAAACCGGAGATCCTTCAGTCCACAGGCCTATCCATTGAGCCAAACCAGGTAGGGCTGGAAATCTTCTGAATAATACTCTCCCCTCTTGGATACTCTACTCCCTCCCCCTTTTAAATTCTTCAGCTTCATGGAATTTTTATCTTTCTCCTCAATTCATATAGATTTATAAACCCTATGAGTTCTTGCTTCCTGCACCTAGACTGGAAATTACTTCTAGACAGAAAACTTTAATAATGGCAAGACTTACATCAACTGCTTCCCTTTTCTCAGTGATTACAATCTTTGCCACCTGATGTGTAATATCTGAAAATAGCTGTTTCCTATATTGTGCCCACTTTTCTTATTGCTATAGGCCAAGGCCAAGGAATCCAGACCCTATTTATTCTCCATGACTGGGAATATATAATAAGTCTCTTCTCTCCACTTCTGACATCTGACATCCATTCTTTTTTTTTTATTATTAGAATTTACATTTAATATTAGTTTGTATTAGTTTCAGGTGTACATGATTGCACAATCATATATTTTACAAAGTGTCTCCCTGTCTTCCCCCAATATTTCCAATTCCTGACATCTATTCTTCACAAGTAGCCAGAGTGATTTCCTCAACACAAATCTGATCAAACTAACCACAAGCTTGTAAGGCCTAGTCTCATCCATACCGGCTCTTCCTTCATTTTTGAAAAATATATTTTTATTGACTTCAGAGAGGAAAGGAGGAGCGAGAGATAGAAACATCAGTGATGAAAAAGCATCATTAATCGGCTGCTTCCTGCACACTGCGGGCAACCTGGGCATGTGCCCCAACCTGCAATCTGGGCATGTGCCCCAACCAGGAATCAAACTGCTACCTCCCAGTTCATAGGTCCATGCTCTGCCACTGAGCCATGTTGGCCAGGCCCTTCATTTTTCACCACTTCCCAATTTCTGCTCTATGTTTCAATATAACTAAATTGCTTCCAGTGTTCTTCAAATATACTGTGGTCTCAGACCATTGCAAATATTCTTCTCTTGACTTAGAATATTTCTTTACCCCACATATCCACTTCCCCTGGCTAATATATACTTGTCCTTCATAACTAATTTACCTTCCTTTCTCAGAGAGGTCTCCCACAAAAGGTAATGTTGGTTTATACCAGCATAATGCTTTCATAATGCCTTTGATTTGCTTTACAATAACCCTCATCATTTTATTATAATTACTTGTTTAATATCTTATCCATTGTTAAATCAAATTGAAGGTTCAGCATTTCTCTCACTAAATCTGCTAAATCTTCAGTGCTTTTACAGCAGCTGGAAGAGCAGATCTCAAAAATTATGTGATGAATAAATCGATAAAAACGTAAGGTAATTAACCAAATACTGATAGTGGGGAAAGTGAAGCAGAAGGAGGGGGGAACAAACAAACAAATCCTAAGCTCAAAAAAAAAAAAATACCACAGAAGAATCTTAAAGGATAGCACTTTTCCATTTTGTTGACTCTGTGGGTCAAATTTTCCACATGTCGTTCAGTTTCTTACTTTGTTTTGCTGTGTTGGTAGAGGCAGTGCATTCAATGCTTCTCCCTCTTCGTACCAAGAAAACTCTGCAAATGCTTCTCCATAATGGGATTTTTAGAAGAAATCCTAATGAACAAAGTTTCACAATAATTGAGTGCAGTACTGATGATTCTATCACCTTGTCTTGGGTAATTCCATGGGAGAGAGAGATCCATTATGCCTTAACCTGCTTTTTGTCACCACTGTTGTTTTAATGTCAAGGTAAAAGAATGTTCACAGACTCGATATGATATTTGTCATCCTAATCAAGTCATGGGAACAAACAAAATTAGATTGTGGCAATCAAACATCTGGGAAGGAATGTTTAGAAGAAAGGAAAGATTATACGTTTTATACAAGGAAACATTTTAATTCAAAAGTTGTGAATCCATTGCTTAAAATGTAAAAGTGACCTGCTTATTTGTCATCATTCAGCCTTTATTATTTATCACTGTATCAAAAAATAAAATAACTTTTCCTCTTGAAGTGGTATGCTTTAGTGCCATATTTAGAATGCCCAACAAAAGGAGGTATTTCCAAACAAAGGCCTACTTTCTTTATGAAACCTTTTGTGGGTGGCAAGAAAATTATTTATTCACCAAAGATTCAATGGCATCATAAAATACTAGAAAGAGGAGACCATTTAGTCCAATTTTCTATTTTAGAATTACAAAGTGGTTTTTCAACAGCATCCTCTATTTCCTTTAATATTATTTCTCCCTCTGCTAGTTGACCTCTGGCCCATTCATGCTTTTCTTCCTTTCTCATTCCATCAGCCTGTGTCTCACTCACCCCACCTGTAGCCAGGGCTCTCTACAGTAGACATTTCAGCATGGCTCCAACTAGCAAGCTAGCTCACCTTACTCTCCAGACATGCCCTATCCACCATTCCATCCCCACCAGCTCAGAGCCAGCCTTGTGTCCTCAAAGTCCTCTTGGGCACTTCTCTGGAAATCATATCTTTAATCCATTGATGTTCTCCTACTCCCCAATGTTGACCATCTTCTTTCAACCTTCATCCATCTTCATCTCTGTACCATTCTTCCTGCTTTAAAACATTGGTTCTCAGCCTTTACTGCAAATTGCCATCACCTGGAGAATTTTAAAAACTTATACTTTGAGAGTCCTACCCCCAGAGATTCTGATTCGGAGTACAGCCATCTCCCCCAGATAACTTATGAGAGCAGAGTTTACAAAGAACTGGTTTAAAACCACTGCTTGCCATTTTCTGAGATACAGTACTATTCTATATTTCTTCCTCCCTCTCTATCACTTCTTAGGATCTGTCACTTGCTACTTTTTTTCATCACTCCTATGGTTTTATCTATCACCACCACAAACATGACTCTTGTGTCTAAATCCCAAAACTTGACATTTAAGTTCCCCAAACATACCTCTCTCAACTTATACATTTGGGTTAAAAGCTCATTCATTCTCATAATCACTCAGACTCCAAACTGTACGTGTGGAAAAGTCTAGACACTTAGAGCTTTCTTCTCTCTGCTACTTCTGCTTTGTCTAGCTAGGACCAGGTGTCCCTTCTCTTCTCCTTGGATGTCTCTTCTGCACGGCTTTCTATTTCCATTTCCACTCTTCCAGGCTTCCTGGTGTTTCATGGTTTCCATAATGGCCTCAAAAATGTTATGCATATTAACCATGGAGCCAATCCCTCACTCCACCTCTGTGGCATCTACTAACATCCCACTAAAATAGCATTCTCAGGGATCCACCATGGGAATGTTGTAATGAATTATCCTACCTAATAAAGATGGTATATGCAAATTGACCATAACTCTGAGACAAAGAGGCAGCACCCACAGCCAATAAGGAGGGAATATGCAAATTGACATGACAAGGCGAGAGGCGAAGGCAGAAAGGCGGCTCTGTGCTGGAGCGAAGGCGGTGCGGGTAGCCAGGGGAAGGAAAGCCTGTTCCTGCACAAATCTTCATGCATCAGGCCTCTAGTTTTACAAATAATATCCTCCCACACACATACCCAGCCCACAAGACAGTGTCTGGTGCATTTATTTTCTTCACAGCACTTGTCACCTTCTAATTTTACATCACGTGTTGATTTATTATGTTTATTATTAAATATCTGTCCCCTACCTTTAGAGTATAAACTACATGAGGGCAGATGATTTTGTCTCTTTTGTTCTTTGATTCTAGTCTCAAGAGCCTAGAAGAGTACCCAGCACTCAATCCTTATTGCTGAATGAGCTGGTAAATTTCAACCATAGTCAGCAATGCAGATATTAGTTAATTATTCATAAACTTGGTAAGTCCTACTAGGAGCTCCCTGGCAGAACTCCCTCATGCCCTTCTCCTCCCTGGAGGCAAGTCTTGGCCTCAGGAGGTTGGGAAGAAGAGAAGAGGGAGGAGAGGAGGAGAACAGTCATCGGAGGAAACTGTCCGGTATGGATTGTTGCAGGTCTTCCTGTGGTTGTTCCCTGCCCTAGTGTGTTTATAAGATGTGGAAATCCCCTGCCCAGTCACTGTTCGGCCCTGACACACAAACTGCACATTATAAAGGACAAGGGCTGACCTACTGGCCGAGGAGGGCTCCGCAGGCAAAGCGCCTTCTTCAGGGCCTCCCGGCACCAAGGACGCGGCAAGCAATCTTTCTTCTCTGAGATTAAGCTGGCCTGCAGCCACAGTAAACACCCAATCTCCCTTACAGGGAGGAAAGATTAAATATCTGATTAAAATTTTTGGCTGCTAATTTATTGAACTTGGATGGATGGACCGTGTGGGAGTCACGTGACTTTCCTTGTGTGTCTGCTGTTGTTTTTCCACCGAGAGAGGTCACGGGCTCCGAGGGGGCGTGTGGGGGCCAAGGGGCGCTCTGCTCTCTCCGGCCAGCTTTGAAAACTTGGGGGGAGGAGGGAAGAGGGGGCAGCTCTTTCCCAGTTAGTTCCACTGTGGCAGTTTCTGTTCCAGCCTCTCGCTCTCTGCTCTTGTTGCTTTGCAGATTTGGTGCATTTCAGCCCTCCCCCGCCTATTGTTCCGAGCCGCCCAGTGAAATGATGTCATGGGCAGCTTAAAAGTATACAGGAAGTCTTCAAAACCGAATGACTTCAATACACTTTATTCCGTGGGCTCTGGCTGCTGGCTGTCTATGGAAACCACACCCTGCAGGCAGCCCCAGGATTAGAACCTCTCTCCTCTCCTCCATTCTCTCCCCTGCCCAGGGGCCAGTTGGTCACCCCTCGCCTCCATCCCAGGCCTTTGACCACGGCCAGCACCAGGGGAGGGAAGGGAAGCTAAGAGAAAGGAAAGCCAGAGGAGTCGGAGGTCAAAGGGAGTTTCCTCAGAAAAACAGGGACACAGGACTGACTCTCAGGAGAACCAAAGGTCACCTTTACTGGCCTTCGGGTGCTAGAGGCGGTCAGTCCGGCAGAGCGGCTGGCCAGGGCAATGTCCCCAGACAGGACAAATGACAGAAACCAGAAGGGATTTGCCTCAACCTTGCCAACTTCAGAGAGTGCTGCGCTGAGAGTGCTGCCCAGTGATTGTGAGTTGTCAAGCACGAGGCGGTTTGTAACAGGAAGATAACAAATGTACTCAGAGGGCTTGACAATTTACACAGCAGGCTTTCGTACATATCACCGTATGGGTCCATTGCAAAACCTTTGCGAGGTATTAGCCCATTTTAACAATGGCTATCAAGAACAAGGCAGAGAACTTTTTGACTTGCCTGTCGCACAGCTGTCAAGGATGGAAACAAGGACTCAAGTCCACATCCCAGGTACTTCCCTGCACTCCACTCTGTGCACGAAATAAGGTCCTGGCTTCCTTTCCTCATTCCTATTCCTTATAGAAATTGCCCCAAACTAGTCTTTGCCTGGCTATCTAGTTTGTAGTATAGTTCCACCTTACACAATGACTAGAACTTTCCTTTGCCCCTCCTTCCCCCCAGACATAACACAGAACTATGTGGTTGGCCCTGGTGCCTATGTCGGTCCTCCAAGGTTGGCCCTTGCTATTAGCCAGGTATTGCCTTGTCATAATGGGGACACTATTGCTCAGCTGTACTGGTATTGAAATAAGAAAATGCACCCAGAACCAGGCACCTGATTTCACAAACACATAAGGCAGGAGGTCTTAATTTAAGGTCCATACACAGAATTGAGGGGTCCATTGAAACAGGAGAGGGGAAAATTACATCTTTATTTTAATTACCTTTCATTGAAGTTTAGCATTCCTCCAATTATGGATGTAGACAACATACCACATTCGTATTACAATATCTGTAACTTTATCACTAATAGAAATACACATTTTTTTCAAAACACATTTCAATGTAGCACAAACCTCAAAAGACAATTCTTGCTCATCACTACTTAGAATTAGGATAATTATTAGGCCTGCTGCTAAATCTTGATATTTATTGCATTGTTACTAAAACACATATCATTTAATATCACAATTTTTAAAAAATATTTTGATCATGGAGGCCCCTACCTGATAGAAGGAACCCAACCCCCTTTGAAGATTCTTATCTCTGCATGCAGACTACTTTTTCCATGTAAACTGGCTTTCTTTGTAATCCTAAGTATATTATTTTACATGATTAAGAAAAATTTTTTCTGATAAGAATTCCATAAGCTTCACCAGACTGCCAAAGGGCTCCATGCATCGATTAAAAGTTAAGAGCCCAGGTGGTATTTTGCTGGAGTTGGAGGACTGAGAAGGTATAAAAGGCTTGATTGTGTGATAAACTGGGCCTTCCCACTACCTGCTGGGCCTTCACTCTGGGCAGGTGGGGTGTGGGGAAAAGAAGCCAAGGCCATGTCCAGAAAGGAACTGGGGAGGCTTAGGAAGCTGTAGCTCACTGTACGTTTCGCAGGTTTGCTATCGAGGCTGATCCACACTTTCACACGCTACTCGGGAGCTGTATATGCCAGCGGAGCATGCAGTAGTGTTCCTTCTCACTAAAACTCACATACACACTCACCAAGGCTGCTCGGTGGCTACGCAGCCACACTACTCACCTCCAAGACTTTGCCTCTGGCTATCTCTTTAACTGTAGAGAGAGCAGTGATAGGATGTGCTGCTCTGTGTACAGTTAACAAGCCTGATTTCATGATACATTTCGGTGGCAACTGTGTGCCAGACGTTACACAATCCAAAAACCAACTTAAGCACCTCTCATGGCCCTCAATTTGGGGAGCAGTCAAGTTAGCAATTGGGAGGGATCTGTGTTGTCAGCACTCAGGGGTGTGCACAGCCATTGGGGATTTTTGCCCAGCCTATCTGGCTAAGAAGGTCTGAGCACACAAGACATTAATGCCTATTCCCTATAGGCCAGCCTTGCCATTCTAGATGTTCATTGCTTGTGTAACTAGAGTAACTCCAGGTCTCCCCTGTTTGGCCAACTCTCATGGACCCATACCCCCCCTTGCATAGAAGGAACCCAAACCCTTTTCTTCTCAATGTTATTTTCTCTGCCAGCCCTAATTCTTTCTTAAAGCCCCTGGGGATGCTCCAGATATTCAGTTTAGGCTGACTCTTGACTACCACCCCTGTAGCCTGCTGCTAGGATCCAAGTCTCCCTCTGTTGACTGCATTAATGTCTTGTGTGCCATATGCCGCGTCACTGCACACTCTGCCTTCCCTGATTGTAAATCAACTCTTGGGTACTGATCTCAGTTCTCCAGGCACTTGACTACTCAGCAGTTGGCTGCAAAATGAGAAGAATACCCTTTCCTCCACTCCCACTCCCACTGCCACAAGCTCCCATTGCTAGAGGGCAGCCTGGACTCAGAGACGCTGAATGGCTGGCTCATGGAGCAGTACCTTCTCTTACACAGGTAATCCTTCCTCCCCTATGATGTGTAGATACATTTAATTCTCTACTCCAAAGCACCGCAGAAGAGACAGGTTCAAGAATAGCCAAGTTGGCCATTTTTAGAATTACACCTTCTCTACAGTTGCAGCTTAATTTGCCTCATTGCTGAATCAAATTCATCATGCCCAACATCCCTTTTCTTACATGGAATCCTCTCTTAAAAAGATTTGAAGGCATTCTTCTATAATCTAACTTCTGCTGCCCTGCTCTGCCCTCCCCATTTTATTCTCAAGACAAATCTGCAAACACAGGACCACTTTTAAGACCCAGTTTGACTTCTAATAGGGAGGTCTCCTCAGCCCCTAGAAAAATGTCTTTACCATGGACTGGAGGGTGGAGGGGAAAGGACTATCCTAACTCCACACCCTAGATCTGTCTACATTTAGTAGAATTGCTTTCCTTTTTTACATGCTCTTGAGGAAACCAAGTTGTATAAGGCAGTGAGAGAACTTCTTGCTCTAGCTTTCTGGACTTCCAGTATAATTCTGACATTATGATGAGGTGGAAAGCACTCAGATTTTGGGGTTAGAGTAAGTTCTACTTCAGCAGCAGTTTTTGAAATTTACTAACTGTGACACTTGAGTAAGATTTCTCTAAGCTTACCTTCTTTTTCTTTTTAATATGTTTTTATTGATTTTTAGGCAGAGAGGAAGGAAGAGGGGGAGAGAGACACATCAATTGACTGCCTCCTGCACACCTGCTACTGGGGATGGAGCCCACAACCCAGGCATGTGCCCTGCCCTGGAATTGAACATGGGACCTCCTGGTTCATAGGATGATGTTCAATCCACTGAGTCATATTCACATTTAGGGTTGTTTTGAGGAAAAAATGGAATGCCTAATATACAACACCTAGTACAATGCCTTGCAAGTAACTAGCAATTGATACATATTAATTCTTATTTTGAATATTGCTTTCTAAGCTATGCTGAGGTGTACTAGTTGGATGCAAAAAGCAGTGAGAGAAATGTATTCTGGAAATGTATATCGAGCTTATTTATTAGAAAAATATTTCTTTGCTATTCACTAAGCCTTAAAAAAAGAAAATAAGCAATATGAAATAGTTTACATTATGAAATAACAGCGGATATATTACTGACTAATGTTCAAAGTGAAATCAAAATTATACTATTTGATAATAATATATAGAAAACAGAAAAGAGGAAAAGAGGCAGGGACAAGAATTTATATTATTCATGTACCTTTATGTGCCAAGCAATATGCCAACATTTTTATGGTCACATTATAGTGAGGTCATTGAGGCTCTTTAGATTACTGCTCTAGAATATAATAAACTAGAAGCCCAGTGCACAAATTCATGCACAGGTGGGGTCCCTCCGCCTGGCCAGTGATCATGGCCAATCGGGCCTCTCTCGCCCAGTCCTGATCAGGACCAAAGGGGGCCAGCCAGCCAGATAGGAACTGCAGGAAGGCTCCAGGGCTTGTCCAGCCCTCTCCCCAAGTCCCTATCAGCCCGGACCCCAATAGCAAGCTAACCTACCAGTAGGAGCGTCTACCCCGTGGTGGTCAGTGTGTGTCATAGCAACTGGTTGAGCAGTTGAACAAACGGTCGACCAATCAGTCAGACTCTTAGCATATTATGCTTTTATTATATAGGATACTATTCTTTCTTCTTTCGCCTTCCTGTGTGTGTCTAAGACTCAGGCCTAACTATCGACTTCCTTCAAAAAATCTAGTTCCATGCCCCCATGGTTCCAGTCCCCGCTGGCTTTATTCCACATGCGAAGTACCCTAGTTTACTTGGAAAGATGACTGTAGATGGCTCTTCCTCGGGTTCCTACTGAGACCAACAGAATCCTGAGCTGGTACTCTAGGAGAGAAGCACTGAGACTTGCACTGAAGGTATTCAGAGACCTGCTCTACTTGTCACTTCTCCTTCCTTCCTGCATTTTCAAAGGCAGCATTCACTGTGACCTGCTATGATTGGGAACCCCTGGAATTCTGAACAATGTTCTACCTAAATCTAGTAAAATCCCACTTCTAGCAGAGTACTGGGAAGAAAGGGTGGGCAGGAGGACTGATGGAAAGGGGGAATCTCCATTCTGTGGTTCCATGTGATTTGATTCTGTGACCTTCAAAGTCTGGAAAAGAAAAGCAGGTTGATTCATAAACAACCAGAGACTAAAATACTTCTGATTTCCTTTTATTGTACTTCTGGGAACCAACCAATTATGTTTAGAACTCTGGGTGATTAGAAAGATATTTTTTGTTTTTTGTTTTTAAGCTGATTCAGGAAATAATAGTGAGATTTCTGGGCTATTTAATTTGATATTTTTGTCTAATTTTTGTCACCCAATCATAAAGGAATAGAAGTGTTTCATCTAGAAAGAAGGAAGCCAATCAGTGACCAAGGCTGCCAGGTCAAACACCAAGAACAAACACAAAGGCCTGTGTTCCCACACATCACCACTGGGCCCATTTCCAGGACAGAAACTGAATGGTGAAAGGCAGACGGGAGGCTGGAGACGTGTGTGATCTCAGGTGGCCGAAGTATGCCTGTGCTTCAATGGAACAGATCACAATGTTGAGATAGTAAACAAAGCCTGTGTGACCCCTAAATAAATAGAGAAAGGAGCCAAAAGTTGATGTGGTCATAATACCTTACTCTTTTATAATACTCATCGTGTTCAAAGCATCTTCATAAGCATTATATGTTTTGATTGATTCTTCATCATAACCCAGATATGATTAGCCCCTTTTCTCATAATTTTGTGGCTGAAGCCGAAGCCGGTTTGGCTCAGTGGTAGAGTGTCGGTCTGCGGACTGAAAGGTCCCAGGTTCGATTCCGGTCAAGGGCATGTACATTGGTTGCGGGCACATCCCCGGTAGGGGGTGTGCAAGAGGCAGCTGGTCGATGTTTCTCTTTCATCGACGTTTCTAGCTCTCTATCTCTCTCCCTTCCTCCTCTCTGTGAAATATCAATAATTTTGTGGCTGAAAAGCTGCCTGCACTAATGTTCTTTTGAGAAAAAATATAGGTAGTTTAAAAAAGAATCTGGAAAGACTTAGGACCTCCCTTCCCACAAAAGAGAACTTTCCCACTATGTGCTTCAGGTTCAGAAAAGCAATCTCTACTATCATCCTTCTCAAACACGTGCGCGCGCACACACACACACACACACACACACACTGGAGAGTAATTGTCCTTACAGGTTTATTTTTACTCTAATGGTTATACAGTCAAACCTTGAAAGACATTTCATAAAATTTATTAAAAAGTACTTTCTTCTCCCTTTTCGTGTTCTATTAAATTTGAGAACCCAACTTATAGCTAACAGGTAAAGTAATGGGAATAACATAGCCACACATGCTTATAATTTTATCTCATCTTCCAAGAAAGTCAAACTATTGATAAATTCCATCCTCTGGAATGATTTGTGCTGGTCACTTAGATGCCTGCTAACTATGACTATGATTTAGAAAAATAAAGGTTTTATTCTGTGTTTTCTTTTCTTTTTCTCTCTCTCTCTCTCTCTTTTTTTTTTTTTTTTTTTTTTGGTGGTGGTTTACTCTGTAATGTGCATATAGTTGCAACATATTTTTAAAATGTTTGGACATCGATGTGACATAAATATTAAATAATGATAATAAATGCCAACAAAAGCCTCCATTATTAGGATTATATTGTAGATAGAAGTTTAGATTCTAGCTACAAAAATAAGGTTTTTCTACTAACTCACAGCAACTTTGTAGTTTACTTTCCTCATTTACAAAAGGTGGTAAGGTAGAACAGGGAGAGAGGCAAAGACTAGAAATCTAGCCTTCCTGTGCCTTTGACTTTAGGCGATATATTCAACCTCTGGATAGTGTTCATGAAATGGGGAATAAAGCACAGGCTATTTGAAAACAAGGGATTGGCCCTATCTGGTTTGGCTCAGTGGATAGAGCGTTGGCCTGTGGACCAAAGGGTCCTGGATTCAATTCCAGTCAAGGGCACGTACCTAGGTTACAAGCTTCTCCCTGACCCGGGCCCTGGTCAGGGCTCTTGCAGGAGGCAACCAATTGATGTGTTTCTCTCACATCAATGTTTCTCTCTGTCTTTCCTTCTCTCTTCCACTTTTCCTAAAAATCAATGGAAAAATACCCTCATGCGAGCATTAACAAAAAAAGAACGAAGAAAAAGAAAACAAGGAATTGGATCGATTTGCTTATGGTCCTTTTATTTCTTAAGATGTTTTTATTCAATTTATTGAGGTTAGGTTGGTTAATAAGATTATGTAGGTTTCAAGTGTACAATTCTAGATTTATGGCCCTTTCATCGAAGCATTTAACTCTAAAACAATCTTGTAGATGAATGCAAACTGAAACCACAAGAATGTGTCTTAAACTTTTTAAACAGCCAAACCTCTGCATGGATTTTGTACGGGTATTTGGGAGAGAGGTGAAGTAAATCACAGTCTTTCTGTCTGGCCCTCATAAACTGTTGCTCATCCTAATAAAGTAACCCAAGCACCCGCTATGGATGAAGCACAGAAGATGAAAGCTTGTTGCCTCCAGACTGAGATATATGTATGAAGACTGGCTGTTGATCTTAGAGAAATTTCCACTTCTAAGGACGTATTTTTTTAACTCCACCTTACCTACACAAACACTTTATTTGTTCCTTCTTCATGTCTAAGATGAAAATGCTAACCTATCTTAAATTCATAACCAGCCTGCTAGCTCCCTGAAATAAACATCTGCTCCTTCCTCACCCTTGTCTTCCACCATCCTCAACTCTGCCTTGTCTACAGGAGGGACATAAAAAATGTTGAACTGAATTGATCTAACTCTCTTATTCAGCTGATGCTTTAGCTTGTGCTAAATGTTTCTTAGCTCTAGTTGGCAGCCAAAGCATTGATAAGATTTTAAAAACTAAAAATAAAACTGAAAGTAGCAAGTCCTAGCCCAAAAGAGATTGTGTCTACTTCAAATAAGAATAAATGAGAGTGATGGGATTAAGAAGTACAAATTAATAGTTACATAATAGTCACAGAGACATAAATTACAGTATAAGGAATCTTATATAATAAAGAGAGAATTATGCTTATTAGACTGAACAACAGGATGATCTCTTAGATGAAGCCAGGGTTGCAAGAGGCTGCGAGGTCCAAGCCCCTTATACGAATTTCATGCATCGGACCTCTAGTATAGTCAGTCCTATACAATAAAAGCCTAATGTGCTAAGTGACTGTTCGTCTAGTTGACCATTCAACCAATCAAAGCGAAATATGCTAATGATATGCTAAGGCTGCACTGACCACCAGGGGTTAGACACTCTGACCAGTAGGTTAGCTTGCTGCTGGGGGGATGATCAGGACTAAGTGAGATGAGCCAGACATGCTCTGGCACCCTCATGCAGTCCCTCTCTGGCTGGCCAACCTTCCGTGTCCCACCCCAGCCCTGATCATGCAATGGCAGGATCCCTCAGCCTGTCCTGAGCCCTCTCACAATCCAGGCTGAGGGACCCTGCCCCTAACCCCCTACCCTCTCCTACAAGTGCATGAATCTGTGCCTGGGCCTCTAGTAATATCATAACTATGTACGGCCAGGTGGGTACTTGAAATATCGGGGAAATCGCTCTGTAAAGTACAGGATTGTCTAGTCACTATGCTGTACATCTGAAACTAATGCAGAATAATATTGAATATACACTATAATTTTAAAAATATGAATATTAAAATAATAAAAATATTACATTGGAATACTGTAAAATGCTCTAATTATTTGTTTCCATCACTAGTCAGGGATCCCATTTGGAGTTCATCTGCAACTTCAAATTTGCATAAGAAAGGCTTGCATTGGAAAAGCATCAGTGTCATTTTGCAAATTCAGAATATTCAGGAAATTGTTCAATTTTATTAGTATTTGTAAATATTATTTTCCAAAGCCACTTTTAATAAAGCTCATTCTTAATAAAGCCTTGTCTTAGAAATTTCTGAAGCACTTCTGAAGTAGCAGGTGAAGGGAAATATCGAAAGGTGTAGTCATCCCTAAACATAAGAGAAGTGATGCAGATGGAAGATACGCAGCTTGTTCAGAAACTCCAGGGTGCCCTCGAGGAGGTGTAACTCAGTACTTGGGAAACTTAACATTGACTTCTAGGGTTCTAGTAGCCGGTTTATCCATAAAGGGATGCCTGCCAATCTGCTATAGCTTCTCTCTAAACTTTGATAAGATCTCCATTAGAATTCTTATGCCTCAAAGGGAAAAAAAATGTTCTGCTTTTTACAGAATCCACTCTAAGCAAACTGCTGAGAGAAAGTCACAGGCTCCACATATAAAACACGAGAGCTCCCTCTACAGAGGTTACCAGCAAACGTGCCCTCCAGCTGGTTGCTTGAGCTGGGACCCAGAAGGAAGCCAACAAAACAAAAGGAAGCTCTGTTGGCTTCCTTCAATGAGTACATAATAGGGTGGGAATGAGAAGGTAGAACTACTCCATTTGCCAAGCAGAGGAGAGGAGCGATGAAAGAAAAGTTATTCTTAAGAGAATGGAGTGTATGTAAGCAGATTTTTGCTTGTGTTCTGTATAAAGTTTTCCTGTAATAACAATGACCAATTTAGTTTATTTCAAGCTATTCATATCCTTGCCCCCCCACACACACACACCCTTTCTCTCTCTCTCTCTCTCTCTCTCTCTCTCTCTCTCTCTCTCTCTCTCTCTCTGTCTAAGTGGGAAAGGCACAGCAGAAGGAGTATCATGAGGAGGAGGAGGAGGAGGAGAAGAAGGAGGAGGAGGGGAAAGGGAGGGGGACATGGGAAGAAGGTGAAGGAGGAGAAGGAGGAGGAGGAGAAGAGGAGGAGGGAGAAAATGACAAAACAATACAGCAGCAAGCCCAAGTCTGGCTTTCCAGCACCACTGCAGAGGCACGGCCCACTACATTCCTCTGAGTGTGACCAGCTGGCCAGATGAAGAGCTTCAAGGTCATCAAAGGAAGGAGAAATGAGGAGTTGCCTGAATCTGTGTTGATTGGTGCATTGCACAGAGCAAGGATGAAACGTAAAACTCAAAGGGAAAGGGCAAAGAAGATGAGGAATTATATTCCTGAAGAAACTGTGCAGCTTGAGAACTGTGAAATGTCATTGGCAGGTAGCCCATTACCTTTAAGAAAATGTGAAGTATGTGCCCTGCAGACAAAGGGGACCCACTGTAAACATGGCTCAATAACTCTTTCAAAGGAGAGAGAGGGTTTGTATTTACCTTTCAGAGACATTGGGTCACCCTGCTTTACACTAAAAGAAGGAAATGTCTCTAACACCTTAAAATCTTGAGTGCATACCACATACCACAAAACTTGAATATGGCTGATAATGGGCATAGCGGTCATTGAAAGGTAACCGACTAGGCAGAAGCATTCGTATGGGTAATATGTTCTGATGACTTCCAAAGGTTAACTTATGTCCTCTTCCCAGAAGTCAGAATGCATTCTCTGATTAAAAGGTAAACATATTACTATAATCAGACTATTTTTTAAGCTTCAAATAAAAAATGAAGAGTGGGTGAAAGCTTTCCACACATCCCACACACACCTCCCCATCTATACAGAGAAAACCTGGAGTAATAACAGTGTTTAAAGATTTAGTCGGGTTTTTCTAGAAAAAAAATAATGTTTGGGCACTGTGACAGGATTCTGGAATATGTTTGAGATGGTGTAATCTTCTATAATATTCTTTATTGGAAGCGAGAGGGGAAGAAGGGGAAAATAAAATTAACTAAGGACTAAAAAGTGAATGGATGACTGGTGAATAGATAAATAAAATCTGTCATATCCATACAGTTGAATGCTATTCAGCAATCTAAAAAGGAATAAAATACACACTATCACATAGATGGACTTAAAAAAAACAACATTATACTATGTGAGAGAAGTCAACACAAAAATAAACCCACACATATTGTATGATTCCATTTATATGAAACTAGAAGCCCGATGCACAAAATTTGTGCCTGGGTAGGGTCCCTAGGCTTGGCCAACAATAAGGGCTTATCTGTGGGGTGACCAGTGGGGTGATGAGAGGCCCCACTGGCACCCATCTTGGCTGGCCTGGGGCCTGTGGGCTGGGGGCAGCTCCTGCACTGAGTGTCAGTGAACATCATAGTGACCTGTCATTCCACTGGTCATTCCACCTTTCAGTCGATTTGCATATTAGGCTTTTATTACATAGGATGTCCTGCAAATGTAAGACTACAGAGATAGAAAGTAACATAGCATTTGCCTGGGGTTGGGCCTGGGAATGGAGACTGACTGGAAATAGGAATAAGAGATCCTATTGGTGTGATGGGAACATTCTAAAATTAGTGGTGGTGACAAGGTGCACAATTCGGTAAAATAACTAAAATTCATTGAATTACATACTTGAGGTGGGTGAACTTTATGGTATGTAAATTATACCTCAATAAAGGTATGTGGTTTTTTAAGTAAATGGATAATTTGGAAGAAGCAGTGCTCTGCATAGTAGCTTGCACAGAGTAGACGCTTAATGGATACTTTTGATTTGAAATCTTTAAGAAAGGAAAAGGAGCCTAACTGGGGCAAGAGAAAAGATGAATCATCCAAAGAAGTTAGATATCATGCATGTTTTCTCTAGAAAATCTACTTCCAAATAAAGGCCTATTAAAAAGAACATTTTTTTTTTAAAGAGAATCCAAGGCCTTAAAAGAAGAAAATGAAGAAATGTAGGTAAAAATAAAATATCAGAAACAAAAATTTATCCATTATATAATATCTCACAATATTATCCCTCCATTATGTAAAAGTTTTTCATATGACCACCACTTTCTCTGCAGAGAGAGAGAGAGAGAGAGAGAGAGAGAGAGAGAGACCCCACACTGGAGTAGAAGGCAATGATAAGCAGCCCTGAGAAGCACTCTGAGTCATGGGGTCTGGTTGCAGGACAGGGTGAGCAGATGCCTGAGTGGAGGGACATATATTTTATTGAACAATATTTATCAATGAATAAAATACAGTCCTCATGCATGGCATTTTATTGCAAAGACAACTCAGCTGAGACATAACTCTTCTGTGTCATAAAGGATATCCCTGGGTTTAAAACTACCAACTAGAATGGTCAACCAAGAGCTTCCCCTGGCCATGTATTTGGTTTGAGCTCTTGGACAAAGCTTTATTAAGACCGTGAGGTTCAGGAGTTATTCCAAAGGGCAGAGTCTGCATTCACCGGTGTCCACACTGGTGCCCAGGACAAAGGTTCACAACAAAAATAACCAAATAATCGGTCAGATTTAAATTTGAAAAAGAAAGGAAGGGAGGAAGGAGGAAAAAAAGGAAGGAAGGAAGGAAGGGGGAAGGGAGGGAAAAAGGGAGAAACAACAATCCTTGAAAACAGAAATATAGCCATTAAAGAGGTAGAAAAAATAGCATCAATTCAACTTTACAGTTGATTGACTTCTGTGGGGAGCTGGGGAAGCTGACATGACAACTGTTGTCACCTTTTCAAAAGAATTGTTATGAAGAAACATCCAATAATTATTCTACTCCTCCAAAGAGCAGAGAATCAAAAAATATATACTTAGATTAAGGGAGGGAGAGAGGGGGGAGAACCACACTCAATTAGCCATAAAGCAAGCTTGTTAGTAACTTAGCCGGTTCCTAAGAGGCAACATGCCATTCATCTCTGCAGATGTCTGAAAAGGCAATTATTAATCTCTTTTTTTAGTTAAAGTAAATATAGACCTGTCCAAGGAAAGAAGTTAGTTGAACCAGGAACCACTTCTGCTCCCTTCCTGATGTCTGATTTTATTCAATTTTCTAATGCTTATCTTGTAAATATGCTTGTAATAACCTGCCCTCTTGCTAGCACCTTCTTGTAAATGAGATGCCTATCAGGGCTTATCCCAGCTAAATAAACTGAATTCAATAAAACCCATCCTGGGTTATCCTCCAGGAGAGTTATTACTCCACTAACATGCTACTGTTGCTACTGTTACCTAATGCTTTAACTTCTCCTTTAGGCTTGAGTTATGCTACGTTGTTGTATATCTAAGATAAGAGGCTGTCTGGAGTCTGTTCAATGTTATCGCATAACACACAGTGACTTTTTTATTGAAGGCACTCCATGCAGGTTTTATTGAAACGAATCCAGAGACTGTGTGTGCGTGTGTGTGCATGTACATATGTATGTGTGCATGTTCATATATACATATATATTTAATAAAAAATGTATTTTTATTATTTTTTTAATCCTCACCCAAGGATATTTTTCCATTGATTCTCAGAGGAAGTGGAAGAGAGAGAGACAAATATCGATGTGAGAGAAACAAATCGATTGGTTGCCTCCTACATAAGCCCAGACCAGGGTCTGGGCCAGGTAGGAGCTGGCAACTGAGGTACGTGCCCTTGACCAGAATCGAACCCAGAACCCTTCGGTCCACAGGCCAATAGTCTATCCACTGAGCCAAACCTGCTCTAACCAAACTGGAAAGGGCAATTTTTTAAAGATAAATGCTGAGATGAAAACAAAGCCACGATGTTACTCTTCACAGCCAATATTCTGCATTAATCTGTCAGAGCAGTATGCCCTGTGTGGTATCCGTGTACTTTAAAACTTAAAGTAAGGACACTAGTCTCTAAAATACACACAAGCACAGTGGAAGCTTGCTGCCCTTCATACTGACCCACCCAGCCTCTGCCCAATTTCTGCCACTTCAGTTCCTTGAAGATGCAGCAATTCCTAACCATGAGGTCCCTAGACTGCTAGGCCTTCACAAAGTTAAAAATGAGGTGTGCTGATGGTGGAGTGACAATGTCTCCAAAAGCCAAATGCAAATTTTGTATTTCCTACAAAGGTTGCTATGAGCAACCAGTCTGCCTTCTTTAATTTTGAATTTTATCAACCCCTTGAATAATACTAATTAAGTCATACATAGAAGCTTGGTTGACATCATATGTGATTTTGATGAATCAGTTATTGAGAGGATTTATTATTCCTTAAAATTATAGTTTTATGGAGAAAATATTTTAAAAGCCAGAACCCCAAAATAAATATATATAAAATTCCCTGGTAGTAATAATAATAATAATAATAATAATAATAATAATAATAAAGGTTTGATTCTTCTACCTTAAAAACAGCAGGAAACAGGAGAGCATTGGCCTGTGAATCATAATTTACTAAATGAAAATATACCCAGACATCTTGTGAAATAAAGTCCAACTAAAATAATAAAGTGAAAATATCTGCCAAACTTCTTCCACTTCCTGCCCCCCATGATTCAGGGCCTAAATTCATCATGAACTTGAAAAATTCTACAACTATTTCTTTACCACATAGACCCAGATTTTTGTCAGACAAATATTTCACATCTCTTTCTCTTGCCTATCTTCTTACATCCAGAGAACCAACTTCTGGGGGTGGGAGTGGGGAGGGAGAATGTGTAATAGGTAGGTGGGAGATTAATGTTCACATTTTTATGCTTCTAACCAGAGGCAAAGAGAAGAAAAATTTCTCCATATTTTTGCTGTGTGGAGACTTTTGGGTTTTACTGTACCCCACCAGTTTTTATTTTTATTTTATTTTTTTTAATATATTTTATTGATTTTGTACAGAGAGGAAGGGAGAGAGATAGAGAGTTAGAAACATCGATGAGAGAGAGTCATCGATCAGCTGCCTCTTGCACACCCCCTACTGGGAATGTGCCTGCAACAAAGGTACATGCCCTTGACCGGAATCGAACCCGGGACCCTTCAGTCCCCAAGCCGACGCTCTATCCATTGAGCCAAACCGGTTTCAGCTCCACCAGTTTTTAATAGTGAAGAAACAAATAATCAGTATGAAAGATGCCACCTCAAAAAGCAACAATGTCTTAGGAGAATGGCAGAAAGAAACCAGAAATTAAACCAGTAGTCCTCTGAAAAATTGCCCTCTAAGTTGTAGATAAACGAATGTGACCATCATATGATTTTTTTTCAAAGGTTGAAAACAGGGAAATTCACATATTTAATGTGGAATATCCATATAATGGAAAATTATTTGGCCATAAAAAGGAGTGAAAGACTGACACTTTCTATACAATGGATGAATGTTGGAAATATTGTGGTCAGTGAAATAAACCAGATGCAAAGAGTCACATATTGTATGAGCCATCTATATAAAATACTCAGAAAAGATAAATCTACAGAGACAGGAATTAGAATCATGGTTGCCTGGGGCTAGGAATGGATGAGAATGGAGAGTGACTGCAAAAGGACACAGAGGTATTTCTGGGGTGATGCAAATATTCTATCATTGGATTGTGGCAGTGGTTGCAGAACTCTATAAATTTACTGAAAATCATTGCATTGTACATTTAAAGTGGGTAAATTTTATATGTAATTTGTACCTCAATAAAGCTGTTCGAATATTTTTTAATTTTTAAAATAATTTAACATGTTCACTGATGCATCCTCAGCACACATTACAGTTCCTATCACATAACAGGTGCTTAATACACACTTATTATATAATTGGATGAATAAATTGATAAAGTAACTACCAAAGAGCACAAAAACAATTTTGTGACTTACAGAAGGAACTGTGCATGGTTGTTGAAAAGATTCATTGCATATAAAACAAGGGGAAAAAAATGTATGAAGTCTAAATCAAGATATTCTGGCTTTTAAAAAATATTACAATGAAGAAGAACTGCTATAAGAATTCAGAGGGGGAAGAAAGCACAAAAGTTTACAAAGGGTAGCCTAATGTTTCCTCTATGCAACAGTAAATATCAGAAGAGATTGGAGAAACATATACAAAATTTGGAAAGAAAAAGAGTGACCTCCAAATATTTTCTTCACCGGAAACTTGACTTTCATGAGAAAGACGTTTTCAAGTATAGAAGACTTTAAAATATATATGTTAACTATATACCCCTCCTGAAAAAGTTATTTAATATTATATGAGGGGATAGGCTAAGAGAAGCTACAGCTACTAACAATCCCAAAACCTCAGTGGCTTAAAACAACACAGGTTGTTCTTTGATCACATATTCCTATGGGTAGGGAGAGGGAGTTGGGATCATCTGCTGACTGCTGCTACCCAGAGACCCAAGCTGATGTAGAAATTCCATCCTGAACTTTCCCAGAGGGAAAAAGAGGTCTGCAGAGTTCCCATTAGCAAGACCATTCACAACTCACTGGCTGGAACTATTCATATAACCTCAACTAACAACTAACAGCTGGAAAATGCAACTCATTTCACTGCAAGAGGTTAATTTACTTAATAATCAGGGTGGAGCAAAAGCAGGTTTACGGTTGTGAGTACATAAAACACAGTTTATTCTTGTATTATTATCTATTATCCATATGAACAAATGTAATCTTACTTTGCTCCACCCTGTATAGAGCCCCTACAAATCAATAAAAAAAAAAAAAACCTATTCATCACAATTGACAAAAGTTATATATAGATTGTTCACAGAGGATAAATTCAAATGTCTCTTTTTTTAAAATCTTTATTGTTGAAAGTATTACATAGGTCCTCCTTTTTCCCTCATTAACATCTTCCAGCCCACTCCCATCTCTCCCCCCCCGCGCCCCCCCCCCCAGGCCCTCACCACCTCATCCACTGTGTCCACGAGTTACACATGTATACATACAAGTTCACTGGTTGAGCTATTCCCACCCACCTTCCCGTGCCTTCTCAAATGTCTCTTAAACACATGGAAATATGTTCAACCTCACTTGTAAGCAGAGATATGAAAGTTACTCTAAGGCACCACTTTTAACCTAATGGTAACAATGACAAACAAATCTGATAGCACACTTTTAAACCAAGGAATGAGCACGCAGTACTAGAGTAAATGTTAATTCATAAAACTTCCATGAAGAGTAATTTGCAACATCCATTAAAATTAAAAATGTACGTACACTTTGACAAAGCAATTTTGATTCTAGAATTTTTGCTGCAAAATACATATGGGCAAAATATAATGTGTACAAGGACCTATTCATTCAAAGAATTGTTTGTTATAGAAAATGTTTGATACAAACAAAATATCCAATAACAGGTCTCAGGTTAATTATGATAGTCCATACATTCAAATGCTCTGAAATTCTCTTCAGCCATCAAATAAGGATGAGTAACATCTATGCACTTCTACTTGCAGATGAATCTCCCACATAAATATTAACTTAAAAAATGCAGAACAGCATGTATGGTATGCTAACATTTGTCTTAATTACAGATCAGTTTCCAAGACGAAGTAGGAATAATTTTTAAATCATTTGGTTCTCTCTTTTTTTGCCTTGAATCATCAAAAGTTGATTACAACTACATTTCTGATACTAAATGTTATTAGTATAAATCATCTTTTAGGCATGCAAATAAAATATCAAGTATAAGCCAGCAGAATTTGTGTGGGTAGCTCCCCGCTTTTTCCACCTTTCCCTAGCAAATATTCTGGGAAATGAGGCACTTTTTTTCCCCTGAATTAAGTGTGCTTCACTATGACATCATTCCTCTTTCTTTCACCCAATACTCCAAACTTGATCCATAACCCAAACTACATTCTTTTCCCATTGAAACTTAAAGTTTTAAGAAAATGATCTTTTAACCACACAAAAGAGCCTTCAATCTATAGGTTAATTTTCACAATCCCCTAAATTTTTTTAAATAAAATTTTTATTGAATTAAATGTCTTTTGGAAGCTCACTTGGGGAAGTGTCTGAAAGTGGTTATAGGTTGTTGCCTTCCCTGTCTTAGCTCTCAGAGATGCTACATAGTATGAATAACTGGAAAGAGAGACTTCCTGCAGCTCGTGGGCACATTTGTTTTCAAGACTTGTTTTCCAGAATGATCGTTGACTCCTTGGTATCCGCTCTTTTCCTTTGCTTATTAGATATCCCCGCATTAGAATATGACTCAGCGAAGTAATACAGCTACAGTCTATCTTTCACTCTTGATCTGTTTTATCCCCAAATCTTTGTCTACCAGGAAATGTGATTATTAAAATGAAAGTCCTGGAACACAGATAAGGAAGAATGCTCTTCCCGCAGACATAGGCTTTATAACCAAGCCAGTCGATGCATTTTGCTATTTGGCTGTATTTTCCATGTCATTCACGGTAGACATCAGTTTTTGTGACTGTCAGGTCGAGCAAGTGGCACACTTCTGTCCACTACATTTTGGTCTCAGAGTCACCAGGTACACCCAACACAGTAAATCCCTTGATGAAACGACACAGAGCAAGAGCAACTTCTGTGATGATGAGCATTGGTCCCCCATACCCAGCAGGTCCCTCCTGGAAGCAATTGAAGGAGCCCATGCCCGTCCTGTAGGGGACCGATATAGCAGTGGGCCCTGTGCCATTTGACACATATTTAAACAGAATAAAGTGGTGCAGATTGAGTCTGAAATAGAGAAAGGTATTTCCCAAACAAAGCAACAAGCCCAGCACAGCCTGTACGGCCTCTTTATCTCTTGGTAAGGAAGTGTTCCAGGCCCAAGGCCCATTCTTATGTAGCTGAGTGGGAACCGAAAGACTGCACACCAAGGCTGCCTTTCCCAGCAGTGACCCTGTGGCTGGTGACGGCTTTCTACTTCTCTGGGAATGGCCCTCTACACAGACCATGTCTATTTTTAAGATTCTGTTCCTTCAGCCTTAGGTGTGAGTTGATGCCTGACCTTATCTGGACTTATCAGTCCTTAGCCTAAATTTTTGTTCCAGAAGTAAGGGAAGAGAGGCAGCCTCTCTTAGATGGAAAAGGGGAAGGACGAGGGGGGGAGACACAGAAAGTGAAACCCAGGAGCTGTTGGCTGCCATGGTCCTTGCCACGTGGATAAAGCCTATTTGCAGGAGGCATGATTTAAGGCAACAGCATAAGGACAAGCAGCAATGAGACAAGTGAGAACCTAGTGACCTTAAAGTCTTGGTTCCAGTGCACCCTGGGCCACATTGCATCACTGTCTTTCCCACAGTCATATGAAAAGTTCCAAGAATTCTCTACATCACCCACTTCACCTCAGCTAATAGGTGGAATTGAGTTTCTCTGACCAAAAACAACCCTAACTAATGCACTTTGCTCACGCGAACATACCTGCCTCTACTTAGCACATGAACTCTGGGTATGAATCTTTGGCTCCACCACTTATAAGCTGTGATCTTAGTTATTTCACCTCTTTTTACTCATCTGCATTGTGTAGGTAATAACAGAATTCAACTCAAAGAATTCTTAAGAGATTTCAGTGAGTGAATGAATGAAAATAGCTTATGACAATGTGTGAAATCTAGTAAGTGTTCAAAATGGCAACTTTTATTATTATCATATATCATTGTACTCATACTAGTATATATCATAATATGCAAAATATAACATAATATAAGCTAGTAACATGTTTAGTACAATAATGAGAGCAAACTTCTTGTGTGCCAGGCATAGAGCTAATTTGATTATCTCATTTAACAGTCACAAAATCTATGAAGTAGAAGTTTTATTAACCCCACATCCTATCTAATAAAGAGGGAATATACTAATTGACCCTCACACCATCACAAATATGGCAGCACCCACAGCCAATGAGGAGGGAATATGCTAATTGACTTCCACACCTTCAAAGATGGCGACACCCATAGCCACAAGATGGCGGTGCCCAGTCCCCTCAGCCCTGCCAGAGCAGCAGGCACACAGCAAGGTGAGGCCCATCTCCAGGCAAGCCCAGCCGCTCTGCACACCTGTCTCCAGAGTCCCCCAGTCCCCTCAGCCCTCCAGTCACCCAGAGCAGGCCCCAGGTGCAGGCAAGCCTCAGATGCTGGCTGCCCAGCCGCCCAGGGCCTCCCAAGGCTCAGGTAACCAGGGCCAGCTGAGACTTGCACTGCCGGCAGGGGGAGCAGCAGAGGTGTGATGTGGCATCGCCTTCCCCTGATTGCTGGGTCACCTCCCACCCCTGAGGGCTCCCAAACTGTGAGAGGGGGTAGGCCAGGCTGAGGTACCCCCCTCCAGTGCATGAATTTTCATGCACCAGGCCTCTAGTTACTAATAATGAAATTACACAATTTTCCCAAAGTCACACAGCTAAAATTGACAGGGTTAATAACTGGAGCCATGTGTATGAGGGTGTATAATATATGTGAAGAAAAATGTACAAAACCTAAAGGTCCTGTCAATGGATTTTCACAAAGTGCACAGCATATGACCAAAGAAGTAAAACATTGTCAGTATGCCAGATGCCCCTTGAAGCCTCCTCTCTCAATTTCCCTCTTGCCCTCTTCCCCCAAAGCAAGCCACTCTTTTTTTAAAAAAATATATTTTATTTATTTTTCACAGAGAGGAAGAGAGAGTGATAGACAGTTAGAAACACCGATGAGAGAGAATCATCGATCAGCTGCCTCCTGCACACCCCCTACTGGGGATGTGCCCGCAACCAAGGTACATGCCCCTGACAGGAATTGAACCTGGGACCTTTCAGTCGGAAGGCCGACACTCTATCCACTGAGCCAAACCGGTCTCGGCAACAAGCCACTCTTAATGGTGACTCGTACCGTGTTCAGTGAGCTGAACTAGAACTGCTTTTCTCAGAATTCCAGGTTAAGGTTGGGTCACAAGAGAAATTTGCTCAAGATTCAGAAGGCAGGAATAAAATGGCAGCCATGCTGCCGTGAAAGTCACAGGGGCACACCAGTCACTGATGCTAACCTGCTGGCTCCCCTGGTTGGTAGGGGGCAGAAGTCAATTCAAAGCTTGTTCAGTTCCCACAACCTCCTTTTTCAGCTTTTCCCAGTCCTAGGCCAGGTGTATGTGTAGCTCTGTGGCAAAGGGTAGGAAAAAAATTGTCCTCATGAGACCAGCTTGTCTTTGATGGTGCCAGTGTGTCTGGATAGGGTCCAGTCTGTCCTTATCCTCCCTCACCTGTCACCCAGATTTCCCTTCCTGGCTCCAGGCATTACAGACTCCAAGCCACTCCAAAATTTAATGTAATTCTTTTGTAGGACTGGCTTTTGAAATTCAAAAGTATTCTGGTGCGGTCGGTGCATGTTATAGCAAGTAGCTGTAATGAGTTTCTTTTCTGTGCCATTTTGTATATTATATAGATATATCATAATTAATTTGACCATTTTAGTGTTGATTGTCAGTTGGGATGCTTCTAGTTTGGGTTTATTGTCAACAATACTACTATTAACACTTTTGTATTTATCTCCTGGTGCATATGACAAGCATTTCCGCCAAGCATATAGATAGGAGTGGAATTGCTGGGCCATGGGGTATTCATTCATTTAACTTTAGTAGAAAATACTAAACTGTTTACTAAAGTGTTTGTGCTCCCACCTATAACCTCTATCCACTTAATTTGAATCTCTCAAATCTCATGTACAATATAAATATATGCATGTTCTCTTCTCCCCTCTTGTCGTCCTCTCTTTTAGCATGTCTTAATGCATTTTCTCACTTTGTCTTTTTTTTCTTTTTTTCTTTTTTTCTTTTTTAGAAACCACTTCCTGGTATTTTGGGTGTGATTTCTGTTGTTACAACATGTATGTGGGGAATTGTTGCAATTTTCACTTTGTCAATTACACCGGCCAAGAGAAAGTATTGTATTTCAACCTGATGCCTTCCACATTTGTATAGATCGCAAACCCAATTGTTCAGCAATGAGCCAAAAATATGCCACATCTGCATAATGCTAAAGGTTATTCCCTTGAAATGCATCATACTAACTGGAATTTTATTTCTTGCCAGAAACATTGTGGGCGTCTGTCACAACATTTATCTTCCTTCTATCATCAGAGGCAGTGGCAGCAGCATCCTAATATTTCATGTTCAACCTTGCAGGACATCAGAGACTCTCCCGCACGTTTCTATGAGTTTTCATCATATGCCTGAAACCCCAGGGCCACTGTTCCCATATTCCTATCTCCTCATCATCGCAGATCAAGACCCATTTTCTACCCGGTGAACCCTGCCCACTAGCAAAACCACTTACAACAAAGTTGTACATCTCTCTTACATTGATTGGTTTTTGCCTTCTCCGTTGGTTCATAAACTCTTATGAGCTGTGAGCAAAGAAAGTTTCACAACTAACTGAACCCATTCTTTCATGATAAGTGGATTTCATAGGCCTGTATATGAATTTATCTTATTTTTTATAACTTTATTCTTTCTCCTGGACCCACTCTTAAGTTAATGTTGACAGAACACCTCCTGGCATTCTGAGCACCGACAACGCTGAGAAAATGAATATTCTTTAAACATTTATTTTCTCTGTTGTTATGCTATGGCAACCAAAGTTGCCTTGAAAAAAAAAAAAAGCAGTCTAACTGCTGATGATGTTAATTATGAAAATGCTGGTTTCTGTGCCAAGGGAACTTGTTAAGAGGAAGAAACACGTCTTTCCCGTTCCTCTTCGGATCTGAGGAAAGGCTTTCCCTAAGCACTTGTGGCTTCTCAGCCCATCCCTTACTTTTCACCATAGAAATAGAGTGAGTGACCTGCCATGATGAGTCTGGGAGAGGAATCGGACATGTACAAGTCAGCATCTTTTGCCTCTTAGGAGCCAGCCCATTCCTCCATGCCAGCAGTTTTACAGGGCAAACTCCATAGAGGGCAGAGTGTGGAGGCACAGCGCTGGGCGGGTCAGTCTCATTCCAAGTATTAATTATTAGTGTTATGCTGCCCATTTTTACTGCATACCTAATCTTCTAGCAAATGGACTTTTGGTTTCTATCAGAATTACTCTTGGTCTTATGTCATAAAATTAGTCAAGAAAGGAGTGTGTTCATTGGGCCCCCCTCCAACTTCAACAGTGCTACCAAGCATTTGGCTGGAATTGGCGGACGTTAATAACATCTCAAGGCAATGCTGCACTCTCTGAATGAATGGGGCATGGTGGACATTCATTTTCTCCCTGAAAGCCTGGGCTAGAGTTAGCTCTCATAGTGGCTGGCCACTGCGGTCCCCTACCTTCTGTCTCTAATAAATTACCAAGTCCTGCTCATTTGACTCTCCTTTTACCTAAAGTCACAAACCAAGCTGAAGAAACACATCCATCCCACAGTGATCAACCAATGCCTTCCTTCATTAAGGCAGAGCCATTTCCCAGCCCACCTGATTCTACAAGCCCTTACTGCATGACAGCTGTGCGCACATTGTGATCCTACCATGATATTATCTCTTACTTTGCAAAAGCACTGAGAACATTCTGATTTACATCCATTACATTGAATTCTTGTAGTTTCTTTCTTTTAAGTAGCTCCCAAAAAGAGGGGTTATCATAGTGGCGTGCTTCTTATGCCTCAATGGAAAGGAGTCATTTAGTTCCATCTATAAATGTTCGCTTTGGGATCGCTCTGGATATTGGCTATGTCTATACCAATCGGAGACCTAAAGACCCTTTTCTAACAAACCAGTTCAATTTAAACCAAATGAGAGTTTGGCAAAAGTCAGTCTCGACAGGGGACCTTGCCTTATTACCAAATGACCCAGAGAGCCTAAAAAACAAGTGGGAAAAGCAGACACAAGTGAAACCACCTTTCACTAGTCCTTCCTCTCAGCGATTTTCCCACCTAGCTTCCAGGCCTTTCTTTCATCTTCTATGCCCAGAGCTGGCTGATGCACATGGAAATAAAATCTCCCAACTTTCTCTCCCTGAGACCAACTGACTGTATTTTACAATCTCAGCTCTTGTTCCCAGAAAACCAAGATCAATCTCAAAAAGCAGTCTTCTGAACTTGGCAGACACTTGTGTGGGAAAGTCTTTAAACAAAAACAAATTTGTTGACGCACTGAGACAAGAAACTCAGAGAACAGATAAAATGTTCCATGAGCCAACACTGCCCTCAGCTTCAGCATTCACAGTTTTCTCAGCCAACAACCCCTGTTCCACTCTATAGATGAAGCCAACTCATCAGCCTGTCATGATTAAGCCAAAAAAAAATTTTTTTTTAACCAAAGGACCAAAAGAACACCAAGACAATCATGGAGATAATCCCTAACTGCAGAAACTTCAGGCTATGGTGCATGAAGAAAACACCTGATCAACAACAGGAATAAAGAAAGGTATTAACAGTAAGCCATACACTGAGACGGTTTTTGTATTTCCCATATATGTCATCCAGTTAATTTTATTCTGGCCACCACTTTCCTCCTTTCCAAAGCTATAAGGGATCCCTGTCTTTGTTACAGTGAGTGACAACATGACAAAACTTACTGAGTTCAGCTTCAAAATAGAAATACAAATAAAGATTAAGGTTCCCCAAGGAAGGAAGTTGCTTTTCCTTTCCCAAGCAACAAGTGAGAGAGACAGGGAGAAGAGGAGGAAGGTTCTGGTGACTATCAAAACAGCTGTGGCTCCTTCAGCAAGGGAAAACTATATTGTTTAGGGATAGCCACATGCCAGAGAAAGAGATGTGGTTAAGAAAACTGGTCTTTTAAAGGACAGGACAGCCAGAAAGCAGCACGAGTCCCTTTGTACCTAATGGAAAACACTGGAGGCTCATGGCAACCCAGTGGATTGATTTATTATCCAAAAGGTAACCCCGACTCCTAGGATTTGTGCCTGTCCACACCTCTTCTTCTTCCTTAGTTTCTCAGAAAATAAGAGCTTAAAAATAGCACACAGGAGCCAGAATGGAAGATGCGAGAATGTAAAATAACTTCGGAGCACAATGCTGCACATTTCTGGCGCTGTGGATTTTCTTGGTTTGTTTTTCTCAAGAATCAATAAAAGTGGAACTGACAGAAAAACCACTGAAATGTTCAGTTTTGCTTGCTGACCTACACTACTTTCTGAGCAGGTCAATATTTTTCATCAGAAGTCCCTGTCTCCAATGATAGAAATCAAAAGTAAGAATTAGGAATTAGTAAGCCCAGATGCACTCGATCCGAGCAGAAACCTTTATTTTCCAGGGGCTCAAAGTTCTTCCCAAACCAATCCTGTGATTCCCATTTCTGATTAGAATGTGGCTGATAGGTTATATTTAGCTTCTATATCAATATCTGTGGTTCAAATTTTTTTAAATGAATCCAATTATCCATCAGTGGAGGAATTAGAATGTATAAATCAATGTCCCACCAATCCCATCAATATAATTCACTGTCATCATATCAATGGTAGTAAAAATGGTATTAATCAATTAGGTGATCACCATTTGTATAAGTCATGATGTCAGGTCATTGACAGTATTGTCCTCATTATCCATGCCATTCCTTTGAGCCTGGACCCAGAGCTACCGTTCACTCATGCCCCATGAAATAACAAAACAACAACAACAACAAAACCAACTGATATTCTTTTCCCAGATTCTCAGATAATTGTCCCAATGCTCACTGGTGCTCTCTCTGCTCATTCTCCAAAGATAAACTCATTTACAATAATTAGTTCCCTGATATCTTTTCACAAAGTACAAGACTAACTGTATATAATGGAGCTTGAAGTCTAGAACTAGCATTTTTCTTACAATGGCATGCTCCAGCTCTTTAACTGTAATAAATTGCTAGTTGTGGAATAATTTCTCTGGTATTTTATACAATTGAAAAAAACACACACACAGTTATATTCTTTTAGAAATTTACACAAATGAAACAAGCCCAACTTTAACAAAATTTCTCAACTGTAATCTAAAAATATCCTCAGGTGAGGAATAACAAAAAAATTAAAAGTGAGAATAATTTTTTCTACATGAGACAATCCAAGAGAGTGACAGAATAAGAAGACAGGAAATGTCTCATCATTTGTTCTTGTAGAACACAATCCATAATATGGCTAGACAGCAAGTAAATAATGCATCTGACCAGGGAAAAGCTCAAATCTGCTTTCTTTTGAATTATTTTGTTTGTTTTCTATTTTATACCTTTTTTGCCTATTCAGACAAATGTTAGCAAATATTATCTAAATCTCCTGTGTGATAGGGTTAGGGCTTATAAAATACATTTTTTAAATTTCAGTCTTTATTCAAGTGATAGTATATCACTTCACATTTAGTATAAGAATCTTACAATTCTATACTTCTATTACTCCCTTCCCTGTGTTTAAGCTATTGTTATGCATTTTAATTCTATATATCTTATGAGTCTTACAATACACTACTACTAGCATTTTTTTTCTTTAAACAATCAATTACCTTTTAGAGACTTAACTATTAAAATTATTTTTCTTTACTTACGTTTTTACATTTCTGATACTCTTCATATTTTGTTTAGACTAGAGTTTCCATCTGGTACCATTTTTCTTCTGCTTGAAAGACTTCCTTGAGTATTTCTAATTGTACAGGCCCAGTGATGAATTCTTTCACTTTTTATATGTATTTTTGAAAGATACTTTTGCTGGGTGACGAATTCTAAGTTGAGAATGTTTGTTTGTTTGCTCCATGGTCATCTAGCTTTCATCGTTTGCAATGAGAAATCTGCTTACACTTATTTTTGTTATTCCATCCATATGTGTCTTATTTCTCTGACTACTTTTAGGTGTTTTCTCTATATCACTGTTTCTAAGCAATCTGATTAAGACATGGATTGGAGTTGTTTTCTTCATGTTTGTCTTGCTTGGTGTTCTTTTAGTTTTATGAATCTGCAGTTTATAATTTCCACCAAATTTGGAAGATTTTTCACCTATATTTTCTTCAATTTTTTTCTACCAACACCTAATCATATGTATAAATAGGCTGCTTAAAGTTGCCCCAATGCTCACTGATGCTCTAGCTACTCATTCTTTTCAGTCTTCTTTCTCTGTGTTTCTTTCATCTTAGATAGTTTCTATTGCGATGTCTTCGATTTTACTAACCTTTTTTCTATAATTCATAACATGAATTATTTTCATACAGTGTATTTTTTATCCTACATCTTGTATCTTTCATTTTTATATGTTCAATTTTGATCTGTTTTATATCTTCCATGACTCTACTTAACTTATTCATTATTTCACTCATCTTCTTGAATATATAAAATATAGTTATAATAATATTTTAATGTCTTCTTTTATTTTCTAAAATTTTATCTTTTTTAGATAAGTTTTGATTAGCTGCTTTTAGTGAATTCTACAAATTATTAATTTTACCTTGTTGAGTAATGATTATATTGTTTCCTATAAATATTTTGGGCTTCATTTTCTCTCTCTCTCTCTCTCTCTCTCTCTCTGTCTCTCTCTCTTTTCTTCATGTTGTTTTCTTTTTCTTTTTATAGGAAACTTAGCTGGGGCATTAATTGCTCTGGTTTCTTTATTTTTTTCTTTTAATCTTTATTGTTGAAAGTATTATTTAGGTCCTCCTTCTTTCCCGCCCCCCCCCCCCCCATTAACTTCTTCCAACCCTCTCTTATCCTCTCCCTGATCCCAGGCCCTCACCACCTCATTGTTGGGCTTCATTCTGAAATGCAGTGAAGTTACTTGGAAATAGGTTAATTCTTTAAGATTGTGCTTTTAAACTTTGCTAACTAAAACCAGAGAAGCATTTAAGCTAGGACTAATTTTGCACTACAACTGAAAAACCCTTCTTTGTACTCTACTTGATGTCCTATGAATTATGAGACTTTCCACTCTGGCTGGTGGGACAGTTACTATTCCTGTACCTTTGTATAATAGAACTCAGAAGATCCTTTTGGGGCATATTTTCCTGTGACCTTGAGTAATTCCCTCATAGGCATGCACTGATCAGTACTCAGCTAAATACTTAAGAGGACATGCCTTCTGCAGCTCTCCAGAGCTCCTTCTCTCTGTGCAACTTTCTTCCCTTCCAGTACTCTATCCTGAAAACTCTAGCCTCTTTAGCATCACTAAATTTTCCACTTTGGCTTCTCAACTTAAGGAGACAGCTGATTTCTGCTTAGGTTACTTCTCTCTAGGACACAGACTGGAAACTTTCTTTAGGTAGTTAATCTGAGGCAATTTGAGGGCTTACCTCACTTGTCTCCCTGCTCTCAGAAATCAAAATGTCTTCCATTGGCTGATGTTCAATATCCTAAGAACCAGTGAAATTTAGTTTTCATTACTTCATCTTGGCCAAAAGAAGAGTTGATCATGAATTTTGAAAATTTCTCTCCCCATAGAGTTTCTGTGTTCAAGTTTTTCTATTACTGTATAACAAATCACTGCAAAAATTATTGGATTATTGCAATAGTAGTATTTATTTTGCGCATGAATCTGTAATTGGACAGAACTCTGTGAGGAAAGCTCATCTTTATTCCACCTGGCTTTAGTTGGGTGGCTCAAAGGCTGAGAGATGGACTCATCTGAATAGTCACTCATTCACATGTCTGGCCACTGATACTGACTATTGGCTAGGATCTCAGGTGGAGCTGTTATCAGAACACATCGTGCAATTTTTTCATGTGGAGATTTGGTCCCTTCTCAGCATAGTTACTGGGATCTCAAGGGCAAGTATTTAAGGATAGAGAAAGTCATGTGAGAGCTACATCATCTTTTCTAACTTGACCTCAAAAATCACAGTCTAACTTATCACATTATGTTCTTCAGAAGCAAGTCAGTAAAACCAGCCCATATTTTGATAGAATAAGTATAAAAGAACTAGTAAACATGTTTTAAAAACTCCAAACGTTGTTTTCTCTATATTGCTTTTTTCTGTGGATTTTGCCCTCTTTTCATATCAGATATTTTCCTCTGTCATCTGCTTTTCATTGATTGAATGTTCATATTTATGATAGTGGCACTAAAAATCTCCAAGTGTGTAGGAGGGTTTGTCTGTCCTGATCTTTATTGTGTTTTGATTGGATTGTTTAAATGGATAAATTTTAAAATATCTTTAGGTATTTTTTTTAGGTTAATCATATTTCTTTTAAAAAGTATCTCCAATCTCTTATTTTAGACAAAAAAATAAAAATTAACATATCTCCAATCTCATTGAAGTATGAAAGACAATATTCTGGGACATGAATGAAGAGAGCTGGAATGCCTCAGAACCCAGGATGCAAACACTATCTAAATCCCCGTTCTCTGTCCAGTACCTCCATCCTCAACTGAACTTGAAGATCCATCTGCTTATCCTCTCTAGAGAATATAACTTTATTCTTTTTCCAGGATGAAAGAATGGCCATTCGTCAGGTGGCTCATCAGAGTGTGGGAGGCAATCTGGGGTCTGAAGAGTTCTCAAACAGACTTTGAAACAATCCTCCTTATTCAGTCTCCATTTCCAGTCCCTTCCAGAGGAATCTAGCACCAACAATCCCTGAGTCTTTGGAGAATTCCTCTCTGTAAATCAGGTGGATATTTGCTTTCCTCACTGCTGGCTTAGGATTCCTTTTTTTTTTTTTTTTTTTTTTTTTTCCCTTTTCTTTTCTTTTAGTATGCTAAGAATTTGTCATTCATCTCCACCTGCCTTCCTGATTTTTAAACTTTATTTTTGTTTTCTTCTTTTCCAATCTTTCCTTCTTTATAGATTTAGATTTTAAAAAATATTCCTTTATTGCCATTTGATGGGATTGAGGGAAGGAGCAAATATAAGCATATGATTAGCCCACAATCTTTTCTCAGTGTCAAATTTATATTTTTAAGCTTTACTTTTAGTTTACTCAATGCCAAGATTTTCCAGGTTCAACTATCCTCTTTGCAACATTTAACTCCCTAATTAGTCATTCTATGCTTCCTTGGAATTTCTCTAGTGCTCATTTAGCAATCTTCAATTTCTTTGCTATCTCTTTGTAGAAATTCTCCCTAGTAATTACTAACCATTTTCATGTCTTTCTTGGATGATTTGGTCCAGTTGTATTAAAAAACAAAAACAAAAAAAACCACAAAATACTTCTGCGTTACATTGAAATCTGCACCTTCAATGTTCTCTCTAGTCATTAATACTTTTGGTATTCTCCTGAAAATTTCATATTTGTATTTCTATCCCTTCCTGGTTCATATATATAATGTTTTCCAGCTTTATTGTTTTCTAAACACAAACATTAAATATTTAACACAATGATCACATTTACAAACAGAATATAATTTGTTTTATCTACAGATAAATAAAGGTAAAATAAAATTCAAATCTTATTGAAACACCGCATGGTATCACTTATATGTGAAATCTTTTTTAAAAAGTCAAAGTCAGCTGAGACCGGTTTGGCTCAATGAATAGAGCGTCGGCTTGGGGACTGAAAGGTCCCGGGTTCGATTCCGGTCAGGGGCATGTACCTTAGTTGCGGGCATATCCCCAGTAGGGGGTGTGCAAGAGGCAGCTGATCGATGACTCTCTCTCATCGATGTTTCTAACTCTCTATCTCTCTCCCTTCCTCTCTGTACAAAATCAATAAAAAAAAAAATTAAAAAAAAAATTTAAAAAATTAAAAAATAAAAATAAAAATAAAAAGTCATAGAAAGAGAGAGCATAATAGTTGCCAGGGGCTGGGAGATGAAAAAGTAGGGACAGGTTGTAAAAGGCACAAACGTTCAGCTATAGATGAATAAGGTCTAAGGCTCTAATGTGTAACATGGTGACTGCATTTCATAACACCATACTGCATAACTGAAATTTGCTAAGAGAGTAGAACTTAAATGTTTTCATTAAAAAACACACAACATATATAAATATTTGAAGTGATGGGTGTGTTAATTAACTAGATGGGAGAAATCCTTTCACAATGTATGCGCACAGCAAATAATCACAATGTACACTTTAAATATCTTACCATTTCATTTGTCAATTACACCTCAGTAAAGCTAGGAAAGAACTAGTGTGGAAGGAATGAAAGGGGTGAGGAAAGAACAGTCTCACTGTGGTATTTCCTTCCGGAGCACCCATTGCCCCAGA
The DNA here is from genome assembly GCF_014108245.1 of Pipistrellus kuhlii. Classification (NCBI taxonomy): domain Eukaryota; kingdom Metazoa; phylum Chordata; class Mammalia; order Chiroptera; family Vespertilionidae; genus Pipistrellus; species Pipistrellus kuhlii. Next base: position 34,800,038 of record NW_023425562.1, read on the forward strand.
ATCAGGGGACACTTTGTGGATGTAGAAAATATATATATTTTCAATAGTGCTGTCTCCTAAGTGAGAGGAAAATCTAGATGCTAGGCAGACTCCTGACAGCAGAAGTCACCATCACTATGTTAGTTGGAAAATGGCCTGCATGGATGTCAGGGACAGCCCGAGAAAGGAGCTTGAGAGTGCACTCTCCCAGCTCTGAGAGGACTTGCCCATGTGAACTCTGATCATAGTCCTCTTCAGGGTCCTCCTGGGTAAAGCAGGAGGAACAACACAGACCCAACCACATGGATCATGTGAGTACAACCACAGCCCCGCTAAGAAGGTGCTGAGGACTAAAACCTTCCTTCCTCTAGAAAAATCAATCTTTCCACTAATCTTCTCTATGCCCCCAAATTGTGATCACTGGATCTTTGATTTGTACAAGTTAGAGAAATGGTTTTGGACAACAAACTGTCTTGGCCCTGAGAATACTTTCTTGTGCAGTCAAAAACGGTTTATTATAGGTCTGTTTAATGTCACAGTCAAGGGAGGGAAGGCATAAAATGCTGATCCAAGAAGCCATCTTGCTCTGAGGAGTGATGGAGTACATTTTTTTGTGCTGAGGCACTCTTATGGGTTAGATTTCTTTGCAGAACAAACCCAGTAGGCAGGTATAGGAATAGAACGGTTCACTGAGAGATTATTCCTGAAACCAGAGGCTTATCTGGCCATGCATCTTGGAGGAGATGCACAGAAAGGGAGAGTTAATACACTCCAAGAAGAAAGGGCTAGCGCCTTATCCCTAATTTGATATCACTCAGATGGTGGGTGGGAAAGTTCTTTTAAGTCCTCTTGGCCTGGGCAGTAAATTATTCCTCAAGTCTCTGTTTGTAAGTAGTCAGTGAGCTGTGAGTCATATAGTGACTCACAGCACATCATCAATGTATATTTTGGGGTTGCTAACTGGGTTCTGAGTTCATGCTGATAAGGAAGGCTAGCTTTTGTTGTGACTGAGTCTTTTTCCACGTTACGTGTTTTCTGTGTTTTCTTAGCTGCCACGGTCATCCTGATGGTGTCATACCACTCAGAACAACCGAAATGGAAAAACACTTTTTGAAACCAGGCAGACCAGAACATTATGCACTGGAGGGATTTTAAAACACACATTTACATGGTGGGACCATTAACTACGTCCTTGTACGGTGCACTCTACTCCTGTGGTTCTCCAGTAACACATTGTTAAGCTTCAAATAATTCCTAGAAAGTACTAGTACTAGGGCCTTCTCGGGCCATACCTTTCTCAACCCAGGTTAATTCCACTGATGGTTTCTCTATGAGAAGCTGTCTGTTTGAATTTGGCAACTTCTCTGTTTATAGGAGGTTCACAAAATATTCTGGCACTAGCAAGAAATAGACTATTGGAAATAGACAGTCCCAATCGTACATTCAATCAGCAAACATTTACCCGGTACCTACTATGTCCTGGCCACTGTTCTAAGTTCCGAGGACTTAGCAATGGCAAATGAGTTTCTCCTCTCTTGGAACTTACATTGTAGTGTAGGAAGGTGCACAATAAAAACAAATAAGTAAAATATATAGAAGGTGTAAACATCTATGGAAAAATAGAGTAAGGGATGAGATAGAAGTGCTGGAATATTGGTGGAGAAAGAAATTTTCAATAGTTAGTTTGGGCTTGGCTTCACTGCAAAGGTGACATTTAAACAAAGTCTTGAAGGAGGTGAAAAAATTAGCTATAAGGATGTCTTGGAAAAAGTGATCCAGGTAGAAGAAAGAGCCACCGCAGATGCCAAGGGGTGGAAACATGGCTAGGAGTACAAAATGGCCAAGGGCTGGAGCAGAGGGGATTAGTGGAGAGTGGAAGATGAGGGCAGAGGTATACAGGGAGCCAAAACATATTGGGTCCTGTAGGAGCTTTAGAAAACATTTTACTTTTACTTTAAATGGTGTGAGAAGCCCTTGGAGGATTTTGAGTAGAGGAATAACAAGATCTGACTTACATCTTACCATAAAAATCAATCTGTTTGTTATATTGAAGAATAAAAAAAAATGAGATGGAAAATTTGGAGTTACTAAAACTATTTAGGAGACTACTTCAATAATCCAGAGTATAAATTATGTTTGCTTGGACCAGAGTACTAACAGGAAGGTATGAGATATGGTTGGATTCTAGATATATTTTGAAAGTAGATGTAAAAGATCTCCAGATGGATTGGAAGTACAGTGTCAGAAAAAGAGAAGGATTATAGATGGCTCCACGACTGAGAGACCCACTTACAGTAGACATTATTTGGGGGTTTTAATATGATATATAAAGATCCATATGCTTTATGCCTATTTTCATGAGTCTGTCTATATCTTCTCCTATTTGCCCCCTATCTTCTATTCCTAGTATTCTATCAGGCCTCTGATCAATGAGCCAAGTCATTCACCACTACCCAGGAACCTTGTACAGTATATCTCTACCACAGGCCATTTCTCCCTAATGGGTTGCCCTCATGTGAAGTTGGTCTGAGCCCACATACAATTTGATGCTGCAACAGTTAAGAATAAGAAAATGGCTAAGGGCACCTGAGACAGATTAAATTGAGAGACTATGAAGGAATTTAGATGTGTCTCAGATATTAGGGGTGTGGGTTAAATTTATCATATAGCCCATACAGCACAGGCTATTGAGACAGTATTGCATCAGAACTGAATGATCAGTGGATATCTGCCAAAGATCCTGCACGTGTAGAGGAATACAGTAACTGTTGAAACTCTGGGCTGCCTCACATTGAAAAGACCACCATTCTTTTTTTTTTTTTATTTGTTTTTTTTTTCACCCCACCCCCAGGAATGGATGTTCTTGCTCTTTTAAAGTTGGCCAGTTTATGTCTCGCTCTTATTTAAAATTGGATTCCCTGAATACCAGTGACTTTTAATATCTTCTCATAAAGTTTTGGCCATTTGGAGTTATTTTTATGCCAACCGCCTCTGCATATTATTTGTTCATTTTTCTACTGCATAGTTTGTCCCTTTTTGACAATTTTCAAAAATTGTTTGTATATTTTTAGATATATGGCTATTGATCCTGTTTTTTTTTTTTTTTTTTTTTTTTTTTACTTTTTTAAATCGAATTTATTTAAACAATACAACAAAATTTTTTTTTTAATTTAATTATTTATTTTTTTTTACATATTTTAATGATTTTTTTTTGCCCCCCTCCCTCCCTCCCCCATAGCCCCTCCCTCCCCATAGTTTTATGTCCATTGGTTGTACTTATATGCATGTATACAAGTCCTTCGGTTGATCTATTATCTCCCCCAGATCCTCCTCCCCTCCCCGCTGTAATTTGACAATCTGCTTGTTGCTTTACTGTCTCTATATCTATCTTTTGGTTCATCAGTTTATAATGCTCTTTATTATCCACAAATGAGTGAGGTCATGTGGTGTTTCTCTTTCATTGATTGGCTTATTTCACTCAGCATGATGTTCTCCAATTCCATCCAGGTTGCTGCAAATGATGAGAATTCCTTCTTCTTTATGGCAGCATAGTATTCCATTGTGTAGATGTACCATAGTTTTTTGATCCAATCATCTGCTGACGGGCACCTAGGCTGTTTCCAAATTCTGGCTATTGTAGATTGTGCTGCTATGAACATAGGGGTGCATATATCCTTTCTGATTGGTGTTTCTAGTTTCTTGGGATATATTCCTAGGAGTGGGATTACTGGGTCAAATGGGAGTTCCATTTTCAGTTTTTTGAGGAAACTCCACACTGTTCTCCACAGTGGTTGCACCAGTCTGCATTCCCACCAGCAGTGCACGAGGGTTCCTTTTTCTCCGCAACCTCGCCAACACTTGTCGTTTGTCGATTTGTTGATGTTGGCCATTCTGACAGGTGTGAGATGGTACTGCATTGTTGTTTTGATTTGCATCTCTCGTATAATTAGTGACTTTGAGCATGTTTTCATGTGCCTTTTGGCCTTCCTTCTGTCTTCTTTTGAAAATATTCTATTTAGGTCCCTTGCCCATTTCTTAATTGGATCATTCATCTTCCTTTTATTTAGTTGTATCAGCTGTCTGTAGATGTTAGAGATTAAACCTTTATCAGTGGTGTTATTTGCAAATATGTTCTCCCACACCGTGGGCTTTCTTGTTGTTTTGTTGATGGTTTCTTTTGCTGTAAAAAAGCTTTTTATTTTGATGTAGTCCCATTTGTTTATTTTCTCTTTAGCTTCCATTGCCCTAGGGGCAGTATCAGTGAAGAAGTTCTTTTGGCATACGTCTGAGATTTTGCTGCCTGAAGATGCTTCTAGTATTTTTATGGTTTCCCGTCTGATGTTTAAGTCCTGTATCCATTTTGAGTTTATTTTTGTGTATGGTGTAAGTTGGTGATCTAGTTTCATTCTTTTGCATGTGTCTACCCAATTTTCCCAACACCATTTATTGAAGAAACTGTCTTGACTCCATTGTATATTCTTTCCTCCTTTGTCAAATATTAATTGAGCATATTGATTTGGGTTGATATCTGGGTTCTCGATTCTATTCCATTGATCTATATGAAAAGACCACCATTCTTGCTTGTGAGTTAGTTATATTTAGCATGAACATGTTTTTGAGAGACAATGTGAGTTTGGGCTAGCATGTAAGTAAATGTTAGATAGCCAAAGGGATGGACTATGGTGGTTATTTGCCAATTATTTATTGTTTTGGCTGCCCAGCATCTGTATCCCCTAGTAACTATGGAGAATTTGCTATTGTGTGATATTGGTGGGAGGCAAGGCTTTGTTCACCTTAATGAAAAATGAAAGTGCCAGATAATTTTTTTCTCCCTGATTTCACTGAGATCGTGAGCATCTAGCTCAACTAATCAGATGTTCTTGCCTAGGAATTTAAATCTGAAGAAAGATCTGCACATAAGTAATTAATTCATTGATGTTGCTGTCTCTGGATACTAGATACTGATAAAGATGGCAGTATCCAGTGTCCAGTGGCAGCAACATCAATGACAATGTCTTCTCTCTGAGGATAGCATCAAAATACCATAACTGGCTGAGGCCGGTTTGGCTCAGTGGTAGAGCATCGGTCTGCGGACTGAAAGGTCCCAGGTTCGATTCCAGTCAGGGGCATGTACATTGGTATGTTTCTCTCTCATCAACGTTTTCAGCTCTCTATCTCTCTCCCTTCCTCTCTGTAAAAAATCAATAAAATATATTATTTTTAAAAAACACCATAACTGTGCTACTCCTCAAATGTGGCATGACCTTGAATGTAGTTCTGGCTACCTAGATTTCTATAGTTCCTGTTTATTTTTCACATCTAGTTCTTCAGCCCTCCTGTCGAACATTCCTGAGAATTACTGGTATTCTTCCAACAAAAATTAAACAGTAAAAATAGTGACAGGAAAAAAGATGGTGACTTGAATGCATTCATGCTTCTATCCCTTCTCAAACTCCAATCCAACTGCCAACTGTCTCTGCTATTTTACAATGTTATTTCTTTACTAATTAATATACTTAAGGCTATGAAATGTCCTTTGGCTTGAGCTTTATCTACTACTGTATAACCTAAGTTCTGATAAGAAGCGTTCTCCTTTATAATACATTTTTTGTTTAATTAGAAAAGTATATCTTAAATTCTAGGTAGTTAAGTTTTTGTCATGTTTTTGTTATTCATTTTTTTCAGAGGTTGTAAAGTAAATTTGAGCCTAGAATCTTATATCCAGACAAAGTAGCATCAAAGTGGGGTGTAAAATTAAAAATTTCTATAACTACAAATATCAATGTATTTACCATACACATTCTCTGAAAGAATTATTTAATTACATATTCCATAAAAATGAAAAATTTTTAATGCAATATTTAAATTAAAATTTGAAGAACAAATGAAGCAGTATATTTTGCAAGTATCTAAATAATTGTTAATATGTAAAATTGATACATAAATAATCATTGGAACAAGAACTTTAATAACTAAAACTTCTGGATAATTTCAACATGAAAGTTTATGGGGAGCCTGGAAAAAGGAGAAGAGAATGAAAAGAATGATAAATTTCTTTTCTTGATGCAACAGGAGCTGATTATATTTGCACTGATTAACTCAAGATAAGATAAATTTAAATATGTGCTTTAAATTTAAGTGAAACTATTAGAAGATAAAGAATAGGATATTGAACTTCCAAACCACTGAAGGAAAGGAAATGGAATAAAGAAAATCAATATATTGAAAAACAGGAAAGAAATTTTTAAAAAACAGAAAGATAAAAAAATGAAAGAGAAGAAGAAGAAAGGGAGAGAAGAACATGAGAAAAATTAGGAGAAAGGCATAACAAATGAAACTATAAAACATGATGTCAGGAACGCATCCAAATGAACATTAATCATAAGAAATGCAGCTGTGTTAAATTTTTCAATCAGATTGTAGGAAGATAAAATTCAATTACATGTCATGTACATGTGTTACACATAAAACAAAATGATTTTTGAAATTATTTTCAAGATTTGAATTTCAATTTTAAATAAAAAATCAGAACAATTGAAACAAAGATAAAATATAGCATGCTAATGTTAACAAAGAGAAAATAGGTATAAAATATTAACATTATACAATAGGAAATTTAAAGCAAAGAGTACTAAATGTGAAAAGAGGAATATTTCATATAGATAAAAGCCTTACTCCAATGAGAAGATGTAGAAGTCTGAACCTTTTAAAACTTAAAAGCATAACTATTAAATATCTTACCTAATAATAGACAAACATGTAAACTGACTGTACCTCCACTACACCACCACCAATCAGGAGTGATATGCAAATTAACCCAACAAAGATGGTGGTTAATTTGCATACACAGGCACCAAGTGATGGAGTGGGCAGGAAGCCTGTGTGTGTGTGTGTGTGTGTGTGTGTGTGTGTGTGTGTGTGTGTATTACAAATTAGTAGTTACAGATTAGTCATGACGATATGAGGATGTAATATACAGCACAGGGAATATAGTCAATAATATTGTAATAACTGTGCATGATGCCAGGTGAAATTTTGGGAGATCACTTTATAAAGTATATGATTATCTAACCAATATGTTGTATACCTGAAACTAATACAAAATAATATTGAATGTAAATTGTAGTTGGAAAATATAAATTTTTAAAGTTTAAACTATCAAAACATGTAAAGGATCTCAAGCTTCAGCAAGCATAAAAATTACCTAGAAAACTTGTTCAAAATGCCGATTCACAGGTTTTATCTCCATCTTCCTATCATCATTCTACTCCACCTTATCATTGTCTATTACCTTAATTGCAGCAATATCCTCCTATCAGTTCAAAATTGCCATTAAAATTTTAAACCTAAGAAATTAAGTAAAATTTAGAGATAAAACAATGACAGGTTCAAGGTCACACAGATAAATAATGGCAGATCTGAAGTTAAGACCTAATAGTTGAGAGACTTTATTATAAAAAATTTAAAAAAAACAGCATTTATTCCAATATTGATCAAGATTGATTTTCTAGACTCTATATTTTGCTCACAACATCAGTTTCTGCACAGAAGGTCTGTCTGGGCAAGGCTGAACAAGTGTGGGAGGGCCATGAATCAGAAACCAGACAGAGCTATTTGGGTGAATCAGAAACCATGGAAGGTCCTCCTATGGACAAAAAAGAAGAAAAAGGAGAGAGAAAGAGAGAGAGAGAGAGAGAGAGAGAGAGAGAGAAGGGGGCAGAGGCAAATTTATTGCACCTGATAAATAACACAGCCCAGACTCAAATCCTGGAAGTATGTTATACGGGCAAAGGTTTGGGCAGAATTTCTCATAGTCAAGTGGGCAAAGACAAAGAAATGCAGGCAAGAGGAATAGATAAGGTTATAGAAAAAAGAAAAAAAGGGGGGGGGGAGAGATTATAGACGGGGCCAGGTGAATGATAAAGGATTTGGGTGCTGTAGAAAACCATGGAAAGTGAACTACTAGGAATGGCATAAAAGGTAGGATATAGTCCTAGCAGCATGGCAGCACCCAAATCCTTTAAATAGAAGGACAGTAGACAGAAAACCAAGCCTGGAACTTAGGCATGTACAGTGGGAAGGAAAACCATCTACACCCACACAGCTTACTGATCACATTAATATGGCTCTACTATTCCATTTTGTCTTCATCAAAATGACATTACTATTCCAGGAACCTCTTACTCAGAAAGATAAACATTCAAACAACTATATTATTTAAGTGAATGTCAACTTGTACATCCCTACAAATAGATAGTACCAGATGATAATTTACTTCATAAAATTATTTGAATCCTCTCTCATCTCTAAATCTGTATCTTACTATGCCCACCAATCCTAAACTATTACCAGGTTAGGCAAGATTTTTATCTAATCCTAAGCAAGCCCTCCTATTATAAGACCCTCCTTAAACCACATTCCAAATACTACTCATAAATATTCCCACTTTGCCTTCCCACCCTCTGAATACTACTAAAATTTTGTAAAGGTGGTGATATTCTTATTAGATAAGGAAAACCCTCACCTTTATTTCTTTTTTAAAATTTTTTATTGACTTCAGAGAGAAAGTGAGAGGCATAGACTGATAGGAACATCAAGATTTATCTTAACCTATTTCCCCCCAAATTTTCACAAAACTTTCTTAAAAGAAAATTTATAGAAGACCAAAACTGATTGTAGAAAGTCTTTGTAACACTGCTGTCCCACCGGGTGAAAACCCTAACAGGCAAGGATACATATTTACCAGGTAGCCTTCAGGGCCATAAATAAAATTGTCATTGGGCTTCCCTGTAATACTAAACCCCAATTCTATTTTGTTAGGTGCCTTTTGAGACTACATATCATACAGTTGTAGATATGTGTTCTGCTTTTTTTAGTGTCCATTTAGGTCAAAATGGTTAATACCTGTTTGCCTTCTCTAAGGAAAATATACATGGACTGTTATGCCCGAGGGATTTACTGTGGCATTCAAGCCAGGAATTTAGGCGTGAATAGTGGAAAGGAAAACTATTTACACCCACACAGCTTAACCTCAGCCAATCCTCAACCAAGATTGCAAGGACCTTTGTTTTGTTCTAAAATGAGGTAAACGCTGAGACTGACTCCATCTGTCTATTTATTGTCTTATCTCAGCAAAGGCATATTTCCAAAGAGAAGGTAAACTGTTGTTGAAGTAATTTCATTATGTAGGATAGAAATTGACAAATTATAGCCACTAACTAAATGTAGCCTGCTGCCTACTATTGTAAATAAAATTTTATTGAAACACAGTCAATAGTATATTTATTTATATATTGTCTATGACTACTTTAACACTACAATTGAGTTCAATAGTTGTGACTGTATGCCCCATAAAGTATAAGGTACTTACTATCTGATCCTTTATCTAAAAAGAAAAAAGTTATGCCCTGATTTAGGATATGATTTTCCCCAAGGAAGTCAGTCCTTTCCTCTTAACTAACTGAAGGTCATCAAAATTTCACTGAACAAGAGACAATTAAGAGGATTCGTTAGGCCCTGCTGGCATGGCTCAGCGATTGAGAGTTGACCTATGCACCAGGAGGTCACAGCCAGGGTACATGCCAGGGCTGAGGTCTCAATCCCCAGTCGGGGGCATGCAGGAGGCAGCCAATCAATGATTTTCTTTCAACATTGATGTTTCTAACTCTATCTTCCTCTCCTTTCCTCTCTAAAGTCAATAAAAATATATATATTAAAAAAGAGAGAGAGAGAATTCTTCAGTCTCACTAACCCAAGAGCAATGGATTCTCAATAGCTTTTTTCCTAATTGCCACTTCACTATATAACAACCAATTTTCAGTAATCAAACTACTTCCTTGGGGATGTAAACATGAACAGATCTGATTAACATTCGATTTTCAACATCCTTTCACTCTGGGAAAACCTAATTATCATAAACCTTTCTGTCTATTTGTACATGAGAGATCTTGACAGGCTCTTGACATTTGGACTGAAACTTAACGGAAATTATGAGAGACTAATAGCTTACTAACCTCTCCTTCTTGACCCAGTGGCAAAGCCTTCCCATCTTCTCTATAATAGCAGCAGCTAAAACCAGTGGCCATGTCTGCCAACTTGGTTTTAGGGTCTCCTTTAAATTTGATGTCCCTCGTGTTGTATAGTTTTGTTTCTTGCTTCTTAGAAAATAGGCTTACTTCATATAAAATCCTGTTTCTCCCTTACATTATGCCAGACAGCAGTGCTCACTAAGATCTTAGCCCTAATGATAACCTGAGTGACTAAATCTTGGGGAGAGGTGGGGGTTGGAGGATAGACTTTTATAAAATGCCAGTCATTAGATCCAGAATCAGAAAAAGGCAACTAGATAAATTCAGGTATAAACTTCACAATATCTAAGAATGGCTGCTTGAAGTATGGATAATCTCAAATGGAAACTTGCAAGAGCTTTGCATGAAATTACCCACCACTACAAGAACACATTAGCCACTAAACTCAATGAACACTAATGGGGAAACGTTACTAAAGGGCCTGGGGGTGTCTCTAATGCATGTTTCATCTGTTACTAGGATAACTGTGGTAAAACTGTAAAGCTGGGACATGGACAAAAGCCCTATCTTCAGGTCCTTTTCAATATCTTCAAAGGGTTTCACACATCTGCTCTTGCATTGTGCTTTGCTTGACTGAGCTTCACAGATGCTATATTTTTATAAATTAAAGGCAAGACACCTTCATCAGCAAAATGATAACAATTTACATTTATGGTGATATTTACTTTATTATGGTGGAACTAAACCTGCATCATCTCTGAGGAATGCATGTGTAAATGGTAATTGCTTTCTCTAGTCTATTCATTGTGGATTCACCTGATCCTTTGGCTTTGCTCTCCTGTCCTTTTATTTCTCATTCTTGTTTTTCCCCCCTCTCTTTTCTCATCTGCCATATTTTGTTCACCTTTTGTTACAGAAACATGTCTTCAGGAAAACCGGTCATTAGGACCAAAATTTTTTAAAAATAAAAATGTGATATTAAAATAAGTTGTTGAAAGAACTAACATGAATATGTTATTTGCTCTCTGCCTTCAATCTAGTCATGTATCACATAATAACTTTTCAGTCAATGATGGACCAAATGACAGTGGTCCTATAAAATTATAACAGAGCTGAAAAGTTCCTATTGCCTAGTGATTTCAGAGCACAATGTGTTACACATCTGTGGTGATTCTGGTGTAAACAAACCTACTATACTGCCAGTCAAATAAAAGTATAGCACATACAATTATGTACAGTCCTAATACTTGAAAACAATAAGTGACTGGTATGGTTTATGTATTTATTAGGTCTAGTAATAATTAATGTCGTTTTCTAATACTTTTTTAAATCGAATTTATTTAAACAATACAACAAAATTTAATCAAGAATATAGTTGCTGTTGTTTTCTACTACTTGTGCCCAACGCTCAGGAAGCATTTTAATCCCTCTGTTGTAAAATTCTTGTGATTTTGATGCAAAAAATTCAGTCAATGCATTTTTGAGGCATTCTTCATTAGTAAATTTTTTTCCAAGAAGAAAGTTTTTCAAAGAACGAAACAAATGGTAATCGGAAGGGGCAATATCAGGAGAATATGCAGGTTGAGGGAGAACTTCCCATTCCAACTGGTGCAGTTTTTCAGCAGTGATTCTTGCAGTATGCGGTCGTGCGTTATCGTGGTGAAGAATTACGCCCTTCCAATAATCAGCGCGGGTTCTTTTTCTCTTAAAGATTGGGCTAACCTTTCCAGTTGGGCACTATACACTGCACTTGTAATGGTTTGGTTTAGGGGTGTCGAACTCAATCAGAGAAGGGGCCAAAATCTAAAATCCAGCCTAAATCGCGGGCCGAATAGTTTACTGAACAGTCATAAACTGTCATTGTGATGGAAACGCAGCGGAGTGCAGTGATGACAGCGCGGTGCAGGCCACATTGCAAGGCCTGGCGGGACGGATTTGGCCCGCAGGCCTTGTGTTTGACACATGTGGTTAGATCTTAAAAGTTCATAATGGAGAATTCCTTTAAAATTCCACCAACCACACAACATCACTTTTTTCGCATGCAAGTCAGGTTTTGGAGTGGGCTGCGGAGCCTCATTTTTGTCAAACCATTGAGGCCGCCTTTTCAAATTAACATACAGCACCCATTGTTCATCTCCGGTAACAATTTGCTCTAAAAACGGCAAACGGTTTTGACGAGAGAGTAGCGAACTGCAAATTGTGACTCTTTGATTACGGTTGTTGTCAGTCAACTCATGAGGAACCCATTTTTCCAAACTTTTGGACTTTGCCAAGTGCACGCAATTGATTGGAAATTGTTTTTTGTGAACAATTTAAAGTTGTCGCAAGCTCTTGTTGGGTAATTTGAGGATTTTGCACCAAAAGAGCTTGAAGAGCTTCTTGATCAAAATTGGACACACGGCCTCGACCACTCTTGTCATCTAACAAAAAATTTCCCTCGCGAAATTTCTCAAACCAACGGTGGCATTTTCTGGCGCTAACTGCATCTTGACCAAGAGCATTACAGATGTTTTTTGCAGCCTCACTTGCTTTTCTTCCTAATTGGAACTCGTAAAGCATGCAGTGCCGAATATGCTCTTCATCCGCCATCTTCTTAGCCCTAGTTTTGCAACAAAAACCAAACCAAACACAAACTTTTTCAAGCAAAACTTGTTAATTGCACTTCACACGTTCTGTAGATACCACGTGTTTGAAGGTTATGTCAATACAAGTCAACACCAAGCAAGATTTTAAACGAATGTTTAAAAACGATGTTAATTATTACTAGACCTACTATACTATACTTTTATCACTATTTTAAAATGTAGTCTTTCTACTTATTAAAAAAAAAAGTTTACTGTAAAGCAGCAGCCTTATCCCTCTTAAGTTTACCAAGTCTCTTGATTGCATCATTTACTCTTGTGCTTGATTTAGCTTTATGTGTTTTATAAATTTAGTGTAGCCTAAGTTTACAGTGTTCATTAAGCCTACAGTAGTAAACAGTAATGTCCTAGGCCACTACATTCACTGCCCACTCACTCACTAGCTCACCCAGAGCAACTTCCTTCAAACTTCATTCATGGTAACTACCCTTTATAGGTGTACCGTTTTTATCTTTTATACCATACTTTACTGTACTTTTTCTATGTTTACATATACTTAGATACATAAATACTTACCATTGCATTATAGTTGCCTACAGTATTCAATATGGTAGCATGCTGTATAGTTTTATAGCCTAGGAACAATAGTCGATACCATTTGGCCTAGGTGTAGAGTAGGCTATACCAGCTAGGTTTGTGTAAGTCCCTCTATCATATCCACACCATGACAAAACTGCCTAACATTGCATTTCTCAGAACACAAATGGCACATGAATGTATATGTATAATTGGGTGAAGAGAGCAACATCATCTCCAAGTGCTTCACATTCTCCAGCCAACTTCAATTATGGAGAGGCTGATTATCCAGCTTTCTCGCTTTGACCCTCAAGGGAAACCGGTTATAATGTAGGAGAAAGAACACTGGCCAAACCTGATAAGTCCTGGCTCTCTCAGTTATTAGCTTTGTGCCCTCGGGCAAGCCACTGAACCACTCTAAAGCTGTGTTGTTGAGAAGGGCCCACAAGATAATGCCGATTTAAGTCCCTGTTGCACAAATAATAGGGGCTACTATAATGTAAAAACAATGTAATAAATATTTATAGATTGGTGTTGGCTTCCTAGTAAAAAATGGGGACTGAGAAAACATAAAACTGGACTAACAAAGACTGTAAAGTTTTTTAAAGTGCTTTATAAACTGTAAAACAAATTACAAATTTAAACTGGGGTTTTATTCTTTTTATTCTACGTATCTTAAGATTTTTGTTGTTTATTAGCAGCTTTAAAGAAATTGAACTTCATTTGCCTCTCAGCATAACCATTATTGTTTGTCTCATTTGTATTTCTTGTATCACATGATCTCATTCATCTAGGGGAAATAATGAACAACATAAACCGATGAACTAAAACAGACCCATAGTCAGGGAATCATAGATCAGACTGTCAAACCTCAGAAGGAAGGTAGAGGAGGATGAGGGAAAGGGGAAGAGATCAATCAAAGGACTTGTATGCATGCATATAAGCCTAACCAGTGGTCACAGACAACAGGGGGGTTGGGGCATGTGTGGGGAGGGGTTTGGGATGGGAATGAGGGGATGAGGACAAATATGTGATACCTTAATCAATAAAGAAAAAAAAAGACATTGAACTTCAAATCAAGAAGTATTTCTCATGAGGAGTTGATGAGATTTGAATTATCTAAGAAATTGGTTCTTCTGTGGCATACATCACTGCACCATTTTCACAAAAAATGGATATTGCCTTCCATTTCCTTTTCTTCCCAGAAAGATGTCATGGAAACAGGGAGGCTTTGGGTGCAGTCAAACCTAAATTTAACTCCTTGACTCTACTTTAAAACCCAGAAATTAATATCCACTTTATAGGAAAAATATAAAATAATTTTTGTAAAGTGCATGGTAGCCAAAATATTGACTTCTTTTTATCCTGAGGACCTACAACTCAAAGCAACTTTAGTGTGCACATTGTTCCTCGATTCTTGACACACACATGACTCCCGTTTTATCATATCTAACAGTCCTGCCTTCAAATTCTAACTCTTCCACTAAATAGCAAATTATTTAATTTCTGTTTTTTTCTAAACTATGGAGAGAATATTAGAATCTAGCTCATAGGATGAGGAGAACAGATGAGAAAGTTCATGTAAGTGCTTATCCTGTTGTAAGGCATACAATAATTATTATTTTAGCCAAAACCAGTTTGGCTCAATGGATAGAGCGTTGGTCTGAGGACTGAAAGGTCCCAGGTTTGATTCCGGTCAAGGGCATGTACATTGGTTGCGGGCACATCCCCAGTGAAGGTTGTGCAGGAGGCAGCTGGTCGATGTTTCTCTCTCATCGATTTTTCTAGTTCTCTATCCCTCTCCCTTGCTCTCTGTAAAAAATCAATAAAATATATTTTTAAATTATTATTTTACCTAACAGAGTTATAATAATAGTAATAACATTTCAGATACATTCTAATTCTCACTTTAACGAACATTTAGATGGGTCAACAGCAAAGCCATTGGGTAGTTTGCTATTTTTTCCTTCTTAGGTTTCCTTGGCTGCATTTCTCTCCCTCCCTTCCCAGGGCAGGTCTGTTTCAATTCAGCTGCTGGCTGGAACACCTGGCAGGGTGCCCGCCCTTGACGTTTTCTGTTTGTGGAGCCAATAGGGTGGGAAGTGAGGGGTTTGATCATCTTCACCAGGAGACATTGGAATCTGTTGAGTTAAACATTGCTCTACTGTTGCCACCCCCTCCTTTTCTTTCTCCCCCTCTGTGAATGAATCTGGAAAGAATGAACCTGAAGTCTATCTTGAGCAGCTATAAAACCTTTATGGTACGTGGGCTGCTCCTCAAGGAGGGGAGCATTAGCCTCCCTGCTCATTCCTGGAGTAAACACGATGCGTCAGCGTATTCCCTAACTTGGGGTCAATGTCTGAGGGAGCGGTGCTCTCCGTGCCTGGCACCTGCTGGTGTGGAGAGGTCTGCTGGCAGCAATACAGCGCAATCAGTTTTAATGACCACGCTAAGTACAGAGCTCACTGCTCCAGTGCCTTTTAATTCACTGAGTAATATTTATCCTGTGATAGCAACATCTCCAAGACTACCCTTCTGCTCAACCCTCTAAACTTACAGTCTTCTGTATTTATTTCTAAGGCTATATTATATTATATAATTTATATATATATATATATATATATATATATATATATATAGACATATATATATAGACAGTATATTATAATATATATATATGGCAGAATATATTTTATAGTAACTATTTATCCAACATTAAATTCACACTGCTTTTTCTAAGTTATGTCTGTGAGAAAAACCCAAAGTAAAACATTTCTTTCTTGGAGTTTCATGTTGATTCTTTTATTTTTTTTAATGTTTTTATTGATTTTAGAGAGAGGGAGGAGGGGAGAGGGAGAAAGAAAAACATCGATGAGAGAGAAACATGAATCAGCTGCCTCCTGCACATCTCCTACTGGGGATTGAGCCCACAACCCAGGCATATGCCCTGGCCAGGAATTGAACCACCAATCTTTTGGTGCATGGGATGATTTTCAACCAACCTAGTCATAGCCATGGGCCATCCTGATTCTTGATTCAGACTTTGGAGTTGCCCTGCTGTTCTCTTTGATGTTGTCTAGAAAACTCCACCTCTCAAAGTCTCTATACCTTCAATCTATGAATTATTACAGATGCCATCTTTGAAGGATCTATGGCACCAATTGTTGACTGCTTACCTGAAACTTTTCAGTTTGTAATTCCAGATCTATACCCCTTTCAGGTCCTATGGGAGGAACAAGGGAGAACATAATTCATTTTACTGGAGGTCTCCATTATTTTTTTTTTCTCCCTATGCAGTCATATTTTATCCCTAATAAGAACTTTTCCTTCAATTGGTTTTTCAAATACCTCTCTGTCCATATAGTCCTCCAAGCTCTCATCTATATGGCACATTCTTGTACTTCCTTGGGTTTCATTGTAGAATCAATTATCAAACCATATTCTGGGCAGAATAACTGTCTGTTGCTTACGAGTATCAGGACACCAAAAGGTGGTGACATCCAACAACCAGCTAGCCATGATTGATGTTACAATGACATAGCTTTAGTGCTAGCTCTATTTTACCAACAAATAAAATTGAAAACTCCAATCTCTTATTTGTGGTCACCTCATTTATTCCAAAAGCAGTGCCATAATCTACAACAGGATGAGGATAAATAAGAAAATCTCAGAAAGCTCTCAAAACTGTAGTAGTAGAAGGAAGTAGAAACACATACTTGGTTGATACTAAAGATTTTTTGTCAATAAAAGAAATTTTTTAAAGTTGAGCTTCCAATTACAATTCAGAGTTTCGTTTGTGATAGATTTGGTTATAGGTCCTTTCTGAGATGAAAGATAACTTGGCTGGGTAGCAATTTAATTATCAAATATGAATAAACCAAATCAGATCCTATAAGTATATTTTCTCTGAGGTGTGACACCATTGTACATTTTAACCCAAGTCAGATTCTATGGTTTTATACTTCCATTGTGAATAATAACTCTGAAATGAGGGGAAAGGTTATCTTTTTGTATTTTTGTTTTGAATATATTCTACTTTATAGAATTGGCTTTTTTCTAAAAACAGAATTATTATGTAGAGTTAATAATAAGTTGAAAAGTACAGATAAGAAAATAAAAGCTATCTATACTACCACCAGCCAGATGGAATTGATAAAATTTTGTTGTATTTTTTTTATGTATAACTAAAGTTGTTGCTTTTTTTTAATTTGGAGCATACTATTCATACCTTTGGAAAACATGCTTTTTTTCATTTAACAATAAACTAAAAATATCTTTGCAGTAGTCAGTTATATTAATACTAGAGGCCCAGTGCACAAAATTTGTGCACAGGTAGGGTCCCTAGGCCTGGCCAGTGATCAGGGCTGATCTGTGGGGTTACCACCAGGGTGAAGCGGGGGGCAGGGAGACCACTGGCACCCACCTTGGCTGGCCTGGGGCCTGCAGGCTGGGGGTAGCTCCTGCATTGACCATCTGCCCGCTGGTGGTCAGTGTACATCATAGTAATCTGTTGTCCCACCGGTCATTCCACAGTTTAGTCGATTTGCATAGTAGGCTTTTATTATATTATATAAAAAGCACCTTTTTACTTTCTGTTTCTCTGACATGCTATTTATATGCCTCCAAAGGCTGCAAGCATCCATAGTTTCAAGACCTTATATAATGTATTAATATAGTATGTTCCAAACCTCCAAGGACAAAAGTTCCCAATCTGAGTATAAAATTCACTTCTACATACTTCCACTACCAAATCCACCAGTTTATCTACAGTTGTACACATGTATTCTTCCTTCTTGCTGCTACAAAGGATAAACTGATCTAAATCCAACCCCTTCACTTATGCTCTGGGTTCCATTCCCTTAGGACTTCCTTTTTTTTTTTTAATAATACTTTATTGATTTTTAGAGAGAGAGGAAGCAAGAGAGAGAGAGAGAGAGAGAGAGAGAGAGAGAGAGAGAGAGAGAGATCAATGTGAGAGCTCAACATTGATCAGCTGTCTCCTGCATGTCTTCTCCTTGGGATCAAGCTTACAACCCAGACATGTGTCCTTAACCAGGAATCAAACCAGTTACCTATTGGTATATGGGATGATGCCCAACCAACTGAGCCACAATGGCCGAGCCCTCAGGACTTCTTGAGAACTTCATTTTTATAATTGTCGCGTTTCTCCTATGTCATCAGTTTTTCTCCCTCTTAACATCACCTTCAAATGTGTTGTAATATCTCTCATTTTAAAAAATTCCCTTGACCCTTCCCACCTTTAACCACATTTCTTTAAAAAAAAATCTTTTTAAAAATAGTTTTATTGATTTCAAAGAGGAAGAGGGAGATAGGAACATCAATGATGAGAGAGAGTCATTAATCAGCTGTCTCCTCCACTGGGGATGGAGCCCACAACCCGGGTATGTCCCTAAGCAGGAATCAAACTGTGACTTCCTGGTTTACAAATTGATGCCCCAACCACTGAACACCACTGGCCAGACTCTGCTCATTTCTTTGTACTCTTATTCACTGTTTCCAATTCCACTCCTCCATTCTCTCTAAAACAATAGAATTGGGTTTCACTCCAACCCCATCAAATGCTCCTGTTGAGGTCACCAGTGACCTCCATGTTATCTTATCCAGTGATCCCTTCTCATTTCTTCACTTAATCTCTACCAGTAACCAGCTGTGGCTCTACGTTGGTTTTCCCAAACATAACATGATAAAGTTGAGTAAATGACCTCTAAGGTCCCTGAAAGATTCAACTGAATTGACGTTATTCAAAAAAAGTGAAGGTTTGGTAAAGCAAGAGAAGCATTTTACAGTTGATCACTCTCCCCTTCTTGAAACAGTTTATTTAATTTCTAAGACGTAATACTCTCCTTACCTCACTGTCGGCTCCCCTTTGGTCTCCTTTGCTGGTTCCTTTCAATTTCCTGATCTCTAAACACTGTGGGGGAGCAGGAATTAGGACTCTCTTTTTCCATCTACACTCAGTGTAGGTCAGTGATTTTCAACCCTGGTTTATGTGAGAATGACTTGGAGAACTTTTAAAAACTCCCAAATGCCTGGTGCTGACCCCCAGAACTATGTATGATCTAGTTGGTCTAGCATGGGGCCAGCCATCCACACATGTTTTAAGCTCTCACAGTGATTCTAATGTGCAGCTAAGGTTAAGAACAGATGTTCTGGGCTCTGTGTGATCTCATCCAGATTTAAATAATATACATACAATGGCAATTCATATTTATATCTAGCCTGAATTTTTTCCCTGAGCTCCAGATACAACTATTTAACTACCATCTAACCTCTCCATTTGTATGTTATTACTCACCTCAAACTTATCCTGCCTAAAATCAAATTCGTGATTTCTTTTCACCCCAAATTTGGTTCTTCTGTAGTCTTCTGTGTCTCAGAAAATAGCAATCCCAATCTTCCAGTTGTCCAACACAAAAACATTGGAATCATCCCTGCACCTCCTTTTCTTTCACACTGCATTTCAATCCATCAGTAAAGCCTGTTGACCTGACTTTCAAATTATATCCAGGATCCAACCATTCCTCACCACCTCCATTACTATCATTCTGACCCAAGTCACCATCATCTTTGATCTGATTGTCTCTATAGCTTCCTAATTGATCTCATTGCTTTTGCCCTTATTCCCCTACAACCATTTCTCAACAGACCAACTGACTGATGCTTTAAACAGATGTATCGAATCATGTCAAAACTGTTCAAAACCCTCCAGTGAACTGATGAACAAAATAGATCCAGAGACATGGAAGCATGGAACAGACTGAGGGATTTCTGAGGGAAGGGAGAGAAGGAAACAAGAAGAAATTAACCATGCCCTAACCAGTTTGGCCCAGTGAATAGAGCGTTGGTCTGTGGACTGAAAGGTCCCAGGTTTGATTCTGGTCAAGGGCATGTACCTGGGTTGCGGGCACATCCCCAGTTGGGGGTGTGCAGGAGGCAGCTGATTGATGTTTCTCTCTCATTGATGTTTCTAACTCTCTATCCCTCTCACTTCCTCTCTGTAAAAAATCAATAAAATATATTTTTAAAAAGAAGAGATTAACCAAAGAATTTATATGTATATATGCGTAACCAGGGACACAGACAATAGTGCTGTAGGCCTAGGAGTGGGGTGTGTGTGTGTGTGTGTGTGTGTGTGTGTGTGTGCAAGTATAGAGGGTTAGAGGGGGTAAAGGGGAACATATGTAATATTTTGAACAATAAAGATAAATTTAACTTTAAAAAAAAGGAAAGAAAGAAAGAAAGAAAGAGAGAGAGAGAGAGAGAGAGAGAGAGAGAAAGAGAGAGAGAGAGAGAGAAGAGAGAGAGAGAGAGAGAGAGAGAGAGAGAGAGAGAGAGAGAGAGAGAGAGAAGAAGAAAGAAAGAAAAGAAAGAAAGAAAGAAAGAAAGAAAGAAAGAAAGAAAGAAAGAAAGAAAGAAAGAAAGAAAGAAAGACCTTCAGTGGCTTCCCATCTCACTCAGAGGTCATTCTGTGACTGATCTTGTTCTGGCCCACCATGCTTCTCCAAGCTCCTCTCTGTCATTATTTTCCTTATTCACTTTGATCTAGACACTGGCATTTTTGCAAATCCTTGAACAAACATAGCATATTCCCACTTTAGGGCTTTTGCATTTGCTGTTCCTTCTACCTAGACTGTTGGTCCCTGAGTTCTCTGCAGGCCCTGACCCCTCACTGTCTTAACAACCCTGCCCAAATATGACCTTATAAAGGAGAACTTCCTCACCACCCTATATAAGAGAGCTCTACCTCCTCCACCTCCCCATGCTACAAGTCCATTCACATATACTGCTCTATTTTTCCTAACATCTCTTACCAGTGACATATGCATGTTTTTCTTTATACATTCACTGTTTGTCTACCCACACTAAACTGTAAGCTTCAGAAGAGAGGAATTTTATCAGTTTTGTTCACGGCTGAGTCCTCACCTACTAGAACAGGCCTGGCGTAGAGTAAACATTTAGTCAATGCCTACTGAACAAATTTTTTTATATGAAGTTATTGTGAACCAAGAGCTGGAAGGCAGAATAATGTCAATTTAATTAAATCTTTCAGAAACCTTAGAGGTCATGTCATGTTTGAGAAAACAAATTTAGAGCCATGGAGGGACCTACTGTGAGAGTCACAGCTGGTTACTGGTAGAAAAAATTGATGTCATAGCCTTTCCTACTGTCCCCCAATTCATCCTATTTTTTAAAAATCATTCCTTTCTTCTTAGAATTTTTCAAGAATAAAATAATATATACTTACATTACCACCACTAAGCTAAATTACTGATCTCAACTCAAAGAAACTGAGGTCTAATGAAAAGAGGAATTTCAGACATTCAAACTGATAACTAAGACTAGAATCTAGAAGAAAATGGGAAACACCTTTTCCACTGCTCAAACCACATCCCTACTTCTATGCCATATTAAAAATCATCATCATATTGTATTCCTAATACCCCCTTCCTTTTATTGTTCCTATTAACAGATAGGAAAATTGAAGCAGAGACCAAGCAGAGAGAACTATCCAGAAAAACTGACATGAAAATGCAATTTCGAAGTGGTTTACCACCAATGATGATAAACTGATATACAGAAACATTTACTAAAGGGGGATAAGGAGATGGCATTTCACATCTAATAACCTGATTTTAATTTCCTTTAAATTTTACTTTAGGTATTTAGTATTTGTGAAGGGAAAGGAGGCTGGAAAACAGAGATTGGGGAGATTTGTTTTTCACCATTCAGTTTTCTGATCACTAGCTATAATCAGCAAAACTGGCTCTGAGCAGACTCCTATAAGATTAGCATGGTAACCGGTTGCACTGTTTCCTCTTCCCAAAGACTCATCCTTAACTTCCATTGGCCAAATCACAAGGTATGTTTTTCATTTGCTGTTAAAATGGGGAAGGGGGAGAATAAGAAAGGAGGAGGTAGAAGAGTTTCTTATCCCCAACCCCCCAAATTGTTTTTTAGGAAGCACTCAGCTTAAGAAAACAAATTAAGCAATAGTCATCTTTCAGTTTGTCTATAAAAGTGGAATAATTTATTTTTCACTACAGAGAAAAGTTTTCAGAACTCTAAACATCAGTTGAAACCATTTCAAAATATTGAGAAATCAGTGCATGAATCAAAGACACATCCAAGGAATCCAGTAAATTTTAGTGAAATCATGTTTGCCACAGTCTTTCTCTGTCCTTTTGAACTTGTTTCTGTTGTACTGCTCTTGCAAAATATCCTTCTATACACTTTAAAACCTCTGACACGGCACTTCTCATCCTAGCTCACTTGCAAATCATTGAGTCATTAGGTAGGGATGTGCAGGTGAGTGGGGAAGGGAATTGGGTAATCTTCACATCAGCATTGTTCCTTTCTGCCCCCAAATTCTGAAAAGGGTATGGCACACTCAGAGATAGTGGCCTTTTTGTAAGAGGATTAAAATCTAAGATAAGTCCCTGGAACCATTCGTACTAACATACAGAATATAATAGGCATAGGCCTTCAAATCTCCCTAGCCTTTAAGGCAAGATGTAAGTAAGTCTAGTGACCATGAGTGCAATAAAAATATATAAGCAGGGAACAAGGAGAAGGAAGAAGACTAGAAGAAATAGATCTTACTTTGGCTTTGATGTTTGTTTTTATGGAGTTTTTATGGAAGCTATGGAGTTTTTATCACCCAGTCCCAGCATACAGTTGATGGTTAATATTCTGGCCACCCAACAAGAAATCTTAAAAACATAGCAAAATATATTGTTACACAAATGGTCACATAAGGTTTGGTATTGTGCTTGAGCACTTGTGGAGACGTACTGCTCAGTTCTTAATATCAAGAATATCCTTAACTCATCTGGAGACTTGTCAGCACTACTTAAGAAGGTCCTTGGGGCCTCATCCCAAATCCAAGATCCTTTTCCCTCTTTCAAATCCAAAGGGGGAGCGAGTGTCATTTATCTAGAAAATATATGACTAACAGTTAATCCTTGGCATGATGTCAACTCAAGTATTCAGTTACTAGGCACAGAAAGAGTCATTTGGGGAGGAAAGGCACCTGAAAGCTTTTCTATTCAGCCTCAGTTCAATCCATTAGGTGTTTATTGAATTGAACAATGCACTGTTCTAGGCTTATTGACTTTTCTCCTCAACACCATAACCTAATGTTGACAAAGGGCCTTACAAATGGATCACGTGTAACTACCTCTGCTGCTGAAGTCAAACACGGAGAGCTACCAATGGCCCTGGAAGTTCTGAGCTCCTAGTTCCACAGTCCAGGCATCCCGCTAGCGTTAGTTTCATTTAATAACTCATAGTGAGCAGGCTGTTAGCAAGAAATGAGGATTCCTCATTTGGTGAAACTGTTAGCCACAACTGTGTACGTGCCACTGAGACTAGGCAAGGGCAAAACCTAAGCAACTCTCTCTCACGGGCATCACAGAAGGATGCTAACAAGATACCCTTTTCCCAGGGCTATTGAAAACAAGGTGTTTTACTGAGCATTTAATTTATGTGAATTCCACAGACACCTCCGGCAAATTGTAATTACCTTCCCCTGCCTCTCAGCCCTCCTTTGTCTTTATCGCTCCTTCGCACAGATGGCTCCAGCTTTTTCTGAATTAATACACAGGCTGCTGCCCATGTGCTCTTCACTCACTGAGTGGCTTTGTAACGCCTCCCAGCGAGATGCCTCCCACACAGATGAAGACCATATTGTCATTTGCTCTCAAAACTAAGCCCCAGGGGAAATGCTGAGTATACAGCAGGTATTCAAATAATCTGTTCTGGGTAAGTGAATGAATGAGTGAATGGATAACATGAGCGAGCCAGTGAGTGAGCAAGTGAGTGAGTGAGTGAGTAGTGAGTGAGTGAAAAAATGACCACACCAAAATCTTCCCTTTCTAACAATAGGTCTTGCCTGACTATCTTCTATGGCTTGTCTTGACTTAAAGGATTATCTAACATATTTCTCTTAGGGAATCAGAGTAAATTGTACAACTTCTTTTCCCTCATTTTTTCTCTTAACCTCACATACTCAATCTAATTTTGTAGTCAGGGCTCGTGGTTTCTCTGTCCTCAGATTATTGCTCAACATGGAGAGAGTATAGGCCTGTCTTTCCTAGTGACCCTGGGCTGTGCTCCAGGGGAGCCCCTTTTCACTGTCCCTGTGGCAGCCTCCTGTGCCCCTTTTCTCATTGCACTATGAGGGCTCCAACGTCTGAATTAACTTGCCCCGTATATTTGCACATATCAATATGTTAACATGACTCTTAAAACTCCTCCCAAACCAACAAATATAATCTCCCGTCACTACTGTAGAAAACCCCTTCCAAAAGAGTGTGAATCTGGCTTTCAACCCATGAAAAGCTTGCACACAGTACAAAAGGGAAAACAAAGCTCAATGGCTTTGAGATGATAGTCACCTCTACTGTCAGCTATCTTATAGATCCTGTATCACTATTTTCTAAGTTTCGGTAATATAATAATTTAACTTCTAAATGGAAACTAAATATACTTAAGTGCTACTCAAAGTATCAGCTGACCAACAGGATTTGTTTTTCTCACTTAGGTGTGTGATAAATGATCAGATGCAAGGGTTACTGGGAATTTATAAAGGTGGTAGAAATATTCTCAGGTCAGATCTGCTCGCTGAAGCTAAAGAAAAGAGAAAACAGAACTTGGCGTCTTTGCTACTTAAGTCCATTTTCTTATTCTTTAGTAGGTAATCTGTAGAGCCAAATCCCCACCCCATTCCACTTTTTCTTAATAACCACAGCTGGTGAGGTGTCCCTGCCTGGGGTGGGCTGTGGTCGCCTGTAGGGAGTAGATGAGCAGGTGTAAGGTCTGGCTCTGACACTTGACTGGTATGTAACGGGGACAAATCATAAGTTCCCTGAGCATTACTTCCTTTATTTGTAAAGTAAAGCTTGATGGCATTATTGGGAAAACTGAACGAAATTTGTAAAAGCACTTTGTAAAGCTAATGTTGAATGTTTATTAAATGCTTAGTATGTGATAGTCGCTATGTTAATTTCACATGCCTCCCATTAGTTAATAAGAATGTCAGAACTGCCCTAACCGGTTTGGCTCAGTGGATAGAGCGTTAGCCTGTGAACTCAAAGGTCCCAGATTCAATTGCAATCAAGGGTATGTACCTTGGTTGTGGGCACATCCCCAGTAGGGGGTGTGCAGGAGGCAGCTGATCGATGTTTCTCTCTCATCGATGTTTCTAACTCTTTATCCCTCTCCCTTCTTCTCTGTAAAAAATCAATAAAATAAAATAAAATAAAAATTTTAAAGAATGTCAGAACTACTTAGGAAAGTCCTTGAGGTTCACCCCAAATTCAAGATCTTTCCTTTCTTTGAAATCTGAGTGGGGAGCTATACTGCATTTACCTAGAAAATATTTGAGTAATAGCTAAGCCTTAATTTTACAGGACAGGAAACTGAATCTGAGGTAAGTTATTTACTTATCCAAGGTCACACACCAGCATGTGGCCACACCCTCAAGATTAAAGCAGGTCCATCTGACCTCAGGTTTTTAGCCACTATCCAATTTTTTGTTGAATAATTCAAGAGCTTGGAACTACTAAGTGATGAAATGCTCTGAAAACTCTTTGTTCTTTTATTTTTCCAGAGTAATTATAAGGAATCAAAATGGTAATGTACATTAAAACATTTAGCTGCCCACTGTGGCTCAGTGGTTGAGCATCAACCTATGAACCAGGACGTCACAGTTCAATTCCTGGTCAGGTCACATGCCCAGGTTGCAGGTTTGACCCCCAGTGTGGAGCACACAGGAGACAGCTGATCAATGATTCTCTTTTATCATTGATGTTTTATCTCTCTCTCCCTCTTCCTTCCTCTCTTAAATTAATAAAAATATTTTTTTTAAAAACATTTAGTAAACGATGAAGGGCTAAACAAGAGTAATTATTTCAATCCAGCAATAAAAGGGTGGCTCTGTTACTTGTAGGATTCATTACTAAAGTATATATATTGAATGAATAGCATTTATTCCTATTTATAGAGCTATCAGAGGAATTGCCTATTTAGATCTGAGCCGTGGGTTACCTCATATTTTGTATAGTAAACTTACAGTTTTTTAAAAAGCTAGAATATTCTGCAACTGGCAATTACAATGGTGAATGGCCTAAAATACTTCCATGCCCAGACAGACTTGGGTGTCTTTAAAACCCCTCTCTCCTATAGCCGGTCACTGCAGAGAACTGTGCTGGCCCATTCTTGTGAGAATCGGGACTCCTCAAACAGGTTCCTTGAGCTCCATGAAATTCTGGCCAAACCTTTCTTGAAACTGCTCTCCAGACTGGGATTCTCTCCACCCATGTCTTTCTTCCCCCGCCTCCTTCACAGGTGTTTCCACCAGTAAAGCTCTAGCACCATGGTCGGCAAACTGTGGCTCTCGAGCCTCATGTGGCACTTTGGCCCCTTGTGTGTGGCTCTTCCACAAAATACCATGGCCTAGGCGAGTCTATTTTGAATAAGTGGCATTAGAAGTTTAAGTTTAAAAAATTTGGCTCTCAAAAGAAATTTCAATCTTTGTACTGTTGATATTTGGCTCTGTTGACTAATGAGCTTGCTGACCACTGCTCTAGCACATCAAATCCCACCCTGGAATCTGATTCTTGAAGGACCAGAATTCACACAGTGTGTTTGAAATAACCTGAACTGTGACAATGGTACTTTACAGGCCACTCTGAGGTAAGGAATTAAAAGCTTGGTAATAACAATTACAGGAATTTATATGAAGTGCATACCATGTACACCTAATTACCCTGTAGAACAATGTCAATTATATAGATTATTATATACAGGTCAAATTAACTTTGTTGTGGGTTTGATTATGGCACTGAGTTGTGTTCTTTGAATATACTAAAGTTGACTTTTTTTTTTTTTTAATTAGAGGAAACATTGTAGGCAAAGATCATCTGTCCACATACCAGAAAGGGACAAACTTCAACGCATCTCCCAAAGTTATTTAGCAGCAAGTATTTGTTCTTTTTGTTTCCCCCTTGGATTATGAGGTCTTAAGCATGAGGAAAAAACTACCTTTATTTCTTATGTAGGACCCTTTCAAATTTGTTTCTCTCCCAAGCAAGTACTGGCTTGCAGGGATTACTCCATATTATCTAATGAAAATAGCTCCCTAGAGAGGTCCATGATGTTCTCGAGGCCACCTGGGCCCGTGACTGGGAAATGTGAGCCCCTGATTTGCTAACACTGAAAGTGCCCAGCAGGCTGGGCCTACAAGCAGGCAATGGCTTCTGCTGCCCACAAGGACTTAATCTTCAAACCCAGGCAGCTGCAGTGAGTGCAGTCATGCCCCACCCTCTCTGTGAATCATCGCAGGGCCATTGGGGGATAAGAGAGTGTGGTCCCTGGGTGCCAGCTAGACAAGATGAGACAGGAAATATCAGAAGTTCACAAAGGAAGGCCAAACCCTCACCCCAGCTTCACTTCTTCTTCTTCTCCTTCTTCTTCTTCTTCTTCTTCTTCTTCTTCTTCTTCTTCTTCTTCTTCTTCTACTTCTTCTTCTTCTTCTTCTTCTTCTTCATTTTTAAAAAAATATATTTTATTGATTTTTTACAGAGAGGAAAAGAGAGGGATAGAGAGTTAGAAACATCGATGAGAGAGAATCATCAATCAGCAGCCTCCTGCACACCTCCCACTGGGGATGTGTCCACAATCCAGGTACATGCCCTTGACCGGAATCGAACCCAGGACCCTTCAGTCCGCAGGCTGACGCTCTATCCACTGAGCCAAGCCGGTTTTGGCATCCCCAGCTCTTCTTAACTTTCAGGTTTGGACACAAACTCTAAACCAACCTTTTTTGCTTTGATTCACACTGAGAAAACAAGAAAGGTATCTTCCCAGAGCTCTGGGAGCTCTTAACACAGAGTAGGAATTGCCAAGTAGATGGTTTTGTGCAATAAATCTTCAGTCTGGTGGAGAGTAGGAGTAACATTTCTTGGAGATCTAGCCACCTTGAAGGTAATCCCCTAGGCATTATTCTAGGCATTTTATACATCTTACCATACTTAACTCCCATTACAACTCCTTTACCTGATGAAAAAAATTTAGAGTCACTGAAATTAAAAATCTTATGTAAGTTCACTGAGGACATGGCAAAACCAAGACTTGAACAATGACCTGCTGAACTCCAACTTCTCTTCTGCACCATGTTACTTCTTAGGAGTTTTTTCTGAAGAAAAAAGGAGCTTTGGGTCCCATAGGTATTAGTTTCCTATTGCTGCTCTAACAAGTCACCAAGAACTTAGTAGCTTAAAACAACAGAGAGTTTATCATCTTACAGTTCTGGAAGTTAGCAAAGTCTGAAATGGGTCTCACTGGGCTAATTGTAAGGCATTGACAGGGCTTTGTCCAGGAGGCTCCAGGGGGGTCTTTTCCAGCTTCTAGGGACCACTATATACCTTTCCTCATGGTCCCTCTTCCACCTTCATACATATCACTCCTACTGCTCCCTCCACCACACTTCCTTTTTTTCACTTTAATCCTTCGGCCTACCACTTAGAGGAACCCTAACCTCATCTCAAGATCCTTAATTTAATCACATTTGCAAAGCCCCTGTTTTTATGTAAGGGGATATTGTCACAGGTCTGGGGATTAAGACAAGAACATCTCTGGGACCATTTTCAGTCTATTGCACATAAACTGTATAGTGGGTCCTGTTTTTTGTCACCACCACCGCACACCCATGTCCTCATGTGGCTTGCACAAGATTATTATCTGTCGATGTAAATCATAGAAAATTTCTTGGGCACTTCTACTAGAATCTGAAACTTCCAAACGGAGTGACATTTTTTATTTTATTTTATAAAATGATAAATACCACCTGAGAGCAAAAAACATCGTTAATATATGGAAACTTCTTACTTTTTGGTTGTTTTGCTAAGGAGGATGGTGACACTGGGACTTACAAAAGCTATTTGTTTCCTTTAATGAAAATTAATTTCTTTCTTCTTTGAAAGTTGACCTAACATTTAAATCTTCAGGGTAACGAAGGACAATAGTGTAAATCATGTCCTAACTCAAAATAATAGGGTTGGTTTATGTGTGTGTTTGTGTGTGTGTGTGTGTTTTGTTTGTTTGTTTTTTGTTTGTTTGTGGGGTTTTTTTGCTTAAAAGTAAACTGTAATAAGCATATGAAATAAATATCTTGAGCAGACTCATTTCCTGTTGGATAAAAATTAACATTTCACCACTAATATGTACTTAATATTCTGTTTATGCTCCAAAGCTTATAAGTTCCTTTCTTTAATGGGAATCTGGTATGTTGTGGGAAGGCTTTTTATATTTGTTTTCCTAGGTTGAAGAAACTTAGGAAAAAATATTACAACCCATTTAAAACAACTATGTAAACTGAATTATATCTAAATTGGTGGGAAATTTTATTCATCTAGTACTCATACCAACTTGTGTTGCTTTAAAAATGGCATCCACCTGACTAAAGGATTTGTCCCACTCCAAGTATCCAATGCTGTTACACCTGACTGATGGAGAGAGATGGACTTGATTCAGTGTCGACCTTCTTTACAGCATTACAGATGCTCTCCGCTAGGTGCTCCGTGACATTCACACACAAGACATACCTCCATAGAAGACATACATGGTGATGAAACTCAAAATAACTTAGAGGGGAAGTCAAGCAGTAGAGTAACTTATAATCATTACAGTTATTAACTTCAAGTCAGTCCCATACAGAGCCCACTAGTTTCTGATTAAAACATCACAGACTGCAAGTTTTATGCAACTCTGTTCCTTTTTCACCTTATTAAGAAATCAAGTTGGAATGAAAGTGAGAAAGAATGAAGTATTGTAAGAATAACCTCAAACCTGGATTTTGATTTAATTTACTTTTTAAAAGAATTATAAGTATTTAATAATTACAACCATTGATCATTGATAATTACAGAGGAATGACTCAAGATCAGGAAAGCTGATATAAAGCAGAAATGAGGGACCTGGGCTGTCTTCCAAGGCCTTTTGTTTTCTGTATTGTCTTTTTTGTCTACTCTGCATAGGATTGTAAAGTGGATAAAACATACCCTTTGTGTCTCCCACACCTTCTATTTGGAGTCCCCCTCCAAACTTTGGCACCCACTGCCCTGACCTCAGACTCCCCAGGCCTCTGCAGTTCAATTCTGCAGTATTGCCCCATGCTGCACAGTTTCTCTTTTCCCAACAAAATTTATCTTTCCAGTGTTCTGTGTCCTAGGACTCTGTCTTCTGAAATGTGAATATGACCACTGACGTGCTAGTATCCTCTAGCCAGGCCACATATTGCATTTTAATAGGTATTTTCCAAGCATGTCTTACCCAAAGGAGTTCATAGAGGCAGCAGATATCTTTGGATGGGTACAGCCTGAAATCTTCATAAACTTCTCCTATCAGTAGAATTGGCTTTTTAGAACATTGTCCCTTCCCTTAGTATGCCTTTAATAACAGAATGGTACCATCTAGTCCCTGAGAAAAGTTTTACTTTTAACTGAATACTCATATACACAGAATATACACTTAGGAGTTTTCTACTACTGAGTCAAGATACCCATTGTTAACTAGAGTTAATTAGCATATGGAGTGATTTCTACACCTGGGTCAGCTCATTCTACCAGCCTCCCTTCTTTCTTAATTTTGGGGTCAATCACTTGGTCATCATGTCTCTATCCTTCAGGGAGCTTCCCCCTTCTGCAAAATCTCTCTCTTCATCCTCTACCCATGAACCTCTTAGTCTCTTAAAAACCTCCAGGTCTCTCCCATCCTAGGATTTCTTTCTTCACTTTCACCTTCAGAATAGGGTTGTTGATCAGTCCCATCCATCTGATTTTTGGTTTTTTACTAGATGGACCTAGAAAAGATTTCCACTCGTGAAAACAGAGGAGGAAATGAAAAAACAATCCTATTAAGGTCAAATATCATCAAGACAATCACAGTTTTACATTGCCAAGAAAGACTTAGCATAATTCCCCTGTGCTTTAGAGTAAAAAAAGTCTTTGTCTCCTTTCTCTGGCTGGACTTGTTCTAATTTGATATGCACATAACTTCCTGAGAAAGATGGATGTAGCCGCTGCTTCCTAGAAGGAGGTGGGAGGGGGGCAGAATCTATGCTGCCACAGTGCAGTTATTGATTTTGTAAACATTACTGGTCACTTATGCCGAGCACTAGGGTTAAGAGTAAATAAGTCAGACGTGGTTTCCTGCTCTCCTAGAGCTTCTGAACCAGATTCTAGAGCTGAAACAGGCTTTAAAGATTTCTTAATCCTGTGGTTCCCTAAGTATCTACGGAAGATAATTAATAGTCTGTATAATGTGAACTGCTGCTTCTCGGGTGCAGTGGAGGGAGGAACTGTGTTCAATAGCTAAATTAAGTTAGAATTATCAGGTTGAACAAAGTTAAGCCGATTTCCTCACTCCACGCCTTTAATATGCTAACATGCTTCTTGACTCTCTGAGGGGAAGAGGGAGAGGATGAGATGCAATACAATAATTTGCTTTCCTCAAACTTATGTCAACACAAATCCTTGTTGAGGAGTACCCATTAACACCCACTGTTGACAGTCATATTTCTGTTAACGTTTCCAAGACCCACATCCAAATTATTCTTCTGCACCTGAGGAAACTGGGGTGTACTGGGACGGTGAGGGGCAGAGCTGGCAGTCCCCTTCCTGTTAGTCCATGATCTCCTGACCATTCACAGCGCTTGTTTCTGCTGTCACTCCTCCTTCCTTAGCAAAACATATGAAATCAGTGTTTCTTCCTTCTTTATTTTCCTCCTTTGTAGATAATGGTCTTGGCACTCATATTCTCACATTTGCTGGGTTTTCTCCATTGTTCATAAGGTCTTAAGAAGGCAAAACCAGCTCTTTAAAAGGCAAGGTCAACTTTCAGATAATTGGTTCTCAGTAAATTTTTGTAGCCAAACATGATGATAGCTCTCTTCTGCACCCCTCCTCTCTAGCCTCATATAAACCTTCCTTCCATGGAGTCCCTCCCCATCCCAACTTAGAACTACTGTCATCTTGTCTGCAATAATTAACACCACCTCTCAACTAGGTTATTCTGGGTATACTCCTTTAAAAGTGTCACTCACAAGTTTTTTTTTTATTGATTTTACCTACTTACACAAGAGATTATTTAATTATTAATGCATGTGATTCACACATGATTAACTAAGTGCTGAGAGGAATACACAGACTACTCATTCTCTCAAATGGGATTGGTTGTATGTGAAATGTTTGTGAATATTTGAACTCATGTGAGTATGTATTACAAAATCTACCTAGAGCTACAAATTAGGTTATATGAACATAATTATGATTTTGGAAACTTGCGGAGGGTGGGGGGGTCGCTTTCCACTATCTCAATTTAAAAGATCTCCAAGTCCCTAACAAGCAAGTAGGGCCTGCTGTACTGCCACCTTGTGGCAACAATGTATTAAAAGCGAATTAAATACATAAACAGCTGACTCAAAAGAGGAAAGTACTTTTAAGTGTTCTTCAGGAAAATGAATTTGTTATGGTGTGGATAGTCAAGTGGCCACAGATATATCACTTAGGCTCTTAAATTAGGTTTTGCCTTAATATTCTGAGGGAGCACTCACTGCACATGTGACCCATCCATTCTGCGGAGGGATTGCACAAAGCGGAAACTTGATGAACAAAGATATGAAACACATGTCCGCGAGCTGTGAAGCACGCTATAATGGGTTATATCAACAGGTAAGATCAATAAAAAAGACTTGTTAGTGGGTTAAAGAAAAACTTTAGCATTTGGATCTCTGTTCATTCTTTTATTCAACCAATCATTTTTTAAAACATTTTATTGATTTTTTTTACAGAGAGAAAGGGAGAGGAATAGAGAGCTAGAAACATCCATGAGAGAGAAATATCAATCAGCCACCTGCTGCACACCCCCTACAGGGGATGTGCCCGCAACCAAGGTACATGCCCTTGACCAGAATCAAACCTGGGACCCTTGAGTCTGCAGGCGGGCACTCTAGCTACTGAACCAAACTGGTTTCAGCTCAACCAATCATTATTATGCACCTACCATGTGCCAGGCACTTGCTAAATGGAGGAAATAT
Source organism: Pipistrellus kuhlii (assembly GCF_014108245.1). Classification (NCBI taxonomy): domain Eukaryota; kingdom Metazoa; phylum Chordata; class Mammalia; order Chiroptera; family Vespertilionidae; genus Pipistrellus; species Pipistrellus kuhlii. Next base: position 34,833,319 of record NW_023425562.1, read on the forward strand.
AATGATGAGAAATTGTCCAAAGGTGAGATCGGTCTCTGCTCTCATAGGTTGTACAGAGAGCACTAATGAGATTTGAACAAGGTGAAAATCAGTGGGAAGTGATGCTTTCACATACACTATCACTCCTGTCTTCCAACCTGGCCCCAAAGGAACTTATGTCAAGTTCTGAGAGAGAAGGGAACAGTGACAATCCAAAAGAGCTAGGCAAATGAAAGTGTTTTAACACTAGCGAGCTAAGAAACGGAGAAGAGAATCTCCAAGAGGCCCATGGAAAGGTCGTAGTTATGGGTTTAGCCCTTTTCACAGGTGTGTACTGAGCTTGGAGTGTGAGTCTAGCATGTGTTGGAAGAAACAGATCATGTAAACCCCAGCAGATGCCTTCAAGTATCCACATTATCATTGCAAAACTATAAGAAAAGCTAATTGACTTAAGAGATCATAAATCCACTTAAAATTAAATGCTAAATGAATGGTGCAGGCAGTAGAGAACTGAAAAGAGAAAGCTCCTGAAAGAGGCAGCAATTCCTTCACACATTGGGCCTTAAAGACGACAGGAACTGACACATGGAGAGGAAGAGAGGGGTGAAGAAAAGTCATCCCAGGCGACAGAACGGCAGGAGCAACAAGGATCAGACACAACTGGACATGAACACTGAGGACTATAAAAGGGGTTTGACCCTCGACTCCTGCTGCCTGGTAATAAGTCTATTTTTCTGAGCATAAATAGAAACTTACAATGTTCAAAGAATCGTTCTAGTCTTAGGGTTTCTCCTACTTCCTTTCCTGGCCTTGGAGGGCTAGCCAGCTAGATGAACAGCAAACGTGTCACCCAATAATAAGGTCATCAGGCTGGAGCCAGAAGTGGGTAGAAGACGGCAAAGACCAGTTTTTATCTTCCAGCTCTCCTTCCTCTCAAGGCCTCTGGTCTTTACCTCAAGGAAGAGCCTGCATTTTCTCCTCACAAAGCAAGTTCCTGGATATTTGTCATCTCAGAGAAATGACAGCTTCTGGAGAAGTGCTCAGAGTAGAAAAATAAAGGGCTTAGAGCTCAGCTGAGGGATGACCGGGTCTCAGGAAGGGAGAGTTGAGAAAAGAACCCTGGGATTCCCAGAGTCCTCACACTGCTGAGGCCTCTGGGATATCACCACCCACTTCCCTTATCTGCTGTGGGTGTTCATTGAGCCCCTGTCGCCTCACAATTAAATAACCTGCGCATTGACTAACTTCCCTGTGTTCTTTCCTCATTATCTAAATCACGTTAGATTAAGTTGTGTTCCTTTATGCTTCATGGTTTAATATCTACATTTTGAAAATTCAAATTCACAAAAAAATGTAATAGCTTATGAATCCTTCCTCTTGACATAGGTCCATTACAGCTTTATGGCATACGATAGGCATCCACAAACTAGGGCCCACAAATCTGACCCACTGCCTATTTGTATATATAAGACTTTCCTGGAACACAGCAATACCCATTTGTTTATGTATCAATGAGCACTCCCATAATACAATGGCAAGCTGAGTGGTTGTACCAGAGACCAAGCCTAAAATATTTATAGCCTGGGCCTTTACAAAAGAAACTGCTAACCCCTGGCATAAAATAGATACACTGTATTTTTCGGACCATAAGACGCTCCGGACCATAAAACGCACCAGTTTTTAGAGAAGGGAAATGAAGAAAAAAAGATTCTGAAACAAATAGTGTCCTAAAATATTTTATGTGCATTAAAACCCAACATCACAGTCATAAACACATGTAATCAACCCTGTAAAGTAAACAGCAGCATTTAGAACCATTTTAGAGCCGGGCAAGCACACAGAGACCACACAGAGCCGGGCAAGTAAAAAAACTTTTTTTTAAAAGTATATGTGTAGGCTATATTTGGACCATAAGACGCAGGGACTTTTTCCCCCCACTTCTGGGGGGAAAAAAGTGCGTCTTATGGTCCGAAAAATATGGTAATTGAGGATCACAAGACTGCATCTACAAAAGGACTTCCAAATGTGCCTTTGGTCCCTGCCTGTGTCTCCTTCCCCTTGGTAATTTTGTCACCCACACAAATTCAAAGGAAGAGAACTCAGCCTTTCCCTCCATGAATGACTAAGCTTTAGGAGGGAGCAGGCCAGATATCAGAGACCACTGTGGCTAAATCCAAGAATGAATAGAAGATATGCACAGATGTTAAAGTATAATGACAATTCTAAAGACAGTGGCCAGAAGTTTATTTTTGATTTAATGAATTGTGGGAAGTCCCTGAAGGACTGAGTAATAAGACTCAAGCAGCAGGTGCAGAGAAGGCTCTCAGCTATGGTTGGAGGCGGGGGGAGGGGGGAGGGAAGTAGAAGGGAGAAAGAAGAGGGGGGGGGGGCAACTGGCGCTCCCAAGGGGCTGTCATTTTGTATGGGGCTTCCTCCCAGGCTCCATTTGACACTGGGACCAGACCTAAAGTTACCTTTCATGACCTCCTCACCCCTCACCCTTTGGTTCCTCAATGATTAAGAGTCTGGCTCTGAGCCTGACAATGAGCTGGAGCCTCTAACTCAAAGGAAGCTCCACAAAAATGACCTTGGTAAACTCACTCTGCAGAGCACGGTGGATGTCACTGAGCATCTAGCAGAGATTTATGGCCCTGAACCTAGTCTCCGGTTGCTTAGCGATTCCGCTGAATTTCCATTGAGTAATAAGAACAGGATAACAGCTGAGCCGCCCAAGGTTAGCAACCTTCTGAAGTCCACCCAGTTCCACACAACTTCTTCCTAATGGTATACAGAGGAGATTTATTGGGATGTTTTCGCAGGCCAGGAAATTGCTACAAGATTTTGTCATTGACAAAGGAGCAAACGTCACTGCCCAAGTTTCTGTTGGACTTTCTCCACCTCATTAGTTCTAGAACTGGAAATGATGAAAATAGGCTGATTCCTTGTTCGGTTATCAGGTGGGAGGGCAACCAAACACTATTCTAATTTCATTGTTCTCACTTCAGGGATTATTAATGGCAGCTTTAGGGTACAGCTTATATTTGGATTTCCACTTGGTTTCCTGTTCTTATGGGATTCGTTTGAATCACTACTTGGTTGAACAGTCGACATTTCTCTTAGTATGTTGGTCCTAAACTACTGAGGAAAAACTCCAAGGTCAGAAGTGATTTTATGTCCACCATCTTTGAGATGTGTCAGAGCTAGTGATGAAAATTGATTTTTTTTTTGCATAGAAGGAAAAGCTACAGCGAGGGCACCAGTTCTGAGTTCCATGGAGCGTCCATTATTTACTCTTCCTTATGACCAGGGAATTCTCAAGCCAGGCATAGTTGTTCTAATACTACTTATGTCTGCCGTGGCATAAAAGTAGTAAAAAAAAAAAATAATAATAAAATAATAAAATAAAATAAAATAAAATAAAAAAGGACCAGGGCACAGTAAGCACCATAGTGGGAATCACTGAACTAAAACAACATTCACATTTGCCACATTTCCTCCATTTCACCAGTTCGGACCTGTTAGCTATAAAGGGCAACACAAGGAGGGGATACAGTCAAAGACAACTTTTTTGCTGGGAGATTGAAAGAGTGGGGTTGCTCCTGATAGAAGACTGAGCAATTGGAAAGCTGCTCTATTGTTAGTGCTCCTGGATTCCCTTTTTATCACAGCCACCTCTCTTAAATGCTGTCTGAAAAATACTAATGCTTCACTACAATTGCATTCAATGTGGTGTTTTAGCACCCACTCAAGCCAGGGTGTACAGAGGAGAAAAATGCTCCCAAATTTGTCCATGTGCTGAGGGTCACAGGAAGGAGGGATTCGGCCTACAGACTCCTAGGCTCCAGCAGCTGCTCTGAGTCACGTATTCATTAAATCATGTTTTCCATCTGCCCAAATAAAGAGGAAGGATAAGTTTAAAATGTTACCTTGGTGTAAGAATTAGAAGGGACACTGCATGGGAAAGTCCTTTGGAAGCTGCAAAGTGTAGAGATCCTCCTCCTATCTCCTTATTCCAAAGGAAATTAAATAGAAAGTAAAACTAGCATGTTTTACATGGAAAGGTGAAACAAGTTTCTCTCTAACAGCTGTCAGTGAGGAATGGACCCAAATGACCCATGTTTGGCCCCAGACTCATGGTGCCGGGTCAGGAAAGCAGCTGGTTCTGGCGGGACTGCCTTCCATGTCCTTCCACCTCCTCGGTTTCTGCACTGGCTCCAGCCTCCCTCCCTCACATGCACATTCTCTGTGGTTGAGGGTTGTCTCTGAAGCTCCACTCCCTTCCTTTTCCCAAGCCCCAGTTACAGGAACTATTGCAAGATTAACTCTCTCATACCATATTTCATTCAACAGAGCAGCAACTCAGGGGGGGAGGGGGGGTTGGCTTCTGGAACAAGAATAAAAGATCTACAAAATAGTAAGTTCATCGGCAAAAATCTTTTAAGACAATTTCGTGTTGATGAAAAGTGTCAGATCAGCAGCCACAAAGTCTGAGTTTATGTTTATTCATCTAGCAGGTAAAGATTCACAGTACTATCCAGATATCTCACCAACTACAAGACGAGCATCATGTAAATTCCAAGTGAAAAAAGGTAATTCCTTACTCGTTCTCATGTTGTAATCTTCACATAATAATGTGGTGCTTTCTAAGCTCTTTCCCATAAATTACGTCTTTTAACTCTTCTAGGGAATATCTAAAATAAGAGTGATAATGATGATGCTGTATAAACACACCACTTAACCTGCTTTAGCCAAGAGTCTTTCTATCTTTTTTGAAATAATGGACTTTATTTTGATCAGTTTCAGGTTTACAAAAAAGTTAAGTTGTTTATATCCTTTTAAGATCAGTTTTTCCTCTTAAAAACTGAGGTATATTTAGCTGTGATGAAAGTAACTTCTTTTCCAGAGTGGAGCAATGCGCAGGAGGTGAGCATGGACCCTGGCACCAGAGCCTAACTCCTCCTTTGACAGGTAGTGATCTTTGGTTGGTGAATTCCTTATTCCTTCTGGTCTGGTTTTCTCCTCTCTAAAATGAGAATAACAATAAACAACATAATACAGAGATCTCTAAGAATTTAATGGAATAGCACAAAGTAAATGCTCAAGAAATTTTTATCTTATTTTCGTTCCCATTGTACCTTAGGAGGCTGAGAAATGGCTTTATCCGAGTACCTTACATAAACCTCAGGTGGGATTCTGATCATTTGCATGAGTTACTCTGCCTGAGGGATTTTGCATTAGACTGAAGAAAAAAAAAAAAAAAAGAAGAAGATAAGCAGAAAATTGAAGACATCTAATTTTTCCAATCCATCCTTGCTAAGCTTTTTTATTTGATCTGAAGAGATGCAATTAGAGGCAAAATCCAAAATAAAATTGAAAGACAGCCTTTAGACCAGGGCAGAGCTAGCCTGGCAGAGAGGAATGATGAAGGAAACAGAAGAGCACTGGATGGAGCCCAGCTGAATATAGCAAATACCTAAGCAGACCATTCAGAGGCCCAGAGGGGGGCGCTCTAGCTAACACCAATGCAATCTGGTAAAATGCAAGACAGCCCTGGGAACTGTAAGGAATGCATAGGGGAGCTTTGTGGGGCATTACATTATTCAAGGGTAAACAATTAGGGGCAGTAGACTCGAGGTGATAAGGCTAGGGGACTTCATTTGTACTCATAGGTTATGGAACATTCAGGTTGTATTCTCAGCCGTGTCATGCACGGGTGATTGTAAATCAGGCAGCCCATTCTGAAAGCTTGTCTCTACCCTGATGGAGCAAAAGTCACAGGAGCTTTGGAGGCATGCATATGAGTGTGTGGTGAAGGGAGGATGATGAGCTAAGAACACAGAAAAAAAGATAAAAGAAGAAGAAAACAAAAAGAACAAAGATTTATTTGCTAACCAAGAGGGCGTTCACAAATATTTCTCCCACATCCCATCCAGAAAGATTTCAAGGCCAGGAAAATAAAAGCACCTGTCGGATATCAACTGATGAAAGCTCTATGGAAAACCAGCAAATGTCTTCATTTTCTTATTCAAGGACTCCTTTTTATAATCAAACACAAGAGGAGACAGTTTTAAGTAGGTGCCTGAGTCATAAGATATATGAAATGTTTGACATGTTGCTTAGTTCTACAAAGAGAAACTTCCAAATAATTTATAAACCAACTTATTTTTTTCAGATTTCCACTTTGGAAGAGTCTTGAAATCCAATACACAGGAATATTAGGACTATATTTTTTTTTAATGTTAAGAGTAAAGGCTTCCCCTTATAGTAATTAATATAATTACGAATCTGTAACTTCAAACTTAAAGAGGCAATGACTACAAAGGTCAACTATTTTTGGTTCGTCCAGTCTCCTTCCCTGAGAATAATACTTTCATTGAACCAACACAGCTCTCTGAGAGTGACATGAGTCTTCCTGCTTAGACAAGAGGTTCGAATGTGAACTTCCTCCTAGCTCTTTCCTGAGAAGGCAGGTCCCAACATATCCTTTAAAGACGGTATCACCAGTACCCTAGGACTTCTCCCTAATTATTACACTTCATTAGCCAAAAGAGTGGTGTGTGTACAGTTTCTCACAAAGAAGCCAAAAGAAAGAGTAAGATTTGGTCTTTGGAATCTACCATTTTCACTTTCCCTTCTTATATCAAGCATTAAAGCCAACCACACTGAAAATTTTTTCAATATATCTTCAAGTGATTTAATTCAGCAGTTTGTACCAAGTGACAAAATGGAAATAAGAGCCAACTCATTACATGAGAAAATAAGAAAAGCCACCATACTTTTAAATTTTAATTTTTATCAACCTTCCCCCCCCCCCCTCCCAACCATGTTGAAGGACTTTCATTCAAGGCTAGAAATAGTTTGGCAAGATCAGTTCATCAGTGTAAATAGTTTCCTGAACTCCTAAAGAGATTTTTGTTGAAATTAAGCTTAGAGTTGCACCTTTAAAAGTTTTTAGTCTACATTTCATATCATGTGTGTCTCCATTTATATAGAGCTCTGGATGGAGCCTGGGTGAGCATAGCAAGTATACAAGTCCCTTTATAATTGTTCTGGAAGTAGCAAGGTATTATTTTTATTTCAGTAAATTCACTAAAAGGGAAAATTTGATTTAAAAAAATACAGACCATCAACCAAGATGATGGCATAGGTAAATACCTGAACTTGCTGCTACACACAATCACATTAAAACTATAACTAAGAAACTAAACAAATAGCATCCAGAACCACAGGAAGGCTGGCTGAGTGGAAATTCTACAACTAAAAGGAAAGAGAAAAGCTCATTGAGTCCGGTAGGAGGTTCGAAGGTGTGGAAGTGTGGAAGTACAGTTAGTTGCCTACAAGGGAGCACCCATACGACTGTCAGCTGATTTCTCAACAGAAACTATGCAGGCCAGAAGGGAGTGGCAAGAAATATTCAAAGTGATGAATAGCAAGAACCTACAACCTTATTCTATCCAGCAAAGCTATCATTTAGAATTGAAGGTCAGATAAAGAGCTTCACAGATAAGAAAAAGCTAAAGGAGTACATCACCTCCAAACCAGTATTATATGAAATGCTGAAAGGTATTCTTTAAGAAGAGGAAGAAGAAAAAGGTAAAGATAAAAATTATGAACAACAAAGTGACAACAAATACATATCTATCAACAAGTGAATCTAAAAATCAAGTGAATAAAAAGTCTAATGAACAAAATAAACTGGTGAATAGAATAGAATCAGGGGCATATAAAGTGAATGCACTGACAATTCTCAGGGGGAAAGGGGTGTGGGGGTGTGGGAAGAGACTGGACAAAAATCGTACACCTATGGATGACGACAGTAGCAGGGTGGGAGCCAGGTGGAGGGCAAGTATGGGTGGGAGCCAGGTGGAGGGAAAGTATGGGAAGAGAAACAACTGTAATAATCTGAACAATAAAGATTTATTTAAAAAAAAATACAAACCAAGTAATTAAAAACACTTAGCAACAATCTGAATTAACCAAATTTAAGTTTACATTTAAATTTAGATTTTTTTTTCTTCTCTACATCTGTTGAAGTGAGACCTTTGAAGCATCAAAAAGAAACGATATATTATACTTTGCTAAGCTATATTCATATTTTGAGCGGGTTTGAAAGAAAAATGGGAATAATTCCATTTGACTGAATCATAAATAGAGCTAACAAATTAGTCATGTTTCAAAAGTTACTGTAAAATTCTGTAAAAAAATATTTAGTTTAATTAAATTTTTTCAAAAGAGCCGAAACCGGTTTGGCTCAGTGGTAGAGCGTCGGTCTGCGGACTAAAAGGTCCCAGGTTCAATTCCGGTCAAGGGCATGTACCTTGGTTGCGGGCGCATCCCCGGTGGGGGGTATGCAAGAGGCAGCTGGTCGATGTTTCTCTCTCATCGACGTTTTTAGCTCTCTATCTTTCTCCCTTCCTCTCTGTAAAAAATCAATAAAATATATTTTTAAAATTTTTCAAAAGTGCCTGTAATATCAATCCTTGCAAAAGCACTATTGAAAAATATATGTTGAATTGAAATAATCAGTACAAGATGATTAGATGGGAATGATTTTTCTTTTCATGGTATTAGGCCAGGTCCATCAGTGGGTCTCAACCTTCCTAGTGCCATGACCCTTTAATGCAATTCCTCATATTGTGGTGACCCCCAACCATAAAATTATTTTAGTTGCTATTTCATAACTGTAATTTTGTTACTGTAAATGAATCATAATGTAAATATCTGTGTTTTCCAATGGTCTTAGGCTCTACAACAGTGGTTCTCAACCTGTGGGTCACGACATGGGCTCTATCCTCTTGGGCCCTGGGAGGTAGATGAGTCATTGCTCTCTTTATCATGGGACAGTCAGTAGCCTCATTAGCCACCACCCACTCCCCATGTTTGACTCACATTAAAGACCTGTCACTCCAAATATCTGAAATAATTATGTCTGTGGGTAAAATACTACCAAAGCTTTACACTTCACCAAGCAGCAACTACTCTTCCATCCTCTGCTGTTTTTCCCTCAGGTGCCCCTTCTGCCAAGTTGAATCCCTCCACTTTGTCCCACATCTCATGCTCTCATACCTACATTCATACCCTTTGGGCATGTCTCGGGCACTGTTTACACCCATCCTTCTCAGGCCCCTTTCCTAGGCTTCCTGATGCCACTGCTTGCTGAGTTTCCTATTGCCTTCTGTCATCTCTGTCACAGACTCCTCCTTCTCAACCAACCCCCTTAAGACACTACCCGAAGGCCAATGTGCCTTGCATTCTTTACATCTGCCTGATGATCTTATTGATTTCCATGGCTGCCATTATCACCCAACCATTGATTACCTGCACATGTGTCTGGCTACAGACTTCCTGAGCTACAGACCCATAGAGTCAATTACCTTTGAGTTGCCCAGGGAGATAGCCCATGGGTCCTCAAACTCATCATTTCCAAAGCTGAACTTGGTAGAGTAATATTTTTTTAAATGTCCATCTGATGTCACCATCTGCACAAAACTCTTAAATGTTTACCCATCCTTGTCTAAGTAAAAGCCTAAGGCATTATAATGGCCTCCAAGACCCTACATAATCTGTCTCCATCCTCCCACTCCTCTGACTTTATTTCCTACTACTCTCCCTTTCCTCAGGTCCCTCAGCCATACTGGACAGACAAGTCCCCGTCCCAGGGCCTTTGCACTGCTTTTCCTCTGTCTGCTCCTCTTCCAGGTAGAAGCTCTTGCTCTCTCACATCCTTGAAAACTTTAATCCACTATTGCTTCTTGATAAGGCTTTTAGTGAAAATACTATATAAAATTGCAACCTACCTTTTGACCTAGCATTTGATATATTCTTTTCCTGATATCTTTGTCTTTATAACGCTTATAAATAACTAACATACCATATACTTTTTTATTATCAATTCCCTCCACTATGTTATAGACTACAAGTTAGCAGGAATTTTGGTTCCTTTTAGGCATTATTATATTCCTAATGCCTGGAGCAGAGCCTGGCACATAGAATATAGTCAAGAAATAACTGTGGAATAAACAAATAAGTGAATATCCAACCCCTCACTCCCCAAACTGCTAGTCATCATTTCTGTCAATGGCACCCTCATCTGCCCAGCTTCCCAATACAGAATCCTAGGGCTAGCTTGGACTCAGGTCATACTTGCTCTTATCCCACATTAAACTCAGCCCTCCAGCTATCCCCTAACAACTGTCTTTCTCCCCTACATCCTGTCACATAGTTATTTCCTGCTCATCCTTCAGGTTCCAGCCTAAACATTTTTTTTTTTACAAACTATGTCTGTTATGTTTCCTTTTATTTTTTATTTAATAAATTTGACATTACATTTTGTAAATTTAAGGTATGTGTGTTACTTTGATACATTTATATATTGTTATATGATTGACAGTGAAGCAATATTTGTCACATTATTGTAGTACAATATTATTGTCTATTATATTTCCTTTAAATACCCAACTAGACCTCATACATATCTGGCCCATACTAAGTATTCATCAAATATTTGTTAAATATGGTATAAATGGCAATTCTCAGGAATACTAGATTAGGTTTCCCTGCTCTCTGTTGTTATTGCACCCTGTAAATTTCACCTAACACTCAGCTCACTTTACAATAATTATTTTGTTTAATATCTTTCTCCTTTACTAGATAATAAGCTCCCTGAAAACAGAGACCTACATGAAGATGAAAATGAGCAAGGGAAGATCCTAAAACATAGAGCAGACTGGCCTGATTATGGAAGGGGCCTGCTTATAATACAGGGAAGTCATTTGAATAAGGTGAGGGCAGGAGACTGATTACAGAAAGATGGATTCAGAGAAAGGAATTTGATTCTATTTTTAGATACCAAGGTAGACAGGGATTATAATAAAATAAACTCAGCAGATTTGGTTTCATGCTTCTATATAAATCAATTATAGCACTAGTTAGGTTTTAGTGTGGCTTGATTGATTATTAAATCACTGAAATTTACTCAACACATTACTATTCATTTTTTAACTTACCAATTGCAAAGGCTTCTAATTTCAAGCTGATAATAGTCTCTTAGATATCAGACTGCATTATAATTGCTCTAATAATACACTTGATTAGTTACACACACAGTTTAATTACTATGTAGAAGAATATCTACTTATATCTATATAAATTAGATTAGATAGATAGATAGGCATTCATAAATGTGCATACACAAACAAACATCCACTTTGTGGATAATGAAACTGACACTGCAGGATTTTTAATTTACCTCGAGATCACATAATTCCTAAATGGTGGGGAGCCTGGATTTGAACTGATGTATGTATGACTAAAAATTCCAACCAGCCGGTATGGCTCAGTGGTTGGGCATCATCCCATGCATCAGAAGTTGCCGATTTGATTTGATTCCGGGTCAAAGGCACATGTCTAGGTTGCAGCCTTGATCCCAGATAGGGGACATGCAGGAGGCAGCCGATGGATGTGTCACTCTCAGATTGATGTTTCTCTCTCTCTCCCTCTGCCTTCCTCTCTTTCTAAAAACCAATTAAAAAGCTTAATACATAAGTAATATTTGTAGTTTACTATTCCACAATGGCTCCATAATTTGATATCAATTTAGAATGAAAATATTTGTAAGAAGAATTATGAAAACAAATTAAGATTATTTTAGCCCAGCACTAAGTCATTATGGTAGTGCCTGGATATATTTAACATTAATTGCTCACAGATGATAATAGAAATGTCGACCATGAAGATCTATCAAATATTCTTTGACCTTTTGCTAAATATGTATGGTAGAATCATTACCTTCAGCTTAAATTTATATCCTATTCTTACCAACAATGATTCCTACTCCAGCCCAGTCAGCTTTATTTTATTCTGAATTTACCTTTATATCTTGAAGATAAACTTAAGAATTATACTGCACTTTCTTGGTGCCCCATAGCACCCTTTGGTTCTTGTTAAGTAAATCAATAATTTAGGATAAGAAGAAAACAGAAATAAGCTCCTTTACACACTTCCATATCCAGTCCAGGCTGGAATATCAATAATAAGTCAGAGCCTTGAATATTCCTGAATTTCAGGAATAATATCATCAAAGGGGTGTACATATGCATTGAGAATCCTGAATCTGTGTTTTGTTGTAATTTAGGTGAATGTTAACTGTAATGTATCATTTTGATTCAACCCTCAAGTTGATTAAAGTAATTATGAAGAATATATAACCACATAAAACTGAAACCATCATCAGATAGAATTTATCCCAAGAAATGAGAAATAGAAGATTCAAAGCCCTGATGCTACATCACTGTGGTGACATGACAATACTGCACTCAGATGTGGTATAAACTCTGCTGCCTAAGCTACTTGATTTTCTATGACAAAAGCCAATAAATTATTATTTATAGGCATTCTCAAAATATCTTTTATCTTTAAAATTAAATTACATGATTATTTTAATAGCTTTGAAGGCACATACATGTTGCTGCTAGGGTCTATGATGGTCATCATTTCATTAGAGAGTGGCCCAGTCAACACCTGATTCTAATCTGCTTAACTGCCTGATCTGTTTAATTGCCCCATTAAGGATTTTTAGTCTTACAAACATTATGTAAATTATAATTGGCTTTGTAAGAGGACAAAAGTGAGAAGTATAATTTATTATTTTTATGAACTCAACAAGGAGTTTTGATGTTCTAACAGACTCAAATTAAGATAGCAGCCACCAACTAAAGAAATAAGCTGTTAATATATAAACCAAAATACATGAATAATTATCTCTGAACCTACTATTCTCTCAGCTTCCTGCTCTTCCCCTTCACTAACCAATTCCTCTTCATCCATCCAGCTTCAAGTTAAACAGCATTTTCTCCTGAGTTAGGTCCCTTTGTTATGTGCTCTCTGTACCTTCCTGGTGTAACAGTCATCACACTTTGTTGTAATTATATTCTTAACATTTTACTTTACTGCTAGATTATAAGATCCCTGAGGACAAAGTTCATGCCTGTCTTGTTTATCAGTCTGTGCCCAGCACAGTGCCTGACCCACAACGGGGTGTACAATACATGTCTGTTAAGTTGAAATGAAATTAAAGTTAATGTTATCACTACCAATAATTTGTAGTTTGGACCTTAGTGAAACCTACTAGAGTTGCTTTTGACCACCAGTAAGAAATCAATGTCTATGAGCAAAGGATCACATAAAAAGTTTTTTAAAACAACATTATAATAAACAAAAATATAAAATGGATAAATTATTGTAGGTATAATAATACTAGGGAGTATTTCAGGGTCTAGATACTGTTGTATTTCTGAAGAATTTATAAATGGCATGAAGAAATTCCTATTAAATCATGTTAAATAATAATAAAGCTGATATTTATAGAGTATTTTGAGCCAGCCATTCTTCTTACAACTTTGTATATATTAACTAACTTAATCATCACAACAAATCTGGGTGATTCCCAAGTGATTCATATCTCCAGGAAAATTTGAGAAGTACTAACCATTCTTCTCATTTTACAGAGGAGATAAACAAGGCCAAAATTATTAATATCATTTTCCCAAGATTGCACAGCTGAGTGGGGAAGGGGGGGGGGGGCAGGCGGGGAAGTGGGCAAGAATAAAAGAGTTCAATTCAAACCCAAGATAGATGTTGGAAACTTAGACCAGTGTTCTTTTTTGTAATACTGTGTTATAGAGCTTTGAATTTGATGGATCTTTCTTCTTCTCCCCTTTCTCCCACCTCCAAATGGTTTCACCTCCGTAGAGTACCTGAAACGTGGTAATGCACAAATGCCATGTCATTCCCTGAGAAAATTTAGAGTTGGCCGAGGGAGGCTTAGAAATTAAGTGCCTAAAAGCCAGTAACTGACCCCAGAGATCTCCAAGGACTGCTGTCCAGTCCAGGATTCCGTGACATCTGCAGCACAGCCTTGACTAGGAATCAGAATGCTGGTATCCAATGCAGTGAGAATTTATTTCGTAGTTATCAAAGCAAACCAAAGGTTATCTGTGGGTTGGACATTTAAAGATTAAGTACAGCTGATCACACTCAACTCGTATGCAGGTAGCTTAACTTCAGTGGGTCTGGTCTCTCTCCGAAGGGAAAATGGAGGTGTTTATGATGCTGTATCCTAATGGGTTCCAGGTGACTCGGGCTAGGCAGCTGAATCAGACCCTCTCTTCTTTGATTTACATGGCAGGAACCAGGCCATCCCTAAATTGAAAAGATATAGTAATGAGCAAATGCAGAAAAAGAAAAGGCGGGGGGGGGGGGGGGGGGGGGGAAGCAGAGGGAAAACCTGGAGTGCTTTTCCAAGTCCAAAGTGAGCTATGGCTGCCCTCCCTGCCTCAGAGGTATGATCATAAATTACTAGCTAATGTTTAGCACTGGGACTCTGGCTCGTGATATATTACAGAAGACAAGATGCCTCCAAGCAGAAAACACTGTAATTGGGGAGCAATAACATCTGTGTCAGTCATGGGACTGCAGTTAAAGTAAACTGAGAAGTTACAGGCTGGGCTGCACATGCAAAGTAATAATATGCACTCTTTTTTTTTTAGCTGAAAAGATATGTCATCGAGATATGGGCCTCTTTAAATTCTTTGGATTCTAGTTTGTTGCGATGCTTTTGCTATACTGGCCACCTCATCTCTCTGAGCCTCCTAATGTGGCAAGGTCGGAGAATTCCTGCATAATAGAGCAGCGTCTCAAACCCACAGCTTCTGGCCATGAATCTTGTCATCTTTCCAGTGCATCTCTGTTATGTCATTGATACTAAGTAATTATAACACAATGAGTAGATGCTTGGTTATTCAGGACTGAAATGTGTGCAGGCTTTTATTCCTAATTTGAGCAAAATAAAAGAGAACTGCTTTCTTGTAACCTGCCATCTAAAAAATTCTCCAGTAGCAGGATAATAGGGGGAAAAAATCATAAGTGTTCTGGAAGAGACCGCCAGTTGGAGGTAGTCTAGAGAGATTTAAATTGAGTTTAAAATTTTGCTCACTGGTAACCAGTGCGCTATAAGTGAAGTTTTAATAAGAAGCTTACTCAACTGGGAGGAACAGCCCCTAGACATTTTGCCCTCCCTTCTTCTTTCTGCCTAGAATGTGTCAGGTTGCCTACATTTTAGCCTCTGGAGACCCCTTTCAACTCTGATAATTGGTGATCTTTCACTGTATAGGCTGGACCGCGGATCGCGAGTTTGCGGCTCTGTTGACTAATGAGTTTGCCGACCACTGGGCTAGACTAAATGTTACCGTGTGGTTGGAAGCTGTGAGGATTAGGCAATTGTGGCATATTGTGTGTAAAGAGATAAAGAGTGGAATATAACAGTGGTTGGCAAACTCATTAGACAACAGAGCGGCAAACCACAAGCCGCTGTTTGCTGACCACTGGTATATAAGCCAACCAAACTCAAAATCCACCTGTGAATTCAAACACCCTCTTTCTTCGTAGGGTGACCAGGGCTGTCCCAGTTTTGCATGTAAAGTCCCATGTCCCAGGACTGTGTTTCAGGCATATGAGACCCACCCTCGCTCTTACCACTATGCTGTGCCTCCTGGCCCTTGTCCAAACCAGCAGCACCATGCTCTTAGCTGCATCTTCTCATCCGAAGGAATGGCTGAATGCACAATAGAAAATGTTCTAGTTCCCCTATTACATACAGATCTGAAGCAAACCTCTAGATACTGGGCAAGTACCTGGTTTGATTCTCTGGCTAGTTCTCTTACAGTAATAGTTTAGGTGTTCAATCTGCTTGGCATCACCACCAGCCAGTCTCTCAGGTCTCAGGTCTCAGGTCTCCCAGCCTCACATGCCTCCTCCTGCCAGCCCAACTTATATGTTTTTGTTGCTGAGCCACCATTTATAGAGGAGGAATGCATGGTGTTACCCTTAGGCTGCTGCTGCCTAGTCCTAGCCAATGTATGATACAACCCAACTCCAAAGCTACCATCTGAATTATTCACTGCCAAAATTATATCAACTTTGTATCTATGCCAGAGTTCTTTATAAAGCTGGAATTTGTAGGCATGAACTTCCCATGGGCTCAAATACACCATTTTCATGAGCTTATTTGTTTTATTTGCTGACTAGTGTTGCCTTTGACTATATTGAATATTCTCCTCCTGTGGTACATAATAGTTCCTTTGCTTTTTAACAATAAATTAATTTTATTATTTTAGCAAAAATTGACTTATTCAAAAAGCCAAGAAACTAGGAATAAGGTAAATTGGAAAGTTTAATTTTTGTTTTCCGTTGCACTGAAAGCGTGTTGGTTGCTTTTAAACTAAGGTCAGTGTTGGTTTGTGTTTCACAATTTTATCTAAGGGAATGTCATGAAGAACTATATAGATGGATCAATATTTAGTACAAAGTCCAAACCTATATATCCAAAATACGTCCTTTCTCTCCCCAAAGTTAGGGACATTCTTAACAGCACTTAAGAGTAGTTTATCTTTTAATTACTATTACTTTATATCTTACAAAAAGGCTCTAAAGCAGTAAGTTAGAAAGATGGTCAATGTCCTCAGGCTCTTGGGAGCCTCTAAAATTGCTAGCCTGGTGAAAAGAAGTGGAGATTGTATGGAAGATTTTAAGGTGTTCCCCAATTTCAAAAGCTAAAAATACTATGACTGGAATAGCCCTAGCCTGTTTTGCTCAGTGGGTAGAGCATCGGCCATGGACCAAAAGGCCTCATGTTCAATTCCAGGTCAGGAATTGAGTACGTACTTTGGTTGCAGACTCAATGTCCGGCCCAGGTCAGGGCATGTGCAAAAGGCAACCAATTGATGTGTCTCTCTCACATCAATGTTTCTCTCACCACCCCCACATCATCTTCCTCCCTTCTACTATCTCTAAAAATCAATGGGGCCAAAAAAGCACTGAAATAAATTTCCACCAGTGGTAGCAACTTCTGGCTGTCTAATATGCATTCTCTCCTTCTTCCCTAAATACAGAATGTCAGTTTTCTTCTAGGCACCCATTCATTTTCTCTTGCAGCGAAAGGTGGCCAGTGCGCTATTAGTGACGTTTCTATAAGGAGCTTACTCAACTGGGAGAAACAGCCCGGAGACTTTCTGCCCTCCCTTCTTCCTTCTTTCTGCCTAGAATGTGTCAGCTTGTCAGATTTAGCAAATAAAAGTACAGGATGTCTAGTTAACTTTGAATTTCAGATCAGCAACAAATAATGTTTTTAGTACAGACATACCTCAGACATATTGTGAGTTCGGTTCTAGACCACTGCAATGAAGTGATTACTGCAACAAAGTGAGTTGGAATATTTTTGTTGGTGGAGGATCTTGCCTTCAGTTTGTAAAAAGTACAATATCTGTGAATCACAATAAAGCAAAGTGCAAGAAAGTGAGGTATGCAGTTTGGGACATGCTTCTCCTAGAAAAGCACTTGTTGTTTATCTAAAATTCAAATTTAACTGGCATCCTGTATTTTATGTTTTTATCGTGTTCCAAAGGATTTGGACAAGAAGACTGAAGCAGCCATCATGGACCACGAAGAGAGCTTAGCCACATAACAAGGATAATAGAAAGAAAATATAAAAAGTCTCAGAAGACCAAAAAGTACCAAATTACCCTCGGGCCACCTTCCTCCGAACTTTTTCTACATGAGAGAAATTTTATCCTGTCTGAGCACCATTACTTGGCATTTGCTACACATAGCCAAATGCAGACCAAATAGTAAACTGCCCCCTCTACTTTCCTCTTCCTCTCCCTACTCTCATGCTTCTTTTCCTCCCCAGTGATCATCACATGCATTTTGGGTTAGTTTTATGCACTTTCAGGGGTGAATGGGGTTGCTTGGAAGTTGAATATTGAAGATGAAGATGTTTGGGGGAAGGTATGAAATCAGGCAGAGATAGGAAGCACCAATGAAATACGAAAGAGAGAAGGTACATTAAAAAGTAACCAGTTTTATCTCTGATTCTATGGCCCACTACTAGGAGTTACTAAGTATAATTATAGCTAATATTTATTGAACCCTTACCATATATCAGACCTACACTAAGTGTTTTAGACATTTCTATATACGTATCATTATTGAACACTCATGCTGACCCTGTGAGGTGGGCATTATTGGTAACTTTATTTTGCATGTGAGGAAACCAAGACTCAGAAAGGAAACATAACCTCGTCCAAGTCAAAAAGCATGCAAGGTGTGCAGCAGGGGGTTGACTGGGTCTTTCTGCCTCTGATGCCCAGGTTCTGTGCTCTTAATCACCATATGTGTATATATTTCCTGACCTGGGGGAAAATATATGACTTCACATGCAGAAAGATGGAACACATGTTAAATAAATTGAAGTCCCAACTCCCAACATCCTGCACTTAAGCTCTGCAGATGAAAGGATGTTCTGCCTGGGCTCAGCTCCCTTCTACAATTTGCTAAAAGCAAAATACGAAAAGCCAGATTTTTATCAGGTGGCTATTACTCAGAGCCTTATGGATTGAGTAGAGAAACTGATGTGCAGAAATCAGGGTATACTAGAAAATTAACAGAACTGGGGGCAGAACTGGGGTGGGGAGAATGGGCAAGAAGGTACACCTGGAGAAGAATTAGGTCACTTTAAGTTAAAGTGACCTGAGAAGCACATGTTTAGCCTTCTGTACCCACCTTACGAACATTTCTGTCTTGTTGATTTCTTAAAAACCACAGATTGATCCGGAAAACCCACCAAACAGATTCACCTTGCTGTAACCTGGCTTTAGAATTCCCTGAAAACATCCACAGAATTTGGTCTGGACTTCTCTTCCCTGGAGCCGCAGACACAAGCCATGATGGCGTACTATGATGAAGAGCTCCCTCTGCAGATTGCTGAATCACAGGAAAAGCACAAACCAAGCAGGAAAAATGTGCCTTGCACTTTTCCATGGAATTCACCTACTGCAACTGGGGGTGGTCAAGTTTTCATGAATAGGGCACCCAAGGAGAATAGCTAATAACAGACTGATCCAGAACTGAGAAAGAATAGCATGGCATCTTGCCCCAGTCATGAATAGAGGACATAACAAAGAGGGAGGAAAAAGAAACAAGGAACACAGGAGTAACGGGGAGACCAGAGCTCACCAGCCGGGCGTCTGGTAAGCACAGAGTGTGGGAACTTTTCCTTGCCTCGGAGACACATATTGTTGTCCAACAATGGCACGGCGGCTGTAAAGTCTCCGTTGCAGAGGAGAAACCAGCAGAGGTGTTCTGCTCCTCCTCTCCCCTTTGGGAAATCCTGGGAAGTGCCAGCATTATTGTTAAAGAGGTGAAACAACACGCAGCAAGCTCTATATTTACAACGGGCAGGGAATGGATTAATGGACTTCTCAGGGCCTATGGCAGTGTCATGTAGTAAAACTTGTTCTGGAGGCTAGAGGACAGCAATGGAGTCCTTGCTCAGCAACGAACTTGACAAGACTGGCAAGTAACTCCACCACTGTGGTCCTCAATTTCCTCACCTGAAAGGCAAGAAGACTATATAGCTATATTGCATCTCTTAATTCAACAATAGTGGTTGAGTTATAGGTACATAAAGGGATGCCTCATTGATCTTATATTCTACTAAATATAATCCTATCTAATAAAGGATTAATATGAGATTGACCATCACTCCAACACACAAGATGGCTTCCCCCATGTGGTCAAAGATCGTGCCTCCATGTGGACACAAGATGGCCACCACAAGATGAACAACAGGGGAGGGCAGTTGAGAGGGACTAGGCCTGCAAGGGAGGGCAGTTGGGGGCAATAAAGCCTGGAGGGGAGGGCAGTTAGGGATGACCAGACCGTCAGAGGAAGGAAGTTGGGGCAAACAGGCTGGCAGGGGAGCAGTTAGAAATCAATCAGGCTGGCATGGGAGTGGTTAGGGAGTGATCAAGCTGGCAGGCAAAAGCAGTTAGGGCCAATCAGGAAGGCAGACAGGCAAGCAGTTGGGAGCCAGCAATGCTGAATTATGAGAGGGATATCCAACTTCCTGTTTAGGCCCGATCGGATCAGGACTTTCACCACCTCCTGGAGATGGTAGTCCCACTCCCTCAATGTCAAGTAGGTAGCAGTAAAGAGACCCCTCCCTTTCAGCCAGGGTGATATCAGCAAAGGCCAAGGGAGAAGCCTGACACCATCCACCTCCAGAAATAATAGAGTCCCTTCCCCTCCATAGTCTCAACAGAAGTGAGTGAGGAACTGGACTTCCACCCCCACTTGTCTGTGACAAGGTAGGACCCCTTCCCAGCCAATGTGGAATCAGAGGAGGCCTGCTTAGACAGAATATTTAAATAGATCCAGAGCCTCATAACACAAGACCTGAAATGTCCAGTCTAGAAATGAAAATCACTCTTCTTACCAAGAACCAGGAAAATCTCTAGTTGAATAAGCAAAGACAATCAACAGAGACCAACACGGAGATGACACAGATGTTGGAATTATCTGATAAGAATTTAAAGCATCTATCATAAAAATGCTTCAACCAGCAATTATGAAAACACTCAAAACAAATGAAAATAATAAAAAGTTTCAAATAGTATGTACAAATATAGCCGGTTATAAAAATAAAAATTAATTATAGAAAAGTAATTGTAGATAGTAACTGTAGAAAATTACTATCTTCCTCGTTGCTCATGATGAGAAACTGAATTTCCCAGAATAAGGAGACTTGAACAAGTCTTGGTCCACAGCTGGTCCAGTCCATCCCCATCCCTGGAGTGCCAGCTATTTAACACATCACTTATTTCCCAAAACTCAGGCCACAGTTCAGCAACTCCATAGCTATTGCATCAAGGAATGTTCTCCCAGCCTGCTCCCTGGTTTAGGGAGCAGGTTTAGGATTTCAGTGTGTCACTTAAGTAAGAATGTTGTATCTGAGGTAATACTAACTTCCAAAGACTAAGATTTCACATATTTTGGATATTTCTTGTGAAGTTTCATCCTATTCCTCCATTTCCAGGACTTGTATACTTGAAAATATTTATTAATACATTCAGAAGAGGTCAGTTAGCACACACGTTAGGTAGGTGATCAGAAAGGAATTGGACTAATGCTCTAACCATTTCAGAACATGTTTGCATGCTTCCCGACAGTGCACCATCCATGGGAAAAAAGAGTGTAGAGAGACAAAGAACAGAAAGAACAGGGCATATGTATCCTCAAAGCTTGGTGTTTGTGTTACTTTGTCTACTTTCAGCCTTGGATCACAATACCAATGAATAAGGCTTTTTAAACTAACATACTGAGAAATCAATTAGAAACATTAGAGGAAAGTCCATTTCCTGCACCTGCCACACAAAACACCTATCAACACCTTCTGGATGTCTCACCCACACCCATTTCCATAGCCATCACCCAATCCATCCATAGGACAGACAACCACACAACTGGTGGTGTACACAAACAGGAGAGGTCAGACTAACTGCCCCATGGACAAGAACTGCACTCAGCGAAACCAGTTTGGCTCAGTGGATAGAGCGTCGGCCTGCGGACCGAAAGGTCCCGGGTTCGATTCCAGTCAAAGGCATGTACCTTGGTTGAGGGCACATCCCCAGTAGGGGGTGTGCAAGAGGCAGCTGATCAATGATTCTCTCTCATCCATGTTTCTAACTCTCTATCCCTCTCTCTTCCTCTCTGTAAAAATTCAATAAAATATATTTTTTTAAAAAAGAAAAAGAAAGAAAGAATTACACTCAATTACCCAAAAGGAGTAGAAAATTCTTATGCTTACAGCTTGCTGAGGCCACACCACATTGAAAGCACTGTCAATCTGTGCCTTCTCTTACTAGTGAAGAGATCTGGTTCTTTAAGAGCTTAGAAACTGCCCAGCTGATGTTGCTCAGTGGTTGGGCATCGACCTCTGAACCAGGAGGTCAGGGTTCAATTCCCAGTCAAGGCACATGCCCCCAGGTTGTGGGCTCAATCCCCAGTGTGGGACTTACTGGACACAGCCAATCAGTGATTCTCTTTCATCATTGATATTTCTATCTCTCTTTTCCTCACTCTTCGTTTCTGAAATCAATAAAAATATTTTAAAAGAACTTAGAAACTAAGATTTAACAAGTATATAAACAGAGACAAAAGAATATCTCAGAGAGGTATGGTGTTAAAATATATTCCTTACATTAAGTAGTTATATTTATATCTCGGGGTGAGAAAGTTCAGTGAGAAGAGCGTGAGGACAGGACTCAGAGAAAATACAGAGATGTCCTTCGGGAGGCACAGCGATAGTCCTGTTTGGGAGAGCATACGCCCAGTGAGGGCCTTTAGGCAGCAGAGTCCAGGCTCTGATGTGAAAGCTTCTCTGAGGTTTAAGGATTAGAGCATCTCAGTGAAAGCAAGTTGTGGAAAGGTGGTCAACAAGTACGAAGTCTTGAAAAAATATTTCCTATTTCAGGTAGGCTTTAGGTAGATTAGATTCAGGTTAGACTGAAGCATTATGAAAAGAAAATGGGCTTTGGATAGAACTGGCTCAGATCCCAGCTCTTCCACTTACTAGCTATGTGTCTTCAAACAAGATGGTTAGCCTTTCTGAGGCTCACTTCCTTGTTGATAAGAAGGTGGGCCACCTTGCCTATCTCAGAGAGTCATTTGAGGAGTAAATAAGATAATAATGTAATACCCTTAGCACAGTGTTTGACTCTACATGGGTCTTCAATGAGAGTGGCTGTTAGTGGAGAAAACAGAAATAGATAGTAGAGCATATAGGAACATAGAAATGAGCAGTGTTAGACTTAAATAAAAAATGACTCTGTTGTTTCTTGTTTGGGAAGGTATACACAGAATAAGGATATACACGGGATAAAGTGTGGACTTTTGTCGGTTACCATATTTTCTTTGGACATTTCTACTCTGTGCTCGCTTTTCTCCACTGGGAATTCCCTGTGTTTGCCACCTGCGTTGCCTTGCGTCCCACACAAAATTGTCTGAGACAAGAGGGCATCTCCTTCACTGACAAGAGAAACACTCTGAGAGACAAAGGTCTCCCCATGGAAGATGCACATTCACTGCTCCATTGGTTTTCCAGGAAAGGAAGCAGAGGGTTACTAAGGATGTCCTCACGTGTGTGGGACAGATGTGTTATGATGGCCACTTTGCTTTTCCTATGTCAGTTTTACTCCAGTGTAAGGAACAAGAAAAAAATAAGACTTTTCCAACGCAACACTACACAGACACTCACAGGACTAATTTCAAGGGTCCAGAACAGTTTAAAAATCCTTCTCAGAATAAAAATGGGCTCCCAGACACTCGGCCATGAGGCCCTTAAAGATTACCAAAGAAATAAAATTTCACTGATGAGTGCTTTCCCAAGGATGGACTGAGACCCGTTTTGTTTCCCCTTTGAAATGATTTTTAAGTGAGTAAACATCAATGACCTATACATAAGGAATTGGTGTCTGGATCTTTCTTGGAAGAGCTTGGGCTTGAAAATGCAAAGCATGTGTGCTCTGAGGGCAAAGAGCTGAGAACATTTATACTCAGGCTTTTGGCTACATTTAGCAGGCGGCGATGACCACAGGAAGGAGACAGAGTCCATGGCCCAGGCTTTTTGAAACACCATCTCAGACCAGCCCTACATGTGTGCTCTCAGTTCTGGATAAAGAGCCTGGGGAATTACATCAGGGTCCAAGCAAGGAGCACTCTCTGTCTGAATCACAGAATGATAGCAGTGAAAGGGACTGTGGAAATGGTCTTTATTGACAATAAGCCCAATAGAGAATTCGCATCCTCTGCAGCTCTGACAAGTGTCATCCCAGCCTCTTTGATTACATCCAGGATGTTCATTGCCACTTAGGGCAGACCATCTCCATATTTGAACAGTGAACATTTTCTCAAAGTGCCTTTGAAATATGAGCCAAAACTAGGCATTTAGCTATAACCACACCTATAACCTTTCTAGAAAGCAAACGTCTCCCAACCTGAGGGTTCAGGGAAACACACTATGAAATTAAAATGGCCAACAGATCTAATATGCCCAGGACTGCCCATGTTTTAGCACTGAAAATCCTGTGTCCCAGGAAACACTAGGGGTAATACGCCATAAGGCTAAAAATCACAGGCTTTCTAGTCATAAGGGACCTGAGTTAGAGCTCCAGCTTCATCATTTAACCTGTTGCACAGCTGTAGCAAATCAATTCTTCATTATATGCCTCTGTTTTCTTATCTATAAAGTGAGGACAATAATACCTACATTGCAGAGTTGATGTAAGGATTAAGGGAATAATATATACCTAAGAAGAGTCATATATAAAAAGAGCTTAACAGAGTGCCTTGCATACTTCGAGGGTTGATCAATGTCAGCTACCATAAGTAGACTTGGACATAGGTTGAGCAAAAACTTCCTTCCTTCCAATTTCTAATCGTAATACGTCTTCCATACTTTGAAACATTGCAGAGCAGGTCTATTCAGTGTCCAAACAAAAGCCTTCAAACATTTGAAGGCTGCAGCAAGCTCCATGCCACCCACTCTCCACCCCCAATGCTGCACCATTTCAATCTCCTCTTTACCAGACTAAACATCACAGTTCCTTTGACCATTGCTCATAGGACATGGTTTCCAGAACTTTGACCCTCTTGTTAACCTTCCTCTGGATCTATCTCTCTTAAAGCACAGGCCAAGAACTGAGCACATTCCCTTCATGTCCTCCCAGCACAAGGACACTTGGACAATTACCCCAACTCTTCTGGATGCTCTATTTCCATCACGAGGACTCAGATCACATGAGCTTTTTGGCAGCCTTCACCCAGTTGGCTAATGTTAAGCTGACAGTCAGCTAAAACCCTTGGGCTTTTCTCTTATAAACAATTAAGCGAGGTCTCCCTTGTTCTGGTTTCAGCTAATTCTTTAAACACAAAAGCAAGAATCTAAATCTGTCCCCATTAATTTTATCGTGTTGGTTTCTGCCCATCCCTCTCGGTTGCTGAGATGTCTATGGCTCCTTAGCCTGATAGCCAACATATTAGCTATTTTTCACAGTTTTGTGTATTCTTTAAATTTGATAAGACTGCTTCCACCCATTGATTAAAAACACTGAACAATTTGGGGCCAAGAAAAGAACCATTCAAAAGTCCTATAAAGGTTAGGTCTGGTTAATATTAACAATTTCTACTATTTGCTCAGTAATTGCTCTGAGTCAGGGACTGAGTTAGATGCATTATGAGCTTTATCTCACTTCACTGTACACAATTCTTCAAGGTAAATGATTGTCCTCATCTTACAAATGAGAAATTGAAGCTCAGAAATGTCAGATGTCTTACTAAAAGTCAGACAGCTGGTTAAGTGTTGTAGCTGCATTTTGCAGCCAGTTTTGTCTGATAATAAAGTCAAAATTGTTTCTATAGAGACATGCTGCCTTTGGAAAAGGGAGTTGTTGAGACCATAAAAAAATTTTTAAGCCAAAGTCCTATTTCAAGCCCCAAGGTTAGGTAAACCAGAATCACCTCCATCCTGCCTGCCTCCTACTTTCCTGTGGCCTTCATCACAGAAGCCCATCAACACAATTTCCGGTCGCAAACACTCTCCTCATACTTCTTTTTTCAGCAGGTCCTGTCCTTCCTGGCTCCATGCTCCCCCCTGCTTCTTTCTTCCCACTCTCTCATTTAGTAGTACAGTTAGTTTTCAATAAGCCCTCTATATTCTTACTCTTTCCCTAGAACCCCCACCATTGCAACCCCTGACATTAAACTAAAACCTAAGGACACCAGTTTCCTCGTCAATTTCTCTCACAAGGATCCATTCATTTAATTGGTCATTCACTTAGCCAGTACTTACTAAGGAAATGTCCTGGGCTGGGCATTGTTCCAGAAACAAGAATAAGATGATAAGAAAAAATATATATATTGGGGAATCACCTTGTAAGTTATATAAATATCTAGCCACTATGCTGTACACCTAAAACTAATATAATATTGAATTGTCCATTGTAATTGAACTTCTTTTAATTAAAACAAATAAAAGAAAAAAGATGTGGTCCTGCCCTCAAGGAGTTATAACTGAGAGGAAGAGCAGACACAAAACAATTACAATTACAAGTAAATACCCAGTTACAAATATGATAAGTTCTGCAAAGGGAAAGTTCAGTGCTCTACGAGAATATATAGTGCAAGCACCTATTCTACTCTGGACAATAAGAAAGTCTTCCTACTTTAAAACATAATGTTCTATGGCCCAGCCAGCATGGCTCAGTGGTTGAGCCAGCAGATCACAGTTCAATTCCCAGTCAGGGCATAATCCCAGTTTGTGGGCTCAATCCCTAGTGTGGGGCCTGCAGGAGGCAACCGATCAATGATTCTCTCTCATCATTGATGTTTCTCTTCTCTCTCTCTCTCTCTCTCTCTCTCTCTCTCTCTCTCTCTCTCTCTCCCTCTCTCTTCCTCTCTGAAATTAACAAAATATCCTATATAATAAAATGCTAATATGCAAATAGACAGAACAACCAGTTGCTATGACGTGCGCTGACCACCAGAGGGCACACTCAGAACATGATGGGCATAGGTAGCAGGTGGCAGAGCACAGAATATGCCAGGCATTGGCTGGGATGGTAGAGCAGGTGAGTGGGAGTGCCAGACGAAGGCAGGGCACTGGTTGCTGTAATTGGAGTGAGCCTCTGGTGGTTACTGAAAATTCTTTGCTCTTGCACACACACCACAGTTCCACCTAGTGCTCCCACCTGATGCCGATGCCCAGCACCAGCCCCAATAGCTCACACCTTCAGCAGGTGCAAGCAGCAGCTGCTGCTCTGATCATCCCTCAGGGCTTCTCTACCTCCCCCTGCTCCTGATGGTACTGTTGCCATCAGCACATGGAA
The DNA here is from genome assembly GCF_014108245.1 of Pipistrellus kuhlii. Classification (NCBI taxonomy): domain Eukaryota; kingdom Metazoa; phylum Chordata; class Mammalia; order Chiroptera; family Vespertilionidae; genus Pipistrellus; species Pipistrellus kuhlii. Next base: position 34,860,075 of record NW_023425562.1, read on the forward strand.
ACTGTGGTGGTGGGAGTGGGGCTGCTGGCAGACAAGAGATTGGGGAGTGGGGAGAAACCATGGTGGGAGGGGCTGGGCAGGGACTGCTCACTGCAGCCTCATTGCCCACAGTTCCTTTCAAGGTGCATGAATTCATGCACTGGGCCCCTAGTATATATTTGAAATGAATATTATATTTGTTGAACATTATGTCTCAAACTGTGGTAGCACCAAATATATATGCCATAATGTTAATAAATTATAGTTACAGTATTTGTGCTAGAAAAAGCTATTTGTGATTATGTGATAGATGGTATTTTGTGTGTGTGTGTGTGTGTGTGTGTGTGTGTGTGTACTTGTAGCAGAGGAAGATGAGAAGTTAAAACAAACGAGACTCCAAAATTATTTTATAAACAACCCACAACAGTTTCACTAGGAATTTGATTGCAGTTGTCCAGGACATAACATCATAAAACATAGCCAAAAATGTAGCTATGACACTGCATAAACAAAAGGAAAATAAAGGACAGTGAGCTCATTACTGATCATTCATACAGGCATGCATTGCATTAATTACACTAAACTAAAGGAGGTTTAAGCATCCAGCTGATGAAAGGAGTTTTTTAGAAGTTGGAATGTAGTGCAGCAATTTGTCTGTCCTGGCAGTGTTGCCCACAGACAGTCATTAATCAGAAAATGAATTCTTACTTCCTTATGGAATTCAGCTTCAGTTATTTTCTCCCAAACTTACCTGGAAATCTTTAACATGGAGAGTCATGCTGCACCCACTCCTAATTGGAAAATTCAACTCATCCTTCAAGCATATCTTCTGAAGCCCACCCCTTCTCTTGATTCAGCCAGAATGTACCAACTGAAATCGAGTTCCTTTCTATCTCTCACATACATGTCACTGTTAAGAATTATGAAAATTATTTTTAAGGGGAGTGGCTGAAAGTCTACATATGGGGTTGTTTATACAAAACCACATCTTTAGTCACCAATTAACTGAGCCAGATGATCTAGAAACTCAACTTCGAAGCATTTATGGTATTGAACACTGAGGGTTTTGTTTCATTTTGGTTTTCTTTCTAAAATAAAATAACAACTGAGGTTTTGGTAAGTGACCAGAGCTTGAAATAAAATCATGGGCTATCTTTTTTTTTAATTTCATACACCAATGTGTGTTTTTTCCTTTTGCTTTAAAGGCTGCCATTAATTTCTTACATTTTTTAAAATTAAGAGGACACAGCATAAAGAATATAAATTACTGAGACATTATCTATCTCTCCCACCACACCAGATACACTGCATAAGGGCTTGCTCTGCTTAGACCTAGAACTCATTATTATCAGAGTAAATTGTAAGGTTCTTTCATTGTTGGACTATAATTGCCATTTTTACTTTCCCTCTCTCCTATGCTCTGCCCTTCTAATACCAATGATTAAAATGCAAATATGAAAAGTATGCTCAACAAATTTGCTGGCAATAACAATCAGGAAGAACAGAAAATATTAAGATTCGAGATTCAGAAAGAGCGTGAGAGGCTAGAACAATTGACCAAATTTAACAAATAAAATTTAGAATGAATAAATACAAAATCCTATACATGGGTTCAAAAATTAACTATCCAAGTTTAGTTGCAGTAAGTATATTAGAAACAGAATTTTTAATTAATAATAAACTCAATCTGTGTCAAAAGTGTGATATGATTCCAAAAAAGAGTAATGGCTCTCTTTGTTGCTTTCATAAATAACTAATATTGAGACTGAGAAAGTGGTAACTCTGTAATGAATTTAACTCTGGGTACACATACTAAAGCGTGTTTGGGATGTGCTCGGTACAAGAGCCTAAATAGAAATTCCAAGAGAATGTGTTCAAGGGACTAGGAGCCTAAAGACAAGGCTTAGGGAACAAACAGTAGCTAAGTAGCTATCTTCAAATAGTTAAAAAGGGATTCGACTTACTCTGCATGGACCCATGGGGGAAGAAGTAAAATTAATGAGCTTATTTTTAAGGAGGCAGATTTCAGCTCAACAGGAGAAAAAACATTTTCTAGTCAGCCAGATAATAAGGCAAAGATGGGATCAGCTGCCACTGAGTTTCCTACCTTCACTGGTGGTATTCACACCCAGGCAGGGCGACCCCAGCCAGGAGAGGCCCGCCAACAGCACAGCGAGGACTCCAGCATGACATGCATTACTGGACTGGACAATCTACATACAGTCCAGCCGTTTTGGACAAACCCAGCTATCACACAAAGACTCATCTGGGCCCCCAAAAGCACGAGATCTCTTACAGCTGTCAGAAATTATAGCCTCAAGGGTGATAAAGCTGATACGAAGCTAATATTTCAGTTGTTCTCTATGGGATCTTAGCCAAAAGGGCAAGAAGCAGTATGTTTTAACAGCGTGCAGTGGCCTGAGAGAGAGAAGTGCCATTATTTTATTATGTGACCCTTCTCCCAACTGGGTGAGATCATCCTAATGTTTTCAAGAACATTGCCCAGGCCCTGTGGGGACAGTAAGGTGAAGTAATGCCATACTTGGGCCTTTCAGAGAAATGATGTGCTGAGAACAAACCCAACTCAGAATCCCTAAACACAAATCTAAAGAGCTTTTAGCCCAAGCCAAAATCCTAAGACCTGTAAAGACAGAAGCTTCTGAGGTTAAACTAAGTGAGGGATTTATTTACCTAAAATGTCTTCAAGGTATGTCTCTTTAATGCTTGGATTTCCATTATGATGTATTTGATAAAGTGCTGTGTCCCCCTTCGCTTTATGTTATGGCCTCTAATATCAGGTGGGAAGGGAGAGCGCAGTAAAACCTACAGGCCTTGTTTCCTCAGATTTTGTTTGAGGGTATTTTTCTAATTCTGAGAAAATTGCTGTTTCTGATACTTGACAGCATGACCAGTCTCAGAACTGCAAAACTATTTCCAATAGTAGCTAGGAGTATGAAAACCCACAAAAACAGCTAGAAAAGAAAAGAAAGAGCAAAAGGTCTCTGTGCCTTGAAAACCCAGGGTCTTTCTGCCAGAAGGTGAGAAATAACAAAAATATATATAATAAAAGCCTAAGCAACCTTTTTGGCGGAAAGAAACGGAACGACCTGCCACTATGATGCGCAGTGACCAGCAGGAGGCAGACACTCAATGCAGGAGCTTCCCCTGGTGGTCAGTGTGCTCGCACAGGGGGATGGCTGCTCAGCCAGAAGCCAGGCTCATGGCTGGTGAGTGCAGCGGCAGTGGCGGGAGTGTCTCCCGCCTCCTTGGCAGCACTAAGGAGCAGTGAGTTGAAGATTAAAGAGCAGTGAGCAGGTGGGCAGTAAGGAGCGAGGGGTCCTGGACTGTGAGAGGGTGCAGGCCCAACTAAGGGACACCCCCTGCCCAGTGCAATAATTTTGTGCACTGGGCCTCTAGTACCAATGCATTTCAATAATTTAAATATCCAGTCCCATACAACAGTCAAAATCAAAACCCAGCCTTTATGTAGACTTAATACTTCTCTCGTTCCCCAGCTGGGCTGCTTCAGACAGGAAGCCTGCCCTGGGGAAGGGGGTCATTGTCACCTTCTTCTTTAGTTCCCTCCACTTGCTCCTTGTCCCCCTGCCCCTCACTCATGGTTTCAGTTCTCCCCAGAGTGGAGTAAGGCATCAGGTTCATTACTGGTGGGAAAGAAGCAGAAAAGATTGTACCTGACAAGTACCAGCATTGCCCAGTGTCCGTGCTCTCTGCGTCTGGTGTTTATGACTGTTCCTTTTTTCATGGGCACTGCGGCGGTTTCCTTGGTGATGTCTCTTCAGATCAGTTTCTCTCCTCTGGAGGTTCCTAACAGCCTCCTCATGGCCTCCTCATCTGACCCTGCACCTCCACCCTCTTTCCTGGGAGATCTCCTTGCTCGGTGGCAGGAGGCCCTTGTAGGTTCCTTGGGCAAATGCTTCTGTGTGTCCCACACCTGGTCCATAAAAGACACACATGTACTTATCAGTGCCTCAGTTTCCTCATCTATAAAAATGGGGATATTAGTAACAACTGTGTCCTATGGTTGTTGTGAAGATTAAATGAAATAATAATGGACTCAAAATAAGCATTAAAATAATGATAACAATAATTTCCCCAATATCATGCTATTAATAAGTAGTGAGAACAGATCTGCCCTCTTCAAAAGCCAGGGGTGTGCTTTTTCCATCACACCACATCGCCAGGAGGAAGATATATTGAACCAAGGAACCACCCTGTGCTACTCAGTTCATCTTCTTTGGACAGAGCTGTCCATGGGCATGGTGTTTGCAGCAACCAGATTGCCGTGGCACCTCTGGCTCAACTGACCAGCAGCACCCTGGGGATGTGGATAGGCATTGAAAGTCCCAGGACATGCACCTGCTTCACTCCAGAACATCACACCAGCCTGCTCTCAAAAAGTGTCATAATACTGGGAACAGTCCCAAATAAACCTATAGAGACAGGGCACCCTGACACTTGATGTGAACAGAAGGGCAACTTTCTTCATCTTCAAACCAATATATGTTCTTCAAACTCTCTTTTAGAAATACTTTGTCTAAAATCATGCTCCCTCATTAAACAGCCTTCACACAGAAACCTCTCTTACTAGGTCTCTGCTACTGTTTATTTGGGTGACTCTCTGGACTCTGCTACCACCACAGGGAGATTTATCTCTGTTCTAGGGATCACATCTTGAGCTTCAGAGTTCTCTCGCTCTCTTCTCTCAAAGTATTCCTTAGAGTATTCCTTTACTGTTATACTTAAACTGAATTATAGAGCCAGCCTCGTGCAAAATATTTTTAAATATCCTCTTCCAGTAGATCAGAGACACATTGTAATCTATTCTTTAAAAAGCAGTCATCTTTTTACAAGCCGCATGTATTTCCACACAAGGTGGGAATTCACTCTCATAGGTTCCTAAGAGACATGAAATACCTCGGTATAAGTTTAACACAATGTGTACAGGATCAGCATGTTTTAATTGCAAAATATAATGAAAGAATCAAAGAAGACTAGGATAATTGGAAAGTTCACAGACTGGAAGAGACAACATAATAAAGATGTTGATTGCCCTCAAATTGACACAAGTCCTATCAAAACCCCAGCAACGTATTTTGTAGACATAGGCAAGCTTACTCTAAAATTTATATTGGAAGGCAAAGGACCTATATTAGCCAAAACAATTCTTTTAAATAATAGAGTGGGAGGAATTATTCTTTTCTAAGTTAAGACTTAGAAATTATTCTTTTCTAAGTATATACCTACAGCAATCAAGACCCATGCGATCCTGGCAGAGGGAAACAGTTGAATGGAAATGTGCCAGAATGGTCAGTTCTAAATGAGCTAAGGAAATGGGATTCAGGAGCCCAACTCAGTTTAACACCAATCTCTCCAATACCTTTTATTTTTCAAATCGGGTGTATGTTGTTTGCAAACAGAGTCCTTGTTAGTGCAGAGAGGTTAAGAACCTGATCCAAAGAATGAACAGTTTGCAGTGGTGAGCACAGGCCTATCTCCCTCCACAGCCAGGAGGCGCTCTTCCTGCCACACCACATTGCCCAGGAGAGAAGCACTTTGAGGCAAAGAATGGCCCTGTATGATTCAATCACCTTCCCTGCCTCCTCATAATCAAACCCTGAGCATAGGGCTGGCGGCAAACGGATAGATGGGCATCCCTGTTCAAGTCCGCAGTGTCAACCAGGAGAAGTAAACACGCCTGGAAAAAACCCACAGCAGCTGCCCCCCCCCCCCCCCCCCCCCCCCGGATTGTCACACCAAGTGGCTCTTGCAGGGTTTCCACAACCCCAGGCTGAATCAGTTGAAACTACCAAACATTCTGGAAGTTGCCACTCGCACTAATTTTCACTTGATAATCACATCTTTGTGACTACTTCACCTACAAACAAAAGCTCAGAGAACTGAGAGACCACAGAACCCCACCCCCCAAATCAATCATTGAACCCACAATATTTTATTACCTGGTACTCTGCTACCACCACAGGGAGATTTCTGCTCTAGGGATCTCATCTTGAGGTTCAGAATTCTCTCGCTCTTTTCTCTCAAAGAATTCCTTAGAATATTCCTTTACTATTACGCTTAAACTGAATTATAGAGCCCATCTTAATATTGAGAGTATGAAGCTCAAGTTTAATCATGTAAATTTCACAAATAATTCCACCTACTTTCTAGAGGGTCTCATGTTCTTCTGAATCTGCTGAGGATCAAATATGAGTAAGTAGTTTCTTGTTTCCTCATAGTACTTGGAAAAAATATATATTTTCCACACAGCTGTTCAATCGGTCAACTAATGTAATTTTTGCATTGCTTTGAAATAAAGATTGTTAGTAGATAAAAATCACTCTGTAGATATGGAATTTGTGAAGAGCCAGTATCTATCTACTTTCTATCTACTTTCCCACCTGCAAACAGTCTTGATTTCTAATGTTTTCCACTAAATCAGGGTTAAAAGCATGGAGTCTGAACACACACTGTCTGGGTTTGAATCCTCGTTATCCCAATAACTGCATATTTACCTCTCCATGTCTCAGTTTCCTCATCTGTAAAGCAAAAATGAAAATAACCACCTCATAGGATTGCAGAAGATTAGATAAATCAATATTTTCAAAGCACTTAAAAATAGCACCTGGCACAAAGTACCTGCTATGAAATTACTAATTTCTACCCATTTTTGTCCCAGTTAGTTTTTTCTTTATATTTATCCTTATCTCTTCATATGCACCTCATTCCTACTCTTGAGCTTAACTTGGAAAAGGATGGAATTTTCCCTCATTACATCAAGACCAAATATTATTGTTGGATCCTTCTTTAGGTAGAGGCCTCGTGACGGCATTAAACCTTGCATTGTGGTAACTTTCAGAAAGGTTGAGCTGGCTGCTGTGATGCCAGTGTTCAGAAATAACACAGAGATAGACAGTACCAGGATTTGAACCCAACCCACCTGCCTGGGGGCTAATGGAAGCTTCAAAACCCAGAACATAGCCATGTTCCAAGTAGTGAAGAAATTTTCTCCCCATTCCTCCCTGGTGGAGTCCGGGGATTTTTCCTAATGACTAAGGTGCAGAATAATGGCTTTTTGTAGCTGGCCCTGAGATTACTACATATGAAAATAAAATTTGAGCCCCATGGCTAAAAACTGCAATTTGCACTACATTCTACACCATGCTTTCATTCTGCAGGCAATGTTTAAATAACACCAGTAATAATCAGTAATTATTCATGAAGGACATAATAATGGCAGTTTACATTTATATATATTTTATTCTTTGCCAAAATATTTTATAAATATTATCTCATTTGTTCCTTATGAAAACTTAATAGAATAAGTATTACCCCATTTATAGATAAGAAGTTGAGGCCCACAGAGTCCAATTTGCCCAACGTCACATAGCTGATAGTAGAGCTGTTTTTCAACACAGGCTGTCTGGCTTCAAACACAGTGCTCTCTGTCCTGTGACTTGATGCTGACTTGATGTGAAGAAAGCAAAATAGTGTAACAGAATCTGTACATTTGAGAAACTCACAGTCTAACTGGGAAACAAAATGAAAACTTAAAAACTGATTCAAGAAAAAAAAATGCAGAGGTGTACGATGTATGATTTTGCAAATGTGTTTATGTGTGGGGTATGAAACTCTTAGGGAACTTCTGAATATGACCACCCCTGATGCGTGGCACGGCCCTTGCACTTTCTCTCCAGATTCTGGGAAGGGCCCTCTGGCCCACTTCTGCCTCCCACAGGAAAGCCTGAAGCCCAGGGAAATCTGGCCGGTACCAGCGGCTGAGTATAACACCTTATACCTATGGAAATAAGAGATTAGTAAGTATGTACATAGCATCCTCAATCTTTTAGTAAATATGCTGAATATATTAGTACACTAAATATATTAGTATGTAAATAGCTTACTAAATATTTTAAATATTATCATAATTCCTGTGAAGGAAATTGAATAGTATGCATGCGTTCCTTGAGACTGACAATGGAAAATCACAATTTAGAAAGCATTCTTCTTCTGACCTTTACATAGTTGGCTTCTGCCTAACTTCATAGGTGACAAGTTAAATATCACCTCCTCAAAAGGGCCTATCTAAATTATGATCCCCACTGCTATTCTGCAGCAAAGCATTCTGTTTATTCCTGACAATCCGAAGAAAAAACAGTGAGTATAAATGTCATACAGGGGTTAAAAGCTTGTGTTTGTGGAACAGAGAGATGACCTTCGTGACTGAAGCATAGGACAGAGTGACACAAGATGAGGGTGGAGAAGTTAGCAGAGGTCAGATCTTCATACAGGCATGTGGGGCATGGTCTGGAGTTCGTACTTTATTTTGTGTAATTTTTAAAAAATCAATGAAGAGTTAGCAGGTGAGCAACCTGATCCAACTTAAACTTTTTTAAAATATATTTTTATTGATTTCAGAAAGGAAGGAGAGGGAGAGAGAATTATTGATTGGCTACCTCCTACATGTCCCCTACTGGGGATCAAGCCCACAACCCAGGCATGTGCCCTGACAGGGAATGGCTCCATGACCTCCTGATTCATAGGTCAATGCTCAACCACTGAACTATGCTGACCAGGCCAATTAAAAATATTTTTTAATTATTCTTGTTTCTATATGGTAACTTTTTCTACTCATAAAATGACTTCTATGACTATCACAAATTACTGACAAATAATATCTGCCACTTTTATTCTGCCAATAAAATTGTAAAATCTGAAGAACACAGATGTTCTACCAAAATATAAATTCCTTAAATTGACTCAATGATAAGAAGAATACTTAGCCGAAACCGGTTTGGCTCAGTGGATAGAGCGTTGGTCTGCGCACTGAAGGGTCCCGGGTTCGATTCCGTTCAAGGGCATGTACCTTGGTTGCGGTCACATCCCCAATAGGGGGTGTGCAAGAGGCAGCTGGTCGATGACTCTCTCTCATCAATGTTCCTAACTATCTCTCTCCCTTCCTCTCTGTAAAAAATCAATAAAATATATTTTAAAAAATAAAAATAAAAATAAAAGGTGAGCACAGTTTAAAAAAAAAGAGAGAGAGAAAAGAAGAATACTTAAACAATAGCTATAGAATTTGAAAAAATATATACACTGAGGCTCTATCACAGAAATGGCACCAGATTCAGGAAGTTTGCAGGCAATTTGTCTCTAAATTCAATGACAGTTATTCTATTTCAGGTTATCCTACACACTGCTACAAAGTGTGTGTGGCAGGTGGGTGGAGGAAGACAGAAGGCTTCCTAATTCATTTTACAGTTCTATCATAATACTAATGGGGGTGAATGGAGAGGGAAACAATCATTTCTTATTTTGTTTTTTAAGTGTTGCACTTATAGGTGACTTTTACTTTTTGAGATTGTTCAGTAATTTTCGAATAAAACTAAAAATAATTGCATTTTTTAAGTGTTGCACTTATAGGTGACTTTTACTTTTTGAGATTGTTCAGTAATTTTCGAATAAAACTAAAAATAATTGCATTGGAGCCTTGGTCTGGATCTTCAGTTAGAGCATTACCCTGACACTCCAAAGTGGGGTTCAGTTTCCAGTCAGGTCATCCCGAAGCAATGAATGAAGGCATAAGTAAGTGGAACAACAAAATATCTTTATCTCTCTATCTCTTTCTCTATCTACCTATCTCTCTCATCAATAAATAAAAAATTTTAAATTTTAAATCATTGCATTGGAGGCAGAAGCCAAATTATGATGAATTAAGAAATCAAAGGGAATTAAAGTAGAAGAAAGTAGTGACAGGCAAGATTGAGATAGTGAAAATTGAGTTAGTGTAAGTTAGGGAAGTTATTTCTTAGTGTGCGGACATTTTTAAATCTAGAGGATAAAGGGCCAGTAGAAAAGAGAAATGAAAGATAGAAATGAGGGAGGGATTAGACCCAGGGTAGAGGAGGTGGGGGGGTTTTACCTTATGGTAAGGGAGATGCCTCTTCCTACGAGACTATGAGAAGGGATAGGATCTGCCATAGGCAAGCTTAAGGGAGACAGAAAGAGAATGCCTTTCTGATGATGACCTCTATTTTCTTTTTGAAGAGGGAAAGACTATGAACACATTGCTGGCTGAGAATGAGAAGAATGAATGGAATAGAATTCCTTAAAAAAAAAAAAAAAAAAAAGTAGTACATTTTAAAATAGCTGCTGTGGGGAAAAGAAAACAAGCTGACCAAGAACAAGTAAGAAGGTTTCTGAGCTACGTGGAAGGCCTGGCTGGAGTCTGTATTAATGCCAATCTGATTGGACGCATAGCTTTCTCTATATAGCAGTTCTGAGGTAGACAGCAGAACACAAACACTGGGAGAGGCATGCATATGTAGAGTGGAAGATTGATTGGGTACAGGGATGAACAGGCAAGGATTAAGGACATTACTATGACTATCTATAAAACCCAGGCCTGGTGGGAAAGAAATGAAGACTGAAGGACCAGATAACCAAGGCAGTGGCTCCAAAACTTTATCATGAATAGGGATCACCTTCACAAAATCCAAGGACCATATTCTTAAACATGCTACTCTATAAGAATAGAGGCACACAGAATAAGAGGTTTGAGATTTCAAAAAGTCAAAAAAAAAAAAGGGTATAAAGTCCAGAAGAAAAAGTTGGGCATGGCTGTGGCCTAGACCTTGGTGCATTTTCAGCAGAGGAAGGGAGTTGGAATTGGAGTTTTTTCAAATCCTTCTTCCACAGATTAGATATTCCTCTCTACCTTAATTCCTCCATTTAAAAAAATAAATAAAATGCTATTTTTCTCTCCTTGTATTTATTTAGTTAAAGGTGAAGCTCACTATGAGAAGTTTGAAATTTTATAAGCTTATAAAGACATTTTAAGCCATTTGAGCCTAGGAAATGATATAAAATACCCAGGAGATTTGCTAACCTATCAGTTTTTATCATTAGAGAACAGGTGAGATTTTGTTTGTTTATGTTTTTGTTTTTTATTAAATTTACTAGAGGCCTGGTGCATGGATTCATGCACCAGTGGGGTCCCTCAGCCTGGCCTGTGCCCTCTCACAATCTGGGACCCCACTGGTGCACTATCAAGGCTAAAGAGGGGCTTCAGGGCATGTCCAGCCCATCTCACCCAGTCCCAGTTGGCCAGACCCCAACAGCAAGCTAACCTACAGGTTGGAGCATCTGCCCCCTGGTAGTCAGTGCGCATCATAGCTACTGTCAAATAGCCAGTCAAACGGTTGCTTAGGCTTTTATATATATAGATTGGGCTGGCATTGGTTAATAGGATCATATAGGTTTCAATTGTACAGCTCCATGATACAAGTTCTGTATATTGCATTGTGTGCCCAACACCCCCAAAGTAAAACCATCTTCTGTCACCATATATTAGGTCCCCTTCACCCCCACCAGTCCCATCTCCTTCCCTCTGGTAACCACCACACTGTTATCTGTGTCTGAGTTTCAGTTTTATATCCCACATATGAGTAAAATCATATGGTTCTTCGCTTTTTCTGACTTTTTTCCTCTTAACATAATATTCTCAAGGTCCATCCAGGTTGTCGCAAATGTCGCTATTTCGTCTTTTCTTATGGCTGAGTCGTATTCCACTGTATATATGTATGACTTCTCCTTTACCTGATCCTCTATCAAAATACGCTTTGGTTGTCTCCATGTCTTGGCCACCGTGAACAAGCTCCAATGAGCATAGGGATGCATATATCTCTGCAAACAGGTGTTTTCAAGATTTTGGGGTATATACCAGAAGAGGGATTGCTGGATTGTATGGTAGTTCTATTCTTAATTTTTTGAGGAAATGTCACACTGCTTCCCATAGTGGCTGTCTCAATCTGCATTCCCACCAGAAGCGAATGAGGGCTCCCTTTTCTCCACAGCCGCTCCAACACTTGTTATTACTTGGCATTAGCCATTCTAACAGGTGTGAGTTAGTATCCCCTTGTACTTTTGACTGGCCATTTGTCTTTTTGGGAGAGGTGTCTGTCTGGTGTTGAGTTTTATGAGTTCTTTATATCATTAGGGTATTAACAATTTGTCAGAGTTATTGTTTGCAAATCTCTCTCATTCGGTTGGTTGCCTTTTTGTTTTGTTGTCAGGTTATTTTGCTGTGAAAAACTTTTTTAGCTGAATATAGCTCCATTCATTTGTTTTTGCCTTTGTTTCCCTTGCCTTTGGGGTCAAATTCATAAAATGTTCTCTAAGACCAAGGTCCATAAAATGTAGTACCTGTGTCTTCTTCTATACATTGTCTCAGACCTTATATTTAGGTTTTTATCCATATTGCCTTCTCTATATATTCCATCAGCTCTTATAGATTCAATTGGCACAGCTGACAAAGTTTGGCACATGTTCATGAATGATTTTCAGGTGGTAAAAATTTTAACTCTCAAGTATAAGTGTCTCTCATACCATGTAGTATTTCCATCTGTTACCTGAACCCACTCCCACTCTGCCCTAAACAGTGGGATTTTTATGTAGTTTAGATAACTCATGTATTTAAAAATAGTTTAAGCGTGGGGAAATCATATATTGTTTTTCTCTTAGGGATTTTCAATGAAAATTGGCTAATTTAAAGGCTCAGAGAAGTCCTCCAGGGTTTCCAAAGTTGATTAAACACAGAACACTTTTGTTCTTATAATGCTTATTAATACCCTATAAATACAGTTTAATAAACATTGATTCAGATCATGCCACCACAAAGTCAGTCTCCGCATTTATTTTTCATGGCATTGTGTGAGGTCCTGCTGGAGATATTGGATTGTAAGATACAATCTATTCCCACAGATTATTATAATCAAATTGAGCCAGAACATATAAATAAAGAGATAAATAATAATTTAAGGCACCATGCTGTGAGTATCAAATGGGTGGTCCAAACAAAAACAGCAGCAAGGGTGCACAGAGGGCAGAATTGTTGCAAGCTAAGTGGTTTGGGAAGGTTCTAGAAAAATCTAAGAGTTGAATTAATCCTTGGTAGAAAACATACACATACACACACACACACACACACACACACACACACACACGTGGATGGCATATTGGGAAAAATAAGAGGATCAGTTTAGAGTTGTTCAAGTAGGTAAGGTCAGAGAGTAACACACCTCGCTTCAATTTCTACAATAAGGGTCTGCATCATCAATGAGGAGCAGTATTACGTAGACCTAGAGAGCTGCTGGGGGTCTGTGAGTGAACAGGGAGCATCTCAGAGGAGAGTGTGTTTACAGAAAGCTGTGCTTCCCTCAGCAATTAGAACAAAAGTGTTCAAAAAAGGCCTTGTGGCCCTAGCTGGTTTGACTCAACGGATAGAGCATCAGCCTGCAAACAGAAGGGTCCCAGGTTCGATTTCAGCCAAGAGCATATACCTTGGTTGTGGGCTTGATCTCCAGTAGGGGCGTGCGAGAAGCAGCCAATCAATGATTCTCATCATTGATGTTTCTATCTTTCTCTCCCTCTTCTTTCCTTTCTAAAATCAATTATATATATATATATATTAAAAGCCATGTGTTTGACCTATGTCTTAGTCTACTCCCCCCCCCACAAAAAAAGAAGAAAAAAAAAAGAAAAGCATAGCCTGAGACAATGTCAAGTGCATAGGTACTTTATTTTGAGGTGTGATCCCAAGGACCCAGAGCAGGAGACGGGAAGAGTACAAGAGGGAAAAGGGGAAGCCTAGCAATCAAGCTCCTCACCACTGTGAGCAACTGTGAGGCTTGATCCCCCTGGAACCCTCTAAGATAGGGGTGTCGAACTCAATCAGAGAAGCGGCCAAAATCTAAAATCCAGCCTAAATTGCGGGCCGAATGGTTTACTGAACAGTCATAAACTGTCATTGTGATGGAAACGCAGCGGAGTGCAGTGATGACAGCGTGGTGCGGGCCACATTGCAAGGCCTGGCGGGACGGATTTGGCCCGCGGGCCTTGTGTTTGACACATGTGCTCTAAGAGAATCATAAAGGAAGCATTTCAGAATTGTTTGTCCAAGACATGAAAGAGAAAAATATTTCTCTAATAATACCTACCCCCCACTAAACAAAGGTTGCCCTCACATCTGCAAGTTTGAAAACGCTCCAGAATGTCCAAGGAAAATGAGAAATAGACAGTGAGGCTAAGGTATGGTATTGTCAAGTTACACCTGCATGCAGCTGGTGACCCTAGTGAGGGCTGAGCAAAAAAGAAGGTTTAAGAGGAATCCTGCAGAAGAGGTGTATAATCAAACAGGAGGCTCTCTACTCCTCCTGTTCATCAGACAGCCTCTCCTCCCGCACTGTGCCAGCCACAACTCTGAGAAATGAAGTGAAGGTCAGAGTGAACAGATTTGGCTACATCGGGCGCCTGGTCACCAGGGCTGCTTTAACTCTGGCAAAGTGGATATTGTCGCCATCAATAACCCCTACATTGACCTCAACTGCATGATCTACATGTCCCGGTATGTTTCTACTCATGGCAAATTCAAAGGCACAGTCAAGGCTGAGAACGGGGAGCTTGGCATCAATGGAAAGTCCATCTCCATCTTCCAGGAGCGAGATCCCGCCAACATCAAATGAGGTGATGCGGGTTGCTGAGAATGTTGTGGAGTCCACGGGTGTCTTCACTGCCATGGAGAAGGCCGGGGTTCACTTAAAGGGCTGAGCCAAGAGGGTCATAGTCTCTGCCCCTTCTGCAGATGCCCCCATGTTTGTGATAGGTGTGAACCATGACAAGTATGACAACTCCCTCAAGATTGTTAGCAATGCCTCATGCACCACCAACTGCTTGCCCCCACCCCCACCCCCAGCCAAGGTCATCCATGACAACTTTGGCATCGCAGAGGGACTCATGACCACAGTCCATGCTGTCACTGCCACCCAGAAGACCATGGAGGCCCCTTTTGGAAGCTGTGGCATGATGGCCGAGGGGCTGCCCCGAGTATCCCTGCTTCTACTGGCACTGCCAAGGCTGTGGACAAGGTCATCCCTGAATTGAATGGGAAGCTCACTAGCATGGCCTTCTGTGTCCCCATCCCCAATGTGTCAGTTGCGGATCGGACCTGCCGCTTGGAGAAAGCTGCCCAATACAATGATATCAAGAAGGTAGTGACACGGGCATCAAAGGGTCCCCTCAAGGCACCCTGGGCTACATTGAGGACCAGGTTGTCTCCTGAAAATTTTAACAGTGATAACCACTCCTCCACCTTTGATGCTGGGGCTGGCATTGCCCTCAATGAATTTGGCTACAGAAACAGGGTGGTGGACCTTATGGTCCACATGGCCTGCAAAGAGATAAGAGTCCCCTGAACCACAGGCCCTCAGCTGCTGGGAAGTCCTTGCCTCAGATCGATCCCCCAACACACTAAGAATCTTCTGACCACTGTTTCCATCCCAGACGCCCTGAAGAAGGGGAGGGGCATAGGGAGCCTTATTTGTCTTGCACCATCAATAACGTTCACTGTACCCAGCCAAAAAAAAAAAAAGAAAGAAAGGAAAAAACCTCCAAAGAAAGAGCAGTCTATCCCAGCACCATATTTCCAGGTTTTTACCTGATTCTTTTTTCTTCAGTCCTTTGCACAATGGTTCCTACACATGTGATCAACTCCAGGGTTTTTAGCATTGTTCCATTTTCCCTTATCATTTAAAAAATACACTAACAAAAATAGCCAAATCATAAAGACTATTTTTGCTTCAACGTATTTTTGCCCACACCTTTTTTTTTTTTTATCTGTTTAATAAGATACATTTGAAGGCCAAAGACCAACAAAATTTCCCAGACAAGATGTACATGCTCTGCAGGTAAGAACTAACTTCCATAAGAAAGCTTTCATACATTTTTACAATACATATCTAGGACTGTTCTGCTTCTCCAGTCAGAACACGCCAAAGTGCTAAGGCCATTGCCTTGCACATCACTCAGAAGCCGTTCTTGGAGATGTGGTTCTTCAGAATTGCCACAAACCAGCTATAGTCATCATAGGGCCAATCATTTGTTGAGGACCTACTATGATCCAGGTACCGTTCTAAGCTCTGGGGATAAAGTTTTAAACAAACATACCAAATAGCTGCTCTTGTGAAATCTGCAATCCAGCTGCAGGGTTGGGGGGGGAAAGGGGGAAATACAAATAAATACCAGTATGTGATATGTTGGATCATAACAGAGATATTGGGAGGGAACAGTATTAGGGAATAGGATTTCCAGGTAAGGAGTTTGAGGATGGGTATTATTTTTCTGTATAGCATGTGCTATAAAATGTGATCTTTGCACAGAGGCAAAAAGGAAATGAGAAGAATGGGCCATGTGGATATATGAGGAAGAAACATGCCAGATGGATGTGTTCAAACAAGTGCCAAGACCCTGAGGCAAAGTGTGCTTGCCTGTCCAGGGAAGAATGAGGAGGGCAGAACAGCCAGAGCAGAGTGGGTGAGGGCTGGTGTGAAAGCAGCGGGGTCAGAGAGGTAGCCTTGGGGGATGACATTGGGCCTTAGAGATCTTTATAGAATGATCGGCTTTTACTCTGATTGAAATAGGAAGCCAATGAAGGATGTTTAGCAGGGAAGTCACATGATCAATCTGCACTGTTAAAGGATCAATCTGATTTCTATGAAGAATAGGTGTGGTGGTGCTGGGGTAGAAGTGAGGAGGCCAGCTAGGAAGCTGAGTGAGATGGTGCTGGCCCAGAAGGATGGAGGCAGTGGGCCCTGATAAATGGTAGGATTCTAATAATATTCTGAACATAGAGTTGAAAGGGTCAGATGATGGATTGGATGTGCAATGTAAGAGAAAATAAGGAGCTAAAAATGATCCAACATTTTTTACCTGAACAACTAAAAGAAGCAAGTTATCATTTAACAAGGTACGGAGGATTGCAGGCTTGCAAGATCCTCCGTTTAGGACATGTGAAGTATGAGACAGTCATTAAACAAACGAAGTTGTCAAGTAGGCAGGTGAGCATTGTCCTATCTCTTTTCTGCACAATTCTGAAATTATGTACAAACGTGCATTTACTGTGGCTTCATTTAATAACACCAGTCCTCTAACAAATTCCAGTGACCGCAGTACATGAACTGTGAGTTACTGCAGACAGAACAACTTCACTGCTTCTTCTGCCCACAAATGATAGATGCATTTTATGATCAGTGACCGATCACATCACTTCTTTCAGAGCCTGCCTGTGATTGGCTACTGCCTTGGTTAATCTCTCATTCCATTCCCACCCACAGCAAAATGCATCATTGTGGTGCCTCCTTGTATCCCAGGGATAAACCCGCTGACATTCCACCAGATTGGGTACTCAAAAAAACAGAAATTGCCCAATGAAGATGAAAATGTAACAAAGAAAAAAGTGGTAATACTGAACGTGAAATTATAATCAATCAAAAAAGGAGTAGTTTACCTGGGAATGCTGTCGCTCAAGAGATTTTACACGTGCAGCCACAGGTGAAGGCAAAGGAGGGAAGTGGTTATAAGAGAAAAACAAAGACATCCCAGAGGAGGTGCTACTGGCAAAAGACTTCACATTAGAGAAACCCTTGGGCATATTTCACAACAATGAAAGCACAAAGGCTAAAATGTTGGAAGCTAACTCAAGCTCAGAAAGGACTATGACCATTCACCAGGCATGGGAAAGATGCTCCTCCACACCATGTTATCCAACAAGAAGGCAAGCACAGTTCAAGCTACTCTTGATAAGTGTTTTACAAAGTCAGAAAACACTAATTCTCAATGTTCCCAATGTTTTAAACTACTGTAAATTATATCAATATTGGTTTTAAGTGTCAGTTCTTATTTTTTCATCTTATCACACAATTATAACTGACAGGAAGAGTTTTTAATTTTGGACAAAATTTTGAAGTTCCAGATCAGTCATATTTTTCACATTGATCATTGCAAACACTTCGTACAGTTTCAGCTTGCTCACTCATATCTACGGTGCCACAGTAGGATATACAAAGTGAGAGCTGCCTGTATGTGGATTTGCAGTTCAGGAGACAAGGTCCAGATAGGAGATAATGTGTGAATTATTACTGGATAGACAATATGGAAACGCATGCAGATAAAGAAAGGGACTAAGGACTGAGCTTTCAGGAACTGCAATGGTTGTAGGAAAAGGAAAGAGAATCAACAGAGAAGGCTGAGAGGGAGTGGCTACTGAGCTGTAAGGAGACCTAAGAGGCATCACAAAGACCCTCGAGGGGTTTTCAGAGAAGAGCTACCAGCTATGCTGCTGGTTAGACAAGTGAGACCATGGTTAGGAACTGACCATTGTATTTGGCAATAAGAAGGCTGCTGGTGCCTTGACAAGAGCTGTTTCAGGACAGTGATCCCATGAGAGCCTGATTAGAGCAAGTTCAAGAAAGGACAGGAGGTGGGGAAATGGGACAATGGCCACAGGCAGCCTCTCGGGAGAGTTTCTGTAGGGCAGGGCTGGAAGAGGATGTTTGCCCAGGGAACTGTCTTTTTAAGACTGAAGCTATCACAGAACCTTTGTATGCCGATTAACATAATTAACCAGAGAGCTGATGCCTGGAGAAGGGACGGTTATTAAAACAATGGCCTCACTCAACATCTACTGAATCAGAAACAGTAACGGGAGCCCAGCAATCTGTGCTTTCACCAGCCCCCTGAGGATTCTGAGGCTCCCTGGGGCTTAGAACCAGTGGACCAGATGCTCTTTAGAGTATCTTCTGGCTCTCACATCTGTGAATCTGTGATTCAATAACCTATTCCTGCTAATATCTACTTATCATGTCTTCTCAATACTGAAATAAAAAGTTTATGAGACACAAGCTGTTTTCTCATTTTTGTGGATCATCCAAAGCCTCCACAAACAATAATGACACTCAACATATCTTAAAATCATGAGCATTCCCAACGTGCATTTCATCTAGTCTCTAGAACATTTAACTTTGTTGTGAAAGCATCCGTAAAGCTCGTACTTTTTCCTGTCGTTTTGTTTGATACCTGGATCCTTTTTAATGTGGGAGGGGGGGAGGGAGGAGGGAATCCTTGGGAATTAAACACTACCTCTTTGAGTTGTTAGGCATTGTTTGGTGTTGCTTCAAGTGCATTATTCCCCAGGAGCAGAGCAGACAAGGAAAGACAGGTGACATGAATCCGTCCCACACTGCGGCTCTTTGTGAACTTGGGTCTCTGCGGCCACACACTTGGAGGAAATTCCATACAAACAGAGGAAGCCGGACTCTTTCTGGGAGAACTTAGTGGCTGACTTTCTACGGCCGCCGTTGATGCCTGCTAAAGATAAAACCTGGGAAAGGAGCTCAGCTCCCATTCTCCATTGTTGCGGCCCGGGCCCATGTGTATGTCTGAGCGGAGCACGCATTTCCCTGGTGGGGGGCGCGGCCGCGAGCAGCTGTCTGTGCAGGATTGCTGATGTTTACAGTAGCGAGCAAGGGCTGCTCTCTGCCAAGGCATGTTGTTCCTTATTTTAAAGATGAGAACAATTCCTCCTCTCCCCAGCCCATTGTTATTTGGTTTACTAGACCTTCAGGAGCAGGAAGCAGTAAATTACTAAGGAAAAAGGTATAAATCTCACTAGGGTGTGCTCCCGGTCTTTGGATGAAATTCTCAGCAATCAGATGTGACGGTACGTCCAAGGGGTCCTCTCTGCTTCGTGGTAAGTTGGTTTGGGGAATTGAAATAGAAATCATTAGACACTCCCTGTGTCGGGATCTGCACCTTCCTGGAAGCTCCCAGCCCTGCTTCCTTTGACGGCTCCAGCTGGCCACCAGGCAGTAAGGCCTCGCTGGCCGAAGCGATCACTCAGAGCCAGCAAGCCCTCACGCCACGGTTTCCCAAAGCCTTTCCCTTATTTAATTCCATCACCACTGTCTGGGATGGGGTGAATGAGAATTTCCTCAATTACAAAAGAAAAATGAAAAAAAAAAAGAGGGAGATTTACCTTAAAGTACAAATTATTTTCAAAACACGTCTATAGAAAGCCAATATTAAAGAGAGGCCAGCAGATGCATAACAAAGTTACCTGTAATATAAGTAAATCACCTACTTCCTCATTCTATTTAACGACCCTTTCCTGAACATGTCAGTTCCTGCCTGGCCCAGTCACCTCCCTCTGCTGCAGCGGTTCTCATGCCTGGCTGTGCCCTGGGGTCACCTAGAGAGGTCAGAAGTGACTTCGGCCTTGGTCCTACCTCCAAGGATTTGTAAAAGCTCTCCTCAGGCCATTCTGAAATGCACCCAAAGTGAAGGCACTGTTCTGCTGCACCCCTTTTCTCCTCAGCTCTCCATCTGCCCTTCAAGATCAACCCCTCAGTTGGTCCCCTCCCCAGCAGAGGCTGAGATAATAAAGTCAGACCTGGTAGTTTTTAGGACACTGATTCCCAAATCACCTGATGTAAGAATCACTGAGGCACTCATCAGATTAATTCATACTCACCTGTCCATTGCAATAATAATTACTAACTATATTGAAACTGATAAAGTTCATTATCTGAATTATCATAAACTAGAGGCCCAGTGCACGAATCTGTGCACCAGTAGGGTCCCTTGGCCTGGCCTCCGGGATCAGCTAAAACCAGCTCTCCAGCATCCCCTGAGAGGTCCCAGATTGTGATAGGACACAGGCCAGGCAGACGGGCCCCACAGGTGCACCATCAGGGCCAGGGAGGGAGGAGGGAGGGTTCCAGGGCACGTCCTGCCCATCTTGCTCAGTCCTGATCAGCCGGATCCCAGCAGCAAGGTAACCTATGGGTCAAAGCATCTGCCCCCTGGTGGTCAGTGCATGTAATAGCAAGCAGTTGAGCAGCCTTAGCACATCATTAGCATATTACACTTTGATTGGTTGAATGGCCAACTGGATGACTACTTAGCATATTATGCTTTTATTATAAAGAATGAGCCAATTAAAACATTTTCTTCAATGAGTGTTTCTGGCCTCTTAGATTCTGTTTTCGGTAATATGTAAGATAAGCCTCAGAGAACCTCAGCATCCATTCAAGAATTGAATGCTGTACTCATTCCAATAGTTATTAGATAATAATCTATTTAAAAGCATAAGAAACAGTGATGAGAAGTTCAGAGTTGGAAAGAACTTCATAGTAATGGTTGTCTCAGTGCATCTCTGGTTAGTGGGGATTTACTTGAAGCCGGCTCTCGTACAGGCACATACATGAGTTCCTCAGAGAGCCCTGCGAGGCCTCCCACTACACTGTTCCCAGACACCTCCCCTCTCTCACCTCACACATTGGTTCATCCTACAGCCTCCAGAAACCAGTACCTTTGCCAATAGGTGGTCTTTGTGACAAGATGTCTTAATTCACCTATTTCTCAGGGTGTCCATCATCAAGTTTGCAGAATACATTATCAACACACTCAAAAAAATTAATTTCTAAAATATTAGAAATGAACTATTAAAAAACCAAAATTTTTAAAACAGTGCCACTTAGAATGCCTTCCAAAAAAATTAAATACTCAGGAGTAAATTTAATAAGAATGTGCAGGCTCTATGTGCTGAAAACTACAAAATGCTAATGAAATAAGACCTAAATAAATGGAGACACATACCTGTTCACAAATTAGAAGACTCAATGTGCTTAAAGTGACAGTTCTCCCCAGATTGATCTATAGATCTAATTCAATAAAAATCTCAGAGGCGTGTTTTGTAGATAAATACAAGCTGGTCCCATAATTTATATGAAGAGACAAAAGAAGTACAATAGCCAAAATAATTTTGAGAAAGAGCAAAGTTGAAGAAGTCACACTACTGATTATTAAATTACTAATAAACATGGTAATTGAGACAGTGTATTATCAGAGAAGGAAAGCAACCAAAATCAATGGAATAAATGGATTTTGG
Organism: Pipistrellus kuhlii; assembly: GCF_014108245.1. Lineage (NCBI taxonomy): Eukaryota > Metazoa > Chordata > Mammalia > Chiroptera > Vespertilionidae > Pipistrellus > Pipistrellus kuhlii. The sequence goes on from NW_023425562.1 coordinate 34,881,853, forward strand.
AAAAATATACAAAGAGATTCAAAGGAGAAAGAATACTGTTTTCAACAAATGATAGTTGAACACATTCATATGCAGAAAATTAACCCCAGATTAAATCTTATACTTTATACAAAAAATAAAAACAAAATGTATTATAGATTTAAATAGAAAACTATAAAACATTTAGAATAAAACCTAGGAGAAATCTTTGAGACTTCAGGTTAGGCAAAAAATTTTAAAATATGACACTGAACACACAATTCATTTAAGACATTAAGTAACTGAACTTATCATAAATTGAACCTCCATTCTGTATGCTTCTGGTTATATGATATTGTGAAAAACTCAGAACTATAGGGATTGAGGGCAGATCACTGGTTGCTAGAGAGCAAGGATGGGAGGATTTAACACAAAGATATCACAGGAAGCATTAAGGCTGATGGAACTGTTCCATATGCTGATTGTGATGGTGTTGCACAAATTTACACGTGTTAAAACTCTTAGCACTGCACACTTGCCAAAAAAAAAAAAAAGGCCAATTTCACTATATGTTCATTTAAAATTTAGATTAAATTAAAAGATGGAGTCAGTTTCTCTCTGGAAGCTAAGTATCAGGAAAGGACATTTCCTTCAATCTAATTATACTTCAGGTGAGGTCATTACTAGTTATAAGTAGATTGTAGATTGTATTGTCTGTTTAAGGTGAAGGATATGAGGGGGAGAAGGTAATGGAATTACAGTGAACCTTACAAATCTCAGAGCAAGATGTTAACATCAGCCTGGGACTCCAACAGCGGGAAGAAGGCTCACTGGGAGGGAAGTACGGGGTGCTGCCCCAACACCAGCATCCAGACCAGACCAGGTGGGGTCTGAGTCTGAGGAAGAGAAGATTAATCAAAGGACAGAAGAATACGAGCAATGGTGAGGCCTGAAGAAGGTGGAGGCAGTCCTTCAGTGTCTCTGCTGGAAGGGAGAGTTTCAGAGGGCCAGTGACTGGGTGTCTGAGCCCCAGAAAAGCTCCCGAAAAGCATGGAGCTGTCTAGGACTGTGGTCGGCAAACTCATTAGTCAACAGAGCCAAATATCAACAGTACAACGATTGAAATTTCTTTTGAGAGCCACATTTTTTAAACTTAAACTTCTTCTAATGCCACTTCTTCAAAATAGACTCGTCCAGGCCGTGGTATTTTGTGGAAGATCCACACTCAAGGGGCCAAAGAGCCGCATATGGCTCAAGAGCCGCAGTTTGCCAACCATGAGCCTAGGGAATAGGCCCCGAGAGGCTTTCCCTGGAGTGAGTGCTCCCTGGAAGGTGTTCTGCAGAGAGTTGCCCATAGAAGCACTAAAGCCCAAGTTAAACCTTCTCTGCGTTAAGGGTAAAGGTGAGGAGGAAGCTTCCAGTGGAATCCTGCCCCACAGTTCGTTACAAATGACAAATTTTCAGTCTTCCATGCTTGGGTCTCCTCTGTCAGCATGGAAATAGCAGCAGACAAAATAATTTACTTTTTTCATCTGCAGATTGGGATGTGGTTGGGGGACCCAGTTTAGACTGTTCAGTTACAAGGAGCTATTAAATTTAGACTTTCAAAGTGAGGGTAAAGTCTTTTAAATAAAACATGTTATAGAGATGAGTATGAAGTTTAAGAATTTTAACTATTGCCTATAAAATAGTAATGCACAGGGATGGTATCTTAAAATACCTTTATCATGTATACTGTATAATCTTGGTATATTCATTTCTGAAATCCATCCCTTAATTTGGCAGTTGTACGTGGATTGCTACAATTGTCCACCAGAGGGAGACAAAAGACTGTGTTTTCCCGTTGGGGCTCCTACCAGTTTAATGAGCACTTTGGGCCAAAATCTCTATCACGTGTTGGTGGAGAGTGGGGCAATCTAAGAATGGGAAGAGTCTTGTGGTTCCGTAATGAGATAAAATGATAAAGAGAAGTGGTCTGGCCTTAAATGTCCTGCTTTCCCTCTGGGTCCTGAATGACTTTCTCCTCCTGATTCTCTGGGGTCTGCAAAGCAGAGCTGTGCGTCTGCTAGGAAGCAAAGCCCTTTGGATTCCTGACACTGTCCACGCCACTGCGAACAGATGGCATGGGGACACTCCTACTGCACCTCCCCCCTGCCACAGGAATGCGCTGTTCAGCTCAAGGAGGCATTCGTGAAATTTCATAAATTTCAAGTGGTCCCTCCTGGAATGATAAATGCCCTGAGGAGCTGAAGGCAATCCAGGGCCACCACACCGTGGATCTGGTAAAGGGTGGTCTTACTCTTCTTTGGAAGATTCCCTTTGTTAATTCCCTCTACAGAGAGGGAGAATTTACCGGGAGGCAAGTACTGTTTCGGGTTTGTAAAGGGGTCTCTGGTGATAGGAAAGCTCCAGCAATGAAATGAGCCCACCATCACAAGCAGGCAACGCTGCTCTTCTACACAGACCTCTGAGCAGAATGTGTGTCTAGTGCCGTTTACGTTTGAGATTCTAGGAAATGTTTATATATCCCCTATCACAGAGGGATTCAAAACTAGAAGACTTCTTGTTAAACAGTAAGTAATGTACCAGTTAAGTACAACAATAGTGTACTGCTGGAATTTTTCTCTTAAAATAAAACAGACATATGTGATTGCGTAATTTCCATTCGTGATCACCTAATTTCCCACATTAAGCCCCCAAGCCAGATCTTGAAAATGAAAATAAAATGAAGACGTTAGTTTAACACCCACTAGAAACAAACGAACACCTCTGCATGGCTTGGCTGCAAACTTATTTTTTAAGTGACTTTAAGTCCCACTTTATTTTATATCCAGGACTTTGGGTTCACGGGGGATGCGGTAAAAGCAGGGTCATAACAGAGGAGTGCGTTTCCCCTAATACTGGTTAAACAAATGATATAAGGAAGCAGTGATTGGCATAAAGAGTACAAGCTCAGAGAACCAAGATGGCAACGTAGGGAAATACCTGTACCCTCTGCCTCCCACAACCACATCAAAATTACAACTAAAATACAGAACAACCATGGCTCAGAATCACTGGAACGTTGACTGAATGCAAGTCCTACAAATAGGAAAGTAAAGAAGAAAGCATACTGAGACTGGAAAGAGGTGCAGAGGCATGAGACAGGCTAGTCTGGCACCCACGTGGGCTGCTTATTTAATTGGGAGGGAGATCATCTTTACAGAGGCCGCCCGAGGAGCAACGAGTCCTATCCCAACACCAGACACTCAGCCCAGGGTCCCAGAGCTGGAAAAAGAAGTCCCTGTGGGCAGTAGAAACTACAGCTGTAAGAACCAGTTGTGGCCTTGCCATGCATGTTGGCGCTGGGTACCCATGAGTTTCCTGGACAGGGGCCCGGCAGTGTCTGTTAGCCATCATGCAAACAAACAGGAATTCATCTTTGGTTCCAGAGGGCATAAAATTACCTGCTTCAGTAAAACAGAAACTTAAGAAGGAAAAATGAACTGGCATAAAATGTGAATTTAGCTACATCTGCTTTGGTCCTGAAGGAGCGGAGGTGGGTGGAATGATTGCGGGAACTCTGACCCTCTCCCCTTCTGTGAATCCATGAACACACAACTGCAAGGACTTCTAGAACCAAAGGTTACTCGCTGAAAGGAATTGGTTTCCACCTCCCAGGAACAAATCTGTGCAAGAAATCCGATGACATGTTCCTGGATTGACCGTAAAATTGTTTTCCCAAATAACACCAGCCAACTCTGGATTCTCTATGGGACTATCCCCTCATTCACTGGGGAAATCGCTGTATTAAATCAGTTCAGTTTTACCAGGTTATGATACAATTTGCAAAGCTATATCATGCAACCACATAGTTAGTATGGATGAAAATACTCCTAATTAGAGATAAGCACTTGTCCAAGAGCTTGCCGTAATCAAATCTTGTGGGGATTTAGCTCAGTGCTTTGCCAATCAGAAATACAAAATAGATTTAGATGTGAAATGTAGTGCTCTATCTCATAGGAATACATTCTTGTGATTTTTTTTTTCTTTCTAAGATAAAATTTGCTCATTTCATTACACTCACCTTCCTTTCTTTATTAAGAAACCCAATCTTGTAATGAGCCTTAGTTTTTGGTATTATCTCTAAAAAGAAAAAGACTTTCTAAAAAAAAGTAGATTAGCCCAGCCGGTATTGCTCAGTGGTTAGTGTCAACCTATGAAACCAGGAGGTCTCAGTTCGATTCTTAGACAGGGCATATGCCCAGGTTGTGGGTTCAATCCCCAGTGTGGGGCATGCAGAGGGTAGCCAATCAATAATTCTCTCTTATCATTGATGTTTCCATATCTCTCTCCCCTCTCCCCTTGGTGCTAAGCCTCTGGAGCACCCTGACCTGGCTCCCTGATGCCACTCACATCCTCCTGGCCTCCCTCAGCTCATCCTTCTCTGATCACCCTTCCCTGCCCTCTGCTA